>NC_135536.1:104064786-104684161 GCF_045843805.1 Urocitellus parryii
TATATGACAATATACATGGAATGTTGCCAATCCTGGCCCTTCAATGTTAAATTTTTTTATTGAGATTTTATTGCATAAACATGATTGATTGATTGCCCATATGGTTGAATTTAGTCTCCAGCTCTTCCTTTCCAGTGGGCTAAACTGACACCATAGTGTTCATGGGGCCCCCATGAGTCACCTCATTAATATAAACTGGAGGGATGGTCCAAGGGACCCATCTCAAATTACAAAGTTTCTCTTATTACTAAGAAAATTCCAAGGGTTTAGAATTTGTTTCCAGGAGACAAACTTCTGGCGTTTTTAAGGTCAGAACTCTCTTTGAGCAAGACCATATTCTTTATTGTACAGCTTTGAAAAGAGATTTTTTGAAATTTTTTTGTTTTTTTAGTTGTAGATGGACACAATACCTTTATTTTATTTGTTTTTATTTTCATGTGGTGCCAGGGATTGAACCCAGTGCCTTACACATGTTAGGCAAGCACTCTACCACTGAGCCACAACCCTGGCACCTGAAAGAGATGTTTTTTTAGATCATCCCAACATTTATTTTAAAAGCTATCTCATATTCCCATCATTCTTTTTTTTTTTAAATAATATCTTTGTTTTATTTTTATATGGTGCTAAGGATCGAACCTACTGTCTCATACATGCAAGGCAAGTGCTCTCCCTGTGAGCCACAATCCCAGCCCTTCATATTCCCATCATTCGAACTGTTCATTTCTAAATATGCAGAGAACCTTGATATTTACTAGTTCAGCATTCCAGATTGTGCTTCTTAGCAAGTACATCAGGACCCTGATATGAAGTAGATGACACACCCAAGGATAATTGACAGAAGTTTAAGGAAGAGAGTATATTTATTTATAACGATGTGGTCAAAGTTGGGGAAACAAGTGAGGGATAATGAAGCATTGTAGAATTAACAAGAGCCAAAAACTATTTTTGCCCTTAACTCTGAAGAGACTAGGAAAGGGTGTAATTAGTAGAACTCAGCCAGACCAATTGTTGAAACATAGGTCTCGAGCTGTGGCCCAGCAGGGGAAGGGTGAAGGTAATACTTAACTCTTTTTTTTTTTTTTATTTGTTTTAATTAGTTATACATGACAGTACAATGACCTTGACATTGACTCTCTCTGATTTCCTCCAATATCTCTCATTGGCCAATTGTCTGGTAACTAGAGAGTAAGAATTCTAGTTGCTTTAATCTGTAGAGATTGACCTCTTGGCCTGAGGATGTAGCTCATAATAGAGTACTTACTAGCCTATGTGAAGCCCTGGTGCAATCCCCAGTACCACACCAAAATAAAAAGAAACAATTTCTTTATTATATACTAAATTTTTCTATAGGTTTAGTCTTCTCTAGTCATTCCTTTAATCTGTCTTCTTTCTACTCCTATACTATTTTACTATTTTTATAGCTTATTTTTATAATTTTTAAATATAAGGTAAAAAATGTCAAAATATTATTTATTTGAGAACTTTAAAGAGAAAAAAAAAGGAGGAGTAGTCACAGCAGATGGGGTCTCACTAAGTTGCTTGAGTGTCTTGCTGAGTTGCTAAGGCTGGCCTTAAATTTGCAATCTTTTTGCCTCAGCCTCTCAAGTCACTCGGATTACAGGTGTGTGCCACTTTGCCCCACTACCTTTTATTATTATTATCATTATTTTTTTTTGAGAATTTTAATATTTATTTTTTAGTTTTTGGTGGACACAACATCTTTGTTTGTATGTGGTGCTGAGGATTGAACCTGGGCTCCACGCATGCCAGGCTTGAGCCACACCCCCAGCCCTATTATCATCATTATTATTAAACATTTAATTTTGAGATAATTGTGGATCCACATGCAGTTGTAAGAAATAATGCAGGGCAATTCATTGAACCTTTACCTAGTTTCTACTTTGCAATTTTACTTCAGTAAAATATCAAAACCAGGAAAATGATATTAACAAAGTAAAATACAGAACATTTTCCACCACCATAAAAATCTTGCCTGTTGCCCTTTTATAGCCACACCTACTTTTCTCCCACCTTCACCTTCTTCATCCTTGGCAACCACTAACCTGTTCTCCACTTCTGTAATCTTGTTATTCAACAATAGTATATAAATAAAACAATATGGCATGTAATCTTTTATGATTGCCTTTTTTTTTAACTCATCTCTGGAGCATCCAGGTAGTTGTATGTATTAATATTTTGTTCCTTTTTATTACTGATTATATTCCATGGTGTGGTTATGCCACTTTAACTATTTACCTATCAAACTATTTACCTGTTTGTTTTTCTGTTTCTGGCTATTAAAGATAAAGCTGCTGTAGAGCTGGGGTTGTGGCTCACTGGTAGAGTGCTCACCTAGCACCACATAAAAATAAATAAATAAAATAAAGGTATTGTATCCAACTACACCTAAAAAAAAATGTTTTTTTTTTTTTTTTAAAGAATAAAGCTGCTATAAACATTTGTGTGCAAGTTTTTGTTTTAATTTCTCTGGATTAAATGTCCAGATGCACAACTGCTAGACCATATGGTAGTGATATGTGTATGTGTGTGTGTATGTGTGTAAGAGTCTGCCAAACTATTAATTAGCATGTCTGTACCAAAAGTGTATATTCCCACCAATAGTATCTGAGTGACCCAGTTTCTCTGCATCCTTGTCAGCATTTGACGTTGTCACTATTTTTTATTTTAGACATTGTTATGTAATCATGTTTCATTACTTTTCAGTTGCCTGTCTTTAATCACTAATGACATTGGGCATCTTGTGTGCTTGTTTGCTGTTCAGATCTCTTCTTCAATAAAATATCTCTTCATTTCTTTTTCCCATTTTCTAATTAGATTGGTTCTTTTCAGTTGAGCTTTGAGGTTTCTTTTTTTTTTTTTAAAAGAGAGAGAGAGAGAATTTTAATATTTATTTTTTAGTTATCGGCGGATACAACATCTTTGTTTTCTATGTGGTGCTGAGGATCAAACCCGGGCCGCACGCATGCCAGGCGAGCGCGTTACCGCTTGAGCCACATCCCCAGCCCTTTGAGGTTTCTTTATATATTCCAGACACTAATTCTTTGTCAGATGTGTGTTTCACAAATATTTTCTCCTAGCCTAAAACTTGTTTTTTCATAATCTCAGGAAGATCTTCACAGAGCATAATTTTTTAATTTTAGTAGAGTTCAGTGTATCTGTTTTTGTCTTTATGTCTCATGCTTTAGTGTTAAGTCTAAGAACTCCCTAGCTCTAGAACCTAAATATTCTCTTATATGCTTTTTATCCTAAATATTATATAGTTTTGTGCTTTACACAAAGTCCATGATCCATTTTGAGTTAATTTTGTATGAGGTATAAGACTTTGGGTTATTTTATTTTATTTTTTATCTATGGATGTCTACTTGCTCTAGTACCAGTTGTTAGCACCAGTTGTTAGCACCAGTTGTTAGCACCTACCACCTCAAGCAATTTTAGAACACTTTTATCATCCCCAGAAGAAGCCCTTTCCTGTTAGCAATCATTCTCCATTCCCCTCAACCTTCCCATTATATTTTCTGTCTAAATATTTGGCTATTCTGAACATTTTATATAAATTAAAATATATAATATTTGGTCTTTTGCAATTAACTTCTTTCAAAGTGATTGTACCTTTTTATACACCCACCAGCAGTGTGTGAATGTTCTGTTTTCCACATCCTCATCAACACTTCTTAATTATCTCTCTTTTTTATTAAAGCCATTCTGGCAGGTGTAGAATCATATCTCATTGTGGTTTTATTCATGTTTCTCATCCAATGTAGTTGAACATATTTTCATGGGCTTATTAGCCATTTGTATATCTCCTTTGGAGAAACATCTGTTTAGATCCTTTGCCTATTTTAAATTGTTATTAGTCTTTTGTTATTAGTTACAAGAGTTCTTGTTACATTTTCACTACAACCCCTTATCAGATATATATTTGGAAATATTTTCTGCCATTCTATGGGTTGTCTTTTTATTTTCTTCATGGTATCTTTGGAAATACAAAAGGTTTTATTTTCATGAAGTTTAATTTATCCATTTATTTATTTTGCCTCATGCTTTTGGTATCCTAAGATGGTTTTGCATAACTGAAAGTTACAAAGGGGGCTGGGGATGTGGCTCAAGCGGTAGCGCGCTCGCCTGGCACGCGTGCGGCCCAGGTTCGATCCTCAGCACCACATACAAACAAAGATGTTGTGTCCGCCGATAACTAAAAAATAAATATTAAAATTCTCTCTCTCACTCTCTCTCTCTCTCCCTCCCTCCCTCTCTCACTCTCTCTTTTTTTTTAAAAAAAAAAGAAAGTTACAAAGGTTTACTCCTATATTTTGTTCTTAGAGTTTTATAATTTTATTGCTTACATTTAGGAATTTGATCCATTTTGAATTAATTTTTCTGTATATCTTGAGGAAAGGTCCAGCTTTATTCTTTTGCATGTGTTTATCTAATTGCTCTAGTACAACCTTTGGTTGAAAAGATTATTCTTTCGCTGTTGAATTGTTTTGGCACTCAGAATTGTCTTTGCAAAATAATACCTTCCCCTTTATTTCCTTAAAAGTCTCTAGTGTAACTAAAATAAGATATGAAATTCTTAATTAGGATTTTTATCATGGGTTGTATGATCTAGACTCTGCCTGTGTATCCAACACCTCCTGTACTCCTTATACCTTCTCAATCTAAGGAACATTATCTCCTTCTCTCTCTCTCTCTCTCTCTCTCTCTCTCTCTCTCTCACACACACACACACACACACACACACACACACACACACACACACACTCTGTCTCTCTGTCTCTCTGTTATTGTTGTCATACTGAGGACTGAACTGAGGGGCATTCTACCACTGAGCTATTACGGCAGCCCTTTTATTTTTTGAGACAGAGTCTCTCTAAGGTGCCTAGGCTGGTCTTGAACTTGGGATTCTTCTGTCTCAGCCACCCAAGTAACTAGAATTATAGCTGTTCACCCAGCATCTTTAGCTCCTTTTTTGATCTTCAGACATGTCAAGCTCATTCTTGTCTCAAAGTTTTTGGATTGACTGATTGCCCACTATAGAATACTTGTCTCCTTCCTAACATGTATTGTCCCAGATCTTCACATTTCTGATTCTTCATTATTTAGTTCTTAGGTCAAATATCTCTTATTAGAGAACCCTTCCTGACCAGCTTGTTAAAATTCATTACCCTCCCTATCCCCCAGTCATTTTTCCCCCATAACCCTATTTTATTTTCTTAACCATTTGTCTTTTTTTTAATGAAGCATTTTTTTTTACACAGTATCTTTATTTTGTTTATTTTTATGTTGTGCTGAGGATCAAACCCAGTGCCTCACATGTGTGGGGTAAGAGCTCTACCATTTAGCCACAACCCCAGGCCCCTTTTACTGTTTGTTATTAATTGGAATTATTATTCTATTACCTGAGTAACTGTTATATCCCACTAGAATGCATGTTTTATAAGGGCTGGGCTCTATGTCTCAGTGTTTAGAACAGTACCTAGCACATCATAGATTCTTTCTTTTTTCTTGTCTTTTTGCAGTACTGAGAATTGAACCCAGGGGCTCTCTGTCACTGAGCTACATCCCCAGCCCTTTTTATTTTAATAAGACAGGGTCTCACTAAGTTGCCAAGCTTGCCTCAAACTTGGAACTCCTCTTGCCCCAGCATCCCTAATAGGAGGGAATTATAGATGTGTACCACCACTCCTGGCTACATAGTAGGTTCTCAATCAATATTAACTGATGGAATGCTACTGAACTCATTTTTGAGAGAGAGAGAATTTTAATATTTATTTTTTAGTTTTCGGCAGACACAACATCTTTTGTTTGTATGTGGTGCTGAGGATCGAACCCGGGCCGCAGGCATGCCAACCCTAGCCCATGAATTCATTAACTATAGAGAGGAGAGATCATAATAGTAAGAACATGGCAGTCCTTTTTCCATGCCTGTCCATTCATAAAAGCAAATGGTATTCTGGACAATGGAAGGATAGCTTACTATAAGAAGGGCATCTGTGTCTTTACTGGTACTTTGCTTCTGAGAAGATCACTGAAAAGTCTTAACATACCCAACCATTTACACAAAGCAAAATGGGTCGAGTTTGATCCTGGTGGATGGCAATGCCAGGTAGTTTTGATTACTTAGGTGAATGAGATGATAGCTTGAGGAAATTAAACTTGAAAATTTACTTAAAAAGTAAACTCAGATCATCTCTTTGACTTTATGAATAGCTGTATGTCATCCAGTAAACAGGTGAGTCCATATGCTTAAAGAAAAAGTAGAAAAGCAATTATCAGGTTTTACTGGTTTAGATAGCAGTTTTTAAACTCTCGGAGTAGCCTCATGTCAGCTTTTTTTGCTTACTTTCTTTGTGCCAGAAGAATTCTACTGCTGGAAGAAAAGAACAAAGCAAAAGTTTGAAATTCATAGGTCTACACCAAATACATTTTGGAACTGGATGGTTCTTCTGTTTTTTGTAAATAACTATTTTTCAAATAAATCCCTGCATTTGTTGTTGGATGGTGGGCACCCAAATTCAGTCATTGTAAAGGTATTCCCCAATTGTCAATTGATAACTAACTCCTTAATAGCAACTCTGGAGGCCAGATGATGATGGAGCCATATATTCAATGTGCTGAAAGAAGAGAAATGCTAACTTATAATTCTGTTCTCAGTAAAATTATTACTTTTGTCTGAAGAAAAGTCATCTTTCAGATTAACTAAGTTAAGATCATTTGCTGCCAGTAGACTTTATTTTAAATTTTCTTTTTTTGCCATGATAGACATTGAGCCCCAGGACCTTAGAATGCATAATAAGCAAGCATTCTACCACTAAGCTACATCCCTAGTCATAGGCCATTATTAATTATTTTGGTCAGAAGGAAAATGATCCCTGATTGAAAGAAAAGTTGAATGGAGAGAATATAAGATGATAACTACATGGATAAATCTAAATGATGAATATGCAAATAACTTTTTTTTTTTTTGTTACTGGGGATTAAACCCATGGGTGCTTTACCACTGAACTACATCCTTAGTCTTATTTATTTATTTATTTATTTACTTACTTACTTATTTATTTGAAGAGTGTTACTAAATTGCTGAGGCTGGCCTCAAACTTGCAATACTCCAGCCTTTAGCCTCCCAAATTGCTGGTATTATAGGAATGGGCCACTGCTCTCTGCCACAAATTTAAAAAAAATTATTTTAAAAATTCATGATAGATGGGCAGGGGATGTGGCTCAAGCGGTAGCGCGCTCACCTGGCATGCGTGCGGCCCGGGTTCGATCCTCAGCACCACATACCAACAAAGATGTTGTGTCCGCCGAGAACTAAAAAATAAATATTAAAAATTCTTTCTAAAAAAAAAAAAAAAAAAAAATTCATGATAGAATATGTAAAAATCATAACAAATTTGAAGAATGATTAAATGGAATTGAAGTATTCCGAGGACCTAGAATGAATTATTAAAGAAGACAATAATTAAGATGTTTGTTTTTCTTTTTGAGATGGGGTCTCTCTGTGTTGTCCAGGCTGATCTCAAATTCAGCTTCCCAAGTAGCTGAGAATAAGGGTACCTATCCTGTGCCTAGCCTAAAAATAAATTTTTGACTTTGATATGGTAGGTATAGATTTTTTTTAAAAAAATATATTTTATTTTTTAGTTTTAGGTGGACACAATATCTTTATTTTATTTTTATGTAGTGCTGAGAATCGAACCCAGTGCCTCTCGCATGCTAGGCTTGTGCGCTACCACTTGAGCCACATCCCCAGCCCCAGGATAGATGTTTTATAGTTTCTCTAGCATCTCTGTTCAATATAGTAGCCATGTATGTCTATTTAAATTTAAAAATTTAGTTTCTGAGTTGTACTAACTACATTTTAGTTTCTCAGTAGACACGTGGGCCTCAATGGTAGAGCATTTAGCTAACATAAGCAAGACAGTTCAGTACCACAAGAAAAGAAATTAATAGCCATATGTGACCAGTGAATATTCTGTTGGGTATCATAGATTTGGAAAATTTCCATCATTGTTAAAAAATAATATTGGATAGTGCATTTCTAGAGTAACCATGAAAACCTTAGAAACATATGGGTAACTTTTAGATTAGTAGAAAAAGAAGAATTAGTCTAAAAAGAAGGAAAAAGGGAGAGACAAAGTAATATTGAACTGATGGGACAGACAGAATGGTTATATCTAATGAATTTAAATATATGAATAATAATTCATAGCCAAGAAATGGAAATAACCTAAGTATCCATCAGCTGATGAATGGGTAAAGAAAATGTAATACACATATATAATGGAATACTATTCAGCCAAAAAAAAGAATGAAACTGTCATTTGGGACAAAATGAGAAAAAATAAGTGAAGTAAGTCAGGCACAGAAAGATAGATCTGCGTGATTTTATGGGGAATTTTAAAAAAGTTAATCTGATAGAATTTAAGAGTATAATCGTGGTTATCAGAGGCTGGAGACAGTAAGGAATGATGGGAAACATTTATGGATATGTACTAAGTTACAATTAGAAGCAAAAAACTGTTGTGTGCTGTTACACAGTATAAATAGCAATAATGTACTTTACATTTCAAAAATCTAGAATAGATTTTGAAAATTTTCACCATAAAATAATGATAGTTTGAGGAGATAAATCTGTTTAACCTGATTTAAATATTATCCAATGTATACATGTATTCAACACATTTTATCCCATTAATAATGTGCTTTGATATTTTTATGTAACAGTTAATAAAATAATAATTATAATAATAATAACTATTATTATTATTAATGGTACTGGGAATTATACCCACTGAGCTACATCCTCAGCCCTTTTTATTTTTTTATTTTGAGACAGGATCTCAAAAGGTTGAACAGACTAGTCTCAAACTAGTGATAATCTTGCCTTGGCCTTCTGAGTCACTAGGATTTTAAGCATGTACGACTGCACCTGGCAATAAAATTATTTCTAGAAGAAATAATTATAGTAAGTGTAAATAGGACTAAATACTCTAAAAAGAGTATTCTCAAAACTACACTGAGATTTCATCTCACACCAGTTAGAATCGCAGTCATGAAGAATACAAATGAAAAGCTTCTATACTGTTGGTGGGATTGTAAATTAATAAATCACTATGGGAATGAGTATAGAGGTTTCTCAAAAGAGTTTGCCTGGAACCACCATATGACATGGCTATACCATACCTTGGTATTTATCCTGAAGAATTAGTCATCATACTACAGTGATACATGCATATCCATGTTTATAGCAACACAATTCATAGTAGCCAAACTGTGGAACCAACTTAGGTATCCATCAACCGATGAATGGATAAAGAAAATGTGGCATGTATACACAATTGAGTTTTACTGAGCTATAAAGAAAAATAAAATAATGTTATTTGCAGGAATATGGATAAAACTAGAGACTGTCATGTTAAGAAAAATGAGTCAAACTCAGAAGATCAGGAGTCATGTATTTTCTTTCATATGCCGAAGCTAAAAAGCAGAAGGAAAAGAAAGTTGGGGGTGGATATCCTGAAGATCAAAGGGAAATCAGTGGAGAAAAAAGGGACCAAGGGATGGGAGGTGGAGAGGGAGGAGGGGAGAATGCTAGGGAGTGACATTGACCAAATTATGTTGTTATATTATATGCATGTCTAAATAGGTGTCAACAAGTTCCTCATAATTCCTATAATGTACCAATAAAAATGTGGGGAAAAAATCACTGAAATAAAAAATGAAAAAAAAAAAGTATGTGGGGGATGTAGCTCAGTGGTAAAGCATTTGCCAGCATCCTCAATACAAAAAGAAGGAAGGAAGGAAGGAGAATTATTCTGAGGCTAGAATAATTTGTTTATTTATTTATTTATTTTTTGCTGTTTACAAGACATATATAAACGATATGGTTATACAGATAGATTACAAGGAAAAAGATGCTGTATAATTACTAATCAAAAGAAAGCTGGTGTGTCCTATATTAATATTGGAAAGAATAGATGTCAAATCAAAAAGCATTACTAATGATAGAATTTTAATTTAATAAAAATTTAATAAAATCATTTGAAATTTTTGTGCTTCAGAAGATATCTGAAAAGTAGATAGCCTAAGTGACTGTTCATTCCTTAGACCCACAGGAACTGCCACAACAAATAAAGATCACTATTTTTATAATGAAAAGCAAAATTAGTGTGCATCACAATTGAGTACACAATTGAGTTTTACTGATAATAAGTGCATAAGCAAAATTTGACATTGTCACAGTGAAAGATTTTAATTACCTATCTCTATAATTAATAGAAACAAAAGAAAAAATCTAATGAATTTACATTCTTTCACAATTCTATTATTTTTGAACAATTTCAGATTTATAGGAAAATTGGAAAGATATTAGAATTCCTTAATGTTAATATCTTATATGACCGTGATACATGTATGGAATTTCATATTGGTATATCACTATATTAACTAAATTATAATCTTCATTCAAATTTCACATATTTTTCCACCAATTTTTTTTTGTTGTTGTTGATGGTGTTCCAAAATCCAGGATATCATATTGCATTTAATCAGCCTATCTTTCTAGTCTTCTCTAGTGGATTAAATTTTCTTTCTCTGACCACAGTGCAATTTATCTAGAAATCAGTAGAAAAACAATAAATAGAAACTACTTGGGTCAAGAAAATAATAATGTAATTTAGAATATATTTTCAATTACATAGTAACTAAATCCATATTAAAACCTGTGAGAAAGAAAAAGGAAAAAAAAAAAAAACAAACCTGTGAGATTTGGGCTGGGGTTGTGGTTCAGCGGTAGAATGCTCGCCTAGCGCATGCTTGCCCTGGATTTGATCCTTAGCACCACATAAAAATCAATAAATAAAATAAAAGCATTGTGTCCAACTACAACTAAAAAATAAATATTAAAAAAAACTTGTGAGATTTAACCAGAATAGTTTTTAGAAAGATCTTTAAACCTTAAGTTCATATATTAAAGGAGAAGACTAAAAATGAATGAGCTGTATATCCATCTTAATAAAGCAGAAAGTATCAAAGTAGGAAGTAAACATAAGGAAGATGAGCAAATCTAAAATTCTTTGAAAATGATTAAATGATAAATAGAAAGTGAAAATTTTAAAACATTATTTATATAGCATAAGTTCCCAGGAATAAATGTGACAAAAAGATGCACAAGACATCTATGAGAATAATTTTTTTTTTTAGTTTTATTTATTTATTTTTAAAAGACATTACCTTACTGTGTTGCCCAGGCTGGCCCTGAACTCCTGAACTCAAGCCATCCTTCCTCCTCAGGCCCCAAGTACCTGGGACTATAGGCATAGGCTACCTACCATACGTGGCTTTGGAAATAATTTTTATATTTGAAAGAAATTAGAGACCCATATAAAATACAGAGATATGGTGCTCTTAAATTTCAAGACTGGAATTATAAAGATTCCAGTTTTTCCAAAAAGTACAATCAAACAAAATTCCAGCAAACTGGGTGGGGGGTTGGGGGGGATGGTTTAGGAGCAGGGAGTTGTGGAATGCAACATTTTTTTTAAGGGGAGGGGAGAGAGAATTTTTTAATATTTATTTTTCAGTTTTCAGTGGACACAACATCTTTATTTTATTTTATGTGGTGCTGATGATTGAACCCAGCGCCCCGCGAATGCCAGGTGAGAGCGTTACTGCTTGAGCCACATCCCCAGCCCAACATGTTGTTTTTTTTTTTTAATAACTTATATGGAAGTAGAAAAGGCCAGTAATAAACATCAAGATATTCTTGAAGTAGAACAAGTAGGGTGGACATACTTTTCCATATATGAAATAGCTAATATTATAATTAAGAATTAGACCAGAGAATAGAGCCACCCCACCCCCCAAAAATAAACCACTATGCTTATGTAGACAGAAATAGGGCATTACAGAGCAAGAGGGAAGAGCAATTCTTTCAATAAAAGGTGCCAAGACAATTTGTTGGCCATAGTGGAAAAATGAAATTTGTTTTCCACAATTCACACAATAATGATTCTGTTCCATGTGCATTAAAGTTTAACTGTAAAAAAAAAATAAAACTAGGGGCTGGGGTTGTGGCTCAGTAGTAGAGTACTTGCCTAGCACGTGTGAGGCCCTGGGTTTGATCCTTAGCACCACATAAAAATAAATAAAATAAAGGTATTGTGTACAATTACAACTAAAAAATAAATATTTAAAAAAAACAAATATAAAATTAAATGTTTGAGACCCAACAATAGGGAGGAATTTCTAAACAACACAAATCCATTAACCTATAAAGGAAACATTAGTAAACATGACTACCTTAAAATTGAGAATTTGAGTTCATCTAAAGTCATCCAAAGAGGATGTAAAAGCAAGCCACAGAGTACATGACTGCAACTTATAGAAGATTAATATCTAGAAGGTATAAAGAACTCCCAGAAATAATTTTTTAAAAGGTAGACAACTCAGTAAAAAAAAGATCAAACAGACATTTCACAAAAATGGATATCCAAATGGCCAGTGAACTTACAAATTTGTCATGAAGGTAATACAGATTGAAATAAAAATGAGATACCATTATAACCTTGTCAAGCTGGCCAACATGTGAAAGTCTAACAATATTGAATGCTGGAGAATATTTCAACATTGTGGATTTTTAGATCCTGATAATAAGAATGGAAATTAGCCATATACTCTGGGAAACAATGATTCCTTCAACATGAGAACTTAGATGCTATTAGCAGTATTATATGCTATGGCAAATAATACTGCTATGAACATTCATGTACATTTATCCTGTTCACACACTCTCCATGTGAAACAGGATAAATGTACATGAATGTTCATAGCAGTATTATTTGCCATAGCCTCAAACTGGAAACAATTCAAATAACCACCAAAAGATGAAATAATTGTGGTATATTCATATTTTGGAATATTGTACTACAATGAAAATGAACAAAC
The DNA here is from genome assembly GCF_045843805.1 of Urocitellus parryii. Taxonomy (NCBI): domain Eukaryota; kingdom Metazoa; phylum Chordata; class Mammalia; order Rodentia; family Sciuridae; genus Urocitellus; species Urocitellus parryii. Next base: position 104,077,756 of record NC_135536.1, read on the forward strand.
AGCAGTTACACACTACACACAACTACCTAGAAAATTATATATTTGTTTATTTGATCTATTGTTTGTTTTTTACTCTAGAATGTAATCTTTATGAAAACACAGACAGTTTTGTTCACTGCTGTGTGCACAGCTTCTCTAACAGCACATGTTACATAGTGGTATGTGATAGGCACTCAAATTAATGAAGTATGAATGTAGATATTCTGCCTATAGAAATTTGAAATTTTGTATTATTGCTAGTCTGTTTTAAATTTAATTGGTGTTCATATATTTATTTTATTCTAGTCAGATTTTTGTGATTTTTGAACCCATGGGTTCTTAATCACTGAGCCACTCTAGTCATATTTGTATGTATTTCTTAGAATTAAAACTTTAGATTCTTTGGGAAGACTTAATGGAAAAAAGTACTATGAATAGTCTTGAGAAAAATAAAGGTCTTGGGCTGGGGTTGTGGCTCAAAGTTAGAGTGCTCGCCTCCCATGCGTGAGGCACTGGGTTTGATTCTCAGCACCAGCTAAAAATAAAATAAAGATATTGTGTCTACCTATAACTAAAAAATAAATATAAAAAATAAAGAAAATTTTAAAAAATAAATAAAGGTCTTGAGAAAAATAATGACCATCCAAAAATATCATGCCCTTAAATTTTTAATTAAGCATCTAAGTTCTCATGTTGAAGGAATCAAAAATAGAAGTCATAGATATGTTTTTTTTTGTGTGTGTGATTTGCATAGAGTAATAGCCCAAGGATTTTCTCTCAAAGAAAAGATCTTATTTGGTTTTCCATCAAAAGACTGACAAGTGAATACATCTTTGTATTTTAAGTTAACATGAAATGTATAAGATACATATATAACATTTCCCACAATTTCCTGCTTTGGGTTTTTCTTTTTATTTTACTTTACTTTCTCTTATTTTATTTTATTGTAGTGTGTGGTAGTGAGGGTCAAACCCAAGGCCTCTTACATGCTAGGCAAGTTCTCTACCACTAAGCTACAAATCCAACCCTTTTTATTTTGAGACAAGGTCATCTAAGTTGCCCAGGTTGCCCTTGAACTTATGATCAAGTAACCTGAGCCTGGAACTTTTTTAGATCTTTTAAATTAACCCCCGTGTTTGAGAGGCACCATCCATAGTATTACTTGCACAGATATATGTCAAGAACTATGATATTCAAAGAATAAATATTAAAAATGATCATTTAGATGTAGGAAGAAACATTTCTTATTTTTCGCTTATTTTTCTTTGCATCATTATTTAATTTGTATTTTTGTTTTATTGTGTAGTTAACATATTAATACCATGATGCATGTATATAATTTAAAAGTAAATATAAATGTATTTTTTAAGGATATGAAGATAATAGAAATAAGTTGTTTGGGCAACAGAAACTTTTTTTCTTCAATAGTCAAAGCAAAGAATAATGGAAGGAAAGTACAGATACCCAATTACATTTCTTAAAGCTTAAAAGTTTGAATTTACTTTCCTTCTATACCTGTAAAGACAAAGATTAAATAAGAATCCTGATGCAAATGTTGTTCTTGATTAATATATATTAACCTTCCTCCAGGAAAACAACATTAGTTATATATGTTCATATTTCCACTACACTTTTCTAGAAACTAAATAATAAAAAAAAATGGAAGGACTTTGTTAACCCTATGAATTAGGAAATTTATATTTGCCTTGCTTTAAATGTGAGCCATTTTTAGTTAAAATAAACACTGCAGTTTTTTTATTTTTCCTATTGAAATAAACCACATTTATTTTAATCACTTAAGTACATCTTTTTAGCCCTAATAAATAAAGTTGTGATGCACACCTATAATCTCATGTACTTGGAAGACTGAGGCCGGGGAACCACAAGTTCAAGGCCAGCATGGGCAACTTAGAATAAATAAAAAGGACTGGTGGTATATCTCAGTGCTTGGGACCCTGGGTTCAATTCCTAGTACCTCAAAAAACAAACAATAAACAAAAAATAAAGTTGCATGTGATAATCTGATTTTATAATTTTTGCATAATTGAAATACAACTTTGTAGTATCTTATATAATGTATTACATCGAGCTATAAAAAAAATTGGAAACTGTTTTGTGTTGTTTTCAGTGCTGATTTTCTTTTTCATAAGTATTACTTTTATATTTATTATTGTATTAGAATAAAAATCTTAAAAAAGTGATTTGGATTTCTTTTGTTATTGTTTCTAATTTACCATGATTAGTGAGATAGTCATTTGTTTTCTAGATTGATGACATTGTAAAAGCTGTTGGTAACTGCAGCTACAACCAACTAGTGGAGAAGATCATCTCTTGTAAGCAATCAGACAATAGTGAGCTGGTTAGTGAAGGTGGGTGAGTGTTGCTACTACTTGACTTTTTTATTCTTGGCAAAATAATTTGTCTTAAAATTTAATATCTTTCAAATTTCTTACATAGGACTTCTAAAAATACAAGTGATGCTACTTGTAGGAATTAAGCAATCATTCATAAAAGTGCCAGTGAAAGATTTTTCCTAGAATCCTTTTCACTTGGCTTATAAAATCAGGCCTGGATGCTAAAAAGTCTTTGGAATCACTTGCAAGCTTTGGTATGGTCAATTACTCAGAGGTGATAATTACTTTGTTTAAAGGATTATTATCTGGGAGGACTGGGTAGATTTTATAATCTATTATGAGCACTTCAGTTGACAGAAATGAGTATTATGTTGCTTAAGTATTCTTTTTTAACAGACCTCTCCCTTATAAGATAGTATATTAAATCCCTATTCTGTATCAGAATATGTCTATGTATATTAGTAGCTCACTGAAATTACCAAATTCCTCTTTACAAAAGCAGCTTAATATTTTTTTCAGCTGTGTTCCAGTCAATTATGGGAGAAGCTGATTTAAAACCAGAAAGGCTATCAGGAACCACAGCACTTGGATATACCTTTCCTACCACATACTTCATTTTTTCATAAATAAACACAGATAATGAAGCTGCTATTTTTTTCATTCTGCCTCAGACACACTTCTTTTATGTAAGGTATAATAAAAATTGATACATCTTGGGGCTAGGGGTGTAGTTTAGTGGTAGAACACTTGCCTACTAGCATGTGTAAGGCCCTGGGTTCCATCCCCAGCACCACATAAAACTAAATAAACAAAATAAAGGTGTTGTGTCCATCTTTAAAAAAAAATTTGATACATCTTTTAAAATCAAAGCAAATGACTACAAGAATATATAAAAGATGTGTACACAAATCCACATTATATTAATTATCAGAATGCAACTAATTATATTATTCACTTATTTAGAAATTTGACACATTTATGCAGGTGTTAAGAAAATACATGATATTTAATTTCGGTTGATCCCCTGGTCTTTCATTTGCAAAAAACATATGGATCATTGACTTAGATGACAACTTTCACTAAAACTTAAGGCAAAAAACTTAAATTTTAAGAAGGAACAACAAAAACTGTTGTAAGAATGTTTGAATGAACAAAATTCAACTCACTTGAACTATATATTCATGTCCATGCTCTCATTTCCAAATATATATTCCTAAAAAGAAGCCCATAAGAAAATTTCTGTGAAATCTGCTTTGTCTTTAATGTCCAATATACTATTAGAGTTATGCTATTCATTAGTAATCAAAGGAACTAAAGATTTAAAAAGTGGTAACAGACAGAATGATAGCCAAGAAGGGATGTCTGAGATTTTAGGGTAAGAAACTGATGAGAAAACTGTGACAGTATTTTTCCCAAGCCAGACTGCAATGCTATAAGAATAGTACTAGTACACTAATTAACACAACGAATACCAAAAAATGAGTCCCTTCATTACTCCTTTTTCCTTAACTTGATGTTATACCTTTTATTTCTCTGACATTGATTCCCCAGGATAGTGAGAAACTATTGCTAAATTATGTAGTATCAGTAATTTGAGGAGAATGTCTTGGTAAAAGCAAGGAAGTAATCTCCCTCTATAGTGGCATATAATTTTCAGTTAATATATACTAAGCATATTTATTGATTAATTCTTTCATATACAAATTCTGTAATAGTGAAATTATGCATAATAGTTTTTCATATTAAAAAATAATTATATGTGGAATTCAGTATAATTAAAAAACTAAACTAGTTTTTTGTTTATAAAAAATTACAAAAACTTTTATAAGGTGGTAAGAAATCATGCATCAGAAAGAAAAGACCACAGCCAGGCATAGTGGTGCACACCTGTAATCCCAGCAACTGGGGAGACTGAGGCAGGAAACAAGTTCTAAGACAGCCTGGGCAATTTAATGAGACCTTTTCTCAAAAATAAAATTGAAAGGGCTGGGATGTAGCTCAGTGGTAGAACATTTACCTAGCATGTATGATTTTTATTTATCAATAGCATTTATCTTTCCTCCATCATTTTTCTTCATCATGTTCTCTTGGCATTAGCTTTTTGTTGATGGAATAATAAACCTAAGAAAAACAAAATAGAGGAGGAAAGATTTCTTTTTTACTCAAAGGTTTTAATATATGGTTGGCTGGCTCCATTGTTTTCACCCAGGTGGGGGAAAGGGTGGATGACGAGAAATAGCCTTCCAGGGACCTATTTCCTCCAATAGGCCCCTACAGTTTCCCTCATCATCCAATCACTTCCCCAGATCCCCAACTTTGTATTTCATATCCAAGCCATAGCACTCTTGGATATATAGTGTTCTTTTTTTTTTTTTTTGAAAAATTTTTTAATATTTATTTTTTAGTATTTGGCAGACACAACATCTTTCTTTGTATGTGGTGCTGAGGATCAAACCTGGGCCGCATGCATGCCAGGAGAGCACGCTACTGCTTGAGCCACATCCCCATCCCAAAGTCTCCATCTTTTTAAAGAAAACCTGAGCATTTGTCACATGAAAAAATTGTTTTGTGGCTAGATGTGGAGGTGGCTGTAATGCCAGCATTTCGAGAGGGTGAGATAGGAGGATTTTGAGTTCAAAGCCAGCCCCAGCAACTTAGCGAGGCCCTAAGCAACTTAGCAAGGAAAAAAGAGAGAGAGAAAAAGTGTTTTGCCTCTCCTCTTGTGGAAAAAACACATTAATGTATATGATTTTTGAAATTTGAATATATATAGTGTTCAATGAAGTAGTCTGCTTTGTTTTTCTATTTAGCCTTCAACTGTGCCTTTTTTTAAAAAAAAATTATTTTATTTTTTTGCAGTTGTAGATGGACAGCATAGCTAGCTAGCTTTCTTTCTTTCTCTTTCCTTCTTTCCTTCTTTCCTTCTTTCTCTCTTTCTCTTTCCCTCATTCCCTCCCTCCCTCCCTCCCTCCCTTCCTTCCTTCCTTCCTTCCTTTCCTTCCTTCCTATGGAATCCAATGACACACGTGCCAGGCAAGCACTCTACCACTGAGCTACAATCACAGCCCTGTACCTTTCCTTTTGAATCAGTAAAATATGCCAGACTGGTTTGTTTCTAATTTTAAAAGCTTTGGTCATAGATGATAATAATAATAATAATTATTATTATTATTATTATTATTTTTCAAACATTTCATTTGTTATCAAGGTGCAGGGTGTAGAAAATACTTTTAGTAACCTTTTTTTTTTTTTTTAGGAAAAAAATGTTATTTAGCTGACATAGAATTAGAAAGTCTTTCAACTTCTTTTATATAATGTTCATTTTATTTTGGTGCTGACACTTTATAAGAAAAAGCATAGAACTTTTATGTGTACATACAGTACATATTATTTGCTACTTCTTTCAAATGTCAATACTTTCTGATCTAGTTAAAAGGATGGATTGTGTCATAACACCAACATCAATAAGGAAAAAAAAAATAGTACCTGCTGCCAGACTTCACTAGAGCTTGAATTTTAATTCCAGATACTCTCTTAGGAATAATTGTTTTTTTAAACAATTTTTCTTAGGATAATGATATGCTTATAAAAATAATTCCAGGATATTTGTTCAATTAACCAAAAATTTATTGAAACTGTATTATATGGTGTAAACACTAAATAGTGTAGATTGAATCACATTTTTTTATTAAATAATATTAGTTTCTTTTTTCTTCAGCTTTTATTTTTGAGAATTTCAAACCCACAAAAGAGTTGGGACAGCACAATGAACATTTATATTCACTTTTCTTAAATTCACCAATTATTATCATATTGAATATTTGCTTTTTTCTATATTTCTGCACACACACACATTTTTGCCCTAAAAATCATGACAATTAGTTGCAAGTTTCATAGTACTTTTTTTTAACCCACCAGTGCTTCATCATTTGTCTCCAAAGAAAAAGGAATTCACCTGTTTAAAGTCTTCTTTATAATCACAATATAATTATTTCATGCACTTTAGCGTTGATACGGTATTACCTAATATAAGGTTAATATTCAGAATTTTTTAGTTTTTCCAATAATATCCCTTAAAGCTTTAATTTTTTTCAGTGTAGGCTCTAATCAAAGATCAATTAGTTTCCTATAGTTATAGTTTCCTATAATATAGAAGAGATTCCTAATGTTTTTCCTTTTTTTTCTTTCCTGCTTTTAAAAAAAAAAATCTGTGAAATTGACTTTTAATTTCAATAGTCCAAGCCAGTTGTTTTATAAAATAGCTCTTAATATGGATTTATCTGATTGTTTCCTCATAAGTAGGTTTAAATTATGTATTCTTGGCAGTATGCTGCATAGATAACATTGTGTTCTTCCTAAGGCATAAAATCAGGGGGCACATGGCTGATTATCCCATTATTGGTGATGTCTAATTAGATCAAGGTACAGGCCAAATTTTCATTGTACAGATTTCCTTTTTCCTTTATAATTAATAAGTAACCAGTGATATTCTACACTGAAACTGTGAATGTCCTGTTCTTAATAAATCATTGCCCAGGAAATTGTGTATCCATCTACTCTTGCCTTAATCAATGATTTCTATGGTGGTTATGATACTTTTATTATTCTATCTACATTTATTATTATTCTTTTGTAAAAGATGGTTTTCTCTTTTCTTCCCCATCCCTTGATAAAAAAAAAATAACAATAATATCAACATAAACTCATGGATTCTTTTTTTTATTTTTATTTTTGGGTACTGGGGATTGAACTCAGGAGCACTCAACCACTGAGCCACATCCCCAGCCCTATTTCATATTTTATTTGGAGACAGGGTCTCACTGAGTTGTTTAGCACTTTTTTGCTGAAGCTAGCTGACTTTGAATTCACAATCTTCCTGCTCAGCTTCCCAAGCCAGTCATGGATTCTTAATTAGGATGTTATAGTTCATTATTATTATAATTATTCTTTTTGACGCTTAAATTGTTCCAGATGTGGCCATTAGGATGCCTTCACATTGGGTCCCATGTTCTGCTAAATCCTTATCATTTTTTGAGCCCTTTATTTTTTGGCACAATGAAATGTTCTTGTCTCCCTCCTGCTCCCCTGGAACCATATAAGTCTCCATCTTTATATATATATATATATATATATATATATATATATATATATATATATATTTATTTATTTATATATATTTGAGAGAGAGAATTTTAATATTTATTTTTTAGTTATCGGTAGACACAACATCTTTATTTGTATGTGGTGCTGAGGATCAAACCTCATGCCACGCAAGCGCGCTACCGCTTGAGCCACATCCCCAGCCCAAAGTCTCCATCTTTTTAAAGAAAATCTGAGCATTTGTCACATGAAAAAATTGTTTTGTGGCTAGATGTGGAGGTGGCTGTAATGCCAGCAATTCGGGAGGGTGAGATAGGAGGATTTTGAGTTCAAAGCCAACCCCAGCAACTTAGCGAGGCCCTAAGCAACTTAGCAAGGAAAAGAGAGAGAGAGAGAAAGTGTTTTGCCTCTCCTCTTGTGGAAAAAACACATTAATGTATATGATTTTTGAAATTTGAAATTACAAAAAGAAAATTAACAATTTATTTAAAGCTGTCACAGTGACAAAGTTCTGACCAAGCTTAAATTTGCCTTAAAAACAAAACTCTGATGTTTGTGTCAGCTTTATCCAAGCTTAAATTTGAATGCAAATCTCAGACAAGATTACATCTAGGCAATATTTTTAAGAATATAAATTATATTTCCTTTCCTCCTATTTCTACTTTCTATTCCTTTTTGCCTAATTTTAGTGCTTCTCTTCCTAACTTCACCTTCTTTAAGGGAATAAGAGCATTTATATTCCCTAATAACTTTCTAGTAACAAAAAAATTGATAAATCTCATTTATGATTGAATTTCTGAATATAAGAAATATTTTTGAGTATAATGATCTTGTTAGGAAAAAAAAAGTGATATTGGCCGGGCGCAATGGTACATCCCTGTAATCCCAGCAGCTTAGGAGTCTGAGACAGGAGGATTGTGAGTTCAGAGCCAACCTCAGCAAAAGTGAGACACTAAGCAACTCAATGAGACCCTGTCTCCAAATAAAACACAATGTGGCTCAGTGGTTGAGTGCCCAGAGTTCAATCCCCATACCCCCCAAAAAAGTGATATTATGTTCATGTGAAAATGTATAATAACAAATCCTACCATTATGTACAACTATAATGTACCAATTAAAATATGGAAAAAGAATTTTTTAAGAAAGAGTGCTTAATTTAAATTTATTTTCAGTAATAATCTTTTAATATTATCATTATATTAGTGGCTTTTTACCTTTAGTATCACTATATCTATAAAAAGTTGAAATGTAATCTGAATGCTGCAAATAAACTCTATATTATTTGAAATGCTGGACTATTTGAAGCAATACATTTAAGTAAATACTATATAACATGGAGTTATATACCAACATTTGTTTAATTCATCATAGAAATTTGTACCTAGATTAGGCTTTTCAATACTCTACTATAACCACTGCTTTACAGATGCAGGAGAAATGGGAAATACTGTGTTTTGTAATTTTTAATAGTTATTGCTTTGTAATTTAAGGATCCATGTATTTATGATCATCTGCACTAAATCTTTAAATGTTTTAATATCAGTTTTAATAAGTCTCCTGGACTCCAGTCTTACCATAACTAGTTTAATGTCCTTGAGCAAGTCATTTATTCTCTGTGAGTCTAACTCCTGTTTTGTAAAAAAAAAAAAAAAAAATGTAGCTAAGACTTTTCTAGCAAAGACCTTTCTAGCATTAAATATTTGAATTTCACACTAACATGAGGTTAATGAGCTGTATGTCCACTAAATTTTTGTATCTGTATTTGGCAAGGGGAAAGGAGACTATGACACTTTACCACTGAGCTACATCCCCAGCTCTTTTTGCTTTAAGACGGTCTGACAAAGTTACTTAGTGCCTTGCTAAGTGGCTGAGACTAACCTCAAACTTGCAATTCTCCTGCCTCAGCCTCTAAGCCACTAGGATTACAGGCATATGCTACCACACCTGGCTTTTTGTATCTTTTTTTTTAAAGGGGTTTGGAGAGAATGTATGTGAGTAAGCTGTGAAAGGAGCATTTAGAAACATCTTTCTGAAAGAAGCATTTAGGGGGCTGGGTTGTAGTTGCAAGGCCCTGGGTTCGATCCTTAGCACCACATAAAAATAAATAAATAAATACAGGTAAAAAAAAAAAAAGAAGCATTTAACGATGTGGATATTATAGACAGGAGTGGTATTTTGCAGCATAAACAAAATGCTTCATTTTTAAAACTTTATATATTCTACTTGGTAAAAGTTTGCAGTTATGCTATCAATTTCCTTTGATTGTAGCCTCCTTTAACTTTTGCACTTCCCTTCCTACCTTAATCAAGTCCTTGGAATAGTGTGTGTATTTTTAACATTTTTACAACCATTTTGCAGCTTGAAGTGCTATGGCTTGTTACCAAGGAATACACAGGCAGTTGAATAAATACATTACCTAGCCTTCTGGCCTGCCAACTTTCTACCAGGTTTATTTATTTATTTATATATGACAGCAGAATGCATTACAATTCTTATTACACATATAGAGCACAATTTGTCATGTCTTCATACCTGTACTTTGGATAATAATGATCATCACATTCCCCAAGTTTATTTTCAATTTCTTATTGAGGCATTAGTTTCTTATTACAGATTCATCTTTATTCCCTATATCTGCACCTCTCAGCTTACTTAACAAAACTCTTTAGAAGAACCTCCCCACTTAGTGCTCCTGAGACATTTTTTTTCCTACTAAAGGAAAAGAAGAAAAGAAGGGAAAGAGAAATACATGTTTCAAAAAATATTTATACAGTTGATTCTCATTGTTTGCAGTGGTAATGTTTTATGTTGAACAAGGAATTAGTGAACGCTAAAGTATTGTTCCTAGGCAAGAAAAATTTTTTTAGGGGGAGTGCGTGTCCAGGTTTGAGGTGGGGGGGCATTTAAGCACTGAGGCATATTCCTTTCCTTCTTATTTTTTATTTTGAGACAGGGTTTCACTGAGATGCTTAGGGCCTCACTAAATTGCTCAGTCTGGGTTTGAACTTATGATCCTCCTGCCTCAGCTTCCTGAGCTACTGTGATTATAGGTGTGCACTACTAAGCCTGGCTCTGTTAGATCATTTTTTGTCAACCAGTCAACAACCTTATTTTATGAGTGTTTCTGTTTTAAAATACTTTAATTAATAATATACTATTGATTCATTGACATTAAACTCAGAGCCAACAACACTATAATTCATGCCTAAACAAAGCTTATCTGACATGTATTTTCTCCATCACAGCCTTTCTCCACTTAGTACCAGCTATTACTTTAACCTTACACTTGAGTGACAGTTGGGTGGGGGAAATATTTCAAACAGAAAAAACACCAACAAAACGTACAAAAATATGAAAAACATGACACTAAATAGACCATGAAAAGGACACTTGTCTATGGTATGAGCTGAAATAACAAGGCAGAGTGTTGCTGGGCAATTCAAATTTTTTGCCTATCCTCAGATATCCCCAAATGACCATTGAAGTGCTGTGAGTATTGATTTTTAGGTATTTTTTTAAAAATATTTATTTATTTATTTTAGTTATCGACAGACACAACATCTTTGTTTTTTGTATGTGGTGCTTCAGGATCGAACCTGGGCCGCACGCATGCCAGGCGAGCATGCTACCGCTTGAGCCACATCCCCAGCCCCTGATTTTTAGGTATTTATAAATGACTTTTAGCTATACATGAACTCATAACTTTGCAGTTAATGAGGATCAACTGTACCATATATCTTTTAAAATAAAATTCAGACAACTTGGGGCTGGGGATATGGCTCAAGTAGTAGCGTGCTCGCCTGGCATGTGTGAGGCACTGGGTTCAATCCTCAGCACTGCATAAAAATAAAATAAAGATATTGTGTCCACCTAAAGCTAAAAAATAAATATTTTTTAAAAATTCAGACAACTTCTGTATATTTCATTCTGTTTCAGAAAGAAAAGAGATAGTATCTATTTCTAAACTTTGTATATCTACATAATGAGTGGCATGTGTTGGAGGAGATTAGGATAAAAATGGCACCAACTATCCTACTACTTTCTCTTGAGTTTTATGTCTACTTTTAGATTTAAGGAAAGAATTTAACAATTTACACTTGAGAATTATCTGGGATCTCTGTTAAAAGCTCAGGACTACTTAAGTAACAATTTTTTAGGCAATTTGTCTTAAGGTAATTTGTGAAGGCTACTTGTAATTTCTAAACATCTCACCATTGGGACAGTAGATGTTGGACATACATCTTTCCTACCCACATTTTAAATTGCTAACTCCTTGGTTTTTAATTTTAATATATATATATATATATAATTTTTGTTGTAGATGGACATAATATCTTTATTTTATTTATTTTTATGTGGTGCTGAGAATCAAACCCAGTGCCTCACATGTGTGAAGCAGGTGCTATATCACAGAGCTATATCCTCAGCCCCATTTGTATTTGTTTTAATGGGTTTTAGTTTAATTAAAGTGTCTCTATCTTTTATTGTAAGCTGTCACCTAACAGTTTATTTAGGATGGGAACAACTGTAGATATAACTTCTATACCTAAATTAGAAAGATGAATCTCCAATTTGGGGCCACCATCATAGGAAAAGTTTTATATTGATTGGACTTTATATATACTTGAACACAATATTAATAGAAAAGAGTAATTTTTTAATTTTGAAATTCTTCTTCCATCTACTATTGTGCATCTAATATTATGCATTGGTTCCATAGGCTTTGTAGCTGAGCAGTTTCTAAATAATACAGCCACTCAACTGACATACCATGGATTATGTGAACTAACTTCAACCGTTCAGGAAGGAGAACTTTGTGTGTTCTTTCGGAATAATCATTTTAGCACCATGACCAAATACAAGGTATGATATAGAAATAGCTATTCAGTTATTATTCTAAGTCAAAGGAGCTTGATTTAGAGATATTGTTTGATTTTCTTCAAAATAAAAGATTATAGGATAGTATTCCTTAACCATCAAATTGTGAAAGTAATTATTAAATACTTTTAGGATGGAACGGATTAGCAATTGTTCACAGATTACCACATTAAGAAATATTTATTTTCTAGAAGGGGGGATAATATCCTAGAAGTAGAAAGAACTAGGGTGACTTTTAATAATAATGGATGCTTGTGAAGTAAGCACTAAGATTTATCTGTGCACACCTATAATCTATTCAAGAGGCTGCAGTAGGAATATCATTGTGTTCAAGGCCAGCCTGTACAACATGGTAAGACCCAATATTTATTTATTTTTTTTTAAATTTTTTTATTAGCTACACATGACATTACAATGATCTTGGCAACTCATACATTTGAATCATTGGGGTATAATTTCTCATTTTTCTAATTATACAGATTGCAGAATCACACTGGTCATAGAGTCACCTATATACATACAGCAGTCATAATGTCTATTCTATTCTGCTGCCCTTCCTATCCTCCCTACTCCTCCCCTCCCCTCCCATCCCATCATTTCTCTCTATCCAATCTAATGTGACACATTTTTTTTTCTTTTTCTCATTACAATATCATACATGTATTCTGTATAACGATAAGGTTCTCCTTCCATCTTCTGTGCAAGTCCCCTTCTCCCTCTTTTTTCTTCCCACCTCTCTTCCCTATTTAGTGGTAGTCTTCCTCTTATGCTCTTCCTCCCTATCCCATTTTGAGTCACCCACCTTATATCAGAGAAGACATTCAGCATTTGTTTTTTAGGGATTGGCTAACTTAGCATAATCTGCTCCAGTGCCATCCATTTCCCTGCAAATGCCATGATTTTGTTATTTTTTAGTGTTGAGTAATATTCCATTGTGTATAAATTCCACATTTTTTTAATCCATTCATCTATTGAAGGGCATCTAGGTAGGTTCCACATTCTAGCTATTGTGAATTGTGCTGCTATAAACATTGATGTGGCTATGTCTCTGTAGTATGCTCTTTTTAGGTCTTTTGGGTATAGACCGAGAAGGGGAATAGCTGGGTCAAATGGTGGTTCCATTCCCAGCTTTCCAAGGAATCTCTATACTGCTTTCCAAATTGGCTGCACCAATTTGTAGTCCCACCAGCAATGTTATGAGTGTACCTCCCCCACCCACATCCTCCCCAGCACTTGTTGCTTGACTTCATAATGGCTGCCATTCTTATTGGAGTGAGATGGTATCTTAGAGTAGTTTTAATTTGCATTTCTCTGATTGCTAGAGATGGTGAGCATTTTTTCGTGTATTTGTTCTGAGAAGTGTCTGTTCAGGTCCTTGGCCCATTTGTTGATTGGGTTATTTATTTATTTATTTATTTATTTATTTATTTATTTTTTAAAGAGAGAGTGAGAGAGGAGAGAGAGAGAGAATTTTTTTTTTTTTTATATTTATTTTTTAGTTGGCGGACACAACATCTTTGTTGGTATGTGGTGCTGAGGATCGAACCCGGGCCGCACGCATGCCAGGCGAGCGTGCTACCGCTTGAGCCACATCCCCAGCCCGGTTATTTATTTTTTTGTTGTTTAACTTTTTGAATTCTTTGTATACTCTAGAGATTAGAGCTCTATCTAATGTGTGAGGGGTAAAAATTTGTTCCCAGGATGTAGGCTCCCTATTCACCTCACATATTATTTCTCTTGCTGAGAAAAAACTTTTTAGTTTGAATTCATCCCATTTGTTGATTCTTGATTTTAACTCTTGGGCTATAGGTGTCTTATTAAGGAATTTGGGGCCTGCCCCCATGTGATGGAGATTAGGGCCAACTTTTTCCTCTATTAGGCGCAAAGTCTCTGGTTTGATTCCTAGCTCCTTGATCCATTTTGAGTTAACTTTTGTGCATGGTAAGAGAAAGGGATTCAGTTTCATTTTGTTGCATATGGATTTCCAGTTCTCCCAGCACCATTTGTTGAAAATGCTATCCTTTCTCCATTGCATGCTCATGTATGATGTTGTGAGGAGAAAAAATAAAAATAAAAGAAGTGTGTCACATTAGATTGGGTGAGAGATGTGATAGGAGGGGGGGAGGGGAAGGGGGGATAGGAAGGGCAGCAGAATAAAATAGACATTATTATTGCTGTATGTAGGGGCTGGGGATGTGGCTCAAGTGGTAGCGCACTCGCCTGGCATGCGTGCGGCCCGGGTTTGATCCTCAGCACCACATACAAATAAAGATGTTGTGTCCGCCGAAAACTAAACGGTAAATATTAAAACTCACTCTCTCTTACTCTCTCTCTCTCTCTCTCTCTCTCTCAAAGAAAAAAAAAAAATTACAAAAATTAAAAAAAAATTATTGCTGTATGTATATAGGTGACTATATGACCAATGTGATTCTGCAACCTGTACAATCAGAAAAATGAGAAATTATACCCCATTTGATTCAAATGTATGAATTGTCAAGATCATTGTACTGTCATGTGTAACTAATAAAAAATAATTAATAAAAATAATTTTTTATATTGATCACATATAGAAATGATACATTTTGTATGGATTAGGTTAAATAAAGTGTATGTTTAAATTTTAAAAAAATAAATAAATAAATTTTTGAAAATTCTGGATGAATACTAAAGCCATATTTTAAAAATAAGTTTCTGGGTTGGGGATGTAGTGCAGTAGTAAAAGCACTTGCCTAGCATGTGTGGGGCCCTGGGTTCAACATCCAGTATCATAAAAATAATAAATACAAGGCGGGTACAGTAACACATGCCTGACGTGACTGAGGTTGAGGCAGGAGGATTGCCAGCCTCAGCAATTTAGTGAGGTGCTAAGCAACTCAGTGAGACCCTGTCTCTAAATAAAATACAAAATAGGGCTGGGGATGTGGCTCAATGGTTGAGTGCCCCTGAGTTCAATCCCCGATACCAAAAAATAAAATAAAGTTAAAAATACATAAATAAATAATAAACTTGTTTATTCTGTTTCCTCTTTGACTAAGGCTAGGGTAGCAATTGTTTTCCCACCAACTGCTATATTTAAGTAAAAATTCATTAAATTTAGTTATTTTTAAAGTTGTTGTGTTAGTGATCAGATACCCATGAAAAACAATTTAGAGAAGAAAAAGTTTAATTTTAGGCTCAGTTTCAGAGGTCTCAATTCATGGTGGGCCAGCTTCATCACTCTGGGGCCCAAGATGAGGCAGAACATCATGGTGAAAGGGTGTGGCAGAGGAAAGCTGCTTTCCTCATGAAAACGAAATCAGAGCAAGTGAGATGCCCGGAATGAAATATAAATCCCAAAGGTATGCCCGTGATTTAATTTCCTCCAGCCATGCCTATACTTACCACAGTTAGTTCATTTATATTATTAATTTATCAAATGAATTAAACCTGTGATTAGGTCACAGCTCTCCTAATCTAATCATTTTATCTCCTGCATTAACCCAGGGGTTTTAGGGGGAAACTTCATATTCAAATCATAACAGTGGTTGATACATTAAAAATTGTCCCTTTCTTTTAAAATAAAGAGAAAGGGAGAAATGTGGGAAAAAGAAAGTGATAGGATTGCATAGTAGCAAGAGATATATTGTCTTTTTCACTTATATAGAAAACAGAAGATAGACACAGAAACTGAGATTTAGGTATTACTCATGAATACAATATCTTTGGTTTATTAAACAATTATGGGGCCTATGATGTAGTTCAGTGGTAGAGCTTTTGCCTTGCTTGTCCACACAGCAAACAACAAAGCAGTTATGTGGCTTGTACTGTATTAAGCATTTTACATTCATTATCTCATTTAATCTTTACAACTCCTCTATAGGGTGTGATTTTATTATGATTCTCACTTTATAGCCAGGAAACAGACCTAAAGATTCTAACTTGCCTGAGAACACTCAGTTTGCAAGCAGCTCCAATATGACTTTCAAGTCAACAGCAATGCCTCACTGCCTCTCTGGGGAGCTATGTGGATGAGACTGATGTTTGTTAAGTAGCTTTATTAAAGTTTGTCTTTCAATTTATAAAATACCTTAGAAACTTTCTCAGAAATTTGGGGGCTGGTGATGTATCTCACTGATAGAGTCCTTGCCTATCCCTGGCTTTGATCCCCCAGCACAAAAAGAAAAAAAGAAAGAAAAGAAAAAAATTATAAAATTTCAAATTATAAAAAGCATTGTGGCTGAGAATATAGCCCAGAAGTAGAGTGCTTACCTAGCAAGTGGGAAGTACTGAGTTCAGTTCCCAGCACCACACATAAAAATAAACTTAAAAATAAATATAAACTTAAAAATGTATAAAATACTTAGATGTGGGTAGCTCATGCCCATTATCCTAGTCACCTAGGAAGCAGAGGCAGGAGGATTCCAGGTGCAAGGCCAGCCTCAGTAGCTTAGTGAGACCCTGTCTCATAAAGGGTAGAGGATTGGGCTTCAGTTGTAAAGCACACTGGGTTCAATCCCCAGTACCAAAAAAATAAAAATGAAGAAGTAGTTTATAAAATACTTAGAAATTCTTGTCTTAGAATACCTCTATATCACTCATAAGAAAAGAAAACTAAGATCTAAAGATGTTGAGTAGTTTGAATCCAAGTTAATTAATCTAAAATATTAATGCAGTCTTCCATGTTTGAAAGACTGGAATTAATTTACTTGAGAAGTTTTTTTTATCAATTTATAAATTTTTACAGTATTGTCAGATATGTTGTTAACACAAGTTACTACAACTAATTTATGAGGTTATTTGGGTAGGTTTTCATTCAGTCTTCTTTTGTAATACAATTGCCTATTTTTAAAAATTTGTTTTTAATTTTTTTTATTTGTTCTAATTAGTTATACATGACAGAAGAATGTATTTCATTTCATTGTACACAAATGGAATACAACTTTTCATTTTTCTGGTTGTACACGACATAGAATTGCACCATTATGCAATCATACATGTACCTAGAGTAGTGATGTCTGTCTCATTCCACCATCTTTCCTACCCCCATGTCCCCTTCCCTCTACTTCCTTTCCTTTGGCCAATCCACAATTCTTCCATTCTTCCCATGCTCCCTCCCCCGATTATGGATCTGCATTCACTTATCAGAGAGAACATTTGGCCTTCAGTTTTTTGGGATTGGCTTACTTTGCTTAGCATCATATTCTCCAAGTCTATCCATTTACCTACAAATGCCATAATTTTATTCTCTTTTAATGCTGAGTAATACTCCATTGTGGATATATGTGTAACACAGTTACAATTGCCTATTTTTAAGAAAAGTAAAATTTTTCTAGTGTTGTCTTTATCATTTTTATATGCATTAATAAGAACTTCTGTATTATTTTTTAATATTTATTTTTTAGTTGTGCTTGGACACAATACCTTTATTTATTTTTATGTGGTGCTGAGGATTGAACCCAAGGCTTCACATGTGCTCTACCACTGAGCTACAACACAATTTTTTCTGAAATTGTGTTTTTCAGTATTTTATTTTATTTCCTTTATTTATTTTGTGTGTACTGGAAATCTACCCTAGGGCATTGTGAATGTTAGGCGAACACATGCCCATAATTCCAGCCACTCTGGAGGCTGATGCAGAAAGATCTAGAATTTGAGGCCAACCTGAGCAACTTACCTGTCTCTAAAAATAAAACCAAGGAAAATAAATAAACAAATAAAAAAAATGACTAGGAGTGTAACTCAGTGGTAGAGCTGCTTGCCTAGCAATACATGAAGCTCTGATTTCAGTCCTTAAAACAGCAACAACAAAAAAGAGAGATAGAGAATTTATTCTTAAGTACCATTTGGAGAAAAAATATTGACAAGATTATGGTTATCAAATAGCCAATAAAATAAATTGTAAAGTATATAAATAGCCAATAAAATAAATTGTAAAGTATGGTATAGTATGATAAAATTAATTATAAATATAAGAGACCATGAAAAAGTATAATTCTTGAACCAATGGTAAACCTTATGTTAACTATTATCTAGTGAGAACTATGAGCAAGTATCAAAAGGTCTTACTTTGGCAGATCTGACGAAATATATAGACCTTATGTAGTATACATAATATATAGATTTAACATGATTAGAATCAGAACTAACACACATGAAAAATTAGTGGTCATTGCTAAATTCTTTCATTGTGATTGTGAATGTAACTTATAGTAGGCCCAGCAATAGAGATTTAAAAATATATTCTAGCTATGTGCAGTGACTCATGTCTCTAATTCCAGTGACTCTGGAGGATGAAGCAGAATGATCACAGGTTCAAGTCCAGTCTACACAATTTAGCAAGACCCTATCTCAAAATAAATAGAAAGGGGCTGGGGGTATAACTCAGTGGTACAGCATCCTTGGGTTAAATCTTCAGTACCATAAAAATAAATAAGCAAATAAATTAACAAATAGGACTGAGGATATAGCTCAGTGGTAAAATTCCTTTGGGTTCAATACCCAGTATAAAAAATAAATTATATATTCATAGATCTGGAAATGTATGTAGGCTCAGTGGGTCCTGGATTCAAGCTCTAGTATCAAAATATATAATAAAATAAAAATACAGTCTGGGGAATAAAAGGCAAGAAAACACAATCATAGTGTCAGGAGATTTGATGCCACAGTAGAAACACAAACAAAATACAACTGGTATACAAAGCAAGAGCAATAATGATACAGAGAAAAGAAAATTAGTGTAATTTAGATTAGTCATATAGGCTTAATTTATAAAATAAACAAAACCAGGCAATGTAGTATCATGTTTTTATCGCCTGATGTCTTTTTCAGGAATTTGTATAATATTTTTCTATTTTACAAAATGATATTACAAACCACACAAAGCTGTTTATAAATCATATGTGAGTATGCCAAGGGTTTCTCTTCATATTGTAGTGTGCTAATTATAAACTACATTCAAAGCCAGACATATTTGAACAAATAAGATAACTAGTTTATTTATTGTATTGTACAGAAATGGCTTATAGGAATAATTAACACTTTCTAAACATACAGATTAAAATTTTTCATTAAATGTAATATTAGTTTTGATTTTTTTAACACTTTTTCTTTTGTTATTTCTTACTAAGGGTCAACTGTATTTGTTGGTAACAGACCAGGGATTTCTTACTGAAGAAAAAGTTGTTTGGGAAAGCCTGCACAATGTAGATGGTGATGGAAATTTCTGTGACTCAGAATTTCATCTTCGGCCTCCTTCAGATCCTGAAACTGTATACAAAGGACAACAAGATCAAATAGATCAGGTAAGCTTATTTTGCCTTTTTTCATATTGTTTAAAATATTCTTTTCAAATGTCAATTTGGTTATCCAAATTTTTTGAATTAGATTCATTCTTAATTTCCTTGTGAGGTTTTCCTGATACTTCCTAAATAGGTAAGTGATCATTCTATATGTACATTAATTATACACTTTGGCACAGAAGGCTTGATCATATTAAAATGTGAAGATCATGATAAGGAGTTTGAATTTATTCCAATTGCAGTAAGGAAGCTATGCCAATTATTAAATATGAAAGTGACATGATCTACTGAATTTTTGTTTTATTATTTTGTACTGGGGATTGAACTCAGGGGGACTTTACCACTAACCTACATCCCCAGTCTTTAATATTTTTTATTTTGTGTCTTACTAAATTGCTGAGGGTCTCACTGAGTTGCCTATACTGGCCTTGAACTTTCCACCCTCCTGATTCAGCCTCCTGAATTACTGGGATTACAGGCTTGCTGCACTGTGCCTGACCTGGGTATTCACATTTTTAAGAAACAGAGGATGTGTAGGAAGGACAGGGATGTAAATAGAGACCAACAGTTCAAGCAAGAAGAAATGAAGAGATTAAGCACATATTTGAAATATATTTTGACTAATCAGGGCAGAAAAGAGGGACTCTAGAAGATAGCATATACTGGGCAAAGAGTAGTTAGGTTTTCTAAGAAAAGGAGGAGCAGACACTGCAGAGGAGCCCTAAGCAATAAAACTTTCATTTAGAACTGAAACAAGATTTTTGCCTGCTATAGGCGGGCAGTTTTGGAGCTAAAGTGTGTTTATTACTTAAAATATGACAATGATATTAATTCTTCCCTGCTGAGGCATAAATATGGTTATGTTAAACTATGAACATAAATTTTGATAATAACAATTTAAGTGCATAGAGACTGTTCATTAGCTAATATTCAATGAGAAGATGTATTACTGGAACTATAACTAGGTCCTGCAGATACAAAGATAAATCATAGCCAAGTGTGGTGTCGCTTGCCTGTAATCCCAGTGACTTGGGAGTCTAAGGCAGGAAGATTGCAAATTCGAGTCCAGCCTGGGCAACTTAGCAAGACCCTGACTCAAAATAAAGAATAAAAAGTACTGAGGATGTAGCTGAGTGGTAAAGTGCCCATGGGTTCAAACTCCAGTGCATTAAAAAAAAAAAAAAAACAATGGTGGGGCTGGGGTTGTGGCTCAGTGGTAGAGCACTTGCCTAGCATGTGAGAGGCACTGGGTTCGATTCTCAGCACCACAATAAATGAATAAATGAATAAAGGTCCATCAATAACTAATAAAATTTTTTTTTAAAAATCATTCAGTCCTGTCCTCAAAGGTGCTACAATAGCAGAGGGAGCAGAAATTGAACCAACTATTATTGTATATTAAGTTCTATAAGAGTAATTTGAATAGCAAGCTATGATGCATAGAAAATATTTGATTTCAACCAATAACTTCTACATATATATTCTTCAATAAATATATAATATATTTAGATAAATATATAATTATGAAAAAAATGTTTATTTGGAAAAAAAGAATACTTGATTTCAACAAATGTTAATCTTCCTACGACTTTTGACTTTTTTTTTTTTTAAATAGCTTTGATAGTAAAGGTACTCATTTTCCTTCAGATGCCATAAAGAATTATATAGCCTCCATATAGAGGCTTAAGTAATAAAGAGAAATGTGTGAAATTTTTGTAACAACTATATGTAAAAATTAATAGGGCAGAGGAAATGAATTTGTAAGGTGTTGTGATTAGTGTCTGTGGAAATAGCAAGAAGGGAGATTCAAAACTATGGGACTTGGTAAAGAGCAAGTTGGAAACTGAAAAAATTTTGAAGGACAAACTCTTAATATTAGTAAGATACTCACTCATGAGTAAGTAGTATAAGTTCTTCATAGGAATGACCTTCTACATGTCCTCTAAGTTACTTAAATTCTCGTTTTTGAGGGTAGATGATAGGTGCACAAAATAGTTTTCTTTCAGCGCCAAAGTGGGTTTTAAGTCAGATAATAAAACTCTTTTTTTTTTTTTTAATACTGGGGATAGAACTCAGGGCACTCCATCACTGAGCCACCTCCCTAGCCCTTCTTTATATTTTATTTAGAGTCAGGGTCTCATTGAGTTGCTTAGAGACTTGCTAAGTTGAACTTTTGATCCTCCTGCCTCAGTCTCCTGAGTCATTGGGATTACAGGCATGCACCACCACACCCAGCTTTTAGGGTTTTTAAAAAAGATTTTTTTTATGACATTAAATGGAAAAGAAAATGTTGTAATAGAGATGGGAGATGTTGAGTTTGTATGTGAACGTAGAAAAATATGGGGTTAATATATACTGTTTATATATATGTATGTATCTATATACTGTTAACAATAGTTATCTCTAATAATATTTTGGCCACATAAAATTTTCTTATCGTTTTTTGAAATTGCTAAATGCATGTGTTCCCTTTGAAAATAGCGGAGTTTTCTTCTTTCTCTTTTTTTTTTAAGATCTTTTCTATGTACTCCCCCAAAGAACCCCAAGCCCTGTATTTTTTTTTTTAAAGAGAGAATTTTTTAACATTTATTTTTTAGTTATCGGCAGACACAACATCTTTGTATGTGGTGCTGAGGATCGAACCCAGGCCACATGCATGCCAGGGGAGCACGCTACTGCTTGAGCCATATTCCCAGCCCCTTTCTTTCTTTCTTTCTTTCTTTTTTTTTTTTTTTTTTTTTTTTTTTTTCCGGTACTGGGAATTGAACTCAGGGGACTCAACCACTGAGCCACATCCCTAGTCCTATTTTTGCATTTTATTTAAGACAGGGTCGCATTGAGTTGCTCAGCACCTCAGCCTACCATGCCACTAGGATTACAGGCATGTGCCACCGCTCCTGGCTTTTTTTATTTAAAGCTTTCTTGAATCTTTTTAAAAATATTTTTTAGTTGTAGATGGACACAATGCCTTTATTTTATTTACTTAATTGTTTTGTGGTGCTGAGGATGGAACCCTGTACCCCACATGTGCTAGGCAAGCACTCTACTACTGAGCCACAACCCCAGCCCTTTTGAATATCTTATTTATTGCTTCTAGAAAGAATTTCAAGTGAGTTCCTAAAATATTTTAAACAATGATGACATCACTGAAATAAGTGCTTAGCTCCCCAAAGGAAATATTTGGCAATATAACTCATTTTAATATTTAAACTCTGATGGTTTTTTTTTTTTATTGGTGCATTATAGTTGTACATAGTCTGATAGGTTTTTCTTTTTTAAAGCCATTCTCAGAGCTTCATGAACACAACATCTATATTCATATTTATTAGTTCTTGAGTGAAATCTCAAAACTAAAAATGGTTATAATTTAATTCCTTAGGACTATCTTATGGCATTATCTCTACAACAAGAACAGCAGAGTCAAGAGATGAATTGGGAACAAATCCCAGAAGGAATCAGTGATTTGGAACTAGCAAAGAAACTTCAAGAGGAAGAAGACAGACGGGCTTCTCAGTACTACCAGGAACAAGAACAAGCAGCAGCAGCTGCTGCTGCTGCTACTACTACTGCTAATACACAGGCCCAGGTAAAAACAGCGTTGTGATTCTTACTGGGGATATAGCTCAGTTGGTAGAGTACCAGCCTCGCATGCACAAGCCTTGGGTTCAATCCCCAGAACCACCAAAAAAAAACAAACCAAAAAAAAAAAAATTGTTGCGATTCTTAGATATAATCATCACTTTAGCAATAAAAAGTCTCTGCTTGAGGTAATAAAAAAAAAGTTAATTAGGAACTGACTTTTGAGTTATGTTAGCATCTTAGTACCCATGGATTTTTTTGACATTGTCCTAAATTTGTGGTTATCCTAATAATTTCTTATGTATAATTATTTTTCTGGAGATTCTGAATGCAAGATTTTTTTAAACTTATTTTTTAGTTCCTTACAGCTGAAACAAAACAAAACAAAAACCAGAAACCATTTGCTTTCTGTGAGGTAAATGTAATCTGAGTTATTACTGGAACCAGATAGTTGTTTATATTTCCTGCTTATTTTTTCTCTTCCTAATTGCAATACCCTGGACAATAACTCTCTTAACCTCATTTTCCTTCTCTGTGAAATAAAAGATAATACTCTTAGATTCTGGTGAAGAATTTAAAATGTTAGCACTTACCCCAATGTCTATGACATATACTAAGTATTCAGTGTAAGTCAGCACATTTCTACTCCTCACTCCCTCAGTTAATGTTTAAGCACTGAAAATAAGATGATTATGTGGGTTTCTAGATGTTAAATCTTATTTTTTTCAATCAAAAAAGTATTCTCCTTCTTTTATATTATCTGTACCATGTCAGGACTGTTCCTTTTGATCGGGGTATATAAGAAAGCAAGATGGCCTTTAAGGTCTGATGAAACTAAATATAGAATTCTTTTTTTTTTTTAAAGAGAGAGTGAGAGAGAGAGAGAATTTTTTAATATTTATTTTTTAGTTCTCGGTGGACACAACATCTTTGTTGGTATGTGGTGCTGAGGATCGAACCCAGGCCGCACGCATGCCAGGCAAGCGCGCTACCACTTGAGCCACATCCATTAGAATAAGTGTAAAATTGGGCCAGGGTTGTGGCTCAGTGGTAGAGTGCTTGCCTAGCATGCATGAGGCACTGGGTTCAATCCCCAGCACCACATAAAAAAATACTAAATAAAGGTATTGTGTTCATCTACAACTTAAAAAAGTTCAAAAAAAAAATAAGTGTAAAATTTATTTCTAGATCAAATATTGAGTACCCCAATCTTAATAACTAAATCCTATCATGTTATAATTAGTTTTCTTATTTCATAGACTATACTTATTCACACTCAATTCTCACGATTTTTTTTTCCTTTTAAAATCTGTTTTAGTATTTAATGAAGTATTGAAGAACTATTATAGTTAACCAAAAGGCTAATGTATTCTTATAGTTCTTAAATTAAAAACTTATGTTTTAGGAATTCCATTTATTTGGAATAATACATTAATTATATCTATCCAGAATGGTATATTAACCATGTTACAGATACCCTGTAATAATAACAAATTTGCGTACCAGGATGTTCTTTTCCCTTTGATGATGCCCTTCAATCTTGTGGCTATTCTTTCTAGCTATTCTTTCTAGATAACTGTGATAAAGCACCTTAGAACAGTTGAAATAAATTTTTTTTAAGAGAGAGCGAGAGAGGAGAGAGAGAGAGAGAATTTTTAATATTCATTTTTTAGTTCTCAGTGGACACAACCTCTTTGTTGGTATGAGGTGCTGAGGATCGAACCCGGGCCGCACGCATGCCAGGCGAGCGCGCTACCGCTTGAGCCACATCCCCAGCCCTGAAATGATTTCTTGCTGTGTGTTTTTCTTAAAGCTGGGCCAGCCGGCACAAGCCTCTCCATCAAGTGGAAGACAATCTGGGAATAGCGAACGGAAACGAAAGGAACCTCGAGAAAAAGATAAAGAAAAGGAAAAGAATAGCTGTGTCATTTTGTAACAAGTACTAGATTCTGTTGGAATCACCTATATGTGTTGAGAAACAAGACCACATGAGGAAAGGAAGAAAAACCGATAATACCGTCTGTGCCTGATTTCCCATTGGATTTTGTTCATGTTTTTCAGGGGAAAGGTTGTTACTTTGTTACAATCAGACTTCTTGAAGTCACACAATATACTCTTTATGAGCTGGAGTTTCATGTTACAAGTTGGAAATGCTGTGTTGTCATTCATGAAGAATACTGCACTTGTAGCCAAATAAGCAAATCACAGCGAATTTTGTGTCATAGTGACATTCATAATTCATATCAGTTAGTAAGCTATTTCATCTTCTAACAATGAATGGAGGTATTTGATTTAGTCTGATTCCTTCCTGAAATCTAAGTATTAGCACAATAGTTTCTGAAATTTTTGCAACCTTAAATTATGATCTAATCCATGAGAAACCAGGGGTTTAATATGGAATTTAAAAAGAATAAATAAATAAATAAATAAATAAATAAATAACAGGAATAAATGATCCTTAATTGTATATTGAACTAATTCAGCCCTTGAACAGCTTTATCTTTCTCTAGTAATGTACATTTTAGATATTAAGAACAAATAATGGAGCTTGGATTTAATTTAGATAGAAAAAAATAAAGATTTGTATTTCTTTTCCAATAGCAAAAAAAAAAAAAAAAATTATATAACACTAATACTTACAACCTGTCCAAATCACATATTAATGACTTTATAGTGTTGTGAAATTTTGAGGAATTTCTAAGTCGTTAAGTAGGTAATCTGGACCATAGTTACTATTTATTAACCATGTGACAAGTGAGTTTAAGGAGGAAACCACAGTGGATGCTAGGCCTTGTAAATATGAGAGTGTAGGAAGGTAGATAGTTCATTGTCTACCTTTTTTTAGAATTACCTTGAACCTTAAATTTTAAATCATGTTTATTACTAGAAAATTAAATTATTAAAAAACCAACAAAAAAGCACATTTCTATAAGAAGTAAAAGATAATCTCTGAGTCTAGTGAAAAGACATTAATAAAAATCAGAGTAGATAAGAGTTTAGAGGAATTTATGTAAAAGCAAGCAGATTTTTTAACTTATGAGAACCAAATAAACATAAAACATAGTGTTTATAGAATTCAGAAAAAAATATTTATTTAACTTTATTATGAGGCAACACATATTTTCCTGTATTTCTAGATATAGTTTGGACAACTATCCTTAATATCCTTTTTATATGCTTTATATTTAAAGTTTGTTTTTAGTCATTTTTGAAAAAAAAATGCTGCTGCAAATAGTATATAATTTACATTCTAAGCCTCAAAAAATGTGTTTATTTAGGAACATCATAACATGACCTGAGCATCCACTTGGAGAATATTTCTTGTGGTTTGGGGTGACAAAATTTTGACTACAAAAAAAGTGATCTAGAATTTTTTTTAAAGTTATATCATTAACTTTCTCTGTGATCCAAAACCAGTTATAGAATGACTCTATATGTAAAAAGTAAAGTCTTATTTATGGAAGGAATTATTCTGAGGGGAAATAAATCCAGGGCCAAGCATATCTTTTACATCCTTCTATTTTGCATGTCTATTTGTGTTACATAATTTGTTATTTCTTCAGATTTCCTATTCTAGAATGATAAATCATCAGAGAACCTGTTTGGGGTATAAAACTTGGATACAAAATATTTGGTGAGTCTCTTGATTGTAACCCAGAATATCTGGACATTGGTAAAGTACAGATATACTATAGAACTCTACATTGGCTTAAACAGGTTGGTCTTAATCCGAGTTTACTCTTGATATCATTCTGTTGGTTGAAGGAGAAAACTCAAACCTCAAAGTTTGTTCTTCTCAGAATAAATAGTAGTGACAGTGCATTATATTTTAATAAAAAAAAAAACTTGATAATTTACAAAAGTATATTTGAGGCATATTTTTCCATAATTATATACTTAGCTATTTATTACCCTTGAAGAATATATGTGTAGAAGTTATTTTTCTGTTGTTTGTTCCTATCTTCTTAATTTGTTCCAAAGATAATACTGCCATTCAGCATTCCCTCTAGAAGAAAAAAAAAATCACTCAAAACCAGCAATGCTGCTATAAGATAAGTAGATGTCAATGTGTACTTACGAGAAAAAATTTTTAAAAATGCAGTGTGTTTGTTAATTCAGTCTTTTTCTATGTGATATTTACAAATCAAACTTTATTACATTCCTGGAATTCAGTTTGATATACCAATAGTAATAATGATTAAATATTTACTTTGATTACTGTGAGGGAAAATTAAATGTTCAATTCTATTAAAACAAACTTGTCAAAGAAACTGCTCTCCTTGCAAATATAACCTTAAAGGTTACAAAGAATCTAGAGCAATTGTGTCTTTCTTTAATTTGCTCCAGGTAACAAATTATACATTCAGGCATTTCATTGCTGGTTTGCATTCAGAAGAATTTGATGTTAGTAT
Organism: Urocitellus parryii; assembly: GCF_045843805.1. Taxonomy (NCBI): domain Eukaryota; kingdom Metazoa; phylum Chordata; class Mammalia; order Rodentia; family Sciuridae; genus Urocitellus; species Urocitellus parryii. The sequence continues at coordinate 104,105,335 of NC_135536.1, forward strand.
TTTAAAGCAGTTTTTTTCCACAATATTTTTTAATACTTGAAATTGTTACATATACACTGCTACCAGAAATTAGAATTTAAACCTTTTTGATTTTAATATTTATAGAGTAGATCATGGGCACATTTGAATCAACCAAATCACTGTTAAGCTAGTAAAAGAGGCAGATGAATGAATGGCTGTGGTCACCATTTTTTCCTCTTGCTTTTGAAAAGAGTATTCCTTACATTTTTATTAACAATATGAGCATTTTCTTGTCAAATCCCATTGCATCAACAATGCTGTGATTTACAGTAGTTTATTGATATTTACAAGCACTCATTGCATGTGCACATGTATGTGTATTTCTGAAGCAAGACGGCTTCTCAAAGCAATTTGGGAACTTTCCCTCAAATTTTAAAATCACCATTTTAAGAATATTTACACACCTGGACTGGGAATATGGCTCTACAGACTCTCTATAGACTGGGAATATAATGTTGGAACATGCATGAGGACTGGGGTTCAATCCCCTGCACTACAACAAAAAAGGAAAAGAAAAAATATACATACACGGACATAGACTGAACAGGATAGTATAAAGCAACTAAAGTTTTCATTAGTTATATGCCCATCCAGTGTACTTAGGTAAAGAAACTTCCATGTTTCAAGGTCAAGTTAGTATTTGAATGAAGCAGAGATTTAAATTTAGGATTAGCTTTTGGAATGTATCTTGTTTTTATTGTCTTATATTTCTTGCACTTGTCTGCTTTTCCCATATTATGTTTTGATTTCTTCTTCATACATCTTGATCTTGGCTTAACAAAGCAAGTTAATATCAGAGATTAACTGACTGAACTCAACATTAACCATTTTGTACTTACACAAAACCTTCTTAGTATTTTGTTTTCAATGAATAACAAACTAAGTTAACTTAAGAGATAAGAGATCTTGAGAGGAAAGGTTAGAAGGCAAATAGTTGAGAATAGTTGTGGTCCCTACATTAATGTTGGCATATGCAGCAGATAGTTGTAAAATCCTGCTGAAGAAAAATTAAGGCAAGAATTTTCAGAATTGCCCTCAAAACATCTCATTTATTTAAATTTCCTTTTAAAAAGCAGTTTTGTAGTTTTGCTTAACATTCTTATTCATTGTATCAGTTATTTTAAAATATGATGGAAAGCTTATAGGTTTTACCTATCACAGTTCTTAGGCATGCTGGAAACTTACTAATGTTTAATAAAATAATCTGAAGGCCCTAAAGATAGTCCAAAATTTTGTATTTTAAGGAACTGGATATGTAGAATTCTGGATCATTTTGTATTTAAAAATCTAACTTTTTGTCTTGCCTTGGGCAAAGTTTCTGTGCCTCAGTTTACTCTTTAAATATGTAGAGAATGCCCTTTCTCACTCTCCTTCTCTCACTTTCTCACTCTCTTCTTTGTGCTTCACACTCCTGAATAAAGGGCATAGTATAAGCACAAAATATTACTTAAATTATCACAGATATTACACATCTTGGTTCTTGGATGTGCAGACTTTTTCCAATGACAAGTCCTTTTTTAAAAATACTGTCAAAATTCGTTGAATTATCTTGTCTTTGAGTATCGAATCATGTTTCCAAAATGTATTTTGCAGTTGCTTTCCTGTTCTGTAGACTAGTGTCAAAATCAAGAGTATTTGGGAACTATAAAAAGCATTTTAAAACCTATTTTTTTCCAATATTTTTCACAGATCTAAATGTTTAGATTATCTTTGCTTTTTCCTCTGTGTTATAAAATGCTGTCACATTGCTAATACATATAAAAGTTTTTTGCATGGGTGAAATTGATTTAGATCTTTCAAATACTATCATTTTAGGGATATTGAAGTTACTTGTGTTTTTTTAGTGTAATACGTGCATTTGAGAATGTGCAATTAAATTCATTCTGAAAGTGAAAATAGTAAAGAAACTCATTGGAATTTTAGAGTACTTAGTTTCTCTGATAGTTTGGTGTCTTTTGTTACTGATGTTCAACACTTCTAAAACTATTAGGAAAATATTATGAGGAATTGAAGTTATTTTTCTCAGGTAACAGTTTAAAATATACTAAATATTAAAGTTAAAGGCTTCCTGAACAAAATATATTGCAAAATATAGGATGAATGTGAGGGCAAATTCATGTTGCTAGAACTTATTTTGACGATCTGTGTAAATTTTAATTCATGCATGTCTCCTAGTTAGTCTTGATGTCTTTGCCATTAGAAAATAGAATTTAATAAACTGTTATATACATATATATTTTTACATGAAGGATTCTAGTTTCTAATTTCTTCTGATCTCAAGAAAATCTTTAAAAAAAAACAAAACAGGGTAAAATTTTCAAACTCTTGCCTCAAGTTCAGCTTTGTCCTGTTGTTCTGAGAAAGGAGGAAATTTAGACTTGTCTAACTAGGAGATATTTTTTAGGGCATGGTACCATCCCAGGTAGGGTGTTAAAATACTATGGCATAAATATAAAATCCAAGCTTTGAACTACAGTGGATTTAAACAATAAAAAAAGAAAATTCTACAGTAAATCTTCTACTTCACCTGATATTCTAAGAATTTCTTTAAACCAGTTAATTTGTCACTGGTAGCTTTACAAACTTTATACCCATGAGCATTGTCCTTTGAGAGACAAGGATGCCTTATAAATAAGAGGAGCGCAAATCAAAATTCTTTGGAAGGTGATCCTTTGGATAAAGTAGTTATTTTACAGTTGTAAAAAGAAAATCATGAAACTGAAATGCCCATTTAAATTCACAAATCAAAACCAATCCAGTTGTGCATTGTAGTTGAAGTAACTTACAAAGCAATTATAACTAATACAATGTGTTTTAAGACTGAGATTGGTATTTAATCTTTGAAGATTGTCTCAATTTTGTCAATGTTTTTGTTATTCTTTTTTACCTACTGTATGAAGTAACCATTTTTCAGAGTACATAGAATATCTTAGCTTTGTAGATTTTTTTTTTAATGGGGATTTGAAAAGCCTCCATTGTCTTTTGTTTTGCTATTTTCCTCAATAAAATGACAACTATTGTCAAAGATCCACATATAACAAGTAAGACAATATGACAGAAAATTGGTGTATGATTACATTCATAGTAGCAAAATCAATTATCTTTGCCTATTAAACTTTAGAGGTACTCCAAAAGTCATTTCCTAATGCTAGCTCATGTGAATCTTTTTTCTCGAATTGTGCAGAATAATGGAATTGAAAAATATTTAAGGGAATAGCAAGTGAAATGGAATAATGACTGAAGAAAAGTTGTAATCTTGAAATATAGCAAAAAAAGAGAAACAAGTTTTCTTCTTCCACTTTAGTGTTGGACTAATTGGGTCAAAAATTTGTTATGAAGGCCTAAGGGTATGGCAAATGGTAGAGCACTTGCCTACCATGCAAAAAGTCCTGGGTTCATCCCTAGTATCCCCAGTACCACACACACACACAAATATATATATAAAATTTGCTTTGGCATACAGATTTTCTTTGTGCCAGGCTAAAATTGGCCAGTTGAAAAAGAGTTCCTTCTCAAAGAGTTTAAATATACATATTATGTTTGAGTGCCTTTTTTCCTCTTCCTTTCCCTTTCTATCTTAACACTTTTTCTGCTTTTGAAATAATTTATCTAAGCCTGGCCCAGGGCACACACGTATAATCCCAGCTAATGTGGAGGCTGAGGTAGGAGAATCACAAATTAAAGGCCTGTATGGCAATTAGCAAGACCTTGACTCAAAAAAAGGGATGGGGATGTAGCTCAGTGGTAAGACATCCCTGGATCCAATTTCCAGCACCAATAAATAAGTAAATTTGTTTTGCTTTAATTCCAATTCAATAATAATAATAACCCTAGAAATTAATAGGAAAGAGCATCAAAATACATTATTTGAATAAGGACATTTACCCAACTTAGTGTTGAACTGATTTCTATGAAATAAATGTATTGTTTTCAATGCTAATTATGCTAAAACTATTTAACTATGTTTTAACAAGTTTCAAAACTTCCATTTTTAGATGATACTCCTAAAAAAGGCATATTGTATAGGTGGGAAAGTATAAAATATTTATGACAGAATTATTCAGTATTATTCATTTAATTTCATGTCTGTTGTTGTACCACAAGTGTAGTGTTGTTGTTGGATTAAAATGTTGGGTGTTTTTGTTATTATGCTTAAAACTGTAACCAGTGAATAACACCTGTAGTATTTTTTATTATAGATTATATTTTATTTCAATAAACTTTGATATTTAGACCAAACAGTCTCTGCTGTGTATATTCATCTTATTAAGCTTGGAAGAATGGGGAGAGAAAGAGCTGGCTTATTGGTTCGAATTTACCTGAGTTATTCCTTAGAATACTTGGACCAGTATTTGAAAAGTACAAGAGGTAGTAAATAAAGAAACAGTGGTGCACCATATAATACATAATACTTCAGATAACTGTGAGCCTTTCAAAGACAGGGATAATATCTTTTTCATTTTAATTTTCATGGTCTTTGGCACTTAGAACTCAAATATCTGTTTAAAGGAAACTTTTAAATGCCTATATTATGTAGTTAGTTATACTTACCTGTGCTTTACATAGTAAGATAATTAAGTAGGGTTATTAGTTTCTCCTTTTACATAAAAGTTATATAGATAGTATTCAGATCTTTAGTCCATAAGGCCCCTTCGGATTTTCCCTGGTTATCATCATGTCACCTTGTAGAGCCAATAAGAGAATAGTTAGAGAACAGAATACTTAGTAAAACTGTAGCAAGCAGAATTTTTCTTTCCATTTTGTGCCAATCTTGTGGAGTCTACTCACTTTATATTATTCTATGAAGTAGGCATTTCATTTGTGATCTGAGACCAAGATGTCTGATCCAAGAGCCTGTACAAGCAAATTTATCTGCAAGGATTCAAATAAGTCTAGGCCATATCTATGTTCAAATTCTGACTCTGGACTTTTTAATTTGTATCTGTTTCATATTCTACAGGAATGTTCCAATTTAAGCCTACAGCTAGGTGTGGAGGCATGTGACTATAGTCCTGACTGCTGTGGAGGCTGAGGCAGGAGGCTCAGAAGTTCAATGCCAGACTGAGCAAATTAGCAAAACCCTGTCTCAAAACTTCAAAGTGTTGAGGATGTAGTTTAGTGGTAGAGCACCCCTGGGTTCAAACTCAGTGTCACACACAAAAGAAGAAATAAAATCCTTCTGTTGTTTTTGTTAAGCTTGTATTAAATCTATAGATCAATTTGGAGATAATAATTAACATTTAATCTCAATCCAATGAATATGATTATAAATTAAATTTCATCAAAATTTAAAATGTTTGGGGTTGGATGTGGGGAGCCATTCTCACACGTGACTGGGCGACTCCCGGTTTGGGTCTGAGGCGCTCTGGCTGTGTCGGAGCTTTCCCGGCCCTCTCCTGATGAGAGAACCCGTCCGTGTGGGGGTGTGACTGACCACTGACCCGGGGGCCCAATCACTGACCCTGACCTTGGAGTGCAGCCCCCCTCAACCTTCATTGGATGGAATTCTCCCCTGAATTTCTTGTTCCCCAATAATAGGCTTCTCCCTGGTGTGCTCTCTCTCTCTCTCTCTCTCCTGCTAGCCCTGAGTAATCCTTGCTGCCCTACTGGTGGTTCGAGGTGGGAGCCAGAGAGGGGAGCCATCTCGGACCTGGTCATAGAATAAGGTGTGTTTTATTTCGATCTCGCTAGCTAACTTTTATGCCAAGAATCTCATTAATGAAACCATTGGCTGGCCACATGGTGGAATTGGTGCCCACGAGGGGGGCATTCTAGATTAGCTAGATTGAGTGGGAGAGAGCTATAAAGATAAAGATAAAGGAAGTGGTGACAATTTGGGTCACAAAAGTACCTGGAGATATTGAAGGAAAGAGACGTTAAATTAATTAAAATGGGAAATTCAACTTCTACGGATAAGGAAATGTATCTGACTATTTTAGACAGTATAATTAATCAGAAAGGAAAACAGATAAAGAAAACTCAGTTATTACAATTCTTAAAGATTGTAGGTAAATATTGTCCTTGGTTTTGTGAAAAAGAGTCTCCAAATTTACTTACTTGGGAAAAATTAGGAAGGAAGTTACGAGAAGTTTGTCTTTCTAATGAATTACCTGGAGGCATAGAAAATATTCAGAAAACTTGGAAGGCTCTAGAAGTTTGTCTTTTTGAATATATGGGCCAGAGTTCGTGGCCCCTGACCCCTGAAGACCTGTTAAAAGGCATTCAGAGAGCTGTTAGTTCTATTCAAATGGAAAATCCGCCTGAGGCTAAGTTAATCCCCTTTCCCTTAAGCCATTTAAAAACAAAGGCGCTAGGGGCCAAACCAAAGGTTAAAAATGTGAATTTAAACTTTCAGGATCAGGCTAGCCAGCAGGGAGATTATAGAGAGCAACATCATAGAGGAGAAACCTCCGAAGTCCTAGAAAGTCCTCCGGAAGAGGTAGAGGCTCTTCCTGGAGAGGAAAATCCGGAAGAGATTCCTACAGGGGATCAGAGTTCTTCTCTGCCACGTGGTTTAGAAGCCCAATTTCAAAATGGCGACAGCGCAGAGTCTGACCATGACTTGCAGTCTGAGGGAGAAGAATCAGACATTGAAATTCAGGACTTACAGAGAAATTTAAACCACCTGCCCAGGCTATTCGATTCGGCCAGTACCTGCTAAAAGGACAAAATTTAACAGGTACGCTGGATTAACAATGACTTTTCTTACCCCAGTCCAGCGAGGTATTAAGAAGGCTCAAGAATCGGGGGAGGATACTAGCGGTTTTCAACTTTTTCCAGTTTTTGAGCAAGTAAATGAGCAAGATCAGAGAGTTAGAGTTCATGCTGTAATCCCATTTAAAACCATTAAGGAACTAAAAAGTGCATGTGAGACGTATGGTCCGAATTCGCCTTTTGTACAGAGCCTGATAGAAAATATTTGCTCACAGCCCCTTCCTCCTAGCAATTGGATTTCTTTAGCTAGATCCTGTCTGAGCGGGGGAGATTTCTTGCTCTGGCGAACTTATTGGACTGATTTTTGTACTGAACAGGCAGAAAAGAACAAAAGACAGAATATAGAAATGCCAGTAGAAATGTTTCTAGGAACAGGTAAATTTACTGATTTAGAAAGACAGTTAAATTATGAATTTGTAGTATACAATCAAATAACTGATTCTGCGAACCGTGCCTGGAGGCAGATTGTCTCTAAAGACCAATCCAATTTAGTTCTTACCAAAATCAGGCAGGGTGCCAGTGAACCGTACTCAGATTTCGTAGCCCGATTGTACCAGGCTGCAAACAGGTCAATCGGAGAACCGGGGGCAAGTGAGTTTATTGTTAAACAATTGGCATTTGAAAACGCAAATAAGTATTGTCAAGACATTCTTAGGCCGCACCGTAAAAAAGGGACAGTTTCTGAGTTTATCCGCTTATGTTCTGACATAGACTCTGCCCATTTGCAGACAGTAGCCCTAGCTGCAGCACTAAAGGAAACCTTGAGGCCACAGGAATTAGTACGAAAACCCCACAGGAAATGTTACATTAGCGGGAAAAGTAATCATTTTGCACAGGAGTGTCGCTGCGCAATTTTAAGTTCAGGGCTCCATCTACTGGTGATAATAGATAGTGCAGGACTCAACCCCACGTGGCGGATCAAGATGGTGCGGATGAGCCCGCCTTCTTGTCATCATTTCCGCCTGGCCGGAACACAAACTTCCAGCCGGCCCTCCCCCGGGCAGAGAATGAGGAAGTAGGTGGTCGCGCAATGTGACATCATCGCGCCCACCATGGGGGCCACCATCTTTAATTTTACCAGAGCGAAACAAAGTTTCCGTACAAACCCCTAATGATTTTCAAGACTTTTAAGAGATATTAATTGGCTAAAGCCATCCTTAAATCTAACTACTTCTGAGTTAAGTCCTTTATTTCAGATATTACAAGGAAATCCCTCTCCAACCTCTCCATGTCAGCTGACCTTAGAGGCTAGAATGGCTTTGAGGAGAGTTGAACATGCAATTAAAAATGCACAGCTTACTAGAGTTGATCCTAAAGAAATAGTGTATTTATTAATATTTCCAACTGAGCATACCCCAATAGGAGCTATATGGCAAAGATTAGGAGTTATTGAGTGGATTTATTTATCCCACTCCCCTCAAAAAACAGTAATTCCTTTTCATGATTCTATAGCTCAATTAGTAATTAAAGGTAGAACTAGGATTTTACAATTAATTGGATCTGAGCCTGATATCATAATTATTCCATTTTCTGTTCAACAGACTAATTGGCTTTTTCAAACTTCTAGCTCATGGCAGATAGCTTTTGCTGATTTTTCTGGCCAGATAGATAGCCATTATCCTCGTGATAAGATTATACAATTTGCATCATTAATGTCACTTATTTTTCCAAAGATTGTGCGTGCACATCCTATAAATGAAGCTTTATCGGTGTTCACGGATGGTTCTAACTCAGGTAAAGCAGATTTTTATAGTCGTGTTCACACAGAGGTAATACAAACTTCTTATACTTCTGCCCAAAGAGCAGAGCTTCAAGCTCTGATTTGTGCCTGAAATTACTTTTCAAATGAGCCTATTAATATTTATTCTGACAGCTTATATGCAGTCAGAGTTACCAAAAATATTGAAACTTCAGTTATTGGGTATACTTCATCACAGGAGTTATTTGAATTATTTCATAATTTACAAAAGACAGTGCTAATGCGAAAGTACCCATGTTTCATAGGACATATACGAGCTCATACTAATCTTCCAGGACCCTTGTTTTCAGGTAATGACAAAATTGATAAATTAGTAGCTTTTTGTCAACAGATGTCTTCATATGACTGTGCACTAGCTTCCCATTCCTTGCATCACCAAAATGCTTCTAGCTTACGTAAAAATTTAATATTACCAGAGAACAAGCTCGTCAAATTGTAAGCCAATGCCCTAAGTGTGTAATTCACACTCCATCTCTGCCATCAGGGGTAAATCCCCGTGGATTAAAACCAAATCAAATATGGCAAATGGATGTAACTCATATTCCTCAATTTGGTAAGCAATGTTATGTGCATGTCATAGTGGACACTTATTCTAGATTTATTTTTGCCACAGCATGTACTAAGGAGAATACTCAACATGTAATTTCTCATTGCCTAGCAGCTTTTTCTGTTTTAGGGTGCCCTATGCAGATTAAAACAGATAATGCTCCAGCTTACGTAAGCTCTTCTTTTCAACAATTTTGCCAAGAGTTTAAAATTAATCATAAAACAGGAATTCCTTATAACCCCCAAGGTCAAGCCATTGTGGAACGAGCTCATTTATCTATTAAGCTTCAATTACAAAAATTAAAGGGGGGAATAGGGTTGTGACTCCCCAAAATAGCCTTAATCATGCCTTGTTTAAAATTTTTTAAACTGTGACGCAGAAGGTCACACTGCTGCTGAGAGGCAAATGTCTCCCTCAGTAACAGGCCCTTTAGGCAGAGTTTTGTGGAAAGATTTACAGACCGGTCAGTGGAAAGGCCCAGATCCAGTGATTATGTGGGGCAGAGGTCACGCTTGTATATTTCCAGAAGGTGCTTTTCATCCTATTTGGGTGCCTGAACGTGCTATCAGACATGGAAGAGATAGAACCCAGATTCAAGCGACTGAGGATCGACCCGGAGGAGTCCCTATCCAGAAGGAGGAGATATCGGAAAAGGATGAAGAAAGACCAGATTGAACCAGCCAAAAAGCTGATTTCATGGGAAGACGTGAAGAAGCTAACAACCCAGGCTTCCCGAATACTTCGAGACCTAGGAGAGAACAGGACCCCAGTGATGATGGTAGCAACAGTAATTGCCCTGCTGGGCTGTCAGGTAAAGGGGAATCAAGTAGATACTTACTGGACATATTTCCCAGATCCACCCCTGGTACATCCAGCTGTGTGGACTGGAGAATCTATTCCAGTATTTACTAATGACTCATTCATGATGGGAGGATTTACAGATACTCATATTACTCCCAATCATATGACTAGATTTAATTATTCTGGCTACAGTGCCCAATTACCTTTGTGTTGGTCACACGATAAACATGCTGGGTGTCTGAAAGTATCATTCGACGAAAAGACAGCGATTGGTATACCTAGACTGACAAATAATTCTATTTATAGGGACTTAAAACCTTATACTAGATCAGTAATTAAGATGGGACTTTCCCATAACAAGCCAGTCATTTCTGCAAAACCTCCACGGATACCCCACTGTCCAAATAGTTCTACAATTGAGATTGGCACCTTTCCTAGATGGATGGATTGTGAAAATACCTTTCCTGTACAACATAAGGTGTCTAAAGATAGTGGGTATATTTTAGACTGGTCTCCAAAAATTGATAAGAGACAATTACGAAGAAATTCTGCTATGACACCTGCATTGTTAGTAATATTTTGACTTATAGTGAAGGTGGTGTTCAAAAGGATGTTTGGCGTTTAATTGCTGCCTCAGAATTCTTACATTTTACAGATAAGCCTTTACCAAAATTTGTTGGCAAGAACTGTAAAGAGGGATCTTGTTATGGCTTACGAACCTGTGTCTAATCTCCTTTAATTATTGGAAATGTAAAAGTTAAATGGATAGATGACAGATATATTGTTACTTGTAATAACTGTAACCTAACCAATTGTATCACTAGGTATAATGGAGGAAAAGGAGTGCTGATACTTCATCAGCCCTCTTTTGTTTTATTACCTGCAAATATTTCAGAGCCATGGTATGCTGATGCTGGTTTACAAGTCTTACAGCAAATTCATGCCCAGTTAGCAAGACCTAAACGTGCTATTGGCGTTATAATTGTTGGTTTTTTGGTGCTAGTCTCTTTTATTGCCTCCACTGTCTCTGCATCTCTGACATTGTCTCAGAATATTCAGCACGCAAAATTTCTTAATAATTTAGCTCAAAATACTTCCAAGGCTCTGCGTAATCAAGTAAATATTGATGAAAGGATTGAAACTAAATTAAACGCCTTAGAGGTGACTGTTATAGACATAGGTAATGAACTTTCAGCCTTAAAATTTAAAGAAAGGCTTAAATGCCATGCTAATTATAAGTATGTGTGTGTTACAGCTGACAAATACAATGCTTCTCTCTAGGATTGGGAGAAGGTTAAAAACCATTTGTTAGATATTTTGCAAAATAGTAATAATAGCTTGGATATTCTGGAACTTCATCACCATATCCAAGACATTCAAAATAATAGAGCTGATTTTTTTGATCCTTCTTCTTTGGCTAACCAAATATTGAAGGACTTGAATGGATTCAACTCTGGAAATATTCTTAAACACTCAGCCTGGTACATTATTGGATTATTCTCTTTGCTGTTAGTGTTGTAATCATAGGATGGCGAGTCTTCGTAACAAGAATACAGAAACTCCAGAGAGTGAACCACCGCCTCATTTTTAAGAAAAGAAAGGGGAATATGTGGGAAGCCATTCTCACACGTGACTGGGCGACTCCCGGTTTGGGTCTGAGGCGCTCTGGCTGTGTCGGAGCTTTCCCGGCCCTCTCCTGATGAGAGAACCCGTCCGTGTGGGGGTGTGACTGACCACTCACCCCGGGGGCCCAATCACTGACCCTGACCTTGGAGTGCAGCCCCCCTCAACCTTCATTGGATGGAATTCTCCCCTGAATTTCTTGTTCCCCAATAATAGGCTTCTCCCTGGTGTGCTCTCTCTCTCTCTCTCTCCTGCTAGCCCTGAGTAATCCTTGCTGCCCTACTGGTGGTTCGAGGTGGGAGCCAGAGAGGGGAGCCATCTTGGACCTGATCATAGAATAAGGTAACTGAGTCTGTGTGTTTTATTTCAATCTCGCTAGCTAACTTTTATGCCAAGAACCTCATTAATGAAACCATTGCGCTAGCCGCATGGTGGAGTTGGATATAAAGATCAATAAAATGTTGGGATTGGATAGAGCGTTGCCTGGCATATACAAGGTACTGGGTTCAATCCCTAGCACTACACACACACATACACACAGAAATTATAATGTTTATACTCAGTTAAGAAACTGAAAAGGCAAACTATGAACTGAAAGAAAAATTTGAAACATGTTTGTTTGAAAATGCTTTATATCAGCATACAATGAACTCTTAAAATTAATATGAAGGAAAAACAAAAAATGGCCAAAGCATGACAAATATGCACATGAAAAGATGATCTGCATCTTCAGTCTTTAGTGAAATACAAACTAGATCCACAACAAAATATAACCTACCAGAATAGCTAAAAAAAAAAAGTTCAATAATAACCAAGTGTCAGTTAAAATGTTAAACAACTGGAACTTTCTTACATTGCTGATGTGAATATAAAATGATACGACTACTCTGGAAAACAATTTAGCAGTTTCTTTAAAAGTTAAATAGTGTCTCATGCCTATAATCTCAACTACTTGGGAGGTTGAGGCAGAAGAATCACTGAAACCCAGAAGTTTAAGGCCATCCTGAGCAACAGAAAAAAGGTAAACATTGGGGCTAGGGATGTAGTTTGGTGGGTGAATATGTGCTTAGCATGTATGAGGCCCTGGGTTCAATCCCCAGCACCTTCTCCCTCCAGAAAAAAAGAAAAGTTAAACATATACCTGCCATTCAGTCCATTATTTCACTCTCATTTACCCATGAAAAATAAAAGCATATGGGCACACAAAAGACTTACAAACAAATTCAGAACCATTTCATTGGAAAGAACCTTAAACTGAAAGTAACCCAAATGTTCACTTCCAGGTGAATGCATGACACCAAATTGTGGTTCATCCATATAGGGTGGAGTGTTACTCATCAATTGAGCTGTTAGTACTGGCAACAATTGGGAGGAATCTCAAAATAAGCATGGTGAGCTCAAAAGGCCAGATAAAAATGAGTGCACTCATATGGTTCAAGTTTCATTAAATTCAAGAAAATGCAAACAAAGCTATGGAATATAAAGTAGATCAAAAAGATGTATAAGGAAGCTTTTGAAAATGAGAGGTATGTTTAATTATTATGGTTTCATCAGCATGTGTTAGTGATAATCAAAACTTATCAAAATGCATTATGCAGCTTATTATATTGCAACTATACCTCAATAAAGTAATTTTAAAGACTTTTTCTAAAATTACAAGACAAACTTTTGTTTCTGACCCTGATGGAGTAACAAGGGTCATGGTTGTCCCACTACAAAGAACTAGAAGTTCGGGCAAAACACACAAAAGAATTGTTTTCAAACAATGAATACCAGAGAGTACAAAACTATTATTCCTAAGGATGAAAAAATAAGTGAAGTTAACTCTATGGTTGCTCAATCTTTTTGTTTGGAAATATTTTGCTAATGGTGTGTGTAGGGGATTAAACACAGATCCCACCATGCTGAGAATGAAGAGAAATTGGAGTTCACAGGGAAGCAGTTGGGGGTTAAGAAAGTTTCACAGAGGCAGAGCTAAGCAGAAAAAGAACCTCAAGCAAATCCCTGTTAGCCTTTGTTTAGTATTATGGGCAGTAATTGTAGGCAGATAGGGCATTGCTGGAAGAAATAGGTTTACTGGTGGTATTGAAGCCAGATTTAAAATTAGGCAGTCAGTGTAGTTGGGTAAATTGAGTCTAATATCGAGTGAAATCTACAATGGAGGCCATGTTGGGAATAAATTTCCGGAGAAGTTGAGCAACTCTTGAAATGTTAATGAAGTCCCAAGAAAAAGACCCAAAGTCCATCCCAAAGAAATGTTAATGAACAGCCCCAGCAGATTTGAAGATAGCCCATCCCAAAGAAATGTTAATGAAGTCCTTCCAGCCCAGATTACTTCTTTGGCCCACCTGTGTCCCACCCCTCGGGCCTTCCCATCACCGAAAACTATAAAATGGAGAGACAACCGCACTTCCACAAATTCCATCTCTTGGGTCCCCTTCTTCCTCCAGAAGTCTTTTCTGCTGTCCTTTAATAAACTTGTAATTTTCCACTCTGACCTTGCCTCGGCGTGCTTCTCTGGTGTTATTCTTCAATATTGGGGAAGCAAGGACTCGTCACCGGTCAACAGCGGTAACAGTATGCCTTTGGAGTCCATATTTTATCCCCGGTGAGCAGAGTGCTATCTTACCCTGCTTCCTGAATGTCATGTCCCCAGCCACTTTCCTCTACACCCTTACACCATTATGTTCTGCCTCACTCCAGCCCAGAGCTATGAAGTTTCTCATTGTGGATTAAACCTCTGATACAGCAGCCAAGATGAACTTTTCCTCCTCTAAGTTGTTCTTGTCACTTATTTTTGTCACAGCAAAAAAAAAAAAAAAAAAAAAAGCTGACTGAAACATTCTTGCCCCCAGACCTACAGGGGTATGGTGGTTGAAAGCTTAGAGAACAATAGCCAATCTAAATGAGGCCTCTGGAGCAAGCGACATTCACCCTGTCCCTGCACCTTACCCCACCCCCCACACTTTCACCCCCAGAATACCTACTGAAGCTACTAAATTGTTTAAATAATGCAAAACTCCTCAGCACTATGCTTGACTCTTAGTGCTGCTGTGTAGCAAATATGAGCATGTGGATCAATCACTATTGACTGAAACCGAAGTCACAGGACAGGCTTTCTTATTCCAAGGCAAAACTCCTGTAGCCCTCAACTCCAAGTCCAGGTCCCTTGGAAATAGCCTGGGAAGAAATAGAGTTGAAAAGACAGTTGCATCCCAGAAAAGCAACCCCCCCCCCTTCCCATAACTGCCTAGGTTTGCCTTATTAGTTATCACAGACAGAAACTGGAAACTCCCTCTCTCAGGAGAGAAAAGGCCGATCTGTAGTAGAAAATGCTTTCCATCTTCCCAGTTCTGGGTTGTGGGGCCAGCACTCCACTGCTGTGCCAACCTGCCTCTGTTGCAGCAAAATCCCTAACTTTCAGGATTGTTGGGGAAAGTATCCAGGTACTCTCGCCCATGCCCCACACAGGCGACGGGATTGGGGTCCTTCCTAGAGTGGGCTGGCTGTAAATAAAAGCTAAGAAAGAGAAAACGAAAAAAAAAAAAAAACAAAAACCTCACAGTACACGGGAAATAATTTTTTGAAAGTGGGAGCAGGAGATGGCTCTTTGATCTTAGGGATCAAGCTTTCACACTGGAAAGACAGCGATGGACCCCGCGGCTTGCTTTATTTATATGGGGGAACATCAAAGGTTTTCGTTGGAAAGTTCTTGGCCAAATAAGGTAGGAAGTGGGCAGTCCTGTTCCCAACAGGTTACACCCAACTCCGGAGCTATGAGAGCTGTCTCACTAGTACAGTGAAGACAGAGATCTCAGGCCTTGGGCAATCTGATATGCTTGGGAAATCCAGGATAGTTCCCAAGGAAAAATCTAAGTCCCCATGGCTCAGGACCAAGTAAATACCCCTCAAGTAGCTCACGGGTGGCTCCCCACAAGGTACCCCTGTGGCACTGCAATGGAGTTAATTCAAACCTATTTACATCCAGGGTCCTTAGCCTGGCCACACAGCCATTGCTGTGAGGAATCGGATTTGAGGCTTTATAAGCCTGAAGATATTGATTTGAGGTTCTCTAAAGGAAAAACAAAACAAAACTGTATAAATGTGATCGGGCTGGAGACCCACCCCCACTTGCTCTAGTAAAGTAGGCCTTCAAAGATGAAGCCTTATTAAATAAAACTTAATTAACAAATGGGTGATTGTCCCCACTGCTTCTCCATTTTTAAAAAGAAATTTTGTAGATGGACAGCATTTTATTTGTTTTTATGTGGTGCTGAGGATCAAACCCAGTGCCTCACATGTGCTAGGCAAGTGCTCTGCCGCTGAACTACAGCCCCAGCCCCACTTCTCCATTTGATGGTCAAATTTTGGTTGTTCTTAAACTTGGAAGAATGCATGACCCTTTTCCATGGATCGTGCAAATTTCAAGCTGAGGTCCTATTCACTAAAACTGCCATGCTAATACTCAGCATTATTGAAATTACTAACTCCATCCAATCAGAAGCTGGTAAATAATTCACTAGTATAGATTTGGCTAATATATTCAGCTCAATGCATATTTACACAGCTTCTCAGCCACAGTTTTCCTTTGTTTTTGAAGGGACACAATACAGTGTTACTAGGCTACCCACAGGGAAATAGCTTGGCCATCACATAGTGTCTGCAGACAGTGCAGTAGCTCAAGTAGGACACTATACTGAAAATTCCCTTCTCTGAGGAGTCATGTGCGGTAAGGATATTCAAATCCAACATCATTTAGAACTTCTTGTGTTCTGCCAGCAACATAATCCTCATTAAGTTTTTCTTAATCTCACTGATGCTGCTATTTATAAGTCAACCCACCCCTTAAATGGGGTCCCCTCCAACAAAAGCTTCCAGAATCTATGCAAGTCATTTCTTTTAGTACCTTCAGAGATTCCTCACTATAGTGGCTCTGGCAACTTCCTTTCTACCTCCTGAAGTCTCTGAACCACTCCCAAGGCCAAAAGTTGCCCATAAACTGTTTTCTCAGGCTGTGCTGAGAGGTAAACAAATTGCTCACCACCCATGAGGACAGCCCAGAAACAGAACCTACACAGACTCTGAGCCTGTGACTCTCATTACTGCCCATTTTTTCGTGGGTCATAGAAATATTGTCCCAGAGTGCAGCTGACTGCTAAGGCCTTCTTGATACAGGATGGATCCAAATCTGGGCTCTCTGTAGAACAGAATGACTCCGTTGTCCCTGATCCCTTGCCAAATGTCACTCTTCCTCTAGGCCCCTTGGTTACCTGGGAAGCCCCCTGGGAATAAGAGTGGAAGCTCACAGACTGTGTGGACAGCATGGCCACCATCTTATAAACCAAGCCCAGTGGAATATAGCTGCTCTCCAACCCTCAACTGCCACGTTCCTGAAAAAGGATGGGTCCCAAGGGTCAGCACAACTGGCCAAACTTCAAGCAGTTTTCATAGCACAGGATACCCTGCTTAGCAAAGGGCTGGCTGCCCATTTACAGATTGGTCATCACCTAAGAATTGTTCCCTCCTCTTCATGGTAAAGAATTCTGAGAATTTCTTGCCTTAAAAAGATACAAAATATAAATCAAAGTCACACACATAGGCTGGGGTGGTGGCTCAGTGGTAGAGCACTTGCCTAGCATGTGTAAGGCACTGGGTTCGATTCTCAGCACTGAATATAAATAAACAAATAAATAAAAGTCTATCAACAACTAAAAAAATATTTTTAAAAAAGTCACACACATGTCCACATATACTAAACCCAACATGCAAGGCCTCACCAGACATGCTCTAACCCTTCAGAATTCTAGACATTACCAAAAGCATAACTCTCACTTCTCAATATGCACAATGCTAGGCTTTTGGAAACTGCCTTCAATAGAACACTTCATCTCCCACAGATGAAGTGGGATGCCATGGTCTCTCCTAGTACTTTCTCCATTTCAGTAAAAGGACCCCTATATGGGTATCTTGCCCCAGGTTTAAATCTCTTTGTTGGACAACTCATCTTAAACCAACTTCTCGGGCTGGGGATGTGGCTCAAGCGGTAGCGCGCTCGCCTGGCATGTGTGCGGCCCGGGTTCGATCCTCCAGCACCACATACCAACAAAGATGTTGTGTCCGCCAATAACTAATAAATAAATAAATATTAAAAAAAAAAAAAAAAAAAAAAAAAAAAATAAACCAACTTCTCTTTTCTCTTTTTTGGCATTGAGGGTTGAACCCAGGGGGACTTTACCACTGAGCTACATCTCTAGCGGTTTTTTTAAAATTTGTTTTTTAGTTGTAGTTGGACACAAAACTTTTATTTTACTTATTTATTTTTATGTGGTGCTGATGATCGAACCCAGTGCCTCGCATTTGCTAGGTGAGCACTCTACCTCTGAGCCACAACAACCCCAGCGGCCCCCCCCCCGCCCCCACCCAGCCCTTTTTATTTTGAAACAGGTTCTTGCTAAATTGCTTAGGGGCTTGCTAAATTTCTAAGGCTGGACTTGAACTTGCAATTCTCCTGTTTTGAAACTGCTGGAAATTACAGGTGGGGTCATTGCACCCAGCTTACACTAACTTTTGAAATTACTTTCCAACACATTTTTCCTATTTTCAAATTCTCAAAAAGGAGAATTTGAAGACTCATTATATATGAGGTGTATTAATGTCACCCCCTATCTTTGTAGTTTTCAATTCTAACCCCATCTTTTAAGGGCAAGGGACAGATTCATGGTACCTACTGGAACCTATTAACAGAGATTGTCTCATGGGTCAGATACCTGCCTCTTGGCCCCAACAGGGCCTGAATTTCCTCTACCCTCAAAACTCAGGTTGTAAATAGTGGATGGTTAATCCAAGCTCTTCCTCTGATTCTATAAAGGAAATAAAAGTTGGTTGCCCAGGGCCATTCACAGAGAGTATAGAGTACCAAGAGGGGAGATAGAAAACTCCACTTAGCGAAAAACCTATTCAAGAGATAATAAAATCAATGCCAGATCCTATAATAGGCCAGATAGTTCCTCCTTTGTAATGATACATACTGGAGGAAAATCACCACCAGGCAATAAAAGCCGGTCAAGTGCAGCTGCACACCGTTCCACTGGGTGTTGCTCTTGTTACTGTTGGTCTACACAGTGGAGGGACGCACTTTCCAACCAAGTCATTGTTTCAACCAAACATGGCCTGTGTACTAATGCAGGCTGCATATTTTCATTTCCTAAGAATGGCCAATTCAAGCCCTATGGCCCAAGGCCTTGCCAGTTTGCTTGACACCAGTCAAACCAACACATAAAACAAAAAGCCCACAATAATTGGCTAAATTGGAGGGCCTGCCTATAGTTAAATGCTGACTCCTTGACTTCAGCCACAAGTCTTTTCACTGGCAGACTGACACTGAATTAACAGCATGTACCTAAAACAGACCATGTGATTTAAAACCTATTTGCTGTAGAACTCCACTCATTAACTATCTGGGCAAAACCTTGGATTGTGAGGGGCTTTTAGATTCAATCACCCTTAGTTAGGACTATAATAATGCCAATTGGGTCCTGGTGCTTCCATCCAATTGCTCAGTATCTCAGATGCCAGCATTGCTTTTGCTGGCAATGCACTCACAAAGCCCCTGGACTTAAAAGATATTTGCAAGTCAAACTCAAAAGCCCACCATTGCCTTCAACTTCTACAAACAGCTCTGTATTTTTTTTTAATATTTATTTTTCAGTTGTAGTTGGACACAATACCTTTTTTTATGTGGTGCTGAGGATCGAACCTAGGGTCTCGCACGTGCAAGGCAAGTGCTCTACCGCTGAGCCACAGCCCAGCCCCAGCTCTGTCTTATAATACCATACAGCCACAAAAACATGACTCATATCAACGTGAGTGGGTATCCATCTGGGATAGATACATCAGTCCAAACCCCAGACATCATCCTGCTGACCAGGAGCCCACCACTGCAGATGGCATCTCCTCAGACACCACTACTGCCCCAGGACTTCAACCCAGGCACAGGATCACTGCTTATGCCGTGCCCATGGGATGCTTCCCCTAGGCCTCAAGTTATACACAGAACAGTTATTGCTCTTCTTTAGATATGGGGGATTATGTTACTTTTCCTGAGATCAAGGTTTGCTTAGTTCATTATTCTAGAATCCTCCTTGCTTCTGGCAAAAATGTACACCCCTACATTCTCATGCCTCAAGGGAAATCTTGTAGATGTTATCACTACCTGTGTGTTTTATTTTGTTCAGGCTGAGTGGCTTACAAACAATATAAACATATTTCTCACAATTCAGGAGACTAGAAAGTGCACGATCCAGGCATCAGCATATTTGGTGTCTAATTAGGGCCCACTTCCTCAAAAATAGCAGTCTTCTGGCTGTGAACTCACTTGGCAGAAGGGGCAAGGGAGCTCTCTGGGGTCTTATTTATAAGGGCAAATTTCTACAAAATTCCCAACCTCCTAATAGCATCACATTATGGGGGTTAGAATTTCAATATGAATTTTGTAGGGGCACAAACATTCAGTCTATAGCACTGTTCCATTCTATTTGGCAGTGGCAGGGGTGCTTTGGCTTGAACCCAGGGGCACTTAACCTCTGAGCCACATCCCCAGCCCTTTTTCTTTTTTGAGACAGTGTCTCACAAATTTGCTTAGAGCCATGATAAGTTGCTGAGGCTGGTTCTGAACTTGTGATCCTCCTGCCTCAGCTTCCAAGCTGCTGGTATTATAAGTATGCCCCACCATGCCTGGTGGTACTGTTCATTCTAAAAATTAATGGATATTATTCTTTCCCCAGGAGGCAACTGCCTCCTATTGGTTCAACCCTCAACTCCCTAAAGAGAAAACCTCATGCTCCCCACTACATTCTCCCCCCCTCACTCTTTTCCCCAGTCTTGTCACATGACCTCCCTCCCTGTATCTCCAACCATGACCACAATGACCCCTTCTCCTTGGGTACAAACCAGCTACGAAAATTTACATATACCTTACTGAACTACGACTTCATACCCTCCAACAATAGAGGACTTGCCAACTTGACCTAAGGAATACACCAAGATATCACTGTCATGAAAAATATAGCATACTTTATAATATATTTTACAACTCAACCAGGAAATTGTTAGAGATCTTAAAAATTTCAGATGTGTAGGGGCTGGGGATGTGGCTCAAGCGGTAGCACGCTAGCCGGGCATGCGTGCGGCCCGGCTTCGACCCTTAGCACCACATACAAACAAAGATGTTGTGTCCGCCGAGAACAAAAAAATAAATATTAAAATTCTCTCTCTTTAAAAAAAAAAATAACTTTAGGAAAAATTTACTAACTGGTACTGTTGTATACTCCAATCTCAGTACTCCCTTTAAAAAAAAAAATTCAGATGTGTTTTTATGACTAACACCATATTGGTTATGGGCAGTTTATAAGGACCACCTATACTTCTATTGTTTTCCTCCCTTTTATTTTCATACTAAATGTTTTTAAGTGATTTCAAAACAAATTATGCTCTACTAAAATTTTCCCCTATTATTCAAAACAAACATCTTAATTACTGAGCTCAAAACTGATGTCAATCATGAAGCATCAACTGTAATATGATTTTTTTAAGTGCTATTTTGATCCAATTTTAAGGCCCTGGCTAGACACTGGTTAATTTCTCCTATGAGTGGCTAAGTTCACACCCCAATTACTTCCTTTAATAGGCTCTCACACTTCAGGTCACTGTGTACCTATTCTGATCATCCCAGGAAAAAATGTCAGACAATCAGGGACAGTCATGAAATGAAATTATTCAAACTAGCCAATCTGCAGGGGAGTTCTGGAAATCTAGCTAACCTTACTCCCATTTGCCATACTTTGGCTGCCTTCAAAAGCTCTAGGTTGCTGCTGCTCTATCCTTGAGTGCGACCCTGTGTGGCCCAGCATGGTGGGTTTTCTCCTATATAGAATTGTATCAAAGAGTTCTGCCTTTCTTTCCCCCCCCCCCCCATGTAAGCAGCAAAGAGGCGTTTATTGGGAGCTAGCTCTGTCCTCTGCGTGCACATAGCAACTGGTGACGCTGAGAGGCCCTGAGCCCAGGGTTTGTAGCAGTTTTATACACTCTTTGGGGAAGGCAGGGACTTCACATACATCATAGCATCTCTTAGCATATCATCACACACAGAGGGAAAATCATAAAACAACTCTAAAACATGATTAGCACATTCACTGGCGGGAACAAGTTGGGTAGGAGTGATTGGTTACTACAGGAGGGGGATTTGTTTGAACTGATTGGTTTAAGCCACTAGGGGAGTATGTGTTGAACTACATGGTTTCCCAACATGTTGTCAACCACCTAAACTACTGGGAGGGTCATCCGGAGGCGTCCCAGGTATTTTCCCTGTCTCATGCTGATTGGTGGTTGCTAGGGAGTTGCTATGGGTCCTCACCTAGCCTGACTGAGTCAGGGACACCTGGCGCCACAGATCTCTCCTGTTATTTGCAGACAAACATCTCAGCAGGGTGGGTATGTGCCTAGGAGTGCTCTGCGGGTTTTTCTAAGGACAAGGGCCATGCCCCCTTCCTTGGACAGGCTTTGCTCTGAGGTAGAGGCTGGTTTCTCAAAAATGGAGTCATATCAGTTTCTCACTGTCAACAATCCAAATTTTCATGCACAGAAAATGTTGTTAAATCTGTAAAGCAGGAACCAATACTGCAACATAAAGGAGGAACTGCTGGGCTGGGGCTGGGGCTCAGTGGTAGAGCGTTTGCCTAGCAGGTGTGAGGCACTGGGTTTGATCCTCAGCACCACATAAATAAATAAAATAAAGGTATTGTGTCCATCTACAACCCAAAATAAATAAAACAAAAAAAGAACTGCTGAAACACAAGTGACAAGGCCTAATTGCAAACTCTATAATGAGCAAAAGGATATAGACAAGAAAAACATCACTGTGTGTGAGAAACTGATGTGACTCCATTTTTTAAAAAAACAGCCTCTACCTCAGAGCAGGGCCTGTCCAAAGGGGGGCGGGGACGGGGGTGGGGATGACCCAGTGTTCCTAGGCACACAGCCACCCTGCTGAGTCATTTGTCTGTAAATAACAGGAAAAGCCTGGGGAGCCAGATACCCCTAACTGCAGTGACCAGACAGCCTTGACTCAGCAATGCAAGACCAAAGAATGCTTGAGACCTAATTTCAGACCACAGCAACAACCAATCAGAGTGAGACAGGGAACATATCTGAAATGCCAGGTGACCCTCCCAGTAGTTCCAGTGATTGATAACATGTTAGTAAACTGTGCAGTTTAGCATGTACACCCCTCTCGGCCTAAACTAATCAATTCAAATGTATCCACCACTTGAAGTCACCAAGTGCCCAACTTGTTCCCACCAGTGAATGTGCTAATCATTGTTGAGTTGTTTGATTTTCCCGTGGTATGAAATTATTTGCTGTGTGATATTGTGATGCTTAGAATATCCCTCAAAAAACCTATAAATCCTCACCGAACGATGGACCAGGACTCATTCCTCGGGTCGCTGCGTCGAAAATGGTTGTGAGTTCAGGCTCGAGCTTGCAATAAAGACTCTTGTGTGATTGAACTGGATTCGGCTCCTGGAGGTCTACTGGGGTTCCACGAATCTGGCATTACATGTGATTCTGCTTATATTAAACTCTAAGAAACGTAAAATCTGTAGTGACAGAAAAAAGTGATTACTTACAACTGGAGAAGTTGCTTGGGATGACTAGGAAAGGGCTTAAAGAAAATTTTCAGGGATGAAAATATTCTGTACATAGAATATGGTGGTGGTTACTTGGCTGTGTGTACCTTTGACATCATTTGTTAAACTGTACACAAAATAGGTGTAGTGTTAAACACCTGTAACCCCAGTTACTTAAGAGGTTGAGGCAAGAGGCTTGAAAGTTTAAGACCAGCCTGGGCAACTTAATGAGACCCTGTCTCAAAATAGGAATAAAAACAAAAAAGGACTGGGCATATAGCTCAGTGGTAGAGCACCCCTGGGTTTAATTCTTGGTACCAAAAAAAGAAAATAAATAAACTGTACACTTAAATGTGTGCATATTATACGTTGTCACAAGCTGGTCGGGCTGGCAACTAAAAAAAAAAACCACACAAGCCCAGAAATACCTTTTTGGGGGGTCAGGGACACCTCTGAAATCTCAGGTATTAGCTCCAAATGCTGGAAGGCAAGGGGAGCAAGGGAGGCAAGAGGTTAGAGAGCACATACTGAACCCCTCTATTTATTTAGGGGAAAGATGGTCCAAAGAAAGTTTCACTCAAATAAGGCAAGGAATTGGGTTTCAAAGGGTGGAGTCTTGCTTGCTGATGTCTTGTGGTCAGTAGGTTGATTGACATAAAGCCACACCCATCTCTGGTGTTGTGTGGGACCACAGGCAGAGGAGAAAAGGCACACATATGTCGCACAGCGCAATCAGGCAGTAATGTCAGGCCAGTCCCCTCAAATGCTCAGATGAGGATAGCTCATACACATAGCCCATAGCTGGCTTGCAATAATATGTAAATTTTATTTGAGAATAATTTTGTGTCTATATAATAGCAATGAACACTCAAAAACTAATTTTTTTAAAGAGAGAGAGAATTTATATATATATATAAACTGAAATATATATATTTTAGTTTCCAGTGGACACAACATCTTTATTTTATTTTTATGTGGTGCTGAGGATCGAAAATGCCAGGTGAGCGCGCTACCGCTTGAGCCACATCCCCAGCTCGAAAACTGAAGATTTTAAATTCCATTATAATACCATCAAACAACATAATATGTCGAGATAATTTTTTGCAAAATATGCACAAGCCCTATATACTGAAAATTTAAATTTGAGATTATTTCACTTTTTATATGATAGCTTGGAGTTTTACACTTAAATTTTTAAAATGCTGGTCAGTATGTATTGGAACAGTTATTTTTGCTTGGTGAATAAAAATTTTTGTTAATGCAAGAATGTTTTACTTAATTTTAATAATACGTTTACTTTTTTTTTAACTGCTGGGAATTGAACTGCGTTACCACTCAGTTACATCCCCACCATTTTTATTTTTAAAAAATATATTTTAGTTGTAGATGGACACAATACCTTTATTTATTTATCTTTATGTGGTGCTGAGAATCCTACCCAGGGCCTCACACATGCTAGGTGAGCACGCTACCACTGAGCCACACCACTTGTGATTTTCCTGCTTCAGACACCTTAGTTGCTGGGATTACAGGCAAGCACAACTGTGCCTGGTTTAAGTTTTTTATTTACTTTTACAATTAATTTTGGCATGGTAGTTTCTGACTTCAGTATCTTGCCCAAAATTAAAAAGACTGGGCCTTATCTTTCTTGAAGAATTATAAGCTTTCTGGTGTTTCTAAATCATTGATATTGTGGTGAAGCACTTGGATTGCTCATCAAGTACATGGAAGATATCAAATTTTCCTTTTTTCTTTTGGCCTGGAGGAGTCCATCTTCCTTATTTATTTATTTTTTAAAATGTATTTGACATTTACTATCACATCAAACAATGTAGATATCAGTGAAAA
Source organism: Urocitellus parryii (assembly GCF_045843805.1). Taxonomy (NCBI): domain Eukaryota; kingdom Metazoa; phylum Chordata; class Mammalia; order Rodentia; family Sciuridae; genus Urocitellus; species Urocitellus parryii. The sequence goes on from NC_135536.1 coordinate 104,130,332, forward strand.
CAATACAAAGTATTCTAATCATCTATCATTTTCTTTGCAGCTTTGTTTTTTGCTAGTATCTGGTGTGTGTTTAGTAATGAACATAATTAAAATTGGCCACTAAAACTTCAGTCTTTCATTCTCAATGTTCTTTACCAAACATAATCCAAATGAAGTTTAACTGGCTTAAAGTAGATACATTAATTGGTAGTGTCTAAAGGAGCACTTCTAGAAAAGCCACAGTATTTTTCTTGAATGTTTTTACATAAAACACAAGATTCTCTTAAAATGTCCAAATTTTGACTATGTACTCTAAACTGTCTGAAGCCACACTCACAAGATGTGCTTAATGGGTTTAAGCTAATGATCATACTGTTCTTTCCTAACATGGTGAAGATATAAACACCTTTGGGACTTAACAATGGTTCTTCCAGTTTATTATGTCACCTACCTTAACAGTGACCACACAATGTCATTAAGTCAACACAGCTAAGGATGCATTATGGGGTATTTTTATCGTTGTGAATTTCTTAGACTTCGTGTGATGACCAAATACTTTTTAAAGGTCAGTAAGAGCTCTAGCTCATTCTACCAGGAAGTATAGATCTGTCCTAAAGATTAATCAGTTGCAATTGTAGCAAATGGCTTTATCCTTAAAAATCATCAAGACTTTCATAGGCAAGATACTTCACAACAAATATTCTGGCTTTCCAACAAGCATTAATGACTGCAAGGTAGGAACTGAGTACATGGCAGTGGGCTGCTTCTGGGAGATGGTAAGGGAAGGGCCTTTGGCCATCACAGGTACTTTGCCCAAGGGAATCCATAAGTTAACATTAACTCAGCTCAATTAGTTCCTTTGGCCAGACCACCTACAAAAGCCACTGTCTAGTCTTATATGCTTCTAGTGCAACAACAATAATAGCAAACCTGTCAGCACATAAGTATTTTTCGTTACCCCTCAGCCGCTGGCAGGATTTCGATGGAGTCTGTGAAATAGTAATGCAGCTGGCCCAAGGTGAATCAGGGTTGGCAGGGCCCTTTCCTCCTCCAATCTTCCTAGTGGTCAAGAGCCCAAGTCCTCAACTGGGTCTCAACCCCTGGGACAGCCTGGAGTCTGCTAGATCTGGCTCCCTTTACTCCAGGCCCCGAGAAGAGCTGTTCCCAATACCGCGCATAAGGGGATTGAGGTTTAGAGCTACATAATCCTCGTACCAAGCACTATTTTGGGTTTATTCAAGTAACTAAACTTGGGGAGCACCCACCGTCTCTTATATCGAAGGCCTCCATCTTCCTTTTGAGAATCTCCCAATCTGTTTTTCACTATTGACTCAGCTAGCCAAATCTGCCAGATTTAGGTGTTCTAAATCTTAAGGATGATTGTCAACCTCCAATATTCAGTCAAAAATCTCAGGTGGGGTCTGGGGATGTGGCTCAAGCAGTAGCTCGCTCGCCTGGCATGCATGCGGCCTGGGTTCGATCCTCAGCACCACATACCAACAAAGATGTTGTGTCCGCCAAGAACTAAAAAATAAATATTAAAAATTCTCTCTCTCTCTCTCTCTCTCTCTCTCTCTCTCTCCTCTCTCACTCTCTCTTTTAAAAAAAAAAAATCTCAGGTGGTTTTTTCAGGTTTTTCAAAACATGAAAAAGCTATAACCATAGCAATGTGACAAAAAAAATAATCACATGGTGTCCAAAGTGACACTGTCTACAGCCCAGTGTCTGTTAAATGTTGTGCCCTTCAATATAAATGTAGAAAAGTCTGGCCCAATTCAAAGATTTTGGGTTGGGGATCAAACTCCGGGCCTTGTACGTGCTAGGCAAATGCTCTACTACTGAACTACATCCCCAGCCCTTCAAAGATCTAATTTTAAAAGAGCAGATACCTTCTTAGATGACTATCTCAACAATGGGCAGGACAATAATTGTAACCTTTGGCTAGGATTCTTTGGAGTATTAGGCAAGCAAATGTACTTAAAATATTTACATGTTGTCCAGCACATCATGTCTAGCCAATGCAGTCACTGTACGATAATCCCTTTTAAGAAATTCAGTCCTATTCTACAAATGAATATAATGGCATCACAACCCAAAGTCACAAAACAGAAGTAGGGCTGAAACTAGAGTTAGTTCACTCCTTATGAAATCTAAACAGCACAAAAAGTGTCAGTACACCAAAGGACCAAAGATCAGAGTGCTCTGGATGCCCACACCACTCCAAAGTCAGAGCCAGTCAGAGATGTCATGAGTATGACCATATATACCCAGGAACAAACATTTATAAGAACTTTAAGGAGATCCCTCCTCCTATCAAGGGAAGGGCTTCAGAGTGACCCCTGGCTCCCATCTTTCACAATGTATCGACATGCAGAATGCTGAGTTTACCAAGAATCTAGACTGGATTACTCATCACTGATTTCTATGAATGGACAAGGAAAGATTTCATGAAGGAGGTGGTGTTCAGAGTTTACCTGGAAAGTCTTTCCTAGAAAAGACTTGGAAAAAGTACCATAAGAATAGTGGTAAACTTCCTTTCTTCCTTCCTTTCTCTCCTTTCCCTCTCTTTCTTTCTCATTCTGAAGACTGAACTCAGGGTCTTGCATGTGCTAACCAAGTATTCTATCACTACACATTTGACCCCTAGCAGTTATCTCTAATGAATTAAGAGAGTGTGCTGCTAGTACTGGGGTAGGGTCAGAGCTAGATCTATTTCCTAGAAACAAACATCCAAAGACTTCCTTTAAAGTTCTATGGCTAGTAAGTTACTTTGTGGATCACACCAGAAAGGACTGGAGGACTAACTCCTAAAGAGCTGGAAACAAAGACACATACACTTCCAGGTGTGGATTTTTATTTTCACAAAAAGACAACAATGTCTTTCCACATACAAGTATTTACAAAACCCAACTGATTCACCAATCTAGAATCTGGGTTTTTTCCACTTCTCAACATAGTTGGGAACATGGAAACATTAATACCCACACAATTCCCAGAGATGGAATTTATCCATCACACAGTGCAGATTACCTAAAAGTGCACTTACCTGCACAACTCAGTCTAAGAACTTCGTGATACAAACCTTGGCCAAGGTTTTGTTAATCTATTTGGTTTCATACCATGCAAACCTGAACAAGTGTGCTGCTACACTAAACTGAAAATCAGTTCTCATTTTACAATTAAAAAGGTTCTCAACACTTTAGCAACTATACAGAATATGAAGGTTTATTTCAAAAAAGATTACATTTTTTTTTAAACCAGGATACACAGATGCACTTAATGTAACAGTACCTTCTGCAAAAATAGGTTACATAATACTCAGAAATGCAAGGAACAATCTTATTCTCTAAAAATTAAGACAGCAGACTTTTAAGCTTAGACAGCCTCCAAAATGGAGCCTGAAAATGCTTGGTGACAAGAAGTAACTCTAGAGCCCGACACCGCAGAGGTAACGCTGCAAATTAAACCACTACCACACGGCTGCAAACTACTCTTCATATTCACACAGCATTAAACAAAACAGTTTCAATTCCAATCTTTTCGAATGTGTCTTGGTGCTGCAAGAAAAAAAGTTGAATGATACACAAAACTATTAAAAGTTACAACAGAACTATTTAACATCTTCTCTAAAATTGAGAAAAGCAATCATGTTAAATTTTTAAAAAAGAAAAAAAAGTCTGACAGAACTCTCAAGCAAGTCAGAGGTCCTCTTCATAAGTAGTCAAGTAAAGTTTACAGGAGATTTCAATAAATTATCTCAAAACCATGGCAGAGAGCTCATTTTCAAAATCGCCGTGGGGGTCCACCCTTAAATGGCTTAAATCCAGAGCCACTTCCTCTTGGCATGGAATTGCCACTGATCTGTACAATTCTATTAATTGGAGATGCATTACTGAAAGAGGTTTAAAAGAAAAAAATGTCAGAGAACAAAGAACAAATAATCACACAAATACCAACATAGAACATTTTATCAGACTTTGTTCTTTACTGTACTTTATCTACATTAAATCGATTACTCTTTTCCAAAGCCCTATGAGGTATATATATCAACAGTAATCCTGATTTACTTGATGGAGTAATTGAGACCTTGAGATAAAGCAACTAATGGTGGAGTGTGAATCTGAATTTGGCCGTCTTATTTCTGTGTCCCTCTTCAGAGGCCATTTGATGGCCTACGTAAGAATGGACCGCAGATCAACAACATTAGCACCAAACAGAAGGTTATTAGAAATGCAAATTCCACCTCCCCAATTCTACTGTAGTACTAGGGACTGAATACAGGGGCACCCTCCCACTGAGCTATATCCTAAGATGTCTTTTTGTTAGTTTTTAATTTGGAGATGGTCTAAGTTGCTGAATTCTCCTGCCTCAGCCTCTAGAGTTGCTAGAATTACAGGCATACACCACACTGTGCTATTAGAAATGTGAATTCTTTTCAGATTGGACCCAGGGGTGCTCAACCACTGAGCATATCCTTAGCCCTTTTTTATTTTGAGACAGGATCTAGCTAAATTGCCAAGACTGGCTTTGAACTTTCAATCCTTCTGCCTTAGCCTTTAGAGCTGCAGGGATAACAGGCATGCTGCACCACCATGCTCAGGTTAGAAATGTGAATTCTTAATCCCTACCTCAGACCACTGCAGGAGAAATTCTGGGGGTAGGACCCCCAACTGTCTGTTTTAATAAGCCTTTCATGAGATTCTGCTGTTCATAAAAGCTTGAGGAACCTATGTGTTATAAAAAGTCACTCAAGAAATGTTTCTGGAATCTTTATATATAATGCAACTTTATGTATAATTGTATTATATATAAAGTAGTAAAAAGACCCACTCCAAAAGAACAATAATGAAACTGACAAAAATCTACAGTAATGGATAGGCACAGCAGCATATGCCTGTAATCCTAGCTACTTGGGAGGCTGAGGCAATAGGATCACAAGTTCATGGCCAGCCTAGGTAACATAGGGAGACCCTGTCTCAACCAACAATCGCACCACCCCCCCCAAATAAAATGGTTTAAATAGAATAAAACCTATTATAAAAAGGTCTGAATTCCAGGCTGGAGCAAGTAAATGATATACCAAATTGGGAATTTCCAACAGTTAAGACCAAGATGAGGTTCATGTTTTTCTAGTTGGAGAAAGTGAGACAGTTGCTGGCATTGGCCAAGTAAAAGAAGTTTCAGGCAACAAAAGGGACATGAGGGTTGAAACAAGAGAAAAATTTACTTGTGACCATGAATTGATGGAGATAGTTAAAGCATTTTCACGGAGGTGGCAACATACAGTTAACAATAAACAGCAGTGTCTACAGCTCAGTCATTGGTGGAGCCAGGAAAGAGAATCAAAAAGTGAAAAAATTATATAACCTTAGAAAATAAAAGACTTTAAAAATGAGGAAAAACAAAAGTGTAAAATAAAGCTTAACTATGTTAAGGAGCCTGAGAACTAAGAAAATTATCAAGAAAAAGTCATTGGTGATCTTCAGACAGGTAGGGATTACAGGCCTACAACATCATGCCCAGCTAATATTCAAGTCTGATGATATAAGTGATCAATAGGACAGCAGTGATTGGGGTCACTCAGCCAAGCTAGTATCTTCTTTAAGACAAGGAAATGGGAAATAAAGAACGACAAGAGAGAGATGGAGGTAGAGAGGCTAAAGATTGCCTGCTGAAGGGCAAAAGGACGATGATGTGAAGGTGTGGGGGAAGGAAGCAAAACAAACTTGCTTCTTCGCATATGAACAGGCTTTGGGTTAAATGTCCAAGAGTTTTGCTAGTTATTTGAAAGAGCAAGAAATAGAACATACCTTCAATTTCTTCTTCCTATGAATATTAGGAATGCTAGGTAGTGAATAACATGATGGTTCCAAAATGAGGTTAATGTTAATTACCCACTGAATTCTGACACACAGGCATACACGTATCTAGATGAACTTGCCAAAATGCCAATCAATCAACTTCAATGAGGAATACAAACTAACAAATTAATATCAGTTGCCCTGCATGTAATCTTGTAGAGATTCTGAGTCAATAAAATGGGATATGTTTGGCAGACCTAGTTTTTATTAACTGTAATTTAATCTCAGAAACTATAATGGCCTTTAAGGAAAGTATAAAAGTTTGGTTGTGTGATAGCAGAAAATGTCTTAACAGATTAGCTATTTACCTTGAATGTTGGCTTATCATGCCCGTTCCTGCCCGGCCATCACCCATTCGCCTTGTATCATGATAGCCAGGCCCTTGAGAAGGTGGACCATGCCACTCTTTCCTTGGTCCACTTGTGTCCCGTCCATGGCGTTCAACCACATGTCGTTCTTCAGGATAGTGCTAAAGAATAGCATATGAAAAGAAAAGTCACTGACAAAGTCAGTTTCATACTAACTTATTTATACTGTTGGATTTTTTTTTTTTTAGTTGTAGTTGGACACAATACCTTTATTTATTTATTTTTATGTGGTGCTGAGGATTGAACCTAGTGCCCCTGACGTGCTAGGCTAGCCCTCTACCACTAAGCTATAACCCCATTTCTAAACTGGTATGCTTTTAATACTAGAAGCAAAGTAATAAAGTACCCGAGAAGATCAAAAGGATAAGCGATAGAACAGTATACAAAGAGTGCCCATCTGTGTTGTACTGAGAAGCTACTCAGGCTTCGGGGTAGTGTTTAAGGGAAAGGGTTGAGAACCTTAATTTCTATTTTTATAGCTTTCAGCACCATAGCATTTTTTGGCCCTAAGTATTTCAAATGCCTGGATCTATATATATTATATGAAGGCACATACACGCACACACTCAAAAAAGGTCAAAACCTTAAGACAAATCAGGTTGAGAGTATATGAGCAACCTATCAGGACAATGTGCAAATGGAACCTAGAAATAGGAGATGTCATCTTCTTTTAAATTAATTAATTAATTAATTAATTAATTAATATGCAGCGCTGAGGATTGAACCCAGGGCCTCACACATGCAGGCAAGTGCTCTACCACTGAGCCATAACCCCAGCTCAAGAGTTGTCATCTTATTTTACACAATACTAGTTAGTGCTATGGCTCTTACAAGGTGCCACATCCATGACTACAAAAATACAAAGCAGTTAGCATAAAGAAACGGAAGCCATAGAACTAAAGATCTGAGGAAGAGTCAAGAGTTGTGACACCTAGCTTACAGGAAACTGAAGGTGTCCACAGAAATACTTAGAGACAACTTAAGGAGCAACATTGTGAAAAAGAGAATTTTCCTGGGATAATACAGGATCTCCTCCTTAAGATATGTTTTCTAAAAATACACCTGAAAGCAGGTGGTCAGTTTATGAGACTTACTTAAGTTTTACTCTAAATGAGGCAGAACATATAGACTACATACTCAGTCTTAAAAGTTCTGTTCAACCAACCTAGGTACCCTTCAACAGACGAACGGATAAAGAAAATGTGGTATAAATACGCAGTGAAATAAAAAAAATGAAATTATGGCATCTGCAGGTATATAGATGGAACTGAAGATTATAGTAAAGGAAATAAGCCAATAATAAAAAAAAAAAGAAGAAGAAACAAAGGCTAAATGTTCTCTCTGACATGCAGATACTAATATACAATGCTTGTAGTCCCTATCAACATTCACTGGATTAGACAAGGGGAATGAAGGGAAGGCAAGGGAGGTGGGAATAGAAAAGACAGTGGAATGAATTGGACATAACTTTCCTATGTTCATATATGAATACACCACCAGTAAAATGCTACATCATGTATGACCATAAGAATGGGATCCTCATTAGAATAAGTTACACTCTATGTACGTATAATAAGTCAAAATACACTCTACTGTCATGTAAATCTAAAAAGCACAAATAAAATTTTTTAAAAAAGAGAAACTTATTATAAATACTTGTCCAAAAAAAAGATCTGGCTGAGCACAGTGTTATATGCCTGAAATCCCAGAGGCTCCGGAGGTTGAGGGAGGAAAATTGTGAGTTGAAAGCCAGCCTCAACAACAGCGAGGTACTAAGCAACTCAGTGAGACCCAGTCTCTAAATAAAATACAAAGTAGGGCTGGGGATATTGCTCAGTGGTTGAATGCCCCTGAGTCCAATCCCCAGTTTAAAAAAAAAGTTCTGTTCAAGATAAATAGCTCAATGAACCTGTCTATTAAACATTTTTACTTATTAGAAACATAAAAATTTATACAGCCACAAGGCCCAAATCTGTTTCATATATATGCTGGGTAAAATGATATATAATACTAAAAAGAATGCAAAGAGATTTTTGGCCAGATTCCTGGTCAAAAAATATTATTACAAAACCTAATATGTATGTATTCAAATGCAAAATGAAACACCAGGATACAATACAAAGACACACTTCAGAGGATTCTTTTTCTTTTTTTTTTTTTTGTAGTTGTAAATGGACAGAATGACTTTATTTTATTTGTTTATTTTTATGTGGTGTTGAGGATTGAACCCAGTGCCTCACGCATGCTAGGCAAGCACTCTGCTGCTGAGCCCCAGCCCCAGCCACTCAGAATTCTTTTTGATATTCAATTTTATAGAAGTATATTCTATTCATGCTAGTGTCAACTCAAATACCAATATTTCATCAATAAAATGAATTTATATAAGGCAAAAGTTTTTTGCCCATTCAAGCCATTAGGAAATCAAAACTTTCCTCTGCCTAGCTCATTAATTTACAAAACTTTCAAGTCAATACTGTCACAAGAATTAAGCAATTAAGGAGCTCGGTGGGATGGCACACACCTACAATCCCAGCAAGTCAAAAGGCCAAGGCAGAGGAGAACAAGTTCAAGGCCAGTGTGGGCAACTTAGTGAGACCCTGTCCAAAAGCAAAAATAAAAAGCACTGGGAATGCAACTCAGTGGTAGAACACCCCTGGGTTCACTCCTCAATTCCACAAAAATAAAAAATGAAAAGCAATTAAAATATATATTCTACTCATCTTCCTTTATTTAGAAGAGAACAAAAAAAGTTTTATTGCATTTCTATACTAAGCTACTTAATGAAGGAAAGGAGACAATTAAAATAAAGTCATCATTAAGAAGGTTCATTTACCAAATGTAATAATTCTCAAATTATAGCAGCAAGCTTAATAAAAATGAAGTAAATATGTCAAGGTTAGTACCCTACTTTTTTACTACTGATGATTACTGACAGTTCAACTGAGAAAGAGTTAGATTTTTTGAAAGAAACAGTCTCTCGGTCATTTCAATCTAACTAATTTAGGCCACATTATAATGATACTCCATATTTGCAGAGTATGAGTTTCCAGTAAATCATCCTCAGCATTTACCTGGGCTCCACTCCCTCGATCTGAGATGATTCCTCTGTCTCCTTCTCTGCTTCCATAACCTGTGGCATTACTGCGATTTCCAGGGGGAGCGCCTCTCACGCTGTGTCCTGATACTTCTCTACCGGACCGTTCCGGCCTTTCAACTCTATTAAATAAACCACAGAAACAAGATATAATCAAAACTTCATTATAATTTTTTTTAAATCCAAATGCATTATATACTGTTAGAAAGGTGTTAAAAGTACACAAATACCTTGCCTCACGTTTATCTGCAGACATGCTTCCTTCACTTTTCCAGGAGGTTGGTCTAGAAGGATTGGGCCCTGCTTCTCGAGGGTGTCTAGCGTGAGCAATATCAGGCCTGTCATGAATGATCACTGTTCTCCTCTCATCTCGTTCCCCTCGTACCTCTCGTCTGTCTGTTTCTCTAAGTTCGTTTCTTGGTGGTGGAGGCTCATTTCTTCTGGAATCACTGAAATTTTTGGGATACCTTTCAAAGCTTGGATCTTCTCTTCGTGCAGTTGGTCGTGCTTTTTTCCCTTCACTCGGACCAACAAAGCGTTCTCGCCTGTTGTGGAAAAACAACGTAGGTCCTAAGAAGTACTCACTTTGTCTTCTTCTGAACTTTACTCGTATAACCTGTAACTTATGCCACCTTCTTTTCAAAAAAACTAAAGGCAAGACCCACCAAAAAGCTAACTTTAAGAATTTTCATTTAAATTTAGCTAAATGGGGGCTGGGGATGTGGCTCAAGCAGTAGCACGCTCGCCTGGCATGCGTGCGGCCCGGGTTCGATGCTCAGCACCACATACAATCAAAGATGTTGTGTCCGCCGATAACTAAAAAACAAAATATTAAAATTCTCTCTCTCTTTAAAAAAAAAATAATAAAAAAAAATTTAGCTAAATGTCTGGCAGGATAGTTGTTTTTTTTAGAATAAGGAGAAATAATGTCACTCAAATCACTAGCAACTTTAAGAATATTTTATTGTATGTAACAACTGAAGTACTTGTTAAGCTATGTGTTCCCACTCAGTATTAAAGGTAAGAAGATAAAGCCAGCCAACCCACTTAACCTTGCTATAGTGGCCTATTTAACTAATTTTGAATATTGAACCACATTCCCATTAACAAAAAGCAAAATTAGACAAACACATTTTGATCTGAACATTCACTTCTGGCTTAGTACTTCTTTTTTGTGTAAAACCCAGGACTTTGCACATGCTAAGTGTTCAGTGTTCTCCACTGAGCTATACCCCAGTCCCATGATTCAACACTACTTAATTAATATTTTAATAGAGAACCAGAGTTAGCAATAACAAGTCTCAATTTTTAACATATCTACCTACCTTTCAAAAGATGAAGACTGTACAGCTGAACTCTCGGGAAACCTGCCCCTTTCCCGGTGATCAAAGTCATTAAATCTGTTCTGTTGCCGAGAGTAGTCAGATCCATGACTGAATCGTGCATCTGTATCTAGAGACAACTTTTTATTCTCGCTCCAGTAAGGGTCATCTCGCCTTAAAGAGAAATTTTTGCTCATTTATATGAAATGACTTTTACAATAATCAAAACCCATTCACTTGGAGTCATACATACCATGTTAGAACTGTGGACACAAGAAGCTACTAAACTCAAGACACAACACAATTTAGTTAGGAGTGCAAACTAGCAAGGAATTAACTGCTAAATTCTGTAAAGTCATATAATGTTAGAGGAATTTAAACAGAAGAGAAAAATAGTCTTAAAAATCTGCCTGTTTTAAAAATCATTAAATGGAAAAGACAGATAAAACACTTGATGCAATGTTATAATAAACTCTAACTAGCAGTCCACAACCTTTGCAGTTATCTTTAACTTTGGAAAAGCAAGTCTCAAGCACATTCATTCCACCTAGTTGTTCACACAATCTACTAAAGCTCACAGTATTTATATTAAGATAATTAAATGAATATATTTATATTTTTAAATCTATTATTAATGAACACAAACACAAAAGAATTCAGTCTTTCCTAGTTTATGACTTATATTTTTGAACTATCTGCATTACTGATAAAAACTTTCAAAATGGGTCTGAGTTTGAGAATCATTATCAAAACCTACCATGACTACATATTTTCAATCATAACAAAAAATCATTTGGCATTAAAGAAGGAGAAAAGGGAGAGAAAGAAAAGCAGACTATTCCTACTTGATACTGCACTGGGTCCATTCCAGTACTGAAATCCTTCCCATCCCACTTGGCCATGACCTTTTATTCCAGGGACAGGAGCCTGTACTTTTTAGTTCTTTAGTCTTGGCTTGATAGGAATGATAGAGCAAGTAAGGAAGAAAGTAAACAAATACCTATGATCTACATCATGTGGGCGTTTCAAAGAATTCCTTTTTTCTTGTTCATAACGTAGCTGCTGCTGCTGCCTTCTGAGTTCCTCTCGTTCTCGAGCAATCCGTTCGGCTTCCTTACGACGTTCCTTTAGATGACACAGAAGGAAGAACCAGCCAATACAAAATGAAGATAGAAGGTAAGCATATATGCAACTGTGTTTTAATCCAGTCAGTAAAAACCCATCATAGGCTAGTGCCAAGCAAAACACACACCTGGGACAAATAAATTTGATTTCAATAATCTACACTACATGTAACTATTGTTCTGCAACATTAAATATAACAGGGTTGAGTGGTGAAAGCTGGCAAGTATTTGGGAAGGTCAGATTTAGTTTACTCATTTGACTAAAACAAAAGCACTTAAAAGGGAATTAGATATAGAACTCTTAATATGTAGGAAACTAAGTGCCTTAAAACCCTGGATTGCAATTGTACAAAGAGAGGCATTATTTCCTTCCATCCGTGGGATTTTATTCCCACTATCATATGTAAGAAAATACTTATTGTTTTCTAAGATTGGGATAGTGACAGAGCCTGGATTACAACTACTCTGGACTCAGAGTCCTATGCTCAGACTATTAGGCTGCCATTATATTGCAGAGCTACAGTTATTACCAATTATCTAGAACAGACTCACTATTAAACGTATTTTGAACTAGTACCTAATTCATTGTTATCTTTCAGGGATACTTAAATGCTCATTAGTTTAACTCAATCTATAAAAGCTTTACAATAAGTAAAGCAAATTTTAGGAAAAAAATCACAGTGTTTGAAAAAGGTGAGTTATTTAAGATGAAAAGATTTTCTGACTGCACCTGTTCAATACGAATGCGTTCCCTTTCCAAGCGTTCGCGTTCCATTCTCTCTCTCTCTAGTTTTTGCCTTTCAATTTCTAGGCGCTCTCTCTCTCTCTGTAAGCGTTCCCGTTCTTCCCGTTCACGAATTATTCTAATGCGTTCTCGCTCTCGACGCTCTCTTTCTGCAATCTCTCTTCGTCTAACAAAAATCAGTATTTAGAAATACTTAAATTATGCTAGCACTGTGTGAAAGAGAATAGCTGTTGAATTTTTCCTTGAGGTTGTCAATTTTAAACTTCAACTTAATCTCAGTCGTTTTAAGGTAATTGGAAAGAGAACTCAAAATAAAACTTTAAACAGATTCCAATATTGTCACTTTTTTATAAGACTGTCAACTGAACGCTAAATTTTTATAGAATCGTTGCCTTTTAGATGATTCCTGTTTAAACAAAAACCCCACTGAAATAGCCCACTAATTGTCATTTTTAAAAAGATATTCTATAATATATAAATTTATAAAAACTACAAATTTGTCTAACATATATTCTATCTCCTTAAATAATTAATGTACTTTATTCTGATGACTTGGAATTATAACTAAAAACATCAATTATAGCAAATGCTATATATTAAAAAAAATGGTGCTCAAGAGTCCCGTTTGGTGCATTTAACAGATGGCTCCAGGTAACATGCTTTCTGGAGTCAGAGGTAGCTCAATCATTTAAACTAAATTAAAACACTATTTATACTTTTTATAGTGTTTTTGTCTTTCCTCACTCTCAGGTAGTCAGCATACTTTTCTGTCCCTCATCATGTCTTCCTCTAGCAACCTAGTGGTTCTCTCATTGAGTCAATGTTACTCCCATGGAAGCTGAAGGGGCACTTTAAATGACCATGGGGCTGTTCCTAGAATTTAGTAGTTGGGGACCAAGAACTCTAAAAACCTTATGATGCATGAATTGTCAAGAGTAATCCTACACAACAAAAACCATCCAACATGCCTTTCAAATGCTACAGTGGATATTCATGTCATTTATAAATCAAAAGCCTTAAAATAACATCTGAGTCTAGAACCTAACTTCATTTTAATAAATGCTAGTCTTGTTTACTTACTTTTACATATTAATATGTAAGTATTAGTTTTACATATTAAATTTTTTCAGTAATGAAACTCCATGTAAACAGAGGGAATATAATGCTTTTTTTGAGAACTTCACCAAGAGTTGTTCACCATTTCAGAAATCACATTATAATGTAAACACCACTCCTGGTATTTGACTCACCAATCAGTCTGTATTTGCAGTTTTCACATTCACAGTGAGTCTAAATAAGGTACAAATACCTGACTACTCCATTAAGTCTTCTAGGGAGTCATGCCTAAACATTCATATCTGGAATATATATTTTATAATAATAATAATAATAATAATATTATAATTATAATTATAATATATTATTCATTTCTCATTTAGACTTAAATCATTATGTTGATTCTCTGGAAATTATTTGTATAGGTGGATATGTTATGCATCAATGTCATTTCAGGCAAGTAAGAAGGGCATCTGAAATAGTTTTTTATTTAAAAAGGAGTATTTCGGCTAGGTGTACTGGTGCAGGCCTTTAGTCTTAGCAACTTGTGAGGCTGACAAAAAGGATCCCTTGAGCTGGAATTCAAGGCCAGCCTGGGAAACAGTGAGTCTCTATCTCAAAAATAAATAAAAAAGGGGTATTGGTCTAACAGGTTTGAGAATCCCTGTCCTACCAACTCCTTATTCTTCTCTCCTCAAAACCTGTTAATTAAACAAACAGGAAGCTAAGCACATTGTGCCTTCATCTAAAAAGGAAAAAAGGTTTTAGTGAAGCTGTATGGTAATGACTGTATTACTTAAGTTGCTAAAAGTATCTCTGGCAAATGAGTAGATGAAATCCCATAATTGACCTCTGGACAAGATAGTTTAGCATTTGGAAAAATATATTAAAAAACACATTCACAAGAATATTTCAAATGCCATCCAAAAATTGGTAGATGAAGGTAAACTGGAACTCATGATTATCTGTTGAGGTATCACCACTAGAAACAGAAACAAAATTTTTTGTTTTCAGTCTGATTTAAAAAAAAAATGCCTATGTAGGGATGGAATTTGAATACAGTAACATTTATTGGTTGAGCAAGTCTTCCCTCACTTGGGCAATAACAAACTAAAGAACAATATATTTTTATTGATGAGTTTTGTGTTAAAATTTAAGCACAGCATTTGAATTCTGTAACTTACTGTGAAACTATCTCAAAATTTTTTTCCTTTAAAGTCTTTTTTTTTTTTTTTTAATGGCAGCAGCTTTGGAGTACAGGAAAGAGCATTGGACTTGGAGTCAGAAGACTTGGATCTGAGTCCCGACTCTGCCACTCAATAGCCATGTGGTTTTAGAAGAGTCATTTAGCCTCTCTGGGCCTCCACATTTTTGTATGAAATACTGCACATAACTAACCTTAATAAATTGTGATTGGAGATAACAGATGGGAAAATGCTTTCTAAAATTTTGTAAAGTGCTATGAAAATTTAAGAAATCATAAATAGTACTACATTTCTTTAAAGTGGCAAATAGTCTTCTGCAGGACTATAATTTCCAGAAATCTGGCTGGTAACTAGAATTAAAGATGTACTAATATAAAACAAGTATAAAATGGACTCTTTCCTACCTTCGGAGGGAAATTGCTCGTCGCAGTCTTTCAAAACGAACTAAATGTTCTCTCAATCTTTGTTCCTTCATCTTTTCAAAAGGCAAAATCTCTTTCCTTCTGTAGTCTTTGTCCCTTTTTTTATCTAGGCTAGCTCTGTCCTTTTCCTTGCTTCTTCCATGAATCTATCAGGGGGGAAAAAAAAGAGGATTAAAAGTTAAAATTATATTGGGTTTTATTTTTCAGTTTAACAGATCAATTAAAAAGTTCAAATGCTTGAGTAACATTTTTTCTTAGGTTTTCCAGCATGCACATATACAAAAATGGTTACACAATTATCTTCTTTGGTAAACAACTGAAAGAGTCTCAAAGACTTACTTTTTCATATCTTCCTCTTCTTGATGGCCTACAATGATCTCCCTTAGTTTTGTCTAATATTACCATGTGTCCTGGACTCTTTGAACCTAAAAAGAGAAAAAAATATACAGGTAAACAAACATCTAAAAAATATTTTGTTGAAAAGAACATATACACGTAAAAAATGCTGAATTCTTATACAGATATTCACAAGCCAATACATGAAATAAAAAAAGTTTCTTATTCTGAGAAATTAAATGGGAGATTTTTAAATAGTTCAACCTGCTAACATAAATAATTTCAATGAAACTAAAAGGTCCTAACTCAATATTATAAATCAATGATCATTTTAAGACAGCTTAGATTTTTTTTTTGCTACATTCCAAATCAGCTCAAATATTTAAAGAGAAGACAGTTAGTCCTACTAAAACTTCTTCTCTACCACAGACACCTAACAACAAAGCTTAAATATTCACCTGGATTTGTAATCTCAGGTTTTCCCTTCCACTGTAAAAAGTAAGTAGTAGATTGCATTAGAAAGGGATTGAGAAGAAATATACATAGCATACTTATTCGCTTCTTTTCTTCACTTTTTTTAATCGATTCTGAAGTTTGGCCACTTCCTCCATTATCATTCTTCTCATCTTTACCTTCTATTTTCTTAGCATCCTTGCTTTCTTTTTTTTCAAATTTTTCAGATGACCTTTTCTCTTCTTTTTTGACAGAGGCTTGTATCCTGACCATATCACCCCAGACAAGAAAACAGAATGAGGACTACTTCATTAATGTACCAAAAAGTCTATATGTATATTAAAAACAAAACAAAACAAAATGTAACCTAGCACTAAATAAAACTATTATGGTTTGGATATGAGGTGTCCCCCAAAATCTCCTGTGCTAGTGCAGGAATTTATAGATGAAATGATTGGATTGTGAGAGGTGTAATCTAATCAGTCCATTCTTGTTTGAATGGAATGATTGGATGTTAACTGTAGGCAGATGGGACATAGTTGGAGGTGGCAGGTCATTGGGTTGTACCCTGGAAAAGTGTATTTTCCCTGTTATCCCTTCCCTCTCTCTACTTCCTGACCCCTCCATTTGCTGAGCAGTAAGCTGGGGCCTTCCTTCATGATGTGCACAGAGTAACGGAGTCAGGCACCTCCAAAATGAGACCTCTGAAACCGTAAGCCCCAAATAAACATTCTTCTCAGGTATTTGGTCACAGTGAGAACCACTTCACTAATGTACCAAAAAAGTCTGCTTAACAAAACAAAACAAACCTGAACCCAGCACTAAATAAAATAAATAAATCCTTACTTGCTACTTCTATCACTCATATTTTTTTTATCTCCAGAACTTCTTGAACTACTCTTTTCATCATTTTCTTTCTTCATTTCTTTCTTAGAAGGATCACCTTTTACCTGAAAGGTTTAAGCCAGAAAAAAAAAATAAATCTTTAAATTTTAAAGTTACATTATGATTATAAAAAGTGTGTTGATAGCAGAAAACTTGGAAAACACAGAAAATTATTTTTATAAAAAAGTAAATTAAAAAGTGAATGCAGGGTCTGGGGTTGTGGCTCAGTGGTAGAGTGCTCACTTAGCAAGTGTGAGGCACTGGGTTTGATTCTCAACATCGCATATAAATAAATGAATAAAATAAAGGTTCATCAACATCTAAAAAATATAATTTTTTAAAAAAGTGAATGCATAAAAATAAAACTCACTCTGATATTACTTCCTGCCCGTATCATCCTTAAATTGAAAATTACAGATTGATTATCTCTTCTGAAATGCTCAGGACCAAACTGTTCCATGTCTGAATTTTGGAATATGTACACAGGCTTTACAATTTGAGCATACTAATTCTGAAACTCTAAAAAATAAACAATGCTCTGAAGTTTGAAGCAGTTTAAAGAGTTTCAGATTTTGGATTTCCAGATTTGTGATTTTCAACCAGCCTTTGTCATCGAATTAATCTCCTTCTTATGAACAATTAGGCAAACTTACTTTTTCAACAGAAATCAGCTGACCATGCAGCTCAGTGCGATGAAGATGTGCAATACATCTGGCCACCTCTGTGCTTGACGACATAGTTACAATGCCATAGCATTTTGCCCCAGGACTTCGAGCATTTGTAACTACCTTTGCACTAAGAACCTATAAAATGAGATTATACTTTAGTAAGTTTTATAATTTAACAACTAATTACACATTTCAAAATAGATAAAACTTCAGAACTGAGACTATTCAAATTAAAGGATATAGTGAAGACATTAATTCAAGACAAATTCTGTATATGTGCCATTCTGTTTCAAGCTCTTATGATCAATATATCTGCCTTATCAATATGAACTTAGTGCTCACGGGAAGGTAAGTGTTAAAAAGCAATTTAAAATACTTTTTAAATTTATTTATTTACCTATTCTCCCACCCCAAAATGTACCTCCAAACAACTAGTCATATCAATAAAGTAATGATATGATTCACAAAAGCAAAGTGACCAGATACGTTTCTAGATTATAGACAAATGTTAACACTTTCCTATGAGTCACTTTGTATTTCAAAAATGAATAAAGAACCAGTCACTTGTTTAAAAAAAAAAAAAAAAAAAGCAAGACTTAAAAATACATCCTTGGGCTGGGGTTGTGGCTAAGTAATAGAGTGCTTGCCTAGCATGTATGAGGCACTGGGTTCAATTCTCAGCACCACATATAAACAAATAAAGGTTCATTGACTACTAAATTAAAAAAAAAATCCTAAAAATATATATCCCCAAATTTAAAAAACAACACCTATATAATTTCAAAATATTTATTAATACAAAAATGACAAATACTTTCAATTCTATAGAATGGATAGTTAAAAGAGACAAAGCAGGTATGGATGAGTGAGAAGAAAAGTGAAAACAATAATTCAATGCTGAGCAAGGAGGAACAAAGACACAATGCCAGGAAGAGGTAAACAGTTAATTTAAGAGGTTTTACAGTATGAGTGGCAAGAAACTATCAGGTTTTATTGTCCCACAACAATTTAAATTTTAAGTCCAAGGTCCTATTATATCAAATAGATATATCCTTATATAGGTTTAGTCCTAACAAATACCAACATTCAAATATTGCTTTTGCCTAACAATACATTACTGAAAATAGAAATATATACCACAGTTGATTAAGGTACTACAATCCTCAGTGTCCTAAATCTGATACCTCAAGAACCTCATTTGCTCAGGTTACTCTCTAATGCTGAAGAAAAAAGCCCTCCTAAAGTCAGCAAGACAGGTTTTTGCAATATTCATTAATGGCTATATACCAATACTGGCTATTCATTTAATAAATATTCAAACCCTGTCATAGACAAAGTACAGTAGATAAGGCTCCTGCCCTCAAAGAAACACTGATGTAAGTGAAAAACTTAATGTAAGGAAAAAAGTACTTTGTGCCTTAAGAGATACACACTGCAGTCCAATGCCACAGGAATACATTGACTCTTCTTTAACCACTACTTCTTTTTAGTTTTCCCCTTAAATGCCAGAGAAACATTTCCTAACGAATGAGACACCCCTCCCCGACTCTGAACACTCCACAGTCTTCCTTCCTTCGCACTCAGAACAACTTCTGATTATTTAAACACACACACACACACACACACACACACACACACACACACACGGAAATCCCTAGAAATATATATCCAGTTTTACATTTTTCCGTATCACTGGAATGGAATCTCTGAAACAAATCATATTTGGGGTTTTCCTCCTCAAAATACATAACTCCTATTACCTAATACCAGCCTGGTTACATTTGCAAGATGACCAAATTAACCTCAGCAACGTGCTAGATCCCATGCTAAATAAAGTACTAGAAAAAATCATGACGAATAAAACTCAGTCCTTTTAAGCTTTGGAAAATAAAGATCATCAGGGCTCAAAGTGAGATAAAACACCATTCAACCCTTTACCCCAATCTATCATTACCTCAGTATTCAATAATTATACTTGTAATCATCCAAAGAGATACAAAAATGACAATACATTTAAATAATATTGTTTTGAATATAATCTGTTTCAACTGCAGATACTAGAAAGATGGATAAGAAGGTAAAAAGAATGTACCTTTCCATATTTGCCAAAGAGGTTCTTCAAATCAGCAGCTTTGGTATTAGAAGAAAGTCCACTAACCCAGATATTTTTAGTTGAGCTTCCACTGCTACCACTAGTACTACTTGTACTTCCTAGAATAGATTTAATATCAGATGTTTAAGTATCTTACTCAGAATTTTTTTTTCAAAAATTAAAAGGGCCATGTTCTTTCAAAGTATCAAATCCTTTCATTTCAATTGATAATATGATCATACTATATGCAAAATCCTATGAATCTGCTAGTATTACAATCAACCAGAATAACTTATAACATAATTAGTAAGCAAAGAAATATTATTTGAACACTTCCTATAACATGAATGTTAAGTCAAAGTGGGTGAAAATCAAATGTGTGTCTTGGACCTTTTCTGTTCAGTTTTAATAATTTAAACACTATTACTGCACTGAACAAGACAAACAATAAACAGTCATCTGGAATGAACAGACTGCTTAATTCCTTATCTGTTGGGGGCTTTAGATTTTGAGAAATTGTAGTGGAAGAGGGATAAGTCAGAGCAAAGGATAAAGTGCTTTCAAGTATCTAAATGGTTAATAACAAAGCCTAAGACTAACTAACCGATTCATCACCTTCATAGTCTT
This sequence comes from Urocitellus parryii, assembly GCF_045843805.1. NCBI lineage: Eukaryota > Metazoa > Chordata > Mammalia > Rodentia > Sciuridae > Urocitellus > Urocitellus parryii. The sequence goes on from NC_135536.1 coordinate 104,150,569, forward strand.
TTAGAAAAAGGATAAGAGAAAATGGGAATTATATACAGTTAGATAATACTGGATCCATGATTCATACATATACATTATATATGAGAATACAAGCCCAGTCAATCACCCTTTAATGCTTTTCTTCAAACATGCCACAATAGAACAATTTTTATAATTCCATGCTACTATATGTAGAAAGAGTAAATTTTTCAATACTTTAAAGAGTTGCATGACATAGGCAGTTGAAAAACTACTCAGTGTCCACTTATAGGAGAGAGACAATGTATTGATTCAAATATTTTAAATATTAATGGCTTATGCTTTTCTAATTTTAAGAATAACATTCATCAAAGAATCTATTTTATCTTATGAAAGGTTAGAAGTTTGTGTATCTTTTTTGTTACTAGTAACATTCTGGGTCACATATCTTATTACAAAAAAAGAAAATAACAGGAAAAATAAAAAGCACTACTTAACCAAGAATCAAGCTTCTACATTTAAAGGATAATTTTATGAACTTTTTGTATCTTATTCATTAACCTAAACTATAAGAAATGTGAGTATTCCAACTGTCAATTAGTGAATCAAATCACTATAATTTCTAACTATTAAAATATACTAACAAAATGCACTAAATAAACCATAAAGGAGGCATATGATCCTCCTTTAGACACTAAAGAGGTATTTTAGGACTTTGTATTACCTAAATGGTAGATTTACTCTAAAATGCTTTTATTAGAAAACAAACATTTTTCAAGTAGACACAGCATTATATACAAGATGATTTTTTGTATGTATTATTTACAAATAATATGTATTATTTGTAGCTTGTGACCATGAGATAACCAGTGATTTTCCAAAACAAAAAGCAATCAAATATTACATCTTGAAACTTAAAAGACTTTTTTTAAAAAATTATTTTTCCACAAAGTAAGCCAAGTTAGGAAGTAAATTCTAAAGCATTAAGATCATGTAAGCAGGTTGTATTCATAGACGTATGCTCTGATTTAAAGAATGAAGAAAGTAAAACCAAAGTGTAGAGACTAATTATCTTTAAAAAACTTGACTCCATGAATTCACACAAATAATATTTATTATTTACATTTCCTCCTCAAGAGAATGGGAAAATGAATGTGGTCCATGTACAGTGGTTACAAATGACTGCAACTAAAGATAAAATACTTCTGAAATTATAAGCATGAAATATCTATTAATGTTCAATACAATTGCTTAGAATACAATCGATAAATTTCCCTAGCAAATGGTTTTTTAACATACTCATACCAATTTACAAAGTAATTAAATAATAATACTTTATTCATAGTTACACAAAGGCAAAATTTTTAGTTAATAAAAATTATAAGAACTGAATGTCAAAGAAAATAACAGACAACTATTACTTTTTAGTGAAATTATGCAATGCTATCACTGAAATAGGAAAAAATCCATTACCTTTGTCATCTTTAGATGATGTCTTGCTGTCTTTAGATTCCTTTGAAGAGCTAAAGAGGCAAATCATCAGAAGAAAATTGAAAACAAAAAACAAAAACAAAACAAAAACCGAGCAGTTTGATATTGAATATATTGCAAACTAGTGCTATTCATACAAATTAACAATTCCAAAAGCCTAGAATAGGTTATTTGAACAAATGACTCCCTTAGGATTCTTGCACTGATTTTCCCCAAGATGCCTGAAGATCTAGATTTTCTGATAATTCTATTCAGTGGATATATGGCCATCTTCTCCAGATTTCAGGACTGGGACTTGACTTCATTTTGTGTTCTTAGAACTGATAGTTGTTCATTAACCATCATCACAAGGATTTTTAAAAATAAAACACAAAAAAATTGTCAATTTGAAAAACAAAAACAAAAACAAAAACAACCAAAAAACCAAATATATGCTGACAATTCGACAATGCAATCAGTAGGACACACTGCATATTATGAAGGTCTTGAATTTTTTTTAAAAGTAACTTATGACGGTCAAAAATATTATAGGCAGGATCATAAGATACTAATTACTGTACATGGTCTTGAAGCCACCCCCTTAATGTAGAGTGATCTTATTGAATGCTGGAATTCAGTATCGTAAAGAACTGACATAGAAAAACAAACCTCTTTGCTTGACCAGAGGCCCCAGTAGACGAGGGCCCTTTCTTCAAAGTATCCTTTTCTTTTTCTCCAGATTCTGCTTTCTTAGAACTTTCTCTGGCTTCCTTCTCGACAGGATCACCCTTCACGCAGTCTTCCTTCTTACCATCTTTATGGTTCGCATTCATCTCATAATCCTTGGTTTCCTTCTCCGGGCTCTGTGCAATGGCGTCCTGCCCATCTTTTGGCTTACTTGCTTCAGAATCTGTAATTTTCACATTTTTACCTGTTTCTAGGAGGTCATCACCATCAAAATCCAGAGTGATGGCATCTTCAGCCTGGATTGTGACCGAGATGTTGTCATCCTCAGCTTCTTTCACAGTCGCATTAGCTTCCATCTCTTCATGAGCTGTGTGATCAGCCTCAGCTAGGTTCCCTTCTGAAGGAAGAGGTTTAGATACTTCTTGTGTACCATCACCAGAACCTGCTATATCTAAGAGGATTTAACAGGAATAAATATGGCAAAACAAGAAGTTTAAACAATTTCATATTCATAAGCTAGAATAGGACCTAGAAAATATAAAGCCAGTTATTAGCACTGATGGAAGGTTAGGGAGAAAAAAAAAACACAAGGGTATTAACTAACATAAACAATCCTTTACCCAGGATCACTTATTCTTCACGGAAAAAATGATCTCTACATACAAACATCAAACAACAATAGTGAGAAAATGTTCCATCCTGAAGATACCAGTTCTTCATTTCTGGTTAGAAGTTAATGACATGTGGAAGATTTTTTTTTTTTTTCCCCTCCATGTGGGATAGTGACAAATGTGTAGATTTGTTTTTTAGTGTTCAAATCATCTTGGGATTTAACCCTCTGACCTTCAGAATTCCCACAGTGACTTCTTGGAAGGTCACAGTCTGAGGATATCAGTCTTCAAAGTGTTTCAGGGCCCCATCTTTTTCATTCTTCAATTCCTGGTAGTCCAGAATCGAATGGAAAACTGCTACGGAGAGCTCCGATGATGCTCCTGCTTCATAACGTCCAGGAAATTGGTTATTTCCAGTCTTCATCCTGTCCAGCCAGTCCGCAATTACCATTTTTCAAAGATGTCTTGCATTCCCGAAAAATAGAAAGGCCTCAGGCATGTGTGATTTTCAGTCAGTAGCTTGATTTATTCATCATTACTTCTAGGCTGTTTATTCTGCCTTCCTTAGAAGCCTGCTCCATGTCCTTTCTAGTCCAAAGTAGGATCCTTTGTGACTTCTGTCCAAGAATTCAACCTCATATTGATCACAAGAATTGCTACTGATGTCCCTGTAATTGTATTGGATGATATAGCTCTCCTAAACTACTAAAACTATTGAAATACTATATGAAAATTTCTTTAAACAACAAACACAAAGTCAGTTTCCTGGTCACTCATCATTTTTAGAACTAGTTGCAAAATTCATTATGAGTTATATACCAGGACTCCAATAAGCACATATGAGTTACTGCAGTGTTGGTCTTAAGGACACAATCAACTTACCGTATGGTATGGTAGAAGTTATCTTTAAAATAAAGTACAAAATGGCATAGTTCACTTACAGTAACTGATATGTACTATTAAGATAGAACATATCTTAAGTGGTCAAAAGAAAATTAAAATCAATTGAAAACTTAAATCAAGACGCTAACTTAATTCACTAAATTGGTAAATTTAAAAATAAACTCATTTTAAAACTAAGATTTCATATAATAATACTGTTTTATGTAATTTACTTTTCTAAATGTTAGCAATTTTTACACTCTACTTAGCATCAAACATACCTTTCTCATTTTCTTCTTCCTCACCATCCTGAAATTTAAAGAATAATCGAATGTAAAATGAATTTATATAAAACTAGATTTTAATAAGAACACAAAAATCAGTTAAGTTAAACTGGTGGATAATTTAAGAACATTAATGAGGGATAGCTATCACTAAAAAAAATAAATATAATATTCCAGTCAGAACCAGGGCCCATTTAGAGCAGTAGCACAAGCTTGGTATATGCAGTTTTAGAAAAGAAAAGGGAAATCTGTCAAAAATTACATCAACAAACGGGGAATATTTAGTTTCATTATTCAAAGTAAGTTCATGTAACCTAAATCTTACTCATATCAAAGAACTGCCAATAAAAAGACTGACCTGATTATTTTATGTCACTCAGTTCACAGGTACTCAGTGCATATTATTCAAAACAGTACTAGAAAGCATAACCTGTAGATACATACTTTCAAGAGCTTGAATACACATTAATATATCAAAACAAATAAAAATACTCCCTCATTAAGCATTTCAGACATAAGAAGGATGACTGAGTAGTAGTCAGTTTCATACTACTCATTTTATTATTTAAAAATAAATTCATAACTGTCACATATACTGGGGGCTGACCAATTTAAAAGTGGTACTGGTGTTATGGGTAATTTTAAAATATTTAACATGTTTAATTAATCTAAAATTAAGAATATGCTATCTTGAAAACAAGAATGAATGCTGGAAAGGGAAAAGTTTTTTTATTCTATTAAGAAAATATTGCAAAAATCACTGAAGTGATCCACAGAGATACAACCAACATTTCCCAAAAAATAAGACCATAAAGAAAAGTAAAAGTAATATGCATTACAATCTCAAATGAAAATAATTTTAAGGATTTTTTTTTTGAAGGAGTAATGGGTATTTTTTATTTTGAGACAGGGTCTCATTAAGTTGCTTAAGGCCTTGATAAGTTGCTTAGGCTGCCTTGAACTTGCAATCCTCCTGTCTGAGCTGCTGGGATTATAGGCATGTGCCACCAGCACCAACCATCAGGAATATCTTGATTTTTATTTATAACTCTTAAAATTAAGCTGAGTAGAAAGAAGTAGATTGTTATAGGCCAGGTAATATGCTACCATGTTCAAAGCCTTAAAGCAGTGGTTCTCAAATTTCAGCACATATTGGAACCCTATAAGGCTAATTAAAACAGACTCTGGGCACCTACCCCAGTATTTCTGTTTCAAAAAGTAAAAGCAGGGTTTGAGAATGTGCATTTCTAACAAGCTCCCAAGCGATGTTAATGCTGCTGGTCCAGAAAGAACACTCTGAGACGAATACTGTCTTAAAATGACAGCTTCTTAGAGAAAAACTTGAACCAAAAACTTAAGCTAAATTACCATATAAATGTCCAGATCAAGGAATGAGTCATTATTTTATATATTCAAGAAACAAGAAGAAAACTAAAAATACTTCAACCCCACACCACAAGTGTAGGAAGTAAAAATAGGCCAAAACAAACAAATCATTAATTGTTAGAAAAGTAAATCCCATTATTACATAATTATACTATATTTCATTATAAGAATTTCCTTTCTTTCTTTTTTTTGGTACCAGAGATTAAACCCAGGGCGTTTAACCATTAAGACACATCCCCAGCAATTTTTCTTTTGGGTGCAGAGCACCAGAGATTGAACTCAGAGGAATCTGACCACTAAGCCACATCTCCAGCCCCATTTTGTAATTTATATAGGGTCTTACTGAGTTGCTTAGGGCCTCACTTTTGCTGAGGCTGGCTTTGAATTCATGATTCTCTTGCCTCAGCCTCTTGAGCCATTGGGATTATAGGCATTTACTACCACGCCCAGCCTTCCCTAGCTCTTTTTATTTTTATTTTCTGATAGGTTCTTGCTAAATTGCTGACATTGGCATTGAATTTGCCAACCTCCTGCCTCAACCTCTCAAGTTGCTGGGATTACAGGCGTACATGAAGACGTCCAGCAGAATTTCTTAACTAAAATCTATATGAATTTACTTTCAATTATATCTCTAATCTGCAACATTTTAAATGTATTTTTTAGTTGTTGAAGGACCTTTATTTTATTCATTTATTTATATGCGGTGCTTAGAACTGAACCCAGTGCCTCACCCATGTCAGGCAAGTGCTCTACCACTGAGCAACAACCCCAGCCTCTCTAATCTGCAAGATTGGAAAGGAAAAGAAAACACTTTTATTTGGGTGAAGTGATAGGCAGTGGCAGCAAGAAAAAGATGAATTGGACAAATATTTTCTTTCAAACTCTTTTTTTAACACAGTAATGGGGACTGGACCCTGGGCCTCTCACATGCTAGGCAAGTATTCTACCACTGAGTTACATACTCAACCCCTTTCATTTTGAGACAAAGTCTTGCTAAATTGCCAAGGCTGGCTTCAGCCTTAGCCTCCCTAGTAGCTGGAATTACAGACTTGAGTCACAGCACCCAGCTCAAACTCTTTTAGTAATCTCATTTTTTTTTTTTCAGGGAGTGGGAGTGGGGGGTGAGGGGTGTTACTGGGGAGTAAACTCAAAGGCACCGACCACTGAACCACATCCATGGTCCTATTTTGTATTTTATTTAGAGAAGGATCTCACTGAGTTGCTTAGTACCTCGCTGTTGTTGAGGCTGGCTTTGAACTCACAATCCTCCTGCCTCAGTCTCCTGAGCCGCTGAACCCAGCCTCTAATTTATCTTGAACGAGGGCAAATAAACTGAGACACCTTAATGTTTACTTGAAAGTAGAACAAATGAACTTAAAGAATGCAACTTGACTCTCCTTTATTTACCTGTGATGTCAACAGCACACCTCTTCTGCATTATTAATTAATTAATTAATTAATTTGTGGTACTGGGGACTGAACCATGCATACTAGGCAAGCACTCTACTACTGAAAAACATCCCCAGCCCTGCATTATTCTTTTAGAGCTGTATCATTGATTAGGTTCAACAAAAGGATGACCAAATTATTTGCTAATATTTGAAAGAATAAAAACTTAAAATACTATGATATAAAAATCAAAATTCTTCCTGTAGTTCCTGCCAATTAAAAAATGTTATTTCTAGTTGCTAAAGTAACTGGTAAAGTCTGGCTTACTTTGCTGAAGAATTTTTAGATATTTATCTTAATAATTCAACATATCTTCTGTAGGATCTCATAACTTCAGTTTCTCTATACAATGGTTATATTAGCCTTATTACAAATTCTTAATGTCTGTAAGAAAAGGGCCTAACGGAGCCGTCAGGAAAAAACTAACTACAATGGAGATGAGGCACAAAAACAACTGATGTTAGTACAAAAGATGAACCACAGATGTTAAGTACATATTCATTTTATTGTGTAGTACAGTAAGCACAGCACTACTCAGGTTAAGCAGAAATTCTAAATAAGCTCCAAATTCCTTGTAATAAGGAAACAAACCAAGAAATAATATGGGAAATTTTTCCTCTTTAAATGATATAATATGCTATGCTGAAAGATTTAATGCAAAGCTCTTCTAACTTTTATTTCATCCTAGCAGCAGCAATGACTACTAAGAGACAAAAGGCAATACTAAAACTTATTTTTCAGTTATCAAGTATTTACTGTGTACCCATTATACTACCTCCTCCTAGATACAGGGTGATATAGGTACAAATATGTGCTATATATGTGATATAAGTCCAGGTACATATATTTGCTATAAGTACATATGTATTTATGTGCTAAGATGATTCCCCTTCTTCTGACCTGTATTCAAGTTGACTGAATAAACCTTTAAAATAACCTTAAATCAGTAACTGCCTGCCATGTATTTAGCTATATGCTAAATATTATGAGAAATACAAAATGCTTGGAATATCATATGCAATAAATATTTGTTGATATGAATTACTGACTACATGTAGTACAAGATACTAATGTTTTTAAAGGGTTTAACTTCAACATTAAGTCCATACAATAGAACATTGACTAGTGAGGGGTTTATTTAGTGACAAGAATACCCAAAGACTAGGCATTATGAGTCAATTGCTTATTCTATCACTGTTTAACTAAAACAGTTTCACTTTGTGTTATATCATCCATCTAGACAAATTTAACTGTAAAGTAGCAATCACGTGTGATACAAGATGTATCAAGAATTAAGATGGATGGAAAAAATTCTCTGTGTATAGTAAAGCACAACATAGACAGACATTAGAGAAAACTTTATGAAGATAGAGGACAGTCTGGCTTTGAAAGGCATATTGATGTCATTTGACCAAAAAAAAAAAAAAAAAGTCACTTCAGGTAAGTGAAACATTAGGTAGGGCCAAAGGCAAATAGGAAAAGAGATACACATATTGTGATCATTGAAGACTGAAGAGGTTTTTAAGTCAACATCAAACTTCTAAGAATTAAAGCACAAGCAAGCAAAAACATCTTAAAGAAAAATGTTCAGAAAATTCTCAAGTAATTGATATCTTCCAAACTAGTAAAACAATACTATAAATAAGTACTAATTGCGAATGCTCTATGTGCCAGGATCTAGGATTAATCCTTACTCCAATCTAGCAAGGTAAAATTTACAATTTTCACTTTATAGACATAAAAATTGACTAACAGAACTGGTCCAAAGTCACAAAATTAAACTAATAGATGTAGAATCTGAACCAAAGTCTACTAAGCACTGCACCTAGAAGTTAAAGCCTAAGATTTAAGCTTCAAAGTCAAAGCCTGAGAACTAGTTGTAAACAGAGATATCCCTATACAGAACCACTATTTATTTATATTTTTAAAGCAAATAATAGAAAAATAAATCATGAAGTTTTAAAAAGTTACTAATAAGGGGACAATAGGGAAGCAGACTACCCTCCCCCAAGTTTTGGGCATTGAACCAGGGGCGTTTTATCACTGAGCTATAGCCTCAGTCTTATTTATTTATTTATTTAGAGACAAAGTTGCACTAAGTTGATGAGGCTGGCCTCAAACTTATGATCCTCCTGTCTCAGCCTACAGAGTCACTGAGATAAGAGGCGTGCACTGCTGTGATCATCTAGGAGACTTTAAAAATATTGTCTCATGATTTTGACTTTATAACTTTTGCCTAAAACACATTAATCTGTTCATCCCTAGTGGGGTACATCATTATGACAAATATAACTTAGAAAAAAAATCCTTAAATTATGTTCAGTAATTTGGTGGTGGTTTTATCATTCTAAGACTGTTGTTCCTGGGTGTACTACAAGATGCAGGAAATGATTACCTTGGAAGTACCCATATGAACTAAAAATTGATGTTATTTTAAAAGAAAACACAGATGAAAATGGACAAAACCCAACACATTCCATTGCTCTATACATTCAAAAAGCCTAGAAACAATGATCAACTCAGTAACAATAGACACCCCTACTAATGAGATTGTTGTCCTGAAATACCATTTACCACTAAAAGGAAGAACTGGCTACCTGTAGGTCTGGAGGAGGAATGGAACATCTTTACATAATATCAGAAAATAAGAATCAAACTACAAAAATCATGTTGAAAGGACTCAAGAGCCAACTTGAAGAGGCTATCACACCATTAAGATGGAACACTTTGAACATTATGAAGGATAATAATGGCAATAGACATCAACTTAGAAGGACATTAATTATACATCAATTATATTCAATTCTTCAGTTCAAAATGAAGGGGAAAAAAGAAAAATTCAAAACTCACTGGTCACTGTTGGAGATGTTAGTAACCAGATCATTATTCTGAAAATTGTTAAGTAAAAGGAAAGAATCAGACATATATCCTAGCTTTCCTTTACAAATTATACTTCTGGGTAACCAAACAGACTAGGGGGTGGTTTTTCTTTATAGAAATATTCCAGCTAATAAATAAAGAAATGATGGCATTAACACATTACCATTTTGTAATCCTTAATGGGATATGGATCAATAATGACTGATATCACCATCACAAAGATACAACCAGATATTATGTGTATCTAAAGAATATAATACTACCTATAAAATAGTTATTTTTTTTAACAGGAATAGACAAAATTTGATAGAAAGCCTTAGATCTTACCAATTTACAGTACAACTAAACCACACTAGATGCCTGTTTTTAGAAAGATTTTTATTAAAACACAGTCAAGCCCACTATTTACATACTGCCTATGGCTGTTTTCATGCTACAATAGCAGAGTTGAATAGTTGTGACAGAGATCATATGGCCCACAAGGCTAACATATTTACTATCTGGTCCTTAGAAAAACTGTGAACCCCTACTCTATAGGATAAACAGATAAATTTTATCAGTAAAATAGTGGAAAGAAATAAAATGGAGAGAAAAACTAAAGATTAAAATGCATAGATTTTATTTATATTTGGAAGAGGGCATGGCTGATTGAATGTTTAAATACTAACGTATATTTAATGGTCTAAATAAACATTTTTATATTAGGAATTATATAGAAAGGAAAGAGTTCTCCTTTAGAGATACATACTGAACTTTTTTTTCCATACTGAACTTTTTCAAGGGATAATATATCTGTTTCAAAATACTGCACAAGGGGGAAAGCGAATAGAGGTATACAGGAAGTAAGATTGACTATGAGTTGATAACAGCTGAAGCTGATAAATGGGTACTCTTCATGTAGCATCACTTAATGCACATATTAATATATTCAGGAAGTGTGTGTAAAAGCATTAGATCATGGTGGAATCTAGATACACTTGCATGTTTCTTGATGTTCCACTATATATTGTTTATAACGAAGAAAAAGATTATTTTACTTGAAGAAAACTCAAAAAAGATGTAAGGTCCCTTTTTTGATACAATATAATGAAATCTCATCCTCTGCAAAGAAATAATTACTCTTTCACTATCAGGATGGAATGGTAACAAGGCCATCTTTATCCTACAAAAATTTGTAGAAATTAGAAAATGGTACCCATTTCTTAAGATACTTTATATCCATTTGTTTAAAACGTTTATAATCAATGGTCTACTATGTAAATGGGGATCCTTAGATATGATTCTATCACACAACCTGCAACCTGTATAACTGAAGAAATGGTGCTTAAATGGGAATTGACTAGTAGTCAAAAGAATATAAAGAGCTCAATTTCTCCTTTCTGCAAATGAGTAATCTAGGAAGGGTTCTCCCCCCAACTTGAAAGTTAATTTTTCTCATATGTTATTATGCAGAATTGAACACATTTGTGGATAGGATGGATAATAGTCCTATTATTTCCCTCCTGAATATTCCAAACAAAGGTATTTCTTCTTCTCTACTGCAATAAATACAGCCTCTGTGTATCTGGGGCTGTGTATAAAGGCAAGAGAGCTGTATTAAAGAAGGCATGACCAGAGGCAATGAGCTAAGCAGTCTGTGAATATGAACCCCTCTAAATACTGGTTACTAGTAAATACTACAGAGAAGAAATAACAGACCAGAACACTATTTTTTCTAAAGCATATAAACTTGGAAACTCTTGTTTAAATATACACAATGTATATTACATTAGCAAAACCAATTTTATCACACACTGAAGTACAATCATACACACAACCAAGTAAATGTCTAGCACAGAGAGTTTTAAAATCACTTACTTTAAGCTCATCCTAGGAATGGTAAATTAACAAAACTTAAATAAGTTTAAAAAGGATATTGATATTTTAAATAATTAGTTTTATACCAAAGTTACAGGGGTGGGGAGAAATCAAGAGGATTTCAAAAAGAACGACACTTTTAAATTCGGAAATAACAGAAACCTCGTAACTCCCAATTACATTTGTGGCAAGAGAAATTTTAGCTACCAAGAATTTGTATATGCCACATAAATAACTATTAAATTTAATGCAGCTTTTTAAATCAATTAAAGAATTATGTAGTCGAAATAAGATTCTTTTTCCAAGCCCTTCCACCCACAATATCAAATTCATAGGACTAAATGTAAACTTACTTGGGCTGTTAGAAAGGTATCATCTTCACCTTCTTGAGCTTCAATTTCCTAAGTAAAAGGGTATACAATAGCTTTGCTTTACAAAACATCTGGGAAACATGAGAATTCTTTTATGTTTATACCAGATTATCATTTGCCTCATGTTATGATACTGTGGGTACTAAGTCAATGCGTAAGATTCAGACTACATTTTTTATACCAACACAAAAAATAAGTCACATTGCCACAGAATTAGAAAAATTTTGAGCCCTTATTCACTAGGTTAGGAAGAAAGGAAGTGTTTTAAGTATGAATATTAGTAGCAATGACTTCCCTAATCCATTGATTTTTCTTAAGATGTACTAATGTAACTTCAAAGCAGGAAAAAAATGGCAATTTCAAATGAAAGATCTGAAAAATTATCTGCTTTAAATTTCCCATCCTTGATATTAAACTAAAAAAATGCACATTAAATTAGCTTTTTTATACCTACTGAAATAGCAAAAAGTGTTGCGGGGTTGAGAAGAATCCACCACCAAATAATGTTGACAATATCAGAATGAATTGGTATACTCATTCATAGTGGCATGGGAAAAAAACTAAAAACTTAATGCCAAAATTACAGGAATAGCTATTAGACACACAGAAAGCAGTCTAATAAATTATGGTATAACACATGGATTATGAAGTCATTATGATATGTTATGTGAAAGTAGAATATAGAATAAATAGCAACTTTATGGCATGAAAACTGTAAAAATTTATGTGCAATAAGCAAAAATTAAAAGATCACCTTAGGTGGTAGGATTCTGGTTAATTTGTAAGTAACTTAAAATTTCTTTCTTTCTTTTTTTTTTTTAATTCTGAGACTTCCAAATTGAACTAGAAAAAAAATATATATTACTTAAAAATTTATTGGTGTCATATTTTAACAAAACTGGCTAAAGACCTGACTTTCGATGTCCTCTTTTTCTATATCTTCTATTGCTTCTGCCTCTATTAATTCATGAGCTCTCTTGTTTTCTTCTGCAGAAAGTAACTCCTTGGAATGCACACAGTCTTCTTCATTTTCACCAAATTCTTCAGAGTCCTTTAGTTCATCATTTCCGTCTTGTTCATGTGCCTCTTGATTCTCCAATTCACAGTCCTTTTAATGGTAAGAAAATTTGGTACAACTAGAGGCAAAGTAGTGTAGGCTATCCACCAAAAGTTTTTGGTAATTTACATCTCTAAATGTGTCAGTTTGATCATATTTTGATATTATTCCCAAAGTTAAAGCTCAGTAATTTTACCTTACATATTAACCGTGTCTTTAGAAATACAGGTCTAATATCAAGATCATTAAACAATAAATCTGAGAGATCACACTGAAATGCACACTAACTGAATTGCTACTAGAGATATCTAGGTTCCAGTTATTTAATATTTACAAGCCACATTCTAGAAGCACTCCAGAGATATGGCTTCAAAGGGTTGACTTAATTTCTCCATGTGTCATAGTCTATTTTAATGTTAAAGTCCCTGGAAGTCTTAATATATTGAAACAAAGTTTATTTCTATCAATGGCTCTTCCTGAAAAATACACCGAAAAAAAAAAATTATGTTTTGGAAGCTCTCTGTGCAACAATTCAAATTAGGTGGGCAGGGGGGTTAATATATATTGGAGTAGCTCTGTAAAGGAAGGTCTTTGTGCCCTTGAAATTTATGTATTTTGGTAGAAACAAAAGTAGCCATTTGCTTACTTTCATCTTTAATTAACAGTAGAGAAAGGGTTGAAAGCAATGAATATTTCTTCCTCCTTTCTTATTCTTACAGTAACTGGCGATATGAGAAAAGGTTTCTGAGTTAAAAGGCAGAAAGGGCAGGGTAGGGGCAGGACTACTAATTACTCAAAGCTCAACTGCTGTGAGTGAACAAAAATTTCTTAGCAAGGAAGGTGTGCATGGAGGAATATGACTGTTTGGGGGTATAGATTGCTTAAGGAGCAGGGCTCTCTGATTTGACCAACCTCATCATAGAGTAGGGGAACACTGGAGGTTGAAATGGTTTATAATATGAGGGGGAAAAAAAAAAATCAAGGGAATTTAACAAGGGAACTTCAGGTATTCTGAAGTGGCAAATTTGACCAGTCTCCTCACTTATTTACAGAACCAATATACTTCTATACTATCTATTTAGGCAGTAGGTGATGTTTATTCACCACTATTATATAAATTTCAAAATTATCAACTCTGGGACACAAGAAAATAAATTCATTTAATCTCTGTCAAATGCATCACATAAATGCTGGTTAATTTGTAACTTAAAATTGAAAAAAGTGAAACACCTCCAAAGTGAAAAAAGAAATACAAAGAAACTGAAGATATATTCAAATCAGATTTTTAAAAAGCTCTTTTGCTCTTGTAGGCATATGACCACTTTCATTTAATAACACAAAGGCATCCTTTATAGCACATATAAGAGGCAGTACAATTATTCTTCCAAACAAGTTGTGTCTCCTTGTAACATTTCAAATGACTAACATTTTTATAAACTGAAGAAACTGAAACACATTTGAAAATTAAAAGATTTTTTTTAACAAAATCACAATGTTTTTCCAGTTTAAGAATAATATTTGCTTAATCATACACTTACTAGTGAAGACAACTGAAGAAAAGAAAGAAAATTTGACCTAATGAAAGGTATACCACAAGGATAACAGAATACAGAATAGTTCTTAAGAGTTCAAACAAAAGCTGGTTATAGACATGCAATCATTAATTTAATGATCCCTGGGCAATACCTGCTTTCATGGTTAACTATTCAACTGAACACTTCTTTTTTTCCATGCCTCACCCACCCCAAGGTAAAAGGAGCAAAAGTGTGGGCTGTGTGGTGTGTGTGTGGAGAGGGTAAGGTAGAGAGCTATGAGGTAGGAAAGACAGGTGGGTGAATGGATATGAGTTGACTTCATGGTGGAGCACATAAACACTCAGAGACATTATGACAATATGGACTAACTACACAAGAAACAAAATATATGGGCATAAAAGTGTACATAATTTAAGAGAAACTATGCTCCTTAAATAATACCTGCAAACGCCACATTATTTAAGACCTAACAATGAGTAAGTAGATCATTTTTCATTAAAATGAAACAAAATAAAAATCCCAAATACAATTTAAAATAACTTGTTTTATATCAACATTACACAGAACTGCCACAGCCCCAATTATAACTACATAAGTTTATTCTTCTGGCTGGTCAGTTTTGAAGTATATTCTTTTTACACCAAAAGGACCTGGCTTGCTTATCTTTGAAGGGCAAAACTAGTTTCTTAATTTGATCTTTACCAAGTAGCAACACATCAGCAATTTCCTCTCTCCATTTTAAGGTCTACATTGATCTAAGTCCTGTAATATTATATACAAAAGCTAAATACAATGAGCAAATAAAATATAAATCACCAATATCCTTCACAGTGGTACCCTCTTTAGGAACTAGCATACTAATTTTCCTAGAGCTGTTCCCCTGGTCCTTATTTCTCAGATTTCTATATAAAAGATGGAATAAACTTAGTATTATTTTAGCTTTATGTGTCATCTAACTAAAGTAAGTTATTTATTATAATTCTCAAATATAATTGACAGAAAATGAGGTTGACAATATTCCATAAGTCTCCATTTTTATTTAACCCACTTATTTCAGTGTCTATTGTTCAAGTACAATGCATGAAATTCATCATGCAAAATACAAGGTTCAAAATAAACAACTTAACCTGAGTAATTAACACTTTACCTTGACAAAAGCATCATCTTCCACAGAAGCATCTCCACTCAACTCATCTGCTTCTTGTTTTTTACCTGTGAAAGAAGGAAAATGGGCTAACAACCAATATTTTACCACTTTAAGAGCAAAAACCATTCCAATTTTACTCTGCAATTTCACTCTCCACTCCAAAGTCAGGTAACAAAATTAATGCCAACTGCTTATAAACCATCTGGTCACAGCTGTCCCCCCTCCAAAGAATAAAATAAAAAACAACCAACCAAAACTATATACAAATCCATGTGGTCTTACTGAAATAAGCTATGCCAACAATTCTACATATGAATCCAACATCTCAACTGACTTAACAGATATGGTATATTTTCCTTTACACCACTTGAATTCTCTATCTTCATTTTTCTCAGAAATAGCAGTACCCTTCAATGGTGTTCTATCAAGTATATATAACCAAATACCTGCTAGCTAATTAAGTTCAAGACTTGTATTACCATAAATAATCTTCAACAAGGTTTCTCTAAAATAAAATTCTCCCACTTTAATCTCCACCTTTCAATCCAACTTGATTATGTATTGCTCTGTAGTGTTTATAGGACATTTTGCTTCCCAACACAGAAAAGCAAGTCCTCAAATACAGTGACTGCTTTTATGCTAATTTTATGCATTTCTCCAAAAGCCTTAGTATGAATAGTGCTGGTCACTTAACATAATGACTGATTTAACTGACTCAAGAAAAGTAGAAATTATTTCAAAATAAACTGTTGATAGCTTCCAGATGGACTAGACTTTCTCTGCCCAGCCCACATCTCCAAAACTTTGCAATTTGGTTTAACTTTAAATATGTTATCCACATTTCAAAAAGCTTTTCACAGAGTCAACGCTAAAAGTTTATTATGTCTTCAATCTAATCCATAAAAACCTACTTAGAAATCAGCAAAATGCCAGAAACGTGGCCAAAAAGCACAGCTGCTGGAACTGTAGTATTTAAAACTTTAAAAAAAATTTTCCGTTTCTTTTGAAATATGAATGGCCATTCTTTCCTGAGACTAGCAACTAATAATAAACTTTCCCCCACTTTGCCTATTGCAGGCACTGACAGTGCTACTATCTAGTTCAGGCTTCAGTGACCCCTAGGGTAGAGAATTTAGCTGTTGGGGTAAATTTTTTTTTTTTTAAGTTAAGGAATATCTCCCTTTCCCTTGTCTCACCCAACCTCTTTCACCTATTCCCAATTCAAAACCCTTTCCATGAATAAGTGATAAAAGGGAAACAGGTCACTGCCCTTCCAGGTATGTTAAAAACAAGATCAGGAGCAGAGATTTTTCTTTTACTTGAGTAGTACCCAACAAGTTGTGAGAACCAAATGAGAACCAAAAGTGTGGAGTTTAGTGTTGTATAAATTTCCTATTTAGAATAATTTTACAATTATTGTCTTCATTCCCTGTGTCATCAAGTTTAATTTCTAAGTTAGAATTTCACACAACCACCAAAAAAATCTGTTATTCTGTCCAAAAGTCTAAAATTAGTCTCAAATTAGAAGTTACTACAAGGGAAACCGCTAAGAAATCTATTCATCGTCAAGTGTGTATCAGTTGGGCTTAGTGGTACATGTGTGTAATCCCAGATACTTGGGAGGGTGAGACAGAAGGATGGAAAGTTTGATGCCAGCCACAGCAATTTGGTGAGACACTGTCACAAAATAAAAAAATAAAAAGGTCTGGAGCCATAGCTCAGTGGTAGAATACTCCTGGGCTCAGTCCCCAGTACTGCAAAACAAAGGTAAAGGGAGGAAAAAAAAATAAAGAAAATGTTTAGTAATCCATTAAAGAAGAAGGAAAAAAAGTAAAGCTGTCCCTTTCCTGTGTGTGTGTGTGTGTGTGTGTGTGTGTGTGTGTGGAGGGGGAGGGGAATGAGTACTAGATGAGAAAGAGCTCATTATATTCTTCTTTCTCATTAGAGGAAAAAAAATCATAATAAAAATATCTTAGATGCTATCTTTTGGGAAAACAAACTTTTTAAGAATCTGGAAGCCAGGAACAGTGGCATATGCCTATAATTCATGAGTTCAAAGCCAATCTCAGCAACTTAACAAGGTACTAAGCAACTCAGTGAGACCTGTCTCTAAACAAAATATTAAAAAGGGCTGGGGATATGGCTCAGTGGTTAAGCATCTCAGCATTCAATTCCTGGTACCAGAAAAAACCCTCTGGAGCTCTTTCCTCCATAAATGTACTATCAAATAACCTACAGAACAGAACTTTGGGGAGAACTCCTTAGATCATTCACAGATGCTAAACCTACTCCTTGCAATCAAAACCTGCTTTACAATTTGCAAAGCATTTTTTTTTTTTTAAGTGCACTTCATTTTACCAAACACCCTATGGTACATGGAGCAGCTTATCACAATTTTACAAAAGTGAAAATCAGTCTCAGAGGTTAAATAGCTTGCTTCTAACTAGCAGAGGAAGATGAGGTCTCTCAATTCTAGTCCTAAATTCTTTTTTACTACATCTTATGACCTGCTTAAAAGACATTATTCTAGTAAGGAGCGGGTAATAAACACAACTCATAGACATTATCTTGAAAAGGCAGCCCTCAGCGTAATGACAAACTATATAGATTATGTGCACTCCATGGTGAGTCCCACTTGCTTTACTTAAAGGAAAATCAAATTACACTCTAGCAACAAAAACAACAGCAGTCACTACTACAGCTTAAGCTGCATCTACAGGTCAGGCACTAAGACATATGCTTTATATATGTACATGCTTTCATAAAAGAGAATATGGA
Source organism: Urocitellus parryii (assembly GCF_045843805.1). Taxonomy (NCBI): domain Eukaryota; kingdom Metazoa; phylum Chordata; class Mammalia; order Rodentia; family Sciuridae; genus Urocitellus; species Urocitellus parryii. The sequence continues at coordinate 104,168,921 of NC_135536.1, forward strand.
GGTTGAAAAACTAATAAAGATTACAAAGCTAGTAAATTTAAACACAGTCTGTTTTCACTCCTGGAAGCCATTAGTGTTTTCAGGGGCTACAATGTATCAGCTGCTTAAATGTTATCTCTTTTGCTGAACATAGAGGTTCCAAAAGCCACATCTATAAAATTTAAAAACTGTGAGATTCAGAGAGATGACGCAACATGGCATATGACACACAGGTAACAAGAGGCAGAGGTCTAACTTTGCTACTCCATACTGTTTCTATAGGCCATATAACATGAAAGCACTAGATGTTTAATGTTATCTGCTTATAAACTTAAATACCATGAGCCAGGAGGACAAGATTTCCAAACACACAGTGACAAAACTGGAGCAATACCTGATAGGTACAGAGTGTTTTAAGAAAACTGAAATTTTACACTAGCTTCCATAATCTAACTTTGGGCTTGTTTTGTACATCACGATTGAGAAACTACATTGTAATTTCTTCTTTTCTGACAGAAATAATATCCCTCCCCAACTAACTCACTTTTGTTTTTTTGTTTGATTGGTACTGAGGATTGAACCCATGGTTGCTTAGCCACTGAGCCATATCCCTAGCCCTTTTTGTTTTTTTTTTTTTTATTTTGAGACAGGGTCTTGCTAAGTTGCTTAGGGCCTCACTAAATTGGTGAGGCTGGTTTGAACTTGTGATCCTCCTGCCTTAGCCTCCGGAGATGCTGGGATTACAGGTGTGTTCCACTGTGCCCAGCTTATTGTTAAAATTTATGATGTGCATCATCCAGCTGAGAACCCAGTACAACACAAAAGAATGAGGAGATGCTCAACATTATTTATTTCTTGGAGTAAGTCCTAGGTTGGACACTATATTAGGCCCAAGGCCTGGACTTCTACCTGCTCCAACTGGTCCAAAGTAAACAAGGTCTGGACTTCTATCAGGACCAAATGGGACAAAGGTAAGAGGTGATACAGCAGTCAAACTACCCTCATGTGCAACCCCATCCTATCAGCAAGATTATATACTACTAACTTTCATGATGCCACCAGCATCTATAGGTCCCTAACATTTGTGAAATCACAAGTGATGACTTAAAGAAAAATCAAATTCCTTCTAGAATCCAACAAGTAAAACTACCTTTATATTTTTCATATAGTTAGTGTTCCATTTAACCCTGTGCCTGCTACCAATTAATCAACAAACAGCTCTACCTCTTTTGTTCTTCAAGGAATTTAGCCTAAGCCATAGAAATGTGAATTGGCCCAAAGCAACATGATCACGATGAAGAGGCTAACTGAAAGTTTAATGTAGACCAAGCCTAACTTAATGCTTTGAGGAACAAAATTAGAAAATATGAAAACATTGTCTGAAAAAACAAAATACAAATGGAAGTAAGATTAACCTTCCACATATTTTTAAAAAACATATTTTTAGTTGTAGACGGACATAATACCTTTATTTAACTGATTTTTTTATGTGGTGCCAAGGATTGAATCCAGTGCCTCACACATACAAGGCAAGCGCTCTACCACTGAGATACAACCCCAACTCTAACCTACCACATCTTAAGGAGTATAGTAGTATCATAGCAACAGATGACAATTTTGAAGTTACATAAAATTTATTTAAATGTTCTTTGCATGATTTTAGGGTCTGAAATAAAATGGCAAAGTAAAACCACATATCAAAGTTTTCACTAGAAACATACCTTAACAAGTGAATTTCTACAGGTCCACAGAAAGTGAGCTGCTAGGGCCAAGACATGTTTCAGAGCTCAGAATTCTAGGATTTTAGATTAAGTGAAACCTCCCAGTGCCTTCTAGCATAGTATTTCAAGCAATCATATAAACATTTAGGCAATGAAATATATGCATAGTCACATATCAATTAAATGCATGCATATTCATATCAAATGGATAAATCACTTTATCCATCACTTTTGTCACCAAACGTAAGAAAAAACTTTCCTGAACAAAGGTTTTCAGAACTTTTGTATTTCAGGATTATAAATAAAGGATTATGGATCACCAATTGATTTTTCCCTTCAAAGGAAAACTGGTTCTTCATCTAAGGGTTTACAATTTCCTTTTTTAAATTTAGAAGTACCTCCCAAAACAAAATTCATTTATTAAGTAGATTTTTAAAAAGTAATTTTGCCAAAATATTCTGTGGCCAAGTAACTTTACTCTTTAAATATTCAAGATGCTACTATGAAATGCTTAAAAAAAATAAGCTTAGTCATAAGATTCAGAGAATAAGCCCAATGAAACAGTATTAATGCTTCCAGCTACAACCTCTCCAGAAGTGCATGCAGTAAATATCCTAAAACAATCAAAGAAAATGCCTTGTGTAAACTGCTTGTGTTTTAGCTTCTATTACAATGGCATTTTAGTAATGAAGCCATATCTCTAAAGCAACTTGTACACTGTCTTAAATATAGTCATCTAATAGTTTATTTTTTTCAAAAAAAAATTTACTTATAATTTGAGCAGTAACCCACACCTGTAATCTCAGGAGGCTGAGGCAGGAAGATGGCAAGTTTGAAGGCATTCACAGCAACTTAAGAAGACCCTGTCTCAAAGTAAAAATAGGGCTGGGGATATGGCTTAGAGGTAGAATGTCCCTGGATTTAATCTCTAATACCTAATACCACCACCACCACCAAAAAAAAAAAAAATCTACTTTTAGGGGAATGTGGGGAAGAGAAAGAAAGAAAGAAAAAATACATGCTATGAAATAGTTTATATTCATTATAATAAATCTGGAAATACCAAAAGTATAATTTTAAAGTCTCTTAAATGTATTATCTAAAGATAACCAGAATAAGCAATTTAGTGAGACCCTGTTTCAAAAAAGGGGTGTGGGGGAGGGACTGGGGCGCGGTGGTAAAGTACCCCTGGGTTAAATCCTCAATCTGTGTATGTGTGTGTATGGTGGGGTGGACCAGGATGAACATTTCTGGCATTCACTCATACACATAGGAGATTTCTTTTTTAATATTTATTTTTTGGTTAGATACAATACCTTTATTTTGTTTATTTATTTATTTTTATGTGGAGTTGAGGATCGAAACCAGGGCCTTGCGCATGCTAGGCAAGGGCTCCACTGCTGAGCCACAACCCCAGCCCCCGCCACATAGGAGATTTTTGAAAGGTGGTAAAAACTGGGTTCCTAATGGGTTAACTTTTATATCTATCAATTTTTAAAAGTTCTGCTTAATACTCAGAATAGTTGAAAGAATCAAACAAAGCAATGTAGAAGTTTTTTGAAAAATGTGAAGTATAAAAAATACTTTGGAAACTGGTAGGGGGTAAGAGAGATGAATGGAAATGATGTTAAATTTCAAGCTTTAATCTAGAACAGTCAATAGTTCTTAACTCTAGTTGCATTTGAGAATCAATGCGTCTAGAAATGACTCCTGGGCCCACAACAGGGAAATGGAAATCCAATCTCAGTGGGGACAGATAAGCCTGGTGTCTCCTGTATTTTTTAAAAGTTCAAATTATTCTCTGCATTGCAGAGTGTAGACTACTATTTAGATGACTGAATGTAACTAAAGAAGCATAAAGAAGGTTATCATTTTCAGATTCTCCAGATAAGAGAAAAAATTGAATTCTACCATTAATAAAACATGTATATAGTATGAAACTATTCTAGTTGTTGAAAAGTAGGAGCGCAATGTTTAAAATAAACTTCCTACAAGCACTTATACACATACCTACACACACCTTAGAACAACAAATCGTTACCCTTATGACAAATTAAGGGTAGTGGAATTAAGAGCAATTTCACTTTTTTTGTATTTTTCTGGACCATCTTATTTTTAAAATAGAAACATTTCACTCTTATAATATGGAAAACATTATCATAAAGGTACAATGCAAACTAGTATTGTGAGGTAGCAGGAATACCATATAAAGCTACTCAGGCTGTGAACTTTACAATGTGAACAGTTAACTCCTGGAACTACAAAACACCAAGGCCCTTATTATTATAGTCAAAGAGTATAGTTGATTAAATCAATCAATAAATTCTACCCATAAAGTCTAAGCCACTGTTCAACATCTTCACTAAAACCTTTTCTTATGTCATCAATAAATAATATATGTATTCCCCCCCCCCCCAGGCATAGTGCTATATGCCTGTAATCCCAGCAACTCAGCAAGCTGAGGTAAGTTTGAGGCCAGCCTCAGCAATTTAGTGAGGCCTTAGAATTTAGTGAGACCCTGTCTCAAAATAAAAAATAAAAAGGGCTGGGGATTTAACTCAGTGGTGAAGCACTCCTGGGTTCAATCCCCAGTACCAAAAAAAAAAAAAAAAAATTATTTTTTCTGTAATTCCTGCAAAATCAACATTTTATTTTACATGAGTTCATAAAAAAGAGAATAAAGACTAAAAAGTCTTCCTCTGTCTCTAATTCAGAATACCTAGAAGATGACTGATTCAGAAAAAGTACTGCAACAGAAATTTTTAACTCTCTACCAGGATTCTTGATAAATACCATAATTGATATTTTAAAAAAATGAAAAAAGTATCAAAGTGCTTTGGTGATAAATATATTGTAAATTAGTTTCAACATCAGTAAACCCATTATATATAATTCTGAATACTATACTGATTAACCACATAACTTTTGCTGAAGTTTATAGGTAACTTTAAAAGTTAAAAATCTAAACAAAAATAATATTGCATTAACAGATGAACCAAAAGACTTTATAATCTCTACAACAAGCTAATGAGGAATTAGTTCTACCTGTTTAACTGCTTTCTTGACATACGCCCACATAATTCAACAGTAAATCTCACTGGGTAAAACTTTCATCTAGGTTACTTATTAAAAGGCTCCTAGCAAAGAAACTGTAAAAAGACTCAGAAGGGAAAAACAATCCAAGACACAAACTGTTCAACTATATTTACTACATGTAAACAGATTTTATAAATGTTACTATAAATACCAGAACCCACTATAACATAATCAACACTTATTACAAGTAAGTGTTTATAACTGCATTTTAAAAAGTTCCACAGTATTCTTAAGTTGGGTGCAGTGGCACACAACTGTAATACCAGGATTGCAAATTCCAGGCCAGCCTCAGCTACTTAGCAAAGACCTAAGCAACTCTATCTCAAAATGAAAAATAAAAGGTCTGGAATGTGACTCAGTGGTTAAGTGCCCCTGGGTTCAATCCCCAGAACAACAACAACAACAACAAAAAAGTAGGTTCCTTTTAACATGTCTAAGCACAATCATTTTAACAGGCTTTCTTTGTGTGTGAACATGTGAGAGTGGGATTGAACCCAAGGCCTTGCCCGTTGAGCAAAACCCCCAGCACATACAACTTTTAAAAAAGAAAAAGCTACCCTATATTTATCTTCTAAAAGAATAAGCTCCATTTTTCACTAAAGTAATTTTTCCAATTCCATGAAATTTCTTTCTTGCTTTCTTATCATTTAACTTTTATTTGTTACCTTAAAAATATCGTAAGGATTACTTTTCCAGATAAGCTATTATTTATGTATATATTTTAACAGAAAGTGCTTTTGTTATTTCTTCTGATAATATGTAAGTATTAAATTTCAAAACTAAGAGTCTTATAAACTAGTAAAATTTCCAATTTCACAGTAAAAGAAACAAACTAATTGAAGGTGGAAAAATGGAATGACCAAGATGAAATTATTTTCAATATAGATACCACAAAGTAATAAAATTTGGCAAAAATAGTTCAATGTAGTAATTTAGCAACTAGACTGAAAAACTGACATAATGGTAAAAAGCCAATACTTAATAGTTTATAAACTTAGTTTTAAAAATACATTAAATATCAATCTTGATCAATTTTCCTTATAGAAGTTTGATCTCTAAAACATGTTTTTCAAACTTCTTAATTAAAACAATCTTAGGGAGCTGGCAGATTAGTTCGTGGTAGAGCACTTGCCTAGGATGGGTAAGGACCTGGGTTTTAGGCCCTGTACAACAAAGTAAATATAAATAATAATCTTATCTACAGGTACCTTAATTGTAAATTAATTCAAACTAAGTTCTGATTTGGGGTTTTACACTATGCTCTTTGTAATTTATACAATATTCAGAATAATGGTAGGTGAAATTCAAGAAGACTAGAGCTATTTGTCATGCATGTCCTAGAATAAGGCTTATTAATTAAGTACTCAGTAGTCTGTACAACTTCTAAAGACCTTAAAACACCTTAACATCAAAGTTATGGAAAAAATAAAGTTCAAGTATCTTATAATCTTATTTTTAAAAAATATTTATTTATTTTTAGTATTTGGCTGACACAACATCTTTGTTTGTATGTGGTGCTGAGGATCGAACCCGGGCCGCACACATGCCAGGTGAGCACGCTACCGTTTGAGCCACATCCCCAGCCCTCTTTATAATCTTATCAAAGGAAAAAATAACACACTGACAAAAATAAATGCTTATTCTTTAAAAAATACTGATACTGAAAAATTCCTTAAGTATACTGCTGAAATTATTTCTAAGGGTAAGATAAATGAAGTTTCTAGTAAAAAAAAAAAAAAAGAGGGGGGATATAAAAAGAAAAGTAGGTGAGGACTGAATAAATCAAGTGAAATTTACTCTAAATGCTAAAATCATTAATAGTCAACTGTGATTAGTACACAGCATCTGTCATATTATCACAACATGCCAAATAAAAGATATGAATCAAAACCCTAAGAAAAATGGTTAATTCTTAATATACTTATTTTTTAATTTTTATACTTCTCCATTTTAGAAGATCCATTTGACTTCTCAGCAGAGGAATCTTGACATAAGCTTCTCTAAACACAGAGTAATGTATCTTTCAAGGTGATACAAACTTATCTCTCAAAGGGCTACACTGAGTCCCCATTACATTAAAAGCCACAGCCCTTCTTACTCTTCTAAATTCTATCTGCACCTCTGCCATTCCCATCTCACCCAGGAAATGCTTCTTAGCCCTTTTCAATTTCCTTTTGACACAAACAGGGGTCTCTTGAAATAGTGAGTTGGACTAGTCCAGATGCTGTTTTCCTTAAGGATAAAGTTCAAAGTCCCCTCTTTTCAAGATTAACCAATTCAATTATTTTTTTTTCTAATTATAATCACTCAGTAGTAGTAGTATCATTTGGATCACACAAAGCAGTAAAGAAACTTATGATTACAAAACAAAATGCTTTAGATGTCATGACATATTCTGCATGGAAACTATAGATAGCTACCAGGTTAGGATACAGATAAAAGTCATGTCCACCCTCTGCCTGTCCTTTGAAGGGAGGGATTTGCAATTATTCAAATAAAGAGTTTACTCACCAGATGCTTCAAAAAACACCTAAGTGTTCAAAATGTTTATTCAGCTATATACTAAATCACCATATCCTGGAAATATACCTAGCCTAATTTAGAAGTTATAAAATAAAAATCTTTAACATTCCTATAACTTCAAACTTTTTTTTTAAAGCTAATTAATCATGATTTTCCCCCTACCTTGTTAGTACAATTGGTGAGGTCTCTTTGAATTTCACTGAAAATTATTAGAATGTATAATGGCATAAATGCAAATTAAGTTCACCAAGTCAAACAAAATACTAGCATTAAAGTTACAGAATTTTAAAAAAACTAGAGAGAACAGCAAGGAGCCAAGGTGAAAGATTTGGTAGGAATTCCATCAATACTCTGCCAATTGTGGGGCAAGGTAGACAGTATTAAAGTGGATTTTATTCTTCCAAGTCTTCACACTATGAAGAATCATTACGCAACTTGACTTTATACTTTTGTATGGAAGCAATAAAGAACTGTTCTAACTTTCTGATCAGCTTTAGCCGAATCTTAAAGGATACAAGTTACACAGAGCCTGGCAACAGTAACTTTTCTTCCTTGACCCAAGAAGGCAGAGTGCCAGAGGGAAATAGCAAAGAGTAGCACTATATAAACAGGGCAAGTGGCACAAGAGCAGAGGCAAGTTATATAACCAAAATATATTTTAAAATATGTTCATAACTCGTAACAACCTTTGCCTTTGGTTGGTTTCTTGTTTGGAGTATCAGTTGAAACAGTTAATTCAATATTATCTGGATCGCCTCCTTCCTCTTCAATAGCCTACATTAGAAAGAGAAGTTAATATGCTACACAATCTATCTAAACTTATTTTATAAAAAAAGAAATGAAAAAATTAGCAAACCTCAAGCCTCAAGACATTAGAATTGCCAGTTATCTCATAAACCGACTTCAAAAATTAAGCTACACCAAAGAGTGAAGGAAACTTTCAGGGGAAAAATATTAGGTATCAAAATCACATGGAGCTTTAAATTCTACCGAGTCGATAATTAAATAGCATACATCATTGTACTGAAGAAAAATCTAAATATGCTCTATTGCAGAAAAGTTTCTAGCTACTAAAGGAAATAACTAGGTTTTTTTTTTTTTTTCCTTGATCTCTATAGCGCAAACTTACTGCTCCTCTACTACAATTCCACCGCTCAAATAAACCAGAAAGCTAATCAGGGATGAAAACGGTTATTATACTGATACAAAAACTAAAAGCCCAGTGGAAAACAAGACCTTTTTCTCACCCACCCATCAACTCCCACTACCAATTACCCCAAGATGGGGAGGAAACGGTTGGGCACAATTAAACGGTAACTTCGCAGAAGTCACCAAAGTAACCATTCCCTCCAAACCCAAGAAATGCACACGCTCACCATGGCTAAGGGCTGGGAATCCAGCGCCTCCCAGGTCTCCACGATCGCCCTTGGGAGGCCGCGCCGGCCGGCCGCTGCCCTCGCAGCCCGGCGGGGACGTCCCGGGGGAGGCGGGGCGCGCTCGGCTGCGGCGGCCGGTCCCGGGTGGCTCGCGGGCCCGTCGCAGGCCCGGCCCGGCGCGCGGGGGCGGGGGCGACACGGGAGGGTCTTCGCCCTCCTTGCGCACGCGGGCACCGCCCAGGGCCTCCCTAAAGCGCTGCCCCGCGGGTCTTGGCGGCTGCGGGCAGCCAGGGTCTGCGGCGGAAGGGGGGCGCCGAGGCGCGGCCTAAGCTCCTCTTCGCGGATCTCGCCGGGCCTCACCTGCTTGAGTCGGGAGACCAGCACAGTCTTGACTCCGGTGATGTCTAAGTTCCGCCGCTTCAGCTCGGACTTGAGATCGATGACCCGCAGATCGGTGATCTTTTTACCTTCCGCCTGACCCGGGGCAGCCGAGGCTGCCACAGCACCGGTAGCGGCAGCCATCTTAGAAGAGCAGCGCGCTGCCGAGGCAGCGAGTGGGCTGCAGGGCGGCGGCAGCAGCGCCAACTTCCACCCAGGCCTCGGCGGCCGGCGGCGCCGCGCAGCGCTGCGCACAATGAGCCGCTGGCCCCGCCCCCGGTCCGCCACCCCGGCGCAACCTGCAGCCGCAGCCGGCACCCGGATGACGGGCGCGCGTGCGCAAACTGGTGCGGGGACGGATGAGGCGCGCTCCGCGAAGCCGGCTGCGGCCACCTGGGCGGTGCGACCCCGCTGCGTGGGCTTCGAGGTCAGCCACGTCCAACCGCACCAACGTCCGTCGCGCCGCGGTTCCCCGCGGCTTCGTTAGCCATTTTCTTGCAACGTCTCGAGTTTTGAGCAACAGCAGTGGGCTGGACGCTACCAGGCATAGATAGTTCGCTCGTTACTCAACACAAACGAAGGGGGCGTGTGCACGCGCCGAACCTCTCCCAGGGAAATACTTATTCAGTTCTGCTGAATAATCGAAAAAATGTGGCCAGTAGGCACTAATGAACTGGGGTCCCCGAGTTCCATTCCAAAGGCCTCCAAGGAAACCTAGGGCCGTCCTGTGCGACACTGTCTGTCTCAGAGAAAAATGTCACGCTTTCAACCCACTAAAGCTTACTTTATTTCAGGGCTCCCCCTCCTTGCTTGAAAACCAGGAAAACTTCCATTTGTTACGTGCCTCGGTTTGCCATCCTCCATGGTGGACCCGACGACTTAACACGAAACTGTTTACTGAATGAGGAAATCAGTTTTAAAATACTTGTTGCCATAATCATATGCGATGTTCACTGTTTTGTCCCTCAAACTTTGGGATTCCAAGAACGGTGACCTTATGGAAGAACGATCAGAACAAGTGAGTACCTATTCCTAATTTTAGCCAGTATAGTTAATTATCAACACATTGATGGAATGAAACTATAAGTTCTATAAACTGAGTATGATGCACAATTATATAGTCTGGCATTTCCTGCCTCTCCCCGCTCCCCCCCACACCCCCTCCCCCAATCATTTCCTGGTTTTAAAACTGAAATTGATGAGGTCAGGACTCACTTTAGGTTGCTTTTTAAAAATTTTTTTTTATCGAATAATTAGCTCAAAAGGAGGAAAACTTTATAAAATAATTATTATATAAATAATTATATAATTATAATTATAAAATAATTATGTTATTTAAAATAATTCCTGACGTTCAAATAGTTCTTCACGGTTTCTAAGACACTTTGACATACAGTAACCCCCTTAATCCTTCCCAACTCTACGAGGTAAATCTCTCCAAGGCTTAGAGAGATTAAATGACTTGTCCATGTTCACACAGCTGGTAGGTGGCATAGCTGTGCTCCTGATCCCAGCCTCCTGATTAAAAATCCAGTTCTATCTCTACCAAAACATTGGTTTCACAGTTATGAGTTTTAGAATTCAAAGGCTCTTTGGAAATTTTCTGGCCCAATCTCTTCTCCCTCTGTGTCATAATTTGGCTCACTCCCCTCCACTCTCATGTAAATAAAGATTTTAAAAGGTTTACTAAGGGGCCAACAATTAACTATTGGCCCGTTTGCTTTAAATGTCAGATTTCAACCCAATGTCTTTCCCACTCCTCCTGCAGACACTTTATTTATTTATTCATATATTTAATTTTTGGTACTGAAGACTGAACCCAGGGGTGTTTAACCACTGAACCACATCCCCATGCTTTTTAATTTTTTTTTTTTTTTTTTTTTTTGAGACAGGATCTCACTAAATTGCTGAGGCTAGCCTTGAACTTGCAATCCTCCTGCCTCTGCCTCCCAAGTCTCTAGGATTATGGCATGGCCACCATGCCCAGCTACTTCCTGTGTATACTTTAGAAGCAGGAATGGGGGTAGGGTGTGTTACAGCAACCCAAAACTAGCAGTATGTTTAAAGGGAATGGATTTTTATTTGACTGTCTTTTAAGAAAACAAAACAAAAAATCTATAAAGAAGTTACCTTAAAGTAGGTATCTATTACTTCTGATCTAATGCACTTGAGGAAGCTATAACATCACTAGCCAAAATGCTGAGAGTATTTAACCTGAATCTGATAAAGACAATCAGACAATTGTAGTTGAAATAACCGATCTTCTGGACTCTTTAAAAGAGCAGTATTGTGAAAATGAAAGCAATAGAATTGCTGTAGAATAAAAATGACTAGCTGGGGATGTAGCTCAATAGTAGAGCTCTTGCCTACCATTGTCCTGGGTTCAATCCCCAGCATTGCGTAACAAATAAACAAACAAAACCCCCAAATATTCAAACTGTTAGAATAAAAATGACTAGACAGCTAAATTGAATGTGTGATTTTGTTTTGGATCCTGAATCAAAGTGAGGAGGAAGGTGGCTACCAAGGGGACAATTAGAAAATTTGTGATGATTGGGAGTCTTGACATATTAGATTTTGTCATTATACCAATGTAAAATATTTGGAGTGTGATATAATTATGTAAAATGTCCTAGTTTTTAAGTGATGGATGCTGACATTCTTGGAAGGTATTCTGTCATTCTATCTGCAGTTTACTTGTGATTGGGGGAAAGAGAAAAAGCAACTGTGGCAATATGTTATCAATCATTAAAATAAATGTAGCAAAATGTTACTAATTGGGGGATATAATAAATTTTATAGTGCTTAAACATTTAAAAAATAGATTTGAAGTTACTCATGATAACTTGTGGGGGAGACCCATACACAAATCTATGGGTTCTTTTGTTTGTTTGTTTTTAGTAGAGAAAATATAAAATGGAGAAAATGTCACTTTTAACATAGAATATTTAACTTTGCCATTTAACCTATGAGTATTATTTTTAAATAATTCACTTTTCAATGAATGTTTCTTTGGTACAATTTTTTGTTACCATATTTTAGTATCTTAAGTTAAGAAATATGAGAGTTTTTTCTCAATATTCAGCTTATTGTTTGGATATATTCCATTTCATTTTTCCTACAGTTAATAGTCTTATCTCCCATTCTTTGCAAATGCACTAGACAGTGTTATGGATAAGACCAATATTTGACCTGTTCTAGCTACAACTATTTTATATACATATTTATATTTTTTCCATGTAACAAATAATCTTCAAAAAGCATTAAGAACCTACATTTTTTTGTATAAACCTCTCACCATTTGAGTTTTTGGCATTCATGTTATTTTGATTCTATAAAATCTTATTCAACAAATATCTATTGAGTATTCGATATCTTAAATGTATCTTAAATCAGCTGTGGGAAGGTAATGATTACCTTACCTACCTTGTTCATTATGTATGAGCTCCTACAGAGTGTACACTCAATTCTGATTTCTTTAATGAAAACAGAAACTGACTTGCCCTTATGAAGTTTACACTCTGATGTTAAACTGAAACATTAATCCATCATAAAAACATGTAAAATTGCAACTGTAGCTAGAGCAATGAAGAAATAGAACATAGAGCTCTGAAAGCTTATAATAAAAAACCTTTAGGATTGATCAAATGATGGTTATTTTATGGAAGTAAAATCTGGCATTAAAAATGTCAGTAATTGGGCTGGGTTTGTGGCTCACTGGTAGAGAGCTTGCCTCACATGTGTGAGGCACTGGGTTCAATTCTCAGCACCACATATAAATAAAGGAATAAAATAAAGGTCCTTCAAAACTAAAAACTATTTTTTTAAAAATGTCAATAATTAGTCTGAGAGCACAGGGTAAGTTGAAGATCGAGAATGATTCAAATTCATTGCAGTTTTAAAATTATGACATCTTGTTTTCCATCAAAGTTTATTTGCATTCCCAAAGAGTTTTCTTCCTTCATCCTAATGCTAAGTCCCAATCTTATACTGTTTATTCCATTGTTTATTTCATTATTGTATGAGCTTCTATAGAGTGTACACTCAATACTGATTAATGAAAACAGAAACTGACTTACCCTTATGAAGTTTACACTCTGATATTAAACTGAAACATTAATCAGTTTGGGGGGGCACTTAAACTCTGCTAACCATTTTCCTGTTCAACACCATCATTCCTTACTCCTACTTTGGAATATACTTTTAAACATTTCTTATCTTGCAACATCTTTACTTGACCCAGTTGTTTCCTATTGGCAACAGTTGAATTATTGTGTTCTTCTCTTAATGGAAAGTGCATAGCTTCTGGTTATGCCAGAGGTAGTAAATCAGATACAAAATCCTTAACCAAATATGTATTTTTAAAATGTACATATCAAAAGCATCAAAGAACTAACAAGATAGTGAGAAATTACTGGGCAAAAAATTGAAAGAAAGCAAAATCGAATGAGAGGAGCCCATCATTTGGAGTAGAAGGAGGTATTCGCTAATGTTCTAAAGCTGTTGAGATATTGAACATCACGTTTGAATGATTTGAGCGTCAAAGATACAAAAGGAAAAAAGAAAATCTTTTCATGGTACTAGAGATAGAACCCAAGGGTGCTTTGCCATTGAGCTACATTCCTAGCTCTCTTTATTTTTTATTTTGAGAGGTCTCACTAGGTTGCCCAGGCTGACATCCTGCCTCAAACTCCTAAATTGATGAGATTAATATATAGGTGTGCACCATGGCACCTACCCAAAGGTACAAAATTTGAAGACCAGGATCTGCTAAAGGAAGGAGACCATTCCAGGCTTTGTTTTGAGGCATTACAGGGCTCTCTGTGGAAGAAAAGATAAATTTGTGGAAAGGAAAACCTGCATGGACTTCAGCTATGCTTGGCATCACACAGATAACATGAAGTCATATCCCAATACCTATGTCACATTAGTGCCATTGCTATGCAATTATAAATAATCTCTAAAGGAATATACAGAAAGGTAAACTATGTCCACAAATATTTCTACAAATATTTAAAATATTGCATTGTCTAGCATTCACTCAGTCTCACAAGGAGACAAATCCCATGAATACAAACTACCACAAACAACAAAAAACAGGTCCTAGGTTCTGCAGGTAGTAGTATTACCGGATACCTATTATGAATAAGCAAGTAACTACAACTTGGAAAATTAAAAAGTATCATTACAGAATCAAGAAAAGAGTCAGTAGAAATTCTAGAATTGAAAAATGATATAAATAAAACCAAGAAATTGGTTTATGGATTCTTCAGTATATTAGACACAGCTGAGATAGATTTTATGATTTGGAGAGTGAATCAGAAAAAAATCATATAAGGGCTAGAGATATAACTCAGTGGTAGAGTCCTTGCCTAGCGTGTGTAAGGTCCTGGGTTCAATCCCTAGCACCATAAAACAAACATAATTAACCAAGGAAAGGCAAAAAGATGAGAAGTATAGAAGAAAACATATTAATTAGTGTCTTAGCAGGAAAAAGATTAAAAACTGGAATTGAATAGGTCAGGTTTTTTAGTTTGTTTTGTTTTTCCTTACACTGGGGAAAAAGCCTAGGGTACTCTATTGCTAAGTCATATCCCAAGTCCTTTTTCTATTTCTTTTATTTATTTATTAGTTTTAGGTGGACACAATATCTTTATTTTATTTTTACTTGGTGCTGAGAATTAAACCCAGTGCCTCATGCATGCTTGGCAAGCACACTACCACTTGAGCCACATCCCCAGCCCTCTATTTCTTTTTTCTTTTCTTTCTTTCCAGGGATTAAATCCAAGGGCACTTAACCACTGAGCTGCATCCCAGTCCCCCTCCCTTTTTAATTTTTTTTTTTTTTTAGTTGTAGATGGACACAATACCTTTATTTATTTATTTATTTTTATGTGGTGCTGAGGATCAACCGCCCCCCCCCCCCCCCCCCCGTGCCTCATATGAGTTAAGCAAGTGCTCTACCACTAAACTACAACCCCTGGCCCCTCAGCTCTTTTTATATTTTATTTAGAGACAGGATCTTGTTGAGTTGTTTAGGGTCTCGCTAAATTGTTGAGGCAGGTTTTGAACTCGAAGTCCTCTTGCCTCAGCCTCCTGAGGTGCTGGGATTACAGGCTTGAGCCACTGTTCCCAGCTCTATTTGTTATCTTAAGACAGGGTCTTGCTTAATTGGCCAGGCTAGCCTCAGATGTGGGATCCTACTGCCTGAGCTTGTGGAACATCTGGGATTACAGATGTGTACTACTGCACCCGGCTCAACCCAGACAAGTTTAATAAAGGATTATTTCATTTGTTTTTTACAGTGCTGGGGATCAAACCCAGTGCATTAGGTATGCCAGGCAAGAGCTCTGTGAACTGAGTTACATCCCTAGCCCAATAAAGGGATTATTGACAAAGCTGTGAGCAAGGTTTAGTGAAATCACAAAAGATACTATGCTTGGGTTAAAACTATTGGAAGCTGTTACTAACTCTAAGCCTCGTAAGCAAGGAATTAATAAACTTTTAAAACTCAGAAAAGATAGCCCTATGCAGAGGACTGTGAGACAGGCCCATGGCTCTAATGGGGGATATAGCCATGGTGACTTCATAGCAAGGAAGCCATGGGATCGTGGTAGCAATAAATACACCAGCCTCAACCTAGATGATATTATCCATTTTAAAATTTGTTAGAATTTATGAGATAGTTCAGCTTAGTTTCTGGACACAGTATCAATTTCATTTCTATATAGCAGTCATTAACAAAATGAAATATTAAAAAATATCATTTAAAATTATTAAAAGTCAATCAAATTTAAACTGGTTATATATTTATGCCACAAAATAATAATATATTTACAATAATATCAAAAATATCAAGTGCTAGGCTGGGGTTGTAGCTCAGTGGTAGAGTGCTTGCCTAACATGTATAAAGCTCTGGGTTCAATTCTCAGCACTACATATAAACAAAATAAACTAAAGGTCCATCAACAACTAGAAAATTTTTTTTTAAATATAAAGTTTCTAGGAACAAAGCTAATAAGTATGTGGAAGATTTTGTATAGAAAACTATACAACTTTCTGAGGTTAATTATGAAAGACCTAAATATATGGAGAGATATCAGGTTAAAGGATTTAAAAAGCTCAGTATTGCTGGGTGTAATGGTGCATGCCTATAATCCTTGCAATTTGGGAGGCTGAGGCAGGAAGATCATGTTTGAGGCCAGCCTGGGCAATTTAGTGAGATCCTGTCTCAAAAAATCACTGAGGATGTTGCTTAGTGATAAAGTGCCCCTGGGTTTAATTCCCAATACCACAAAAATAAATAAATAGCTCAATATTGTAAAGCTATCAAGTCATCCTAAATTGATATATTTATTCAATGGAGTGTGAAGCAGAAAACTTCCCTATTTTTGAGTAAAATTAGAGAAATTCATTCAGATTTTATGTGGAATGCAAATGATTAAGAATAACCAAAACCTGGCTGGGGTTATGGCTCAGTGGTAGAGCGTTTGCCTCTCACGTGTGAGACCCTGGGTTCGATCCTCAGTACCACATAAAAATAAATAAACAAAATAAAGATATTGTGCCTATGTATAAATAAACAAATATTAAAAAAAAGAATAACAAAAACCTTTTGTTTACTTATTTATTGAGTGCTGGGATCAAACAAAGAGCCTCACACAGGCTACCAAAAACCTCTGAAGAATGAAAACCAGGCATCAGCACTTGTTGTGTGGTAGGTCAAGCATTATTTTAAAGTGTGGAGTTAGCAAAGAGATTGATAGACCAGTGGGATAGAATAGAGAGATCAAAAATAGATTCATGGGGCTGGAGTTGTGGCTCAGTGTTAGAGCGCTCCACTGGCACGTGCCAGGCCCTGGGTTCAATCCTCAGAACCACATAAAAATAAATAAAAAAAAAAGGTATTGTTGTTCAATTACAACTAAAAAATAAATATTAAAAATAAAATAGATTCATGAACTTGTTTTTTTCCCCAATCTAGTACCCCAGAGCAGTGGTGTGAGGACAGTTTTTTTTGTTTGTTTGTTTGTTTTTGGTTTTTGTTTTGATAAATTATGCTGGAATTGCTCCTTTACATCAAACACTAGAAATCAATTCCCTGTGGATTGTAGATCTGAATATGAGAGGAAATAATGTTTTTAGAAGATTATCATGCTGAGAACACAATGTCACAGTGTATAAATATAAAATGAAAAATAAAAGTGGGGAAATATTCAAGGTAAGATGTAAGAAGACTACACACAATGAACCATGAACCAAGAAAACTAATAGGCAAGGACATCATCCTGTTAAAGCTTTGTATTTTTCTAGAACAAATGCAGACAGTAATGAGGGTTCTGTATAGTTTCCTGACCCAGGAAATAGGTTGTTGTTGTTATTGTTGTTTATCTTATTTTGATTTTCCTTTTTTTGCAATGGAGAATCCTTTGGAGTTCAGTCTCTAATATCAACTAGATTTTCCATTGTGTTAAGTTATTTGAGGGAGAAATATAACACATCAGTCCTTAGATTTGTCTCTTCAAAGATCAATTAAGTGAATATTGTCAGGATCTTGGATTTGGAAAAAATTTACTTGTAAGTACACAAAAAGCACCAATTACAAATGAAAATATGTTTTTATTTATTTTTCAGTTTTTGATATTGGGGATTGAACCCAGGGATGCTTTACCACTGAGCTCCATCCCCAGCCCTTTTTATTTTTTAAGGCAGGTTCCCACTAAATTGCTGAGACTGGCCTTGAACTTGTGATCCTCCTGCCTCAGCCACTTGAGTCACTGGGATTAAGGCATGCATAATGGCGCGAAGTCAAAGGAAAAGACTGATATAAATGACTACATTAAAATTAAGAATTTCTGGATTGGGGTTGTGGCTCAGTGGTGGTAGAGTGCTTACCTAGCACATGTGAGGCACTGGGTTTGATTCTCAGCATCACATAAAAATACATAAATAAAGGCATCGTGTTCATCTATAACTAAAATTTTTTTTTAAAAAATTAAGAATTTCTGCTTATGAAACAATAGCATTAAAGAAAGAATACTGCAGCCAGGCACAGTGGTACAGGCCTATAATTCCTGCAATTCTGGAATCTGAGGCAGGAGAATAATAAGTTCAAAACCAGCCTTATCAACATATGAGGCCCTAAGCAACTTAGTGAGACCTTATCTCAATAAATAAATAAATGAAACAGGCTGGGGATGTGACTCAGTGTTGAGGCCCTCTGTTCAATCCCTGGTACCAAGCCAAACCAAACCAAACAAAACACACATACACAAAAAAAAGCTGCAATACTAAATCCACACACCCCAGCATAATGCCTAAAGCAGAGAGCTTAATAATATACACGTTAGACAAGGATACGTAGTAACTGGAACTCTTTTAACAGTGAGAGAAAAAAATAGGTACAACTACTATAGCAAACTACTTATAACTATCCAAGAAAATTACATCACTTCATATTATTTGACCCAAAAATTTACTTCTTTTTTTTTCTTTATTTTATTTTAGAGAGAGAGAGAGAGAATTTTTTTAATATTTATTTTTTAGTTATTGACAGACACAACATCTTCGTTTGTATGTGGTGCTGAGGATCGAACCCGGGCCGCACGCATGCCAGGCATGGGCGCGCTACCGCTTGAGCCACATCCCCAGCCCATAAATTTACTTCTAATGAAGGCTCTATAGAAAAAAAAATATAGTCATGTGCCATATAACATTTCAGTTATCACTAAACTGCATATAGATGGTGGTCCCATTAGATTATATCACCTCATGACATTGTAGCCATCTTAGTTTGTGTAAGTACTCTCTATGATGTTCACACAATGACAGAATCACCAAATGATGCAATTCTCAGAACATATCTACATCATTAATCAGCACATGGTTTTGCAGTGAGCAGCAATATTTATAATAGCCACAACCTAGAAGCACTCCAATATCAATTAACAGTAAAACGGGTAAACAAATTGTGATACAGTTATGCAATGCAATACTCTACAATAATCTGAAGCAATTGTAATTTCATGTTGCAATGTGGATAAATCTAACAAAAAGTGATGTTGGAAGAAACCAAATATAAAAGAATATAGTTGGCCCATTTATCTGATTGAAATAAATATAATATTTAGAGATACATATCAAAGTGGTAAATCTATAAAGGAAAGCAGCTAGTGATTGCTAGATTGCGGGTATAGCTCAAGTGGTAGAGTGCATTCTTAGCATATACAAGGCTATGGATTCAATACCCTAGCACCAAAGAAAGGAGAAAAAAAAAAAAAGAAAGAAATAGAAGAAAAAACATGAATGAATGAAGAGAAAAAAAGAAGAAAATGATTCTATTAGAAAATGAAAGTGATCAATGAAGCTCATTATTATGTATAATTTTAATGTACCGAAAATTATCTTAAAAAAAAGAATGTGCCATAAAAGTCCGGATAATGTTTAATCTTTGTTGGAATTGGGCAGTCTTTTGCAATGATAATAAGATTCTATTTCTCCTGCCCCCACCTTTTTTTTTTTTTTTTTTTTTTTTTGGTACTGGGGATTGAACCCAGGGGTACTTAACCACTGTGCCAGATCCCTATCATTTTTTCATTTTTTATTTTTTATTTTTGAGACAGGGTCTTGTTAAGTTGCTTAGGGTCTCACTAAGTTTCTTTTTTTTTTTTTTAAAGAATTTTTATTATTTATTTTTTAGTTCTCGGTGGACACAACATCTTTGTTGGTATGTGGTGCTGAGGATCGAACCCGGGCCGCACACATGCCAGGCGAGCGCGCCACCGCTTGAGCCACATCCCCAGCCCCAAGGGTCTCACTAAGTTTCTAAAGCTGGCTTTGGACTTGTGATCCTCCTACCTCAGCCTCTTGAGAAGCTGGGATTATAGGTGCCACTGCCCCCAGCCCTATTGTACTTTTTTTTTTTTTTTTTTTTTGATACTGGGGATTGAACTCAGGGGCACTTGACTACTGAGCCACATCCCCAGCCCTATTTTTTATTTTATTTATGGACAGGGTTTCACTGAGTTGCTTAGCACCTCGCTGTTGCTGAGGCTGGCTTTGAACTTGTGATAAAGTTATTATGTCCATCAGCCTCCCGAGCTGCTGGGATTACAGGTTACAGGTGTATGCAACCTTGAAAGGCTATTATTGCACTTCTTGATACAGATGTTGGTTACATGGTTGTCATCCCAATACTAATTGATCAATATGTTTGTTTTCTAAAATTTCTGTATGTATATTACATTTGTAATTTACGAAGGTTAAAAATTGAAAACATGGATTTTGGGACCATATAAACATGAATTTAAATTTTACTTTTGAAGTTAACAGATGGTGATATACTTTTATCTTAAAAATTCATCTTGCTAGGCATGGTGCTGCATGTTTGTAATCTCAGAGACAAGAGGCTGAGGTAGAAGGATCAAACATTCAAGGCTAGTCTGGGCACTTAGTGAGACCCTGTCTCAAAATAAAAAATGAAAAGGGCTAAGGGTATACCTCATTTGTAGAACACCCCTGAGTTAAAACCCCAGTACCACAAAAACAAAAACAAAACTCAGAAAGCCAAGGTAGGAGAATCACAGATTCAAAGTCAGCAACTTATTGAGGCTGTAAGAAACCTAGTGAGGCCCAGTCTCAAAATTTAAAAATTTGAATAAAAGGTGTATGTGTTGTGGGGAAGGGGAGGATTTGGCTCAGTGGTAAAGCACTTGCCTAGCACATGTTAGGCACTGGGTTCAATCCTCAGCATCACCTAAAAAACAAATAGCTAAAATAAAGTTATTATGTCCACCAACAACTAAAAAAGGGGGGATGCTGGGGATATGGCTCAGTGATTAAGTGCCCTTGGGTTCAATCCCTGGCACCAAAAAAAAAAAAAAAAAAAAAAAAAAAAAAAGTGCCATGTAATGAGGACTTAGTCTTGTTACTTCTAATTTCTTTCTTATATCTTTTAAACCCACCAAATAATAAATGCCTGTATGATAATCTCCAAAGAGGTTATTATGGTAGTCAGCCTCTAAGTAGCTTCTGCTATTCACACCATCAAGCAGTCTTCTTCCATATTGAATAGGGCTGAACTGTGCAACTAAAAGGATACTGAATGAGTTGAATTCTAAGACTAGGCCATAAAAAGGTTGTGGCTTCCATCTTCCCATCCCTTGGATCATTTGCTCTTGAGAAATGCATTGCTGTGTTGTAAGAGTACTTAATTAGTCTAAGGAGAAGTCCACGTGGCAAGAAACTCAGATCTCTTGATAACAACCTGTATCAACTCACCATCCTTTTGAGTTAGCTTTCTTGGAATGGGATCCTCCAGCCTCAGTCAAGTCTTAAATAATGCAGCCATAGCTGATATCTTGGCTGAAAGTTTATAAGAGATTCTGAGTCAGGATCTCCCCATTCAAGCCACTCCAAACTTCCCCTGACACACAATTACTGTGTAAAACATTTTTAAAATTTTTATGTTATACTCTTACATGATTTTTATGAAGTAAAATGAATTATGCAGTAATTATTATAATACAATACAAAGGAGCAATAATGTAACAAACAGGAATTTGATTTATTCTGAAATTTGTCTTCAGGAGAGATGATTTCTAAGAGATGGACTAAGAAGGAAAAAAAGAAGGAAAAGGAGAGTGCATAGAGCTAGGATGGGCAAGGAAAGGGCTGTGTATTGAGGTAAAAGTCTTTACTCAACAAATAAAGCAGCATTTGTTTTCAAGATCTGTTATTGGAATGTCAATTCCATGCTCTGCATGAGTCAATAGATAGAGAGAAAAAGACACAGGAGACCCTAAAGGATATACAGTCTAGTGGAGAGACAAACAAATTAACATTTACTATTCAATATAAATACTGAACTACTTTAAAATGATGGAGATAGAGAGTGCTATGGGAATCAGGAACAGTGACGCATGCCTATAATCCCAGTGATTTAGGAAGCTGAGGCTGGAAGATAACAAGTTTGAGGCCAGCCTTGGCAACTTAGCAAGATCCTAAGAAACTTAGTGAGATGTTGTCTCAAAATAAAATAAAATAAAATAAAATAAGAAAGAAAGAAAAAAGAAAAAGAAAAGACTAGGGATGTGGTTCAATTAAATCCCCAGTACCAGTAAAAAAAAAAAAAAAAAAAAAAAAAAGGATGATCTATGGGTCCTAAAATAAATTTGGTATACTTTCTAATGAAGGTGATATCTGAGCTGAGGTTTTGAAAGATCTGGAGAGGCAGCCTGGAGTTTCCCACATGTACTGTAGTAAGAAAGAAGGCAGAAAGACCAGTTAGGGAGCCGTTGACGTATTAAGGTGGAGTGGGAAGGGATGAATTACAAAAGCAGAATCTAGGGGCTGGGGTTGTGGCTCAATGGTAGAGTGTTCACCTACCACGTTTGAGGCCCTGGGTTCGATCCTCAGCACCACATATAAATAAATAAATAAATGAATTGTGTCCAACTATAACTAAAGAATAAATATTTAAAAAAAAAAGCAGAATCTATAGGTCTTAGTCCTCAGATGGATATGACATAATGATATTCACTGAGATACTTGAGAAACACATTCATAGTGAGAAAGGGATTAGAGTTGAGTTTAAAGTTAGGAACATTAAAGTTAGGAACCTTAAGGCAACAAGCTGGGTATGTGGCTTAGTGGTAGGATTCTTGCACAGTATGGGAGAGGCCCTGGGTTTGATCCCTAGCACTGAAGAGGGAAAAAAATAAAAAGTGAGTGATGAGGAGGAAAGGACTGAAAAGGAAATTCTGAATTTTCAATCTGGTCTTTTCTTTTACAGTTAAATTTTCCAGAAGATGTGTCTACTTTTGCCATTTCTTCCTTCCTCAACTCACATTTCCTCTTAACCCACTTTGGCATGACCACTGTCTCTACTAATTGCAATGAATTTGCTCTTCTTAGATTTGTCAGCAACCTATTAACTGCTCTATTTAAGTATATTTTAAAGTTTATGTCCTATGTTTCTACCTACCACCTCTCATCATTTCATGTGGACACACTTCCTGTTTAAAACTCCTTTCCTGCTGTTCCACTTTCTTCCTACCTTTGTAAATATACTGTTTTCTTTGTAGATTCTCTTTATTTCTAAGACAGCATCCAAATGTCCCAATTCTCAGGTTCATATGATAGATACTAGAGGTTGACTCAACTAACACCCCTTTTAGTCCCCCTTTTCCTAGCTTTGTTCTGCTATAAAGTTTGGAAAGATGAAATACTCAATTCTTTATCTTTCCTTGAAGTTAGGGATGTCCATGTGACGTAGTTTAGGACCATGAGCTACAGAGAGAAATCTCAGGAGAGTTTCCCCTTCCCTTTAAAAAGACAATCTGGTAGAAGTGGGAATGTGGCTCAGTGATAGAGTGCTTTCATAGAATGTGCAAAGTCTTAGGTTCAATCTCCAGCACTGAAAAAGAAATTAATTTTAAAAAGACAATCTGAAAGAAGAGTTTTTTCATCCTTTTTCCTTTCTCTTGCCTAGAACATGTATTTAAACTTGTGATCTTTGGATCATGAGAATAAAATCTACATGACAAAGATGGTTTAAGAGAAAAATTATGTTTACTTGCTGGTATCTTTAAGCCATATGGACAATGAACTGCCTCCAGTCTTTTTATTACATAAGTAAACTTCATGTGTTTAAATTACTCATGGTCAAGTTAAAACCCTGATAAAAGTTTGTGTTCTGGGCATTTTGTATCCTTTTCCATTACTCTTCAAGGAAATCTTGTCTACCACCTTGACTTCAGTTATCATCCATACAGACTTGACTTATAAAAATCCATATCTCTGAGTGTCAGATGAAAATATCCACTTGCCTATTGGATATTTACACTTAGATTTCCACCACAGTGAAATTCAATACATTCACATTTTCTTATGACTTTCACCTTAAAAGAACAGATATTTTCTTAAGCATAACAAACACCTTAAAGAATAAACATACAGAGGTTATTGCTAGACAAAACACTAAAATGATATTCTAGATCCAATTTTTACTTGTCTCCAAATTTATTCTAAGTTTTCCCATGATTATAATCACTCACTCAACAATGATGGTGGAGATTTGCCATCTTAAGGAAGCAGAAATTTCTGGGTTGGAGAATATATGACTGTGGAGTAATTACAGCTGAAAGTTCAGATTGGAACATGAGATCTAAGGACTACATTCTGGAATGAATGATTCTACCAGACTCCCAGAGGGTAGACTGTCCTTTCTTATTATTGCTATCGGAGTAAGGAACCTTGAGTCAACACATTTCAGTTAAGATTTTTATCATCTACCATTTTGGGATAGAGGTATGGCTCTGCTACAACTCTATTGCTATTTTACTAATAGTACATTTTTTAATATTTTAATTTAAAACAAAACTTTTCACCAGTTTTCTGATGTATGGTTGAACTGGTCTGGACTGAAAGGATTGTCTAGGTTCAAAGATTACTGAGAGGTCGCATAAATGATTCACTATTAAACCTATAAAAAAAGCCGTGAACAAATACATAAAAGATCAATGATATGAGTAAATGTGGTTCCTCAAAGCCTACCTTTATTCTTCATGATGGTCAACAGTCCAGAATGGTGATGGAAATGAAAGAAGTCTTCCAGGCCAGAAGTGCCAGGTCGAAGAATTAGCTGCCTTTTGTGTTATTTTAAAGCTGCAGTGAAGTGAGGTGAGGCAAACACAGCTGTGCTCTAATGCACTCTATTGTCATATGGGGAAATCCTTCCTGTGCCATAATTTATTACTCTTCGGTTTCCAGTTCAATGGCGTACTTGAAGTTTCAGTGCATCAGGTCTTGCTATGGCTTTTCTTTCCTTTTTCTTTTCCCCTCCCCACTGTGGTACTAAAGATCAAACCCAGGGCACTGAGCTTGCTAGGCAGGTGCTCTAGCACTAAGCTACATCCCCAGTCTTACTGTGGCTTTTCAAAAGGATAAAGAAATTTCTTTGAATTTTATAACTCATGTTTCTTGGACTTGAGTAATATTTAATTAAGTTACATAATTAGAATAACACATGAAACTGGAAAAACAGGTTTTGGAACAAATGTGTCTGACTCATGGTAAGCAGACAGCCTAATTTTTTGACAGCAGACATGCATGATCATTTTAGAGAGTAGCCAATTAGCTTTAAGAGTTTGATATGCCCTGGGTATCAGATAGCATATTTCACAAAGGGAATAGTGAATATTGATTATAGTGAATATAGATTAGGATGGTGAGTTAGGTAAGAGAAGGCCAGTCAAGAACATTTTTATTCAATATAAATATGTAGACAATTTGGATTTGTTCTATGTTAGAGTTTAGGAGCATCTCTTCATTTGTCCATATTTTCTTTAATTACTTTCTGTAGTTGCCATATCCTTCAAGGCAAGTTCTTCAGTTGTTATAATAGATTCTTTGTCAATAACTTTAAATGGATCCCCATGCAAAGGTAATGCTGTATTTACTTTCATCTTCCTAGATGCCCAGGTAGTTATGTTGTAACCTCTATAGGTTACAATCTATATGGCCAATGGAAATTGGGTGGAACTGATGTAAGTCATTTTTATGCCTTGCCTTTCAAAATAACTTGGGCAATCTTCCAGTCTTATCTTCACCTCTGTTACCTTGAAGGCCTCATGATCCAGGTAATATACCTACAAAATGGCATAGGTTCACTTGAACCACAAGAACTGGCACAGAATTGAGAAATAAACTTTGTCATATTAAGTCACTACAATTTGGGGGTTTGTCTGTTGTGGCAGATAGTGTTGATTCCTGTTTTTAATACAACAGCTCACATAATACATGAAATTGATAAGATGGGTTGCCCATAGAGCACAACTGGATGATTGCAGGACAATTGTGGAATGAAAAACTTTCATGACACACCCTTTTGCAACAAAAATATATATAGTCATATTTTGCTTAATGATGGAGATATGTTTTGAGAAATGTGTTATTTAATTGTTGTGTGACCATCATAGTATTACTTAAACAAAATAAATGACTACAAAGTCACTAGGCAAAACAGTTTTATGGGACCACCATCACATATGGTGTTCATTATAGACCAAAATGTTGTTACGCAGAACATGACTGTATCCCTGTGTAAATATACGTGGATCAAGACACAAAACATTTTAAGGGGAGTGGTACCAGGGATTGAACTCCATGCTCGGCAAGACACAAAACATTTTTAGCATCTAAGAAGATTCTTACGCTTCTTTCCAATTAATATCTACCCTTTTCAAGATAACCACGATTCTGACATCACATGATCCATTAATTTACTCATTCCTCTTTCATATAAGTGGATTCATGTAATATTTACTCTTTCTTTTTGGCATCCTTTTATACAACATCTGTGAAATTAATCTATTTTGTTGCATGTATCAATAGTTCTTTTTATGCAACTTTATTTTTAATTAAATTTTTTTGTGGTGCTGGGGAGTTCCTTTTATCTTACTGTGTAATATTACATTGTCTGATTTTACCACATTTGTTTATTCATTTTCCTCTTAATAGACATTTGAGCAATTTCCAGTTTGGAGCTGTTATGAATAAAGCTAAGAAATAAAGCTATGATCCCAGCGGCTTGGGAGACTGAGGCAGGAGGATCAAGAGTTCAAAGGCAGCCTCAGCAAAAGTGAGACACTAAGCAACTCAGTGAGACCCTGTCTCTAAATAAAATACAAAATAGGGCTGTGGATGTGTCTCAGTGGTTGAGTGCCCCTGAGTTCAATCTCCGATGTCAAAATAATAATAATAAAATAAAACTATGAAAATTCTTGTATATTCTTTTGCGGATGTATGTACTCAGTTTTTTAAATACTGTTTTTCTAGAAGTAAAATTACTGTGCTTAAAATAGGCACATGTTTAGCTTTACTAAACAGTTTTCCAAAATGGTTTATGACTTTCCTGTTTAACCAACCTTCCTTCCTTCCTTCCTTCCTTCCTTCCTTCCTTCCTTCCTTCCTTCCTTCCTTCCTTCCTTTCTTTCGTGCTAGGGATTGAACCCAGTGCCTCGCTTATGCTAAGCATATGCTCTAATACTGAGCTACACATTCAGTGCTTGTTTACTCTCTTAAAGATATATTTTGATGAACAGAAGTTCTTAATTTTAAGGAAATCCAATTTAACATTATTTTCTGTATGGTTAATGTTTTCTGTGAACTACTTAGGAAATTTTTCTACCACAACAACATGGAAATTTTTTTCCTGTCTTCTTTTGTTTTTTCCTATCTTGTTTTGGATTTTTACATTTATAGATTATCCAATTATAATCTATGAATTAATTTCTTATATGGTATGGAGTGGGGATCACTATTTTTTAATCCATTTGAATATACAAACTGATTCAGTCCCATTTGTCAAAAAGATTATTCTTTCTTCATTGAATTGTAGTGGTATCTCTATCATAAATCAAGTGATTGTATATATGTGATTCATGGCAGAGATTACCCAGTCTTGGGTATTTGCTATAGCAGTGCATGCATGCCACACATACACAATCACTTGATTTGCTATAGTAAATATTCAAGAGTAGGTAATTTACAAAGAAGAGAATTTTATTTCTCACATCTCTAGAGGCTGAGTCCAAATCAAAGTGCCAATAGGCTGTGTCTGAAAAGTGCCAGCCCATACTTCTAAGACAGCTCCTGCAAATGCCATGATATCATTCTCTTTTATTGCTGAGTAATATTCTATTGTGTATATATACCACATTTTCTTTATCCATTCATCTATTGATGGGCATCTAGGTTGGTTCCACAGTTTAGCAATTGTGAATTGTGCTGCAATAAAAATTGACGTGGCTTTGTCCCTATAGTATGCTGTTTTTAAGTCCTTTGAGTATAAAACAAGGAGTGGAATAGCTGGGACAAATGGTGATTCCATTTCAAGTTTTCCAAGGATTCTCCATACTGCTTTCCATATTGTCTGTACCATTTTGCATTCCTAACATCAATGTAAGAGTGTGCCTTTTTCCACACATACTCACCAACACTTACTGTTGTTTGTATTCTTAAAAGCTGCCATTGTGACTGGAATGAGATGAAATCAGAATAGTTTTGATTTGCATTTCTCTAATAGCTAGAGATGTTGACCATTTTTCCATATATTTGTTGATTGGTTGTATATCACCCCTGAGAAGTGTCTGTTCAGTTTGTTGGCCCATTTATTGATTGGGTTATTTGTTGTTGTTGTTTTTTTTTTTTGGTGTTTAGCTTTTTGAGTTCTTTATACACCCCAGAGATTAGTGCTCTATCTGATGTGCACATGGTAAAAATTTGTTCCCAAGCTGTAGGCTCTCTATTCATCTCACTGATAGTTTCTTTTGCTGAGAAGAAACTTTTTAGTTTGAATCCATCCTATTTATTCATTCTTGATAATAATTATTACACTATAGGAGTCTTATTAAGGAAGTAGGGGCCTAATCTGAAATGATGGAGATTTAGGCCTACTTTTTCTTTTATTAGATTCAGGGTCTCTGGTTTAATTCCTAGGTCCTTGATCCACTTTGAGTTGAGTTTTGTGTATGGTGAGAGATAGAGGTTTAATTTAATTTTTTTGCAGCTGGATTTCTAGTTTTCCCAGCACCATTTGTTGAAGAGACTATCTTTTCTCCAATGTATGTTTTTGGTGCCTTTGTCTAATATAAGATAACTGTACTTACGTGGGTTAGTCTCTATGTCCTCTATTCTGTACTATTGGTCTACCAGTCTGTTTTGGTGCCAATACTATGCTATTTTTGTTACTATTGCTCTGTAATATAGTTTAAGGTCTGGTATAGTAATGCCACCAGCTTCACTCTTCTTAATCAGGATAGCTTTGGCTATTTGGGGTCTCTTATTTTTCCAGAGGAATTCATGATTGCCTTTTCTATTTCTATGAGGAATGTCATTGGGATTTTGATTGAAATTGCATTAAGTCTGTATGATGCTTTTGTTAGTATGGTCATCTTGACAATATTAATTCTGCCTATTCAAGAACAAGGGAGATCTTTCCACCGTCTAAGATTTTTAAAAAATTTTTTCTTTAGTGTTCTGTAGTTTTTGTTGTAGAGGTCTTTCACCTCTTTTGTTAGTGAGTCCCAAGTGGTTTTTTGGTTTTTTTTTTTTTTGAGGCTATAGTAAATGGGGTAGTTTTCCTAGTTTCCCTGTCAGAATATTTGATACTGATATACAGAGAATAAAATCATGGCATTTGCAAGTAAAGGGATAGAGTTGAAGAATATAATGCTAAGTGAAGTTAGCCAATCCTAAAAAACCAAATGCCAAATGTTTTCTCTGATATAAGGAGGCTGATTCATAGTTGGGTTGGGAGGTGAGCACGGGAAGATTAGAGGAACTCTAGATAGTCTAGATAGGGCAAAGGGGAGGGAGGGGAAAGAAGGGGGCAAAGGGTGTAAAAACGATGGTGGAATGAGATGGACATCATTACCTTAAGTACATGTATGAAGACTCGAATGGTGTGAATACACTTTGTATACAACCAGAGATTTGAAAAACTGTGCTCTATATGCTGTCATATGTAACAAATTAGGAATAAAAATTTAAAAATTAAAATAAAGACATTCTGTAAAAAAAAAGAAAAAGAAAATAAAGTGGATTGGGGATGCAGCTCAGTGATTAAGCACCCCTGGGTTCAATTCCTGGTACCAAAATAATAATAATAATGATGATGATGATGATTTAAAAAAAAAACAAACTTTTTTCTGTTTAAGGAAAAAAAAAAAAAAGATAGCTCCTGGTTGCTATGCCCTTCAGAGGAAACAAACACTGTCTTCACATGGAGTAAAGGATAGAAGGCAACAAAAGGATCTTGCTAGTTCCCTCCAGCCCCTTTCATAAGGCATTCATCCCATCCGGAGAGCTCTTCCTTCATGGGCCAATCAACCCCTAAAAGCCCCATTTCCTAATATTGTTACATCTGGGATTAAGTGTGAATGTGAATTTTAGAGAAGAACAAACATTCAAACCATAGCAATGTGGGTCTATTTCTGGAGTATGTTCTATTCTACCAGTCTTTTTTGTCTTTCTATCAATATCACACTATCTTAATTTCTATAATTTTATACTAAGTCTTGTTATTTGCTAGTGTAGGCCTCAGCTAATCTAAATTCTTGGCATTTATTATCCCCCCTATTCATCCCTAACAACTTGCTGGGATTTTGAGTGTCTTTGATCTATACATCCAGAGTCACTAGGATTTCAGGTATGTGCCACTGTGTTGGTCCCTGCTATGACATTTTTTTTTTTTTAAAGAGAGAGTGAGAGAGAGAGAGAGAATTTTTAATATTTATTTTTTAGTTCTCGGCGGACAGAACATCTTTGTTGGTATGTGGTGCTGAGGATCGAACCCGGGCCGCACGCATGCCAGGCGAGCGTGCTACCGCTTGAGCCACATCCCCAGCCCCTATTTTTTTACTTTTTATTTTTAGACAGGGCCTTGCTAAATTGCTGAGCCTGGCCTTTAACTTGCCATTCTCTTGCTTTAGCCTCCAGAGTTGCTGGGATTATGGATATGCAGGACTGTATTTGGCTATTAATTATTAATTATTAATTTAGATTAATTTTGAATTTTCTACTTTTATAATCATGTCATCTATTAGTAAAATCCATTTTTCTTCTCCTTCAATCTTTATACCCTTTATTTATTATTCTCTTTTTCTTTTTGGTATGGGGATTGAACTTAGAGGCCCTCAACCACTGAGCCTCCCCAGTCCTATTTTGTATTTTATTTAGAGACAGGGTCAGTTGCTGAGTGCCTTGCTTTTGCTGAGTCTGGCTTTGAACTCATGATCTTCCTGTCTTACCTTTATTTCTTTTGCTTACCTTATTTTACTGACTAGACCATCAGCATAATGTTGGATAGAATTAATAGCAATGGAAATAATATCTTATTTTTTACATAATAACCTTTTTTCCCCCTGAAGATTGAACCCAGGGGTGTTGCATTCTAGGCAAGTACTCTACCTTTGAGTTATATATCCAATGGCAGTGGATATTGGTGCCTTCTTTTCAACATCCTGAGAAAAGTATATAATATTTTTTCTTAGAATAAGGAAGTCCCTTTATGGGGCTGAGGTTGTGGCTCAGTGGTAGAGCGCTTGCCTAGCATGTGTGAGGCACTGGGTTTGAGTCTCAGCACCACATATAAATAAATAAATAAAATAAATTTTTATTGACAACTGAAAAAAAATCTCTGAAATTAGAACACAAGTTCAAAACCCTTCTTTAATCTGTTTATAAGAGCATACTTAAAATGAATTACTAGAAATATTGCAAATAAAAGGAAGAGAGTGTGTCTCAAACATGACCATCATCAATTTCTTTTCTTTTTATAGACACACCTCACTCTCTCCCATTATGATATGGCATCGGGCTTGGATTGTGGCTCAGTGGTAGAGTGCTCCCCTAGCACGGGCAG
This sequence comes from Urocitellus parryii, assembly GCF_045843805.1. Lineage (NCBI taxonomy): Eukaryota > Metazoa > Chordata > Mammalia > Rodentia > Sciuridae > Urocitellus > Urocitellus parryii. The sequence continues at coordinate 104,200,420 of NC_135536.1, forward strand.
GACCCAGGTTCGATCCTCAGCACCACATAAAAATAAAGGCATTGTGTTGTGTCCAGCTACACCAAAAAATAAATATTAAAAAAAATATATGGCATTTTTTTCTCCACTTTCTTAAATCTGAGCTGGCTGTTACTGTTTGATGAAGAGACTATGACAGAAATGACAATGTGTCTATTCTCAGCCTAGGTTTTAAGAGGACTGTAAATTTTTACCTCTTTTCTTGGAACACTTGCTCTAAGAAAAGACAGTCACCAGGTAAGAAGTCTGACTACCCTGAGAATGCCATGTCATGGAAAAATCCAAACTAGACACATAGATTGTTTACACAAAAAGAAAAATTCTTGGTTACCCCGCCCCCTGGATTTTTAAAAACTGAAGTATAATTAAAATGCATTAGCCACTAATAATTTTTAAAGTGTGCAATTTAGTGACACTTAGTATATTCTCAAAGTTGTTCAATCATCACTTCTTTCTAGTCAAAAGAAATTTCCTGGGGGCTGGGGATGTGGCTCAAGCGGTAGCGCGCTCGCCTGGCATGCGTGCGGCCCGGGTTCGATCCTCAGCACCACATACCAACAAAGATGTTGTGTCCGCCGAGAACTAGAAAATAAACATTAAAAATTCTCTCTCTCTCTCTCTCTCTCTCTCTCTCTCTCTCTCTCTCTCTCTCCTCTTTCACTCTCTCTTTAAAAAAAAAAAAAGAAAAGAAAAGAAATTTCCCATGTCCCAAAAAGAAACTCTATAACCATTACTCAGTAATTCTCATTCCCCATGTCCTTCCATCTCTAGCCCCTAACATGTCTTTCTGTCTCTATGAATGTTAGTCAGTTTTTTGTCACTGTAATCAAAATATCTGACAGGAGGGGCTGGGGATGTGGCTCAAACGGTAATGCGCTCGCCTGGCATGCCTGTGGCCCGGGTTCGATCTTCAGCACCACATACAGACAAAGATGTTGTGTCCGCCGAGAACTAGAAAATAAATATTAAAAATTATCTTGCTCAAAAAGAAAGAACTGCTAGATTTAAAAATAAATAAATAAACTTTAAAAAAAAAATACCTGACAGGAACAACTTAAGAGAAGGAAAATTTATTTTGGGCTCAAGGTTTCAGAGGTTTAGTTCATGATCAGACTATTCCATTGCTTTGAGTATGAGGTGAGGAAGAACATCATGGCAGAATGGTATAATGGAAGCAAGCTGCTCAGTGCAGGGCAGCCAGGAAGCAAAGACATAACACGAGGAGCCTGGGACAACATATATAATCCCCAAATGTGCCCTCAGTGACCTGCTTCCTTTAGCCATGCCTCACCTGCCTATAGTTACCACCCAGTATTCCATTTAAATAATCAATCCATTGGGTGATTAATCTAATCATTTACTTCTGAACATTACTTCTTTGTTGACATGAGTTTTTTGGGGGGACACTTCACATTTCTTAACATTGAACTTATCTATTCTATTCTATTTCATGTAAATAGACTCAAAGGGTGTGTGATCTTTTGTATTTGGCTTCTTTTACTTAGAATAATTTTTTAAAGGTTCATCTACACCTATGTATATTTAACCATTCAATTCTACCACCATACATGTGGATTGGAAGATCCAGCCCAGTCAAGTCTTTAGATGACTCTCACCTTAACTATCTCTGATTATAACCATATAAGAGACCCCAGGTCAGCCCCACCTGGCTGAGTCCAGGCAATGCACAAAAATATGAGGAATAACTAAGTTTTATTTTAAGCCACTAAGGTTGGGAGGGATACTGAGCTTGTTATAATAGTTAACTGAAAGAAAAAACAAAAGTATTTAAGGCAAATGTAAATGAACAAACTTAAGTAGTTCACAGGGTCTGTGAACTTAATACCCAATGAAATTTAATAAGAAATAAAATAGACAATAATAAGAGCATTTATAGTTGTCAAAAAAGGAACAAATCATAATCAAACTCCATTTTAAAAATTATTTTTAGTTATAGGTGGACACAGTACCTTTATTTTATTTACTTATTATGTGGTGCTGAGGTTCAAATCCAGTGCCTCACATGTGCTAGGCAAGTGTGCTACCACTGAGCTACAACCCCAGCCCTCAAACTCCATTTTTTGAACATTTTATGTACAAAATAACATAGCGTCAACATTCTTAAAGAAAATTCATCAAGAAATATGAAAAGAAATAAATTTAAATGGATTTTTAGGAAATTTACCCAAATTGATATCAGTAGAGACAAAATTTACTTTTTTTCACTTCTGGAGATTGAACCTAGAGGATCTTAACCACAGAGCTACATCCCCAGCCCTTTTTATTTTTTTAAATTTTTGGATAGGGATAAAGTTGACCTAAAACTTGTAATCTTCCTACCTCAGCCTCCTGAGTTACATAGATTATAGACATGTGACTGTAGCCTCTCTCTTATTTCTATTTTTGCCTTAAATTCTATTTTGTCTAGTATTATTTACTGTTAGCTTTCTATCATATGTATTTCCTGTTACTTATTATTCCATCAATATATTTTAAATATTTCTGTTATTTTGCTTTAGAATTTTCTCCTACAAGTACTGAGTTGTTGGATATTTTTAATTTGATGTTTTAATTATTACTTAATGGGTAAGTTCAATGCATTAACACTTTTGACTTATATGTGTATATTTCGTGATTCTGGCACTCTTTTTTTTTTTTCCTCTTTCTCTGTTTTATGTTAGATTACTAAAGTTTTTTTTTTTTTTAATAATTTCCCTTTGTTTTTCCTGTACTAATATGGAAACTATAAGCTTTATTTCTGTTCTTTTAGTCCTATCTTAAATGTTTGACTTACCTGTTTGTATCATTTATCTATTGTCTAAAAAAAGTACCCAAAAACATAGAGGCCTAAGACAACAATAAGAATTTATTATCTCACAATTTCTGTGGGTGGTAAGTTCAGGAGTGGCATAGTGGGCCGGTACTGGCTATGGGTCTTTCATGAGGTTTGACAACATTCATTTGAGGCTTCACTGGGGTTGGAAGAATTCACTCTCAAGAATGCACTTAGGGGCTGAGGTTGTGGCTCAGTGGCAGAGTGCTTGCCTAGCATGTGTGAGGCACTGGGTTCAAGTCTCAGCACCACATATAAATAAATAAAAAATAAAGGTTCATTGACAATTAAAAAAAAATTTTAAAAAGAGAGAGAATGCACGTAGATGGGAAATTGTCATTGAAGCAGGAGACTGAGCTCCTCACCACCTTAAACTTTCATGGCACTATTGAAGAGTTCTCATCACATGACATCTAGCTTCCCCTATAGCAAGATTTCTCAACCTCAGTACTACTGGTACCTTTTGTATTACATAATTCTCTGTGGGATAGGGGCACACTGTTCCATACAATTTAGGATATTTAACGGCATCCTTGACCTCTACCTACCAGATACCAGTAGCACTACCAGTTGTGACAATCAAAATTGTCTTCAGATACTGCAGATGGTCCTCATATTGGAGATGGGGACAAAACCATCCCTGAGAGCCACTGCCCCAGAGCCACTGATTTAATAGAGCAATCAGGATGGAAATTGCTTCATCTTTATTGAACTAGTCTCAGAAGTCAAAACTGTCAGTTCAGTTATTTTTCATTGGAAACACTGGTCAGATATGGTTGAATCATATGAATTCCTGGAGGTGAGGATAGTAGGAGGTACTGTTGGAGGCTGGCAACTATATTGCTTAATTATAAATTTTTCCAAAATATAAAGCTCTTTGGTGTTTCTTTCTTTTTTCTTAAGAGAGAGAGAGAGAGAATTTAATATTTATTTTTTTAGTTTTCGGTGGACACAACATCTTTGTTTGTATGTGATGCTGAGTATCAAACCCAGGCTGCACGCATGCCAGGCGAGCGCACTACCTCTTGAGCCACATCCCAGCCCCACTCTTTGGTGTTTCTATCCTTTGCATGCTGCAGTCATCCACTGAACATTCATTGAACACTTCTGCCTACCTTCTCATTATTTTTGTCCAGGGTGTTAGTTTAACTTTGAATGTTTTTTTATATTTAACAATCAACATGTGAAACTCTTGTATTTTGAATTCCACTCCTTTTAATGGTTGCTGTTCTAATATGCTGTAGTAAGGGTGAGGTGAGTGAGAGTCAGAAGAGAATAATCTATTTTTTGTATTTTGTGGGGATTCTCATCTTAAATGAGAGCATAACCACATATAGATTTTCTTTCAGCAATTTAAAGCAAGTTATTCTATGAGTCTAATGATTTTTTTATAATCTTTTTTGGGGGGAGGTACTGGGAATTGAACTCAGGGGCACTCTGACCACTGAGTCACACCCCCAGCCCTATTTTGAATTGTATTTAAAGACAGGGTTCCACTGAGTTGCTTAGTGCCTTGCCATTGCTGAGGCTGGCTTTAAACTCAGGATCTTCCTGCCTCAGCCTCCCAAGCCACTGGGATTACAGGCATGTGCCACCACGCCGGGTGATTTTTATAATCTTAAAGATATAAGTACCTTTTATAGATAATTTCTTGGAGTTAACAATTTCTTTTTATGGTATGTTTTTGATGTTCTTCAGTTTTGCTTATAAAAGTGTAGGTTTTTCATTATTCTGTGAAATTATCCTTTAAATTTGAAAATTTATATATTCTTTCTATTCTTGAAACTGTTCAGCTGTTTTCTCCTTGAATGTTGTTTTTTCTATTTCTTTTATTCTCTACTGGAACCTCTATTATCTGTGTTTGAGAAGTCATGAAACTCCTATTAATTGAATATCACTTTTTCTGCCTTGTCTCATATTTTTTTTTTAAAGAGAGAGTGAGAGAGGAGAGAGAGAGAGAGAGAGAGAGAGAGAGAATTTGTTTTTTAATATTTATTTTTTAGTTCTCGGCGGACACAACATCTTTATTGGTATGTGGTGCTGAGGATCGAACCAGGGCCGCACGCATGCCAGGCGAGCGCGCTACCGCTTGAGCCACATCTCCAGCCCCCCTTGTCTCATATTTTAATCTATTTTTGAGATGTGTATTGAATGAATTCCTTGGTATTATCTTCCTTGGTATTATTCATTCACTAATTATCTCAACTTTGTCCAGTCCTAATTTTACCCATCTTGTTTGTTTATTTATTTATTTATTTATTTTGTGTGTGTGTGTTTGTGGTACTTTGGAATTGAACTCAGAGCCCTTGTACACTCTACCACTTAGCTACACTCCCAGACCCTCTTTTAAAAATAGTATCACTGGGGCTGGGGATGTGGCTCAAGCAGTAGCACGCTCGCCTGGCATGCATGCGGCCCGGGTTCGATCCTCAGCAAAACATACAAACAAAGATGTTGTGTCCGCCAAAAACTAAAAAATAAATAAATAAATATTTAAAAATTCTCTCTCTCTCTTTGTCTGTCTGTCTGTCTCTCTCTCTCTCTCTCTCTCTCTCTCAAAAAAAAATAGTATCACTGAGTATAACTTATATATCATTAGGGCTGGGGATATAGCTCGTTTGGTAGAGTGCTTGCCTTGCATGCACAAGGCCCTGGATTCAATCCTCAGCAACACACACACACACACACACACACACAACAAAACAACCTTACATATCATTTAAAATGTACAATTTAATGATTTTTATAAATGTATGAAGCTTACATTTTCTGGTTTGTTTGAGACAAGTCTCGCTATGTTGCCGATGCTGGTACAGAAGTCCTGGGCTTAAGTGATCTTCTTGCTTCAGCCTACCCAGAAGCGGGGTCTACAGGCACATTCCACTGTACCCAGCTAAATTTGTGAAGTTGTACAGTTGTCATCACAATCCAGTTTCAGAACATTTCTATCACACCAAAATGATCCCTTGTGCCCTTCTGTAGTCTACTTTTGTTTTCCCTCTATCTCCAAGTGACCACTAATGTACTTTGTTTCTATACATTTGCCATCTCTGTATACTTCATATAAGTGGAATTAAATGTTTGTTATATAATGTTTATTTGTTATATACTTGGCTTCTTTGATGTTCATCTATTTTATAGCCTGTATAAGTTGTTTGTTATGAAAGTATTTCATTGTACAGAGTTTATCCTTTCACTACTTGATGGATCTTTGTATTGGTTCCATTTTTTAGGTGTCATGAATAATGTTGCTGGTAACATTCATGTACATATCTTCATTGGATATGTTTTCATTTTCTTCGGTAGATATCTTGGGTAGATATTACATTTACAAAAATCATCTTGATGATATTGTAAATTTATATTATTGTTTAAGAAACTAGCACAGTTTTCCAAAATAGCTGCACCGTTTGATATGCCCATTAGAAAGAATGAAAGTTCTATTTCTCCACCTCCTTTCCCACACTTGTTATTTTCTTTTTCATTATAGTCACACCAGTGGATGTGAAATTATATCTCACTGTGGTTTTATCCTTAATGACTAATAATGTTGAACATCTTTCCATGTGCTTATTCCAGCCATTCATTTATATTCTTTGGCAAAATGTCTATTCCAATCTTTTGCTGTTTTCAATTGGATGGTTGTTTTGGGGTTTTCTTTAAATTTCTATTACTATTTTTTTATTTCTGAAATTCCTAATTTGTGCCTTTCATATCAGTCTGCTCTTGTTTTATAGTTTCTAGTTATTTTTCATAATTCTTTGTCTCTTTGAGGATCTTCATCCTAATTGTATTTTATTTTCTTAGTTTCTTATGGAAAATTTTAAATTTTAAACACGTACAAAAGCAGAAAGAGAGTACAATAAACCCTAGTGAACCCATTACTCAGCTTAATATATTTCCCATTTCTTAAGGCTGATTCTCTAAAAATCCTTATCCTGTGCTACTCCAGACATATCTATTGAAATCTTTTCCACACAAGTTTTTCCAAACAGTACTGTTGGAATTTTAGTGTTTGTTTATGGTATGGAACAAATGGTCTCATTATGACTGGGTGTCAAGTGTTCTAAACTCCGCGGCCTTTGTCTTACCTAGCCTTTGGAATTGAGACAAGTTGTACCAGCAGCACAGAAGGGAATGGTATACAGGAGGATATACCTATAGAAGAACTCTTCTTTCAACGCTCCTGTTTTGACTTGGTAAGAAAGTAGATAGTCTTATACTTTCCAGAAGGTTTTTATAGGAAAAAATTATAAAGGGATTTATTACCAGATTCATACTCTTTTTTACAGATTTAAATTTAGGGGCTGGGGATGTGGCTCAGTGGTAGTGCGCTTGCCTGGCATGGAAGCGGCTTGGGTTCGATCTTCAGCACCACATACAAAGATGTTGTGTCCGCCGAAAACTAAAAAATAAAACATTAAAAAACTCTCTCTCTCTCTCTCTCTCTCTCTCTCTCTCTCTCTCTCTCTCTCTCTAAAAAAAAAATAAATAAAAGAAAGAAAGAAATGGAGAACTGTCAGGGCCTAGGGATGGGGGAAGGGGAGGTGTTATAAGGTATTGTTTAGGGAATCATGACAAGAAAAATATCTGCTTATGTTTAAGACAGAGACAATTAAAAAAATTAGTTGACTAATCTTCTTTCTTAAGGAATTATAGACAGATCTTACCATGGTATAGGTCTCCCTAGTTCTTTCTTTTGGTGAAACCCACCAAAATAATTATCATAGAGATATGTTATAAAGGTTGACTGCTATTACACAGTGTCCCTTTAATGTTGATATTTTTTCAGATATCAATGTAAGGAAAGTTTACGGTCCTTCTGAGACATATTATCTCGTTGACATGAATCTTGTAACTGACTGCATTTCACTGTTGGCTTTGGCTAAAAGGAATCCAAAACTAAAATGGTCACTCCCATCTAGAAATTATCCACAGTTCTGTGGTATGTATTACTGTGTCATAATTACCTCTGGCTAAGTTTTTGCTATTTTAGCCTATTTTCCTTTTTTTTTTTTTTCATTCTAAAATCTTTTCCCTTTTAAAGTGTAGAGTTCTGGGGCTGGGGATGTGGCTCAAGCGGTATTGCGCTGGCCTAGCATGCGTGCGGCCGGGGTTGGATCCTCAGCACTACATACAAACAAAGATGTTGTGTCCGCCGAGAACTAAGAAAAAATAAATTAATATTAAAATTCTCTCTCTGCACCCCCCCTCACTCTCTCTTAAAAAAAATAAATAAATAAAGTGTAGAGTTCTGCCCCAGTGATTACATGTGCTCAAGTAAGCTGTCCTTTTGCTTACAGAACAGGGCTGGGAGTGTTTGCATAAATAAATATTATAAAAGGTGATTCATTTAAAGTGGTACTTGTGGCAAGGAACTGGTGAGTATTTGACATTTTAAAATACAAGAATAAGCTGGGCATGGTGGTGCACACCTACAATCTAGCGACTGGAGACTGAGGCAGGAGGATCACAAATTTGAGGCCAGCCTCAGCAACTTAGTGAGACCCTGTCTCAAAATAAAAAATAAAAAGGACTGGTGAAGTAGCTTAGTTGTCAAGTGTCCCTAGATTCAATCTCCAATACCAAAAACAAAGCAAAAAAACAGTTTCAGATCTTCAGATTGCATTGCTTTTTTTTTTTTTTTTTGTACTGGGGATTGAACTCAGGGGTACTTAGCCACATTCCCAGCCCTTTTTTGTATTTCATTCAGAGACAGGGTCTCACTGAGTTGTTTAGGGCCTCACTAAATTGCTAAGGCTGGCTTTGAACTCCCTATCCTTCTGTCTCAGCCTCCTGAGCCGCTGAAATTACAAGCTTGCACCATTGTACTGGCTTCAGACTGCACGTCTAAGCTGATTTTCTCATTGTAAAAACTTGGGTTAATATTGCACAAACCAAAAGTGAATTCTTGGGAAACAGTCTTGCTCCAAAGATAAAAATGTTTTTAACGTGAAACTTTTGGTCTTTTTCTATTCCTTATATATTAATATTGTAATAATATGCCTAGTATTTTAATATTGGCCCAAGGCAAATATTTCAACCTTTCTCATCTATAATTTTCTCACTTATAATGGGAATGAAGTCTAATTTACTTAATGATTAGTTCACAAAGATAGTTTCTTGTTAGAGCTGGAGATGTGACTGAGTAGTAGAACACCTACCCAGCATGAGCAAGGTCCTGGTTTCAATCCCCAGTACTGTGGGGTAGGGGAATGGAGAGGAAAAAAAAGACAGTAAGATAGTACCTTGCTAATGAAAAGACATCGTTAACTTACTGTGGTATATTGGACAAATTACTAGACTTCTTTGGGGATAGCTTTCCTCTAGCGGAAAGTAAAATGATTGAACTAGATGATTGTTAACATAACCTACAACTTTTTTTTTTTTCCCCAGTGCTGGAAGATTGAACCTAGCTAGGATGCCTTAGCACTAAGCTACATCCACATCCCTTTTTACAATTTTGATACAGGGTGTCGCAGTCTGGCTGGGCATAATTCATGAGCCACTTATCAAGCAGGAATGAACTTTATTTTAGAACACACAGGCTGCACTACTAGAGCTCTTCAGGAATTCCCTCAGATCCCAATTGCCACTGGAGAGCCTCTCAACCCCCACTCCTCCTTCTCTTGAGGCCGATTGGCTGGGTCGTGTGGACGGAGCCAAAAGAGTCCCCCAATGAGTAGCTCCGTGGTCTGAAAGGGCGAGGAAACAGCCCAAAGAGCAGGAGCCAATCAGCTGGCAGCTGGCAGTTTGCTGGGGCCTCGGTGAGCCAATCAGCTGGAAGTTTGCTGGGGCTGCTGTGAGCCAGTCAGCTGGAAGTTTGCTGGGGCCCCTTCAGCTGTAGCTCTCAACATCTCCCCCTCTCTGTTTAATAAAAAAAAAAAAAAAAGCATATGGCTTAGGGACTGTGCCTGCCTTAGGTTGTCCAATAGTACATATGGTCCTTACCCATCATCGGATGAGCTGACCTCAAGGTGTCAGCCTCCTGTGTTAGGTTAAGATCCATTGCAATTGGATCTTACCTGTCATTGACTACCGGTCCAGCATGCAGCCACACATGTGGATAGGCCTTTGTACCAGTGGGGGGGGGGGTGAGGTTCTATGCCTCACCTCTGTTGGGCCCCCAAATTTTAGCTGAACGACCATCAAAAGCAGAAGGGAGGAGGATACACCAAGCCAATTGACGGCTCCTTTTGGAAAAATTGTACCACCGATGACACCATCAGTAAAAAACCCCGACACTACCACAAGTTGCCAACAGATAAGCAATACATAGTCCAAGCAAGTTCTGCAAGCAGTTCAGTGATAGCTATTGCAGAAGCTGTAGTTTGGTTTTATCTTTGTCTTCACCGGCACTGGGATGAAGATAGGAATTCTGGCAATGATGGCTAAAGAAAAAATTATGTAACATTCCAGCAGGCACTAAAAGAAAACAATTTTTTGAACAATTTACATTATCCTGAACAGAATTATTAAATATAATGAAAAGGAAAGGTGAAAGTAAACAAACAGATCTGTTAACCTCCTTTTTTGTTCACATAGTAAAACAATCCTCAACAGCTGATTAAACCATTTAAATCCTGGGAATAAAAAAAAAAATATTTGGATCCAATTTTTCACGAGTGCTCGTCATATATGATCTATGGACATATGCACATACAAACATACAACACAAAACACAAGTGTGCACACATAATATAATACATACAACACATAATAGTAAAGGCCTTGTAACATTTTACAGGTGAAATCTCCATTGCAATGTTTAAAAACTCCATAGTCAAAAAATAGAACTGATCAGCAAAACATTAACCTAGGTCTGTATGTAACTCCAAGGTTGCAGGTTCGTTCCCCCTACTGGCCACCAAATGCCGCAGTCTGGCTGGGCATAATTCTCGAGCCACTTATCAAGCAGGAACGAACTTTATTTTTAGAACGCACATGCCACACCACGTGAGCTCTTCAGGAATTCCCTCAGAGCCCAACTGCTACTACTGGCTTCTGGGGAGCCTCTCAACCCCCACTCCTCCTGCTCTTGAGGCCGATTGGCTGGGTCGCATGGGCGGAGCCAAAAGAATCCCCCAATGATCAGCTCCATGGTCTGAAAGGGCGGGGAAACAGCCCAATGAACATCACCACAGAGGAGCCAATCAGCTGGCAGCTGGAAGTTTGCTGGGGCCTCAGTGAGCCAATCAGCTGAAAGTTTGCTGGGGCCCCTTGGGCTGTCACTCTCAACACAGGGTCTTGCTAAGTTACCCAGGCTGGCCTCAAATTTGTGATCCTCCTGTCCCAGCCTTCTGAGTGGCTGGAATTACAGGCCTATGCAACTTTCCAACTCTTAAGTTATTCAATAAACATTCACATGAAGATGAGTGAAAATGACTTATCCTTTAGAATGTCACATTAAAGTGAGAAAGAAAGGGGTACATAGAGTAATTGAACAAAATGTGATAAATGCTCTCACAGGGGTTATAAACATAATTTTATTAAGGAGGGAAACATGGTTCTAATGGCAGAAGCTAGAGGAAGACTCAGAAGCTGTGACTGACTTTCTTTGTAGTCTTAGTGGAAAAGGCTTTTGATTTTCACTATCAGTGTATCATGTTAGTTGTAGATTATTTGTAGATGACTTTTTGGTTTTAGATCTAGGACTTTTTATCCATTCGTGGTTTGTGGTGAGTTATCATGAGTGGCTATTGAATTTTGTCAAAAGACTTGTTTCTGAAGCTATTGAAATAATTACAACACTTTTCTTAAGTGTTAATAGGGTGATTTACATGACTGATTTTTGGTTCTTCAAACCAACTACTTGCCTATATTTTCTTTCTTTCTTTTTTTAAAAATACCTTTATTTTACTTATTTATTTTTTATGTGGTGCTAAGAATCAAACCCAGTGCCTCACACATGCTAGGCAAGCGCTCTACTAACTGAGCCACAAACACAGCCCCTTGCCTGTATTTTCATGAGTGGTATTGCTCTAGATCTTTTTTCCACTTTATATTTTTGTCTGACTTTGGTTTTAGGATATGTTGTCCACAGGAATTGAGATGCATTCATTCTATTTCCTAGAAGAGTTAGTGTGGAATTTGTGTTCATTCTTCCTTATATATTTTATAAAATTCACCAGGAACTGATATGGGCCACAAATTTTTTAAAATAAACTGAATTTATTTTATGGAAATTGCTGTCCTCTGTGTCTTTCCTAACACTGGCAGTCCATGTCTTGTCCTTTTTAAAAAATCCTTACGCAGTCTGGCTGGTGGTTCATCTGTGCTGTCTACCTTCTTGGGCAGTTAGCTTTGGGCTCCCTGTTCATCTGTTGTATTTGCTTTCTGGGTCATTCATTTCTACTTTTTTTTTTTTTTTAATCTGAAACATGAAAATTTTATTTTTGTTTTCCAAGGAAGAGCTCATGTTATGAATATACATTACACAAAGTACATAATTAACACTCAGTGTGTACAAAGTACACATCACACAATGTATACACAAAGTTTACATTATACAGTACTGACTTCTGTGGGAGCTATTGCTCCATATCAATTGAACCCCTTCAAAACAAGTTAATCAGCAGAGAAGTGCTTCACTAACTTTCTCCAAAACTTCTGTAATAAGTCATGCTGATTACTTTTTTTTGCCACCTCCTCTCTCTGTCTCCAATTTCCCTTTTCTGGTTGTTCATATTAATATACATTGTGTTTCTAAAAATACACACCATCATCCAGATCAACTTCACATATTCTTCCCAACAGGTAATTCTTTAGGGCAATATTGTCACTGATAAAGGGTTTTGCTTTCTTCTTTCTCCTTTTCATTTGCTTTGTTAATTCAGCCTACACGCCTTGTTTTATTGTTTCCTTTCTTCTGTTTGCTTTCGGTTTAATTTGCTCTAGTAATTTTTTAATGTGGAAGCTTAGGTCACTGATGTTAAAGCTTTCTTCTTTTCCAATATAAATATTTGATGCTATAAGTTTTCCTGAGAACATGCTTTAATAGCATCCCACAAATTTTAAATAGATGTGGTTTTATGTTCATTCAGTTAAAAATATTTTAAAATTTCTTTGATCTTCCTTGATCCATTAGTTATTTATAAGTGCTGTTTAATTTCCAGTTATTTGGGCAAGGTTTTCCAATTATCTTTAAGTTATCTAATTGAATTCATATGAATTCAATCATTCTAAATTTATTAAGATTCGTTTTACGCCTCAGAATGCAGGATAATTTGGTAAATGTCCCACATTCCTTATTGATGAAAATAGTATTATGTTGTTATTGGACATAGATCAAGTTGATTAATACTGACTTTTTAGGGTTTCCATATCCTTGCTGATTTTTAAAATATATTTGTTCTGTTAATTATAAATAGCAGAGTGTTAAAATCCTCTAACACTAATTATATATGTATTTCTTATTTAAATTCCTTTTTTATTAACATATTTTAAATCTCTTATGAAATGAATACACATCTAGAATTGCTATTGTCTATGAATTTGTCCCCTTTCTCATTATGAAATGAATTTCTTCTTCAATAGTATAATTTGCTTCTCTGAATTCTAATTATCACGTATAGCCATTTCAAGTTTCTTTCCATTAGTATAAGTATAGTATATCTGCTTTCATCCTTTTACTTTTATCCTAACCATCTTTAAGTTTAGAGTAGAATTTTTTTTTTGTATGCAGCCTATAATTGGGCCTTGCTTTTCTATCCATCCTGACAATCTCTGTCTTTTAAAAAGAGTATTTAGAACATAGACATTTAAAACAAATGTACTATATGATTGGGCTTAAGTCTACCATCTTTTGCTTATCTATGTTTGGTGCTGGAGATTGAGCTCAGGATCTCTTACATGCAAGGCATATATTCTATCATTGAGATACAGTGCCAACACCTATTTCATTTTCTTTTTATCCCATATAGTCTTCTATCTGTCCTATCTGTCCTTTGTTCTTCTTTCTCTGAAATCTTTTGATTGATTTTTAGTATTCCATTTTACCTCCTTTATTGTCTTGGCAGCTATTGCTTTTATTTTTGTATTTTTACTGGTTGATGTAGGGTTTACAGTATGAATATTTAAAATCACAGTCTACCTTCAAATAATACTAAAACACTACATAAACAGAATAAGAACTATTAAGCAAACTTTTACTTTTTGTTGGGGGGGTATGGGGGATAGAACTCAGGGACACTCAACCATTGAGCCACATCCCCAGTCCTATTTTGTATTTTATTTAGAGACAGGGTCTCACTGAGTTGCTTAGTGCCTCATTTTGTAGAGGCTGGTTTTGAACTTGTGGTCCTCCTGCCTCAGCCTCCCAAGCTGCTGGGATTATAGGCATGCACACTGTGCCCAGCAAACTTCTTTTTATCTCCTATCCTTTGTCATATGTTTAACTTGAATGTATAATAAGCTATATGATATGTTGGTAATATGATTTTTGGTTTTTTGGTGCTAGTGATTGAACATAGGACCTTGTACATGCTAAGCACTCACTCCACCATTGAGCTACATTCCCAACCTTACTTATTTTCTCACTAAGTTGCTACTATCTCCCTGTGTTTCACAGGTTGGCCTCAAACTCCTGGGCTCAAGCAACCTTCCTGCCTTATCCTCCCAAGGAGCTGGGACTACAGGCATGTGCCATTTCACCCATCACTACTAGTACTTTAGACAGCAAATATCTTTTTAAAGAAAAATTTTAAATATTTTATATTTGCCCTTCTATTTATCATATGTCATGCTCTTCATTTCTTTATGTATATTCAAGATTCTGTCTGGTATCATTTATCTTCCACCTAAAGGATGACATGAATGTCTCTTAGAGCACTATCTTACAAGATGATGACTTCTCTCATCTTTCACATATCTGCAAAAGTTTTTATTTTTCCTTAATTCTGTGGGAGAGATTTTTCTGGGTATGAAATTCTTAAATTGCATTTTTTTTCTTTCAGTACTTTAAAGATACAATCCCTTCTGCTACTTGGCTTGCATTTTTTTTTTAAAAGAGAAAATTTATTTATTTATTTATTTATTTTTTACTGAATCTAGTGTGCTTTACCACTGAACTTCATACCAGCTTTTTAAAAATTTGTTCTAATTTGTTATACAAGACAGCAGAATGCATTTCAGTTTATAGTACAATTTTTCATTTCTCTGGTTGAACATAAAGTAGAGTCACACCATTTGTGTCTTTATACATGTACCTAGGGTTATGATGTTCATCTCATTCCACCATCTTTCCTGCCCCCATGTCCCCTTCACTCTCCTCTCTCCCCTTTGGCCTATCCGAAGTTTCTCCATTCCTCCCATGCTCCCCCACCCCACCCCCATTATGGATCAGCATCCACTTATGAGAGAAAACATCCCACCTTTGGGTTTTTGGGATTGGCTTACTTTACTTAGCATGATATTCTCCTGCTCCATCCATTTACCTGCAAATGCCATGATTTTATTTTCTTTTAATGCAGAGTAATATTCCACTGTATATATATACCACAGTTTCTTTATCCATTCATGTATTGAAGGGCATCTATGTTGGTTCTACAGTTTAGCTATAAACATTGATGTGGCTGTGTCACTGTAGTGTGCTGTTTTTAAGTCCTTTGGGTATAAACCTAGGAGTGAGATACCTGGATCAAATGGTGGTTCCATCCAAGTTTTCTAAAGAATCCCATACTGCTTTCCAAATTGTTTGCAACAGTTTGCAGTTCCACCAGCAATGTAAGAATGTGCCTTTTTCCTTACATCCTCACCAACACTTATTGTTGCTTATATTCTTAATAATTGCCACTCTGACTGGAGTGAGATGAAATCATGAGAGTAGTTTTGATTTGATTTCTCTAATTGCTAAAGATGTTGAACAGGTTTTTACATATTTGTCAATCAATTGTATTTCTTCTGAGAAGTGTCTATTCAGTACCTTAGCCTATTTATTGACTGGGTTATTTGTTGTTTTGGTGTTAAGTTTTTTGAGTACCTTATATATCCTGGAGATTAGTGCGCTATCTGATGCGCTATCTGATTTGTAGGCTCTCTATTCACCTTAGTGATTTTTTTTTTTTTTTTTTTTGCTGAGAAGAAACTTTTCAGTTTGAATCCATCCCATTTATTCATTCTTGATTTTCTTTCTTTCACTATAGGAATCTTGTTAAGGAAGTTGGGGCCTAGTCTAACATGATGAAGATTTATGCCTACTTTTTCTTCAATTAGGTCCAGGGTTTCTGGTCTAATTCCTAGTCCTTGATCCACTTTGAGTTGAGTTTTGTGCATGATGAGAGATAAGGGCTTAATTTCATTTTGCTGCATATGGATTTCTAGTTTTCCCAGCACCATTTGTTGAAGAGGCTATCTTTTCTTCTCCAATGTATGTTTTTGGCACCTTTGTCTAGTATGAGATAACTGTATTTATGTGGGTTTGTCTCTGTGTCCTCTATTCTGTGCCATTGGTCTACCAGTCTATGTTGCTGCCAATACCATGCTATTTTTGTTACTGTTGCTCTGCAGTATAATTTAAGGTCTGGTATTATGATGCCACCTGCTTCACTCTTCTTGCTAAGGATTGCTTTGGCTGAGTCTCTAATGTTTTCAGATGAATTTCATGATTGCTATTTCTATTTCTATAAGGAATATCATTGGGATTTTGATTGGAACTGCATTTAAATTGAATTTAAATGGTTATCTTGACAATATTAATTCTGCCTATCCAAGAACAAGGTAGATCTTTCCATCTTCGAAGGTCTTCTTTAATTTCTTTTTTTTTTTTTTTTTGTTAAAGAGAGAGTGAGAGAGGGGAGAGAGAGAGAAATTTTTTTTAATATTTATTTTTTAGTTCTTGGTGGACACAACATCTTTGTTGGTATGTGGTGCTGAGGATCGAACCCGGGCCGCACGCATGCCAGGTGAGCGCGCTACCGCTTGAGCCACAGCGCCAGCCCTAATTTCTTTTTTTAATGTTCTGTAGTTTTTCATCAAAGAGGTCTTTCACCTCTTTTGTTGATTCTTTTGTTGATTCCCAAGTACTTTATTTTTTTTTTGAGGCTATTGTAAATGGGGTTGCTTTCCTAGTTTCTCTATCAGAGGATTTATTACTGATATACAGAAATGCATTTGATTTATGGGTATTGGTTTTATATCCTGCTACTTTGCTGAATTCATTTATTAGTTCTAGAAGTTTTCTGATAGAATTTTTCAGATCCTCTAAGTATAGATTCATGTTGTTGGCAAATAGTGATAGTTTGAGTTCTTCTTTTCCTATCCATATCCATATTTAATTTCTTTTATCTGTCTAATTGCTCTGGCCAGATTTTCAAAGACTGTGTTAAATAAGAGAGGTGAAAGAGGGCATCCCTGTTGTGTTCCAGTTTTTAGAGGGAATGCTTTCAACTTTTCTCCCATTTAGAATGATGTTGACCTTGGTCTTAACATATATAGCTTTTATAATGTTGAGATATGTTTCTATTATCCCTATTTTTTTTTGGCGGGGGTACTGGGGTTTGAACTCGGGGATACTCTACCACTGAGCCACATCCCAGCCCTATTTTGTATTTTATTTAGAGACAGGGTCTCACTGAGTTGCTTAGTGCCTTGCCATTGCTGAGGCTGGCTTTGAACTCATGGTCCTCCTGCCTCAGCTTCCTGAGCCACTGTGATTAGAGGCAAGCACTTCTGTGCCTGGCTATACCTAGTTTTTCTAGTGTTTTAAACGTGAAAGGGGGCTGTATTTTTTTTTTTTTGCATCTATTGAGATAGATGCTTTTTTCCTGCATCTATTGAGATGAACATGTGATTCTTACCTTTAAGTCTATTGATGTGATGAATTACATTTATTGATTTCTGTATGTTGAACCAACCTTGCATTCCTGGGATTAAACCCCACTTGATCATGGTGGTACTATATTTTTAATATTTTTTTTGAATTTGATTTGCCAGAATTTTACTGAGAATTTTTGCATCTATGTTTATTAGAGATATTGGTCTGAAGTTTTTTTTCTTGGATGTGTCTTTGTCTGGTTTGGGAACCAGGTGATATTGGCCTCATAGAATGAGTTTGGAAGTGTTTCCTCTTTATTTATTTCAAGGAATAATTTGAGGAGTGTTGGTATTCTTCTTTGAAGGTCTGGTAGAATTCAGCTGTAAATCCATCTGGTCCTGAGCTTTCCTTGTTTGGTAGGCTTTTGATGATGTCTTCTATTTCATTATTAAAATTGATCTGTTTAACTTGTGTGTACTGTTCTGATTCAGTCTGGGTAAATCATATGACTCTAGAGATTTAGCAATGCCTTTGATATTTTCTATTTTATTGGAGTACAGATTTTCAAAATAATTTCTAGTTATCTTCTGTATTTCTGTAGTGTCTGTCATGATATTTTCTTTCTCATCATGGGTTTTAGTAATTGGAGTTTTCTCTCTCCTTCTCTTTGTTGTCATGGATAAGGGTTTATCAATTTTATTTATTTTTCAAAGAATCAACTTTTCGTTTTGTCAGTTTTTCCAATTGTTTCTTTTGTTTCAATTTCACTGATTCCAACTCTGATTTTAATTATTTCCTATCTTTTACTTTTGTTGTTGATTTGTCCTTCTTTTTCTAGGGCTTTAGGTCATTTATTTGACTTTTTCTTCTTTGACGGAATAAACTCCAGGAACTTTCCTCTTAGTACAGTCTTCATAGTGCCCAGAGGTTTTGATATGTTGTATCATTATTTTTATTTATCTGTAAGAATTTTTTAATATCCTCTTTGGTGTCTTTTGCAACCCATTGTTCATTTAATAGCATAGTATTTAGTCTCCAGGTGTTGGAGTAGCTTCTATTTTTAATTTTATCATTGATTTCTAATTTCATTCCATTATGATCTGATAGAATTCAAGGTAGTATCTCTACTTTTTTGTGTTTTGCTAAGAGTTCCTTTATGGCATATATATGGTCTGTTTTAGAGAAGAATCCATGTGCTTCTGAGAAGAAAGGGTATTTGCTTGTTGAAGGATGAAATATTTTATGTATACAGTTAAGTCTAAGTTATTGATTGTATTATTGAATTCTACAGTTTCTTTGTTTAGCTTTTGTTTAAAAGATCTATCCAGTGGTGAAAGAGGTGTGTTAAACTTACCTAGTATTATTGTGTTGTCATCAGTTTGACTCTTGAAATTGAGAAGAGTTTGATAAATGTAGATGCCCCTTTGTTTGGGGCATATATATTTATAATTGTTATGTCTTATTGATGTGTGGTTCCTTTAAGCAGTATGAAATATCCTTCTTTATTCCTTTTGATTAGCTTTGACTTGAAGTCTACTTTATTTGATATGAGGATGGAAACCCCTGCTTGCTTACGCAGTCCATATGAGTGGTATGTTTTTTTTCCCAATCTTTCACCTTCTGTCTATGGATGTCATTTCCTATGAGTCTCTTGAAGACAGCATATTGTTGGGTCTTTTTTTTTTTTTAATCCAATCTGCCAATCTGTGTCTTTTGATTGATGAGTTTAGGCAATTAACATTTAGGGTTATTACTGAGACATTATTGTATTCCCAGTCATTTTCATTTATTTTTGGTTTTTAAATTGACTTGGTTTCTCCTTTGATTGTTTTTTTCTTTAGTGTAATATCTTCCTTTGCTAATTTTCATTGTTGTTTTTGGTTTCCTCCCCATGGAATATTTTGCTGAGGATGTTCTATAGTTCAGGCTTTCTAGTTGTAAATTCTTTTAACTTTTGTTTATCATGGAAGGTTTTTATTTTGTCATCAAATCTAAAGCTTAATTTTGCTGGATATAAGATTCTTGGTTGGCATCCATTTTATTTCGGAGCTTTGGGGGTCTGGGTTGAGAAATCTACAGAGATCATAATTGGTTTCCCTTTGTATATAATCTGATTCCTTTCCCTTGGTGGTTTTTAAAATTCTGTCCTTATTTTGTATGCTAGACATTTTCATTATAATGTGCCTTGGTATAGATCTGTTGTGGTTTTGTACATTTGGTGTCCTGTAAGCCTTTTTTATTTGATTTTACAATTTATTCTTCATGTTTGGAAAATTTTCTGATATTATTTCATTGAATAGATTGTTCATTAATTTGGTTTATAACTCTTTGCCTTCCTCTATCCCAATAATTCTTAAATTCAATCTTTTCATGTTAAGCCATAATTCTTTTTTAAAAAAATTTTTATTTTTTAGTTGTAGTTGGACACAATATCTTTATTTCACTTACTTATTTTTATGTGATACTAAGGATTGAACCTAGGGTCTAATACATGTGAGATGATGAGTGCTCTACTGCTGAGCCACACCCAGCCCTAAACCATAATTCTTGAATGTTCTGCTACTGGTTTCTTACCATCTTCACTGTGTGGTCAACTTTATTTTCAAGATTGTACATTTTATCTTTATTGTCTAAGGTTCTGTCTTCCACGTGATTTAATCTGTTGGTGATGCTTTCTATTGAATTTTTCATTTTGTTTATTGTTTCTTTCATTTCAGGATTTCTGTTTTTTTGTTTTGTTTGTTTAGAATCTCTATCTCCTTATTGAAGTAATCCTTTGCTTCCTGTATTTTCGTAGCTCTTTATCGAAATGATCTTTTACTACCTAAATTTGCTCTCTTATATCATCCTTTAATTTGCAGAACATTTTAATTATGTTCATCCTGAACTCCTTCAAGGACTTGACTCTATGCACTCACATGTTCTGATGTTTTCCCCATTCCAGCTGATGGAAAAAGAAATATATTCAGCATTGTGTGAGCTCTGGAGATGCTATGCAAACCTATACATTTTCAAGGAAAATCAAAGAGAGATATTGCCAACAACAGGTCACTACCAAATGATATGTAACATGATAGGTAACATGATGAACAACAGATTGTTCATTATGTAAAAATGAAATCATCTTGCAAGAAAGTTTGAAGGTGCAGAAAGTTATGAAGACCAAAGAAAGTGATAATTATGGGAACAAATCTAAATCAGATTGACTGTAAAAACAGAGAGGTATGCAACATAATAATAATGAATTGTAGGATTTAAATATTATAGAATCACAATATTTGACAAAATATATTAGGGATCAGATAAATACAAACTAAAACTTTGGAGATAACATTGATCTTAATGATCACAGTAATTGAATGAATAATACCTGTAAAATCATTGACACATAGGTAAAAATATAATTCTGTACATCTTGGGCTTAGGGTTCTTATGAGTCATTAAATGGAAATGTAGACTAGGCAATTGAACATATATGTCTGGTGCAAAGAAAGACTTGTGCAAAAATATAAAACTTTGAGATATCAACATATTTGTGAAGTAGCATATGAAATGACTTAGGGAGAGACAACTAAAGGAGTGAGGACTAAAAGGGGGACCCTAAGTCTAAACCTTGAAGGCAGGACATCTAGAATTAAATTATGATGGACTAAATAATTCATGGCTACATTTTTATTGAAGATAACTAAAGAAATCAAAATTATCTATAAATCAAAAAATCATGAAATAGCTTGTAATTTAAGGAAGAATGTCAAGACAAGATACAGTATAGGACTGGGCCCCAGAGATGAGCCATTAAGAAACACGTACCAGGCTGGGGTTGTGGCTCAGCGGTAGAGTGCTCGCTTCACATGTGCGAGTCCCTAGGTTCGATCCTCAGCACCACATAAAAATAAATAAGTGAAATAAAGGTATTGTGTCCAACTACAACTAAAAAATAAATATTAAAAAAAGGAAACATGTACCAATCCTGGGGAGACAAATGATAAACTAAACTGCACTTATAGTAGTCTTGCTGGGCTGAAGGAACTAGGATTTTGGAATATGAGGATTAGCCCCCAAGGATGGCCACCTACCTCCCAACTTTGGACATGCCTTGAAGTTCTATCATCTGAAAGGATATGGATTGCAGCCTTCTCTCACACCAGGTGATGGTGCAGAAAATTAGAGTCCACTCCTGCTCTGCTAACCAATTTGAGCACCTGGTGTAACCAAAAGCCCTGCCCTCATCCTCAACGCCAATCCAGTAACAAAGACAAGATCTTGAGAAAAAGGAAAAAGAAGGTTTATTGCTTTGCTAGCAAAGAAGAAACACAGGGACTCCTGTCCCAAAGGTTGTGATTCTGCCTGTCTGTAGAAACAGGGGGCTTTTATAAAGGTGATTTAGAGAAAGCGAGATTAGGGAGGAGATCAGAAAGGAGAAGTTTAGAGAAAAGAAAATCAGGAAGCAGAAGTTTAGGGAAAAGAAGATTGGGAAAAAGGAAAAAAAAAAACCCATGTAAGTTTCAAAGGTACAAGGGGTATAGTCAAAGCATCAGTGAATCCCTGTTACACTAGCAGATACAAATCAGTCTTCTCTGGAGGAAGTTAACATCATGACAGCTCTCGAATGATGTCTATAAAGTAATTTCAAGCACTATGTCCTGAACTCAAAGATAAAGAGGCTCACAAGGAGACAAGAAGCCCGTGAGTCAGAATTAGCAGCAAAAACATATAAAAGACTCACAAGGACTTCAGAAATTGGAATTGTCAGACACAAACTGTATAAAATAATTGTGATACCTGTGTTCAAGGGACAGAATCAAGCTTACAAATTGCAGCAGAGGACTGTGAACTATAAAAATTAAAAAGCACCGTAGATTTGAGGGAAAATAAGAAAGTTCAAAAGTGATAAAACATTGGATTTTAAAAAATGGGATCAATAGATTAGTCACAACTGAGAGAAAATTGGGTGGCTAAAATAATATAAAATTCAGGAAAAACTATCAGAATGAAGCAAAGAATAATTTAATAATAGATAATATAAAGACTAGGTAGAGTGGTAGCTCAGGGTGCTTGGCTAGCATGTATGAGGCCCCAGGTTCAATTCCCACCCCCCAAAATGTTATATAGTATATAAGGGTAAGAGATATACTAGATACAATAAGAAGGTCTAACATGTTTAATTGAAATGTTATGGAAAAAAGAATGGATCTGAGACAATATTTTGAAGATATAATGTCTGATAGTCCATTGATTCAAGAATGATATATTTATGGGCTGGCATTGTGGCTCAGTGGTAGCCCTCTCGCCTAGCAAGTATGAGGCCCTGGGTTCGATCCTCAGCACCACATAAAAACAAATAAAGGTATTGCATCCAACTAAAACTAAAAAATAAATATTAAAAAATAATATATTTATTCTGCTATAAAGCCCATGCAGAATAAAAATAAAATAAATACATCAAAGTAAAGCTTTAGTAGATCAAGACAAAGAGCAAAGTCTAAGATAACCAGAAAAAAGGTTAACTTTGAAGAAGCTACAGTTAAACTTAAAATAGGCTTCTCAGTGATGGCAGAGGCTTCAACAGACTGTGACTTACACCTTTAAGAAGTACAGGAAAATACTGCCACTCTAGAAATACTTCAGTAGTGAGAGCCAATCCTTAAGTTTCAAGAAAAATCAAAGAGATATTTCCAATAATAGGTAACTACCAAATGATATTCTGGAAGTTGTTCATCATGTAAAAAAAAATTAATAATCTTGCAAGAAAGATAAGAGGTGCAGAAAGTCATGAAGACCAAAGAAAGTGATAATTATGATGAGAACAAATCTAAATCATATTGACTGTGAAAATAGTGGGGTATGCAACGTAATAATGTTTTGTGAGATTTAAATGTTATAGGCCTGGGTTGTAGCTCAGTGGTAGAGTGCTTGCCTAGCATGTATGAGGCACTAGGTTCGATTCTCAACACTGCATACAAATAAATGAACGTCCATTGACTACTAAATATTAAATAAAGAGACTGTCTAAAAAATGTTATAGAATCACAATATTTGACATATAAGTGGTGAGAGTATAGGTGTATGTGTTAAATGTTGCTAACTCATTTATTTGAGATAAGATCTTTCATATTCCTTTATTTTCATATTCCTTTTCTTGGACAAAAGTTTGCTAACTATATTTTGATTTATTTTTTTCAGCCTTTCTATTGAATTTTAATTTCTTAAAACATAATTTAAATTTTTAAGCACTCTTTCTTGCTTTTTTTTATAATATCATTTCCCTGATATAAGAATGCAGTATCATTTTTAGTTTCTGAATATATGAGGTTAAAAATATTTTCCCCCTATTTGATGATATCTTCATTCTTTATAATAATTTAAAAAATGTTTATCTTGGTCCTTCATATGTTACAGGTTTTCCTCAAATATTTGGCATTTCTTGGTTGTCAATAAATATTTACAAATGCTGTAATATAAAAACTGAGCGTTAAGTCTGAGTAAAAGGGCGCTGCCCACTGCCAGGCAGGTATGGGCAGGTGGAGCCTATTAGTGTTAGAATGGGAAATATTCATTGCAGCTTGTCACACCAGCTACTCTAGTTCTCAACTAGTTCAATCTGTTTCTTTGCAGAACAAACTCTCTGCCCCTGTTTTTATCCTAGGACTTGAAAGACCTTCTAGATGCCTAAAGAGAGGCAGAGAGGAAGGTGGAGAGGTCTGTCCCAGAGAGACTTACAATTGCTCTCTTTTTATTTCACTTTTTTTGCCTCCCTTGCCTTTGGCCTGAGTTCCTATCCTCTCTTGATTCTGCAAGGTAGAATCACTTGCTTGTTGATGCAGCCTAATCTGACAATAGGTTATGGTATAGCTCTTTGTCACTCAGCTAAATAGTCATACGTTCTCTGATTTCTATTTTTCAGACATTTGATGGAATAAATTGCTTGCAAATATGACCTCCCATTTTCTTGTTGTTTTGGATTTGTACCTTTTTAATCCCTTTATTATCTTTAAGGTGATGTTGGTAATGATAAACACATGTGGCTAGCCTCATCTTTTAATGAAGGGGAAATTTAGTAAAAATATTTTCTGTATGAAAATCCTCTTAAATGTACATTTTTTAAAGAAAAAAATCCCTAAATCTCAGCTCTTTTTACATATTCTGCAAAATCAACTTAATGTTGAGACGTTTAAGAAATTTTGATTCAGTAGGTGGCACTCTTTCCTAATTTAACCCAATCCTAAATTAGCGTTTGAAGGGTTCAGAGTGGAAAGCTTTTATTATCTGTATGATTCATATAAATAAGTTTTCAGAGTTTGGTCATTAACTTTAATCAATTGATTAAAAGTCAAGAAAGCCAAATGAGGTGGTACACACCTATAACCCCAGCAATCTGGGAGACTGAGGCAGGAAGATAGAAAGTTCAAGACCAGCCTCAGCAATTCAGTGAGACCCATTCTCAAAATAAAATTTAAAAAGGGCTGGGGCCGGGCATGGTGGTGCACGAACGCCTGTAATCCCAGTGGCTTGGGAGGCTGAGGCAGGAGGATCAAGAGTTCAAAGCCAGCCTCAGCAAAAGTGAGACAAGACTAAGCAATTCAGTGAGAACCCTATCTTTAAATAAAATTCAAAATAGGGCTGGGGATGTGGCTCAGTGGTCGAGTGCCCCTCAATTCAATCCCCAGTAACAAAAGAAAAAAATAAAAAGGGCTAGGGATGTAGCTCAGTGTGAAAGCACCCTGGGTTCAGCCCCCAGTACAAAAAAAAAAAATCAACTAAAATCTCAAATAACTTAAATTGATTAAAAACTAATTACAATCTCCAAAGTATCTTTCCAAATTTCTAAAACATTAGCGTAATAGTGACTTATTGCTCTTATCAAAAGTTAAAAATATTTTAACTCTTATCAGGATCCCAGAGTACTAATGGCATTCAGATCCAAGTTGTCAAGTAAAAAAATCTGCTTTTAGTACATGGGGCAGTTTCATTTCATTCTCTTCTTTCTTCTTCTATGTGGTTATTTCTGAATACTTTCCAAATAAATTAGTCTTTTAAAGCTACTAATAATTTTTAAACAAAGCACAGTCTCTGCAATCCTGTAATCCCAAATCACAGACAAGATACACTTTATGCAATTAAATTAATACTAAGGCAGCTGAGTGAAACTCTTAATGTTTCTGGAAAATTCTGCATGACCTATAAATAATGAAAAGCAAATACACAGAAGCATATTTACTTCCTATTTTGAATTTGCAAAAAGTCAAGCAGTATATAAATCACACTTGAAATTAGAATACTTCCAATTTCCACATAACTTAATTAATTCTCAAGCAAAACAAAATTTTAGAACTATAAAGGACTTTGGAGAGGCTATCCAGTTTAACTTTTTAACAATCAGAAACTTGTGGATTTTTTCCTTGTTGCTGACAAAGTGGAACACTTCAGAAATTATGAATTTCAAAAATAGTATTGTGAAATCATTCCAGAAGAATTAAAGCAATAGTGTAAAATTTCAATGGTAAGTCTGTGATTAACTTAGACTATAAAAATACTTGTGATTAACAATAAGTTATTTTCTGAGAGTGATTTCTCAGCTGGTACTCCTCAATTGTGATTCTAGCCATTTATCGCCAATGATTGATGATGGCTTTCTCTTTCATCTTTCTAGTTTTATTATTATTATTTTAAAGAAACAACTTGTAGATGGACATATAATACCTTTATTTTTATTTGTTAGTTTTATGTGGTGCTGAGGATTGAACCCAGTGCCTCATGCGTGCAAGGCAAGCGCTCTGCCACTGAGCCACAACCCCAGCCCCCTAGTTTTATTTTTAAAATATACTTTCATAGAATTAGATGGCCTCAAACATGCCCATAACTTGACCTAATAACCAGAAACATTTTAGGATACCTAAGATTTCAAATGGTCATCTTCAAAATTCCAGAAATTCTGTGCCCCTCATTAGACCATAATTTGTTACCTCAGTTATTCAGGAACTGAGCCCCACAGATAGCACATTGATAATTTAAATATATTTTGAAGGTTGCATTCCAAATAAATTAGAGAATCATACAGTTTGATAAATATTCATCAAAATTGTATATTGAAATTATCCTCATACCAAATAGCTCCTCACATTTTTCAAATCTATGATTTCACTGACTTTGAAACAGTTTAAAAGAAATAAAGGCTATTGACTACCTTTTCCCTCTGTCTCTCCCTCTTTGTACAATAAAGATTATATGGTACTATACATAGTTCATAAGCTAAACATCATCTCTGTTTACAGTAATGTAAACTGAAATCACATTTATATATAAACAAAATTTTAACAAGGAGCTGAGCTACTTTAACCAAATGAACAGTTATGGAACTGATTGAATTATTTCAGTTTCAATTTTCAATGATATCTTTGTACATCAATAAGAAAGCAAAATGTGAATTACTAAGTATTCTCACTAGTACATCTCTGAGAATCCTTTTAATTCTTTCCAAAGCAGAGGAAATAGTTTAGTAAATACTTTCAATGAGTATTTCCCTCTCTCATTGCATTAAATCTTCAAACTTTGCTTGGTTTTCTTCAATTTGCTTCTTTTTTTTAC
The DNA here is from genome assembly GCF_045843805.1 of Urocitellus parryii. Taxonomy (NCBI): domain Eukaryota; kingdom Metazoa; phylum Chordata; class Mammalia; order Rodentia; family Sciuridae; genus Urocitellus; species Urocitellus parryii. The sequence goes on from NC_135536.1 coordinate 104,227,608, forward strand.
AAAGCTGACTGCACAATTAATTACTCTCTATTGCAAAGTTTATGCAGTTGTGAAATATGCAATGGATTGTGTGCATCCCAGTCTTTCCTTCTGACTTTGATAATTTGTAGAAGTTTTCTTTTTTTCCTATTTATTTTAGGTGATTCATTAATTCAATTCAGTATTTCCATTTTTAGATATAACTTCTCAGATCCCTGCTTGGCAGATAGTTAGTCACTGCTGGCCCATATATGCAGGCCAATTTAGTAATCATTATTTTATTGCAGATTCAGGAAAGCAGAATTTGCCTTGAGTATATGTTTGAATAACCCTGATCTTTCCACAAGTAACTAAAGTTAATTTTCAGAGATTTCAAATGATTGTATTAAGATTAAGAATTTGTTGGGGCTGGGGATGTGGCTCAAGCGGTAGCGCGCTCGCCTGGCATGCAGTGCGGCCCGGGTTCGATCCTCAGCACCACATACCAACAAAGATGTTGTGTCCGCCGAGAACTAAAAAATAAATATTAAAAAATTCTCTCTCTCTCTCTCTCTCTCTCTCTTCTCTCACTCTCTCTTTAAAAAAAAAAAAAGAATTTGTTAATGGGTATGGTGGCACTGCCTATAATCCCAGTGGTTCAGGAGTCTGAGGCAGGGGGAATCACAAATTCAAAGCCAGCCTCAGCAAAATCAAGGTCCTAAATATCTAGGTACAAAAAAAAAAAATTGTGGTTTCTTTTTTTGGGGGGAGTGGGGGGAGGGTACCAGGGATTGAAATCAAGGGCACTTGACCACTGAGCCACATCCCCAGCCCTATTTTGATTTTATTTATAGACAAGGCCTCATTAAGTTGCTTTGTACCTCGAAGTTGCCAAGGCTGGCTTTGAACTTGTAGTTCTCCTGCCTTAACCTCCTGAGCTTCTGGGATTACAGCCACCATGGCTGGCGAATTTGTGGTTTCTTAGTGGCAAAATTGAGAATGGAACCCCAATCTCCTTCAGTATGGTTCAATAAATATTTATTGAATGCTATTTCTCTACCAAATAGATAAAGATATTTTCTTTGATTTTAGTGCTTCAGAAGAGACAGGTGTGTATGTAAATAAGTATAATACTTATAGTAGAAGTGTACACATATATTGAAAAGAAGTGTACAGAAATGGAAGTAATTGTTTCAGGAAGGGGGAAAGAGGCAAAGAAATGCCTCTGGGAAGACTTAGAGGAATGGGTAAGTTTATTAAGCAGGGCTGAGGCTGTAGCTTGGAGCACTTTCCTTGCCTGGGGGAGCGGAGCTTGGGTTCAAATCACTAGTACCAAAAACAACAACAACAACAACAAACTTTTTAAGCAGATGATAGATGGATGGAATGTAAAGGAAAGGGGAAGGGTTATGAACTCCCATTTTTACCCCGTATACAGATTGCTGAATCACATCAGTTACATCAATTACATTTCCATTGATTTACATATTGCCATTCTAGTGTCTGATGAATTCTGCTCTCTATCCTAACTGTGAAATATGATATATCAAGTTAGATGTATTGTTTTGAAAGACCAACAATAAAAAAAATAAATAAAAAAAAAGAAAGGGGAAGGTATTTTGAGACAAAAGGGACAATAGGTGCAAAGGCAGAGCAATGGAAAAAAAGAGACACATATCTAGCAGAGAGGGTGAAACTTGAATCCTCTTGGTATGTTGAAGGAAAATATCCAATAGAAAAAGAAAGGTAAAAGATAATGGAAATAAAAGTAGGCTTACCTGAGTGAGCATTGAGACTGAAAGTTCAGATGAAAAAATTAGCTTTGAATAGAAGAGATATCCCTTCTTCTGAAATAGGTAAGAAGGGATTGTACAAACAGAATTTGGTTTGTTAGCTTCCAAGGGCAAATCCAAGGGTTGTATTGGAATAATACTTTTAAAAAATTAGACAAGTAAGAGTTTGAGAAGTCCACTGAAGTCTAAGCAGGGCAGGGGCAGGATGGTGGAAAGAGGTGGTATGAAATGACCCTGGAATATTCTGGATTTTGAAATACTTTATTTGCTAAGCTGAGGATTTAGGACTTTAACCTGAAGGTGATGGAGGGTCATTGAATGATAAACAATTTGGTGTCTCAGTTTCTGCCACACCCTCACAGTGGTTTAAGTTTGAATTAATGGTGGTGTGACCAAAAGAAGCATAGCAATCAGGAAACAATTATATGTGATTGCTATCTCCCACCCCCTTGCAATTTCAATTCACCCCTTTTCTGCTCTGGATCTACTGCCTTATATTTGTTGTTTTGCCTGCCATTATGTCAATAACTATTGTAATTTTTTATCATTCTCTGCTGAGTTATTAACAAACCTTCTCTCTAGGTAGATGGTCCTATCTCATGTTTCAGAGGAAATCAAGATCTTTAAGGGAGTAAACTCTTGATTTCTTCCCCACTGATACCATACCTGAAGCTAACAAATCTAATTCTGCTTGTACAATCACTTTTCCCTTCATATTCACTAGCTCTTCTACTATCCAAGGCAAATTCTTCAATATGATCTTTGAATCTCATTTCCTCTGCTCCTACAGGAATTTTTCTACAGTGAGCATCCCTATATTTACCTCTCTTCTTCTACTCATTCTTTCACTTTAGCATGACAAGAGGATTTAAGTATCACTCTTCTTGACTCAAAGTTCTCGTAGGTATGTCCCCCTTTTTCATTTACTACCAATTGCACAGAATGGTACTAGTCCTTGACTGACTACACTGTTTCTTTCTTTCTATACTAGGACTTCTCAACTGAGATATTACTGACATTTTGGTCCAGCTGATTCTTTGTTGTGGGGCACTGTTATATGCATTGTGGAATATTTAGCACATTCCTTTAGATATCAGCAGCATTTCCTTGGTTGTGATAATTAAAAATATCTCCAGTTTGTCAAACAATCCCTGGGAATCAAAATCACCCCTAGCTGAGAAACCCTGTTTTAAAATATTTAAGACAATGAATGTGCTCTTGTTTACACATATCCTTATTGATAAATTAACAGATATTTCATGAGTGTTTGGTTACTCAATTCACTGTTGAAATTCTTTCCCCCTTTGACTTATTTTCTGTATCACTTTGTTATTATTATTTTTTTCCCTCTTGTTCTGGCCCATCATCCATCTCCTCCTGGAATTTATTTTCATTCTAAACCTATAAAATATAAGACTTCTCTGGATAACTGTCTCCTTTTACTATACTTTGGGTGACCTCATAAAAATTATTGCTTCAATTATCACATGTAAAGTAAAGGAGTCTAAATCTCTAGCTTTAATCCAGTGCTCCCTCCTGACCTCCAGACCCATATGTCCAACAACCTGCTGGAATCTCCACTTTGGGAAAATCAAATTATACTTGTCCAAAAAAGACAGGTCCCATCTCCGACCTAAAGTCCCATGAACCCCACAAGTTGAGTTTTGCCATACAGTCTTTTTCTTGAATGGCATCACCACTCCACTATTTACCTGTCATCATAAATCTGGAAGCCTCTGACATTCTTTCTTCTTCTCCGTATATACAGTTAGTCATCCAGTATTCCTATTTTTTTGTATCTTTCTGTATATTCTCATTCTCCTTTCTACAATCCTCATAATTTTTATCTATCATTCATTTGGTCTCCCTCCACTATTCTTGCCCGGCTCTGACCCGTCTCCTATTCTGCTTATATAATGGCATCTGTAATAGTCATATTTTATTGTTATTGCTGATTCATTTCTTTAATGACTTTTCATAGTTTTAAGTAAAAAAAGTTAACTTCTTACCCTAAGCCAAAAAAGCCTTATTTGATCCATTTATATCTGATTCTCTTCCCTCATTTCTTGATTTTTCCACATATGACACATTCAGTAGATTTTCATAGATAATTTCACTCATGCTTTTTCAGATACAGAAGTTCATATCTTAGCATATATTGATCTTTCTGCCTAGAATATTATTTTTCTTTTGATTTTATTTAACTGCCCTCTCTCATGATGGAAAATTTAGTTCAAACATCACTTCCTGTAGATTTGTCTATAGTGTCCCATCTTTGTGTTCTCTGAGAAAGAACTACCACATCATCTTAACCCTTCCACATTATAGTGTAAATAATGGATTTACTTTCTGGATTTTGTAAAAACACTGGAAGTAGGGTGGCTATACTATATTTAGTACTTTCTGGGTCTCACATAATGTTTAACACAGTAAGTGCTTGATAAATGTTTACTGAACAAATAAACATTAAAGATACTAAAAGGCCTGGATGGATGAAGAATATGTGGAGGAATAGAGGGATTTGATGTATTTCAGAGGCAAAATTGGAAGGGTTTTATTGATTGATTAGAGGTAGGAAGCAGGAAAGAAAAGTCATAGATGACTTTTGGATTTCTAGTTTGGATAACCTGGTGCTATTGACTGAGACAGGAAAGAATAAGTTTAATAAAGAATAAGTTTAATAAGTTTTAGGATAGATGTAAATGCAATAAATCTATATTTATTCATATCCATATACTTATGGGTAGGAAGTATTAGAAATGGCTAAGCTCAATAGATATATAAGGTAAGCTACAAATATGATTAATCTTCTAGTAGCCATATTATTTTAAAAAAACAAGTGAAATTAATTTTGACAATATTTTTTAATTTAATCCAGGCTTTCAACTCTACTATTAGCATTTTGGGCCAGGGAATTCTTTGTTGTGGAGGCTTATCATGTAAGGGTAGAATGTTTTGCAGCATATCTGGCCTTTATCAAATTGATGTTCATAGCTACCCCATCATCCTTGAGTTGTGGCAATCAAAAATATGGCCAAATGTCATTAAACGTCCCCTGGGGAGTGGGGAGGAATAATCCCATCTTGAGAAAACTAATTTAATTCAATACATTCCAAATATTATTTCAAGATGTAATCAATATTAAATGGCATTAAAAATTTCACAATTCTTTTAGTGTACCTTTTGTAATTGAATATACTTTTCACTTAAGGTGAAAATAAAGGGGCTAAAGAAACCAATATTTGGCTCTTACCCTCTAAGTCAGCCTGAACCCAGGACAGGGGAAAAAGCTTTGCAACTCCCGGCCACATAACCTCCCGATAAGGGAGATTAATGAGACTAATGGAGAACAGAAAGCCAATGAGTGTACATGCTGCAAAACAGGAGGGTCTTAAGTGAAAAGGATGATGGGGCAGCTATGAACATCAATTTGATTCTTGGGGAACCTGTGAGCAGCATTTTAGTTCTGTTAGTGCCATCTGCATTAGGATGGGTCAAGGTCTTGCTGATCATATGGCTTCCCTTGGAAGCATCAGGCATGTCTCCTTTTTAAATGACCCTCCTGTTTTGCAGCATGTATACTCATTGGCTTTCTGTCCTCTTATTGAGGATACAAGTCAAGAACTTTATGAAAAAAGGCTAGAATTGGAAATAAGGCTTGAGAGGTCATTAGGCTCTAGCAGTTAAAATCATGAAAATAGATGAATAATATGGAGAACATAAGTGAACAGAAGAGTACTGAGAAAGATAAGCTGATGCAAAAGGAGAGATTTAATGTTTATGGAATGTGAAATTGGTAAGCAATGTTTGGAGCATTATATAAATTGTTACATGAGATAAGAACATTTTGAGGCAAATAATGTTATCCCGATTTATTGGAGATTTATGAAAGTTTAATAAATCAGACAGCTGCTAAGGGATATCACTGAGTTTTTGAAGGAAAGTCTGTCTGACTTATGTCAGAATATATGTACCGTACCTACAACGTCCTGGTGGACATAACGAAACGTTTGCTATTTAACTGATTTTCATAATATAATTAAGAAGCCTCCTACGACTGTACAGCCAGAGTTCCCAGGATATTTATTACCACCTTTAACCCAATTTCGGAAGCAAATTCACAACACTGAGATGTGATCTTCATGTCATTAGCGCGTAATGATGATTTGGGTTTCATTCATTGTGAAAGACATTAAACCATGTTTTTGTTGTAAGTGTACGTTAGTTAATTTTGTAGTTGTAATTTTTAGTTAGGAAAAACTTAATCAAGATACAGTCAAAATTATGCTGAAATACTGAACGCATAATCGTTTAAGAAAATAAAATAATGAGCTTTGTAACACCGGTTGGTTTCAACAGATTGTTAAAACGACTACAAAGGGGCAGGGCCGGGGAAAGGGGGCGTGGCCGTCAGAAGCAATCTGAGCAAGCGCAGAAAGAAACAGCTGTTAATGGAGGCGTGAAGGCTGGTGCGCTGTTGCTTTCCGAACTGTCGTAAAGGCCCCCAAGTGTCGCGCTCGCCCTGTAGGAGAGGGATTGGTTAGGCGGCGGCGGCGGCAGCAGGGTAGGAGAGCGGCATCGGCGACGGTGATGGTGGCGAGGTGTTCTGTGTGCGCAGCATAGAAACACCCGCAGTTTCGGAGAGGGAGTTCCTGTGGGATCACATTAAGCACTCGGAACCCAAGCTGGGTTAGCCTGGGCCGAGTCCAGACGCTGCCGCACGTACAGTTCTGGTGGCGGTGACAGACGCTGCGCTTGACTACAAGGGCCTCTCAGGCTGAGTTCTGAGGCGCAGATCGCTGGCTCTCGACGCATTCTCTTCCCCTCCTTACCTTTCCTGTCTTCCTTCCTGGATCTGTGCTTCCCGGACCCTGGGAAGAGGGTGGCTAATGATTAAGGTGAGGGAAACAGGGGGGAGGGGAGCGGCTGAGGCCGCGCGTGCGCGCAACGGGGGAGGGGCCGGCCCGGAGGGGAGAAAGAGGAAGGGCTGCGGCCGCGGAAGACTGGGGTCGGCGACCGGCCGCTGCCTGCTGTCTCCGTAGTGACTCAGGGTCCCGTCTCAGCAGAAGATTTAATTGTGTTTGGGTAAAGCTTTTGCCTCCCGACACACCCACAGCCTACAGTGCTGGGTTGGGGGCGACGGGATTTCTTTCCCCGTTCGCCTCTCGCTAGTCTCGGGATGGGGGCTGAGGACTGAGGCGTGGGAGTTCGATTTGACAATGGAGTGATGAAGGTAACCCGGACCCGGGGACTTGGAGGGCGCTAGGTCAGTCCTGACGGTTAGGGAGTTGCCTTCTTCTATGATCAAGGAAACGTAGTCGGCCGAACAGCAGAGACATAGACGCGTCAGATTTTGTGTGGAGTTGGTTTGTTGGTCATTAAAGAAAGAAAAATATTTCTAGTATTGCCTAAAATAATTTATTAGTCAGTAGCAGTGCGGTAGTGGGAATATTTGTTCTGTACTGCAGCAGTAAAGGTTTGCCCCCATAGTTCTTAAATAGGTTATAGTAGCGCCTTACAGATATTTCTTAACGCAAGTGTAAGTTTTAGCGTTTAAAAAAATACCAGGAAGTGTAAGATATTCATTTAATTTGTTCATGTTTGTGGTGTGGGGTGACTCCATTGTATTGTTGTAAGCTTTCCTGTTTCTTGATTTATATGCAGTATGAATTTAGTACTCTTGAGTAGTAATGTGCAAGCGGACATAGACTTCCTTGTAGGAGTTCTTACAGATGTTGAACCTGATAATCCAAACTTTATTTCATTTGGTTTTATTTTTCTCTTATTTTGAGGATTTCTACAACCAAAAAGAACAGACTGAGAAAAAGATAAGCTAAGGTTCCATTTCCTTTCCCATTGTGTGTGTGTACGTGTGTGTGTCATTGCTTGCAAAAGCTTGAATGTGATTTTGAGATTATATAGAAATTCTTTCCGTAATACTGGTTTTACTTGGTTTTTTTTTTTTTTTTTTGGTGTGTGAAGATCTCTGTTTGATAGTTTGTTACCTTGTATTTTTTAGTAAAAATGTTCATGTCAGTTGAATAACTGTTAAACAATAATTTTTGGTTACATCTGTGAGGCAAAAGAAATGAGAAGGAAGCCCTTTTATTCTGAAAATAATTTAAATTTATTTAAGCTTTGAATTATTTTACTTTGATCAATCTTACCATTTAACCTTGAACAAATGACTTTATCATCTATTGCTCATTTGTTTGACATTTATGATTTACAGTATTAGTCAGGAATTAGCCAGGGTGTTCATGAATTGGTCTGAACAATATTTTAGAAACAATTATGAAGAGTCTCCTTGATTATCAGAGGTACTAGCTTATGTGTGTGGATCCTTCTGTCTCTTTCCCTTTTGGTTGCTGTGTGTTGGTCCCAGTGTGTTTCTAGTTGTTTCACTAGAAATAGAGTTGATTTCTTTTTCTTTTTCTTTTCCTTCTTTCTTTCTTTTTCTTTTCTTCCTCTTTTTTTTTTTTTTTTTTTGCTTTGGGGGTCTTGCTGTATTGCCCAGGCTGGTCTCGAACTCCTGGGTGTAACCTATCCTTCTACTTCAGACTCCCCGACTACAGTTGTGCACCACTGTACCCTGGCTTAGAGTTGGTTTGAAGAAAGGTATAGTAAAAATAATCTCATTTCAGTGAAAAATGTTAATTTCACTTTGGTACTCTATTTCTACACATAACTGAAGCACAGCTGTATTGATCTTTAAAGTAAGAAAACAGCAGATTAAGTGTATAAAGCAAAGAAATAATCATTTTGGATACTCCTAAGAAGTTATTTTTATTTTCAAATAAAAACTGAAGTAAAAAAAACTCACGAAATTATAAATCCTTTAAATTGCTAGACATTCCTTTTATTTTTGTTAAAGATGGATTTTGGTATCATGATTTACTTAAATATTTATATGTGCCCCTGTTTTGACCCCCCCCCCCAACCTTATGCTAGGACTTCAATAGGTAGAAAGATGACAGTACAAAAAATGATAGTAATTAAAATATGCTATAAATTGACATTAACTTTGGGAGTGACATTGTCTTATGAAAGTATAGAACTAGGGCTGGGGTGGTAGGTAGCTCAGTGGTAGAGTGCTTGTCTCGCATGTGTGAAACACTGGGTTCAATCCTCAGCACCACATAAAAGTAATAAATAAAATAAGATATTGTGCCCATCTACAGCTAAAAAATAGTATAGAACTAGAGACAGAAATCAGAATTTTTTATTCATTTTTGAGATCTAGAGTTTAGATTTAGGTTTGCTTGGTATACATTGGATCTTTTGAGTTTATTGTTAAAGCTTTCTTGGTCTTCATAGCTTTCTCAGTTGTTGAAAAGTATAGGACAGGTAATTCTGGTTTATTCTAGATCCCAAATTTAGTGGCTTGTATTTTAGGTGTTTGGGTTATTTAATCATGATCAAATTACCAGAAAGAAATAATATCTATCTCCCCATCTAACCCCTCCCAGTCATAGAGGTTTATTTAGGAAAGTTGATACATATTCAAGGGAGAATGGAGGTGATCTCGAGAGAAAGGCCTTTGGGGTAAAGCAAGAAATATGCTTTCAAGGGAGAATGTGGGCTATCTCTAGAGGGAGAGACAGCCTGTATATATTTTACATATGTATAAAACCTATGATGAAGCTATGTTTGTTGTTCTAGGTAGTAACTGTTTTTAGATCATTGTGAATAATTTTTCTTTCAGAAACCTGTAATTATTGTTTTAAAGTCTAGAATTACATTTGAGTGTCTGACACCTCTGTTCTTTCTTAAATCCCATAGATTTTTGGTAACAGCTTGCCCAGGTTGCTACAGGTACTCAATTTATACCGTTAGATGAAGAGAGCTACAGATGTTTAAAACCAAATGCTTTGCTGAATTTGCATTTTAAATTGAGATACTATGCTTTTAAGTCTCTCAGTAAGTATTTATTCAGTATCTCATATTCTAGGCACTGTCATTGGTCTTCAGTAGAAAGGCACTCTGCCTTCATGGAGTAGACATTCTTTTGGGCAGAAACAAAATACACAGAATAGTTTCAGGTGGTGGTGAGTGCCAAGAAGAAAGTAAGATCACAAAATAAATAATGAATGGAAGATGGGGTTCTACTATGAATTGAGGCCATTTTTCAGGGGTAATAATTTTTTTTTTGTTTTTTTTTTATTGGTTGTTCACAACATTACAAAGCTCATGACGTATCATATTTCATACATTAGATTGAAGTGGGTTATGAACTCCCAATTTTACCCCAAATGCAGATTGCAGAATCACGTCGGTTACACATCCACAATTTTACATAATGCCCAATTAGTAATTGTTGTATTCTGCTACTTTTCCTATACCCTACTATCCCCCCTCCCCTCCCCTCCCATCTTCTCTCTCTACCCCATCTATTGTAATTCATTTCTCTCCTTGTTAATTTTCCCATTCCCCTCACAACCTCTTATATGTAATATTGTATAGCAATGAGGGTCTCCCTTCATTTCCATGCAATTTCCCTTTTCTCTCCCTTTCCCTCCCATCTCATGTCTCTGTTTAATGTTAATCTTTTCTTCCTGCTCTTCCTCCCTCCTCTGTTCATAGTTGCTCTCATTATATCAAAGAAGACATTTGGTATTTGTTTTTTAGGGATTGACTAGCTTCACTAAGCATAATCTGCTCTAGTGCCATCCATTTCCCTGCAAATTCTATGATTTTGTCATTTTTTATTGCTGCATAGTACTCCATTGTGTATAGATGCCACATTTTTTTTATCCATTCATCTATTGAAGGGCATCTGGGTTGGTTCCACAGTCTAGCTATTGTGAATTCTGCTGCTATGAACATTGATGTGGCAGCATCCCTGTAGCATGCTCTTTTAAGGTCTTCAGGGAATAGTCCGAGAAGGGCAATAGCAGGGTCAAATGGTGGTTCCATTCCCAGCTTTCCCAGGAATCTCCAAACTGCTTTCCAAATTGGCCGCACCAATTTGCAGTCCCACCAGCAATGTACAAGAGTACCCTTTTCTCCACATCCTCGCCAGCACTTGTTGTTGTTTGACTTCATAGTGGCTGCCAATCTTACTGGAGTGAGATGGTATCTTAGGGTGGTTTTGATTTGCATTTCTCTGACTGCTAGAGATGGTGAGCATTTTTTCATGTACTTGTTGATTGATTGTATATCCTCCTCTGAGAAGTGTCTGTTCAGGTCCTTGGCCCATTTGTTGATTGGGTTATTTGCTATCTTATTGTCTAATTTTTTGAGTTCTTTGTATACTCTGGATATTAGGGCTCTATCTGAAGTGTGAGGAGTAAAAATTTGTTCCCAGGATGTAGGCTCCCTATTTACCTCTCTTATTGTTTCTCTTGCTGAGAAAAAACTTTTTAGTTTAAGTAAGTCCCATTTGTTGATTCTTGTTATTAACTCTTGTGCTATGGATGTCCTATTAAGGAATTTGGAGCCCGACCCCACAATATGTAAATCATGGCCAACTTTTTCTTCTATCAGGCAAAGAGTCTCTGATTTGATATCAAGCTCCTTGATCCATTTTGAGTTAACTTTTGTGCATGGCGAGAGAAAGGGATTCAGTTTCATTTTGTTGCATATGGATTTCCAGTTTTCCCAACACCATTTGTTGAAGATGCTATCCTTCCTCCATTGCATGCTTTTAGCCCCTTTATCAAATATAAGATAGTTGTAACTTTGTGGATTAGTCTCTGTGTCCTCTATTCGATACCATTGGTCCACCCGCCTGTTTTGGTACCAGTACCATGCTGTTTTGGTCACTATTGCTCTGTAGTATAGTTTGAAATCTGGTATCGCTATACCGCCTGATTCACACTTCCTGCTTAGAATTGCTTTTGCTATTCTGGGTCTTTTATTTTTCCATATGAATTTCATGATTGCTTTATCTATTTCTTCAAGAAATGCCTTTGGGATTTTGATTGGCATTGCATTAAACCTATAGAGAACTTTTGGTAATATCGCCATTTTGATAATGTTAGTTCGGCCTATCCATGAACAGGGTATATTTTTCCATCTTCTAAGGTCTTCTTCTACTTCTCTCTTTAGGGTTCTGTAGTTTTCATTGTATAAATCTTTCACCTCTTTTGTTAGGTTGATTCCCAAGTATTTCAGGGGTAATAATTTTGATTTTTGATTGGAAAGAATCAGCTGTAGTGACAGTCTAGAGGAAGAGGGCTGTAGATGACAGAAACAGCAGATACATTAGATTGGAATATTCTGGAGAATTTTCAAGTGTAAATTAATTGCTTGGTTTGTCTTTTAGACTTTTCATAATTGTAGATGATATAAATAGATTAAAATTATTTTATGTGTAGCAAACTGATATAAATTGGCCTTATTTAAATCCAGACTCAAACCAATTGTAAAAAGTCATTTTTGAAACACTTGGCGGACTCTATATGTGAATGGTATTAGATGATATCAAGGTGTTATTGTGTATTTTTTGATAAGGCTGTTAATGACATCATATTTTGTAAGAAAATGCCCATTTTTTTTTAAGAGATGGAAATGGAGGCATGAAGGAGAAAAATGGTAAATGTCTGGTATTCGTTTAAAAATTAATACTTTTGTGCCAAAACCTGGGGATGAGCTGGATGAAACAAATAATGACAATATTTTTTTTTTAACTGGGATTTAACCCAGTTGTGCTTTACCACTGGGCCACATCCTCAGCCCTTTTTTATGTTTTATTTAGAGACAGGGTCTCACTGAGTTGCTTAGGACATTGCTAAGTTGCTGAGGCTGGCCTTGAACTTGGATCTTCCTGTCAGACTCCTGAGTTGCTGGGATTACAGGCATACACCACTGCCCTTAGCTTATTCCAAGTAATATTTTGAATTTATTAGTGAATCAATTGCTATTCATAAATTGTTTTAAAAGTCCATATCAAAAGGCTTAAAATGGGGGCTGGGGCTGTAGCTCAGTGGCAGAGCACTTGCCTCAGCACCACATATAAATAAATAAATAATAAAGGTACATCAACAATTAAAAGATATTTTTTTAAAAAGGCTTAAAATGAAAAACATCATTCCCCCCATGCTATTATTCTTTTAATTCCCTAGTTCTCCATGAGTAGAAACATGCCTTTTAAAAACTATTTTTCTAGGGGCAGGGAATATAGCTCAGTGGTACAGCACTTGCCTATAGCCCTAGGCCCAGGGTTTGATCCCTAGCACCTCGTACTATTTGGAAGGCAGAAGTGCTGGGAATTGAACAGAAGGGCCTCACATCCTCACATGCTAGGGATGCACTCTACCAGTGAGCTCTCCACCTTTAGCCCCTACCTTCATATTTCTTAGTAGTATGCTTCCTCCTCCTTTTTTTTTTTTTTCCACTTGGGATCTTGCTTTGTTGTCTATTTACTTTTGATATCAGTTTACATTTCTAATTTTTAAAAAAATTTTTTTTAAAAGAAAAGGTACCAAATTTTCAAAATGGAAAGAATGTACAGGGAAAAATGAAGCTCCTTGCCATCTTTATCTTTCTACTATCCAGTTCTTTATCCTAGAGATATATTTTCTCTTAATATTTTGTATGTGTATTCAGATCAGCAGTTCTAAAATTATAGTCTGTGGACTCTTGAGAAGATCCTGGAATGTTTTAGGAAGTTTTCCAGGTTGAAAGTATTTCATAATACTACTCAGTTCTTATTTACTGTGTAACTGTTGTCAACATTAGTTGACATTTGCACTGATGATGCAAAAGCAGCTGTGGTATGAATCAAGATACTGGCAAAAGTGCACTCATTATTATACTCTTCAGTTATAAACGTAAACTATATGTTTGCCTTAAAAATGCCAGTTTCATTAAAGATGATCTTTATAAGCAGGAATATTAATTTTGTTAATTTTGAACCTTGTTCACAAGTCTTTTTAACATTCCTTTGGCAAAATGGAAAGGATGCTATAAAACACTTCTGCATTTCAAAGTATATTTGTCTTGAGGAAAAGAACTTGTGTGATGGAGTTGCCTTTCAAACAGCAAAGTATCACTTTTTTTCATGGAACATTTTTATTTGAAAGAATGGTAAATTTATAGTTACGTAAACTTGGGTATTTGCTCATTTTCTCAAAAGTAAGTGAGCCTGTCACTTCAAGGAATACAACAGACACAATTTATTGCCTAGACAAAATTTATTTTTTGAAGCAAATATTACATTTTGGAAAACTTACTTACCACTAGGAGCTTGGCAATTTCTTGGGACTTTCTGATAAGATTCGAAGTGATAATAACAAATATGTATGTGTGTTTTGTTGTTAAATAAAATGTGTTCTTAGAAGATGTGCATAATTTAGTATTTTTGAATGACTAGTGCATAATATTACAAAACTATGGATAGGTGAAAGATTTATATAAAGTATAAGACAGAACAATAGATTTTTAATGAAATGGTATGAAAAGTTTTATTATTATAGTTTTGAATTACACATGGCAACTAACCTTTATGAACCTCTCGTCTGGTCTCTCTTCCCAGTTCTTGGTGGCAAAATCATATTTAAATAAGTGAACAAACAGTTTTTACATATTTGGTGAATAGATTTATTTTGCAAGACCAGAGTCTACTTGAACACCTATGTTCTTTAATACAGAATACCTTAGTATTGCTTGAATTCACCATTTTATTTTTATAACCCATCTTCCTGCCATTCCTCTGATATGATTTTATTTTTATTGTTCACTTAAGGACTCATCTGTTAAACTTTGGTTTCATCTCTGGAATCAATAGTTATCCCTTCTGTCTTCACATAGTATTTAGCTAGTACTTTATCTTGTAGCAGTTACATTCTATTAGACCTTTAACATTCTCCTGCTGTGGAGTCCAAGTTTCTGGAAATGTCTGTGATAAATACTAGAAATTAGGGTTGAGTAATATAATAATCTTATATAAAAATAAAGTTATAGGGGCTGAATTATGAGCAAAACTCTTGAAACCATGCATTCAATTTTAAGAGACAGAGAGATAGGGAGAGATAGATACATCAAAGCTAGTAAATTATAAATCCAGTCTTTTGTTGTCAGGCCATAGGCAAGTTGTTTAACTTATGCAATCCTCAGTTCCCTGGAGAGAATAGTGTTTTGTTTTGTTTTGGGGTACCAGGGATTGAACTCAGGGGCACTCAACCACTGTACCCCATTCCCAACTCTTTTTTGTATTTTATTTAGAGACAGGTTCTCACTGAGGTGCTTAGTGCCTCCTTGTTGCTGAGGCTGGCTTTGGACTCTTGATCCTTCTGCCTCAGCCTCCAGAGCTACTGAGATTACAGGCATTCTCCTCTGCTTCTGGTGAGAATAGTTTTTTAGTAAGGATAACATGAAATAAAAACATGGCATACAATTCTTTATAGGCCCTGGACTACCTCTGAGCCCATTTCTGTTTCTTCCACTACCCCCCTCCCCCAATCCCCCTCCCCAAGACCTGTAATAGATCTTTCCTTACTTTTTCTTCTTCCAGTAAGTAAAACCCTCTCTAGAACTTTTCTTTCCCTGTGGTTAGTTTTTCTTATGATTTAGTTTATTAGCTTGAGAGAAACTTGTGTTGTTTTTTTTTTTTTTTAAATTTTAATATTTATTTTTTAGTTATCGGCGGACACAACATCTTTGTTTGTATGTGGTGCTGAGGATTGAATCTGGGCCGCACGTATGCCAGTCGAGCGCGCTACCGCTTGAACCACATCCCCAGCCCGAGAGAAACTTGTTGATGATCAGCCTTTACCATTTATTTCCTTAAGAGCACATATTTTTCTCCTTAATTATATTTTGAATGTTTGTGTCTACTCATTTGTATGAAATTTTCATGAAAACAAGGACTATTTTCTTTTTTTTGAATGGTAGAAGACAGAATTCAGGGATGCTCCATCACTGAGCTGAATTCCCAGTTTTAAAATTTTATTTCTTTTATTTTTGAGACAGAATCTTGCCAAGTTGATGAGGCTGGCCTCAAGCTTGCAATTGTCCTGCCTCAGTCTCCTGAGAAGCTGGGATTTCACGTTTGTATCACTGTTTCCAGCTGAGTTCTAGATCTTGTTTGTAGCTTAGCCCCAGTACCTAGAATAGTGCCTAACTCATAGACTTGATATTTTTTAAATAAGACTGATAGCCTTGCACATGTTAGGCAAATGCTGTACTACTGACCTATATCCCCAGCTCCTATCTTCTAGATCCCTATTTTTGGTTCTTTTTTTTTTTTTTTTTTTTTTTTTTTGGTACTAGGGATTGAATCCAGGGGACACTTAACCACCAAGCCACATCCACAGCCCTTTTAAAAATATTTTATTAGAGACAGGATCTCATCAAATTGCTTAGGGTCTCACTAAGTTGTTGAGTCTGGGTTTGAACTTACGATCCTCCTGCCTAAAGCCTCTTGAGTCATTCACTGGGATTACAGGTGTGCACTATTGTGCTGGGCTATTTTTGGTTCTTGCTACAAGAATTTTCACTTTATGTTCCCATTACACTGGTCCAAGGAAGCAAAAATGGCATTTAATCACAAATAACCTTGGAAATCTTGAAGTTGCCTATAAAATATAAATTATAGACATACAGTCTCGTAATGTCCAACAGTTCAGTTTTTCCTTCAGCCTTGGAGCAAATCACATTTTCATTGTTAAAAACCAGATGAAGTAGTGTGTTGGCCCATGATGTGGGGAAACTAAATGGCACTAAACATTAGAGTCTGATGGCACAGGAAGATGCTCCTATCATGAGAGACATATGAGAAATGAGACCAACTAGAGGATAGCAAAATTTTATCTTCTATTGTGCGAGATTTCAGGCATATAATTAGTGAGTAGAACGGCAAACACATGTAGTTTAAATGGTTTGAATGTTTTCTTCATGTAGTTGAGTTTATTCTATAGGTATGATTTCTATCCAGAGGTATTCTCCCCAGTTTTCAGTATGATTTTAACTTCAGTCATTACAATGTTAGTATTTCTTCCTGTTTTCTCTTATAATTATGTTCTCTAATTAATATTATCTAGGTTACATATTTTGACTGACCTAAATCATATACACAGAACAAAAACAAATTTTATCTAAATAAGGTTATAGTACTTTCGAGAGAGATTGTTTCCTTGGGCAGTTTTGCTCCCCAAGGTAGAGCCTACATTAGGACAGGTATTCAGTTTTCTTGTTTTGTTTTGTTATTCTGACCTTTGCGTTGGCTTTAACAACTCAGGGGTTTGGTCTTCTAGAGGGATTTGATGTTAACTCAAATAAGAAGGTAGACTAGGGGCTGAGGTTGTGGCTCAGAGGTGGAGCATTCGCCTAACACGTGCGAGGGCCTGGGTTCGATCCTCAGCACCACATAAAAATGAATAAAATACAGATATTGTATGTCTAGTTACAACTAAAAAATAAACATTAAAAAAAAAAAAGAAGAAGGTAGACTAATCTCTAATCTGAGGTGGGTGTTTCTAGAGAATAGAAGGTCTACCCTTTGGGGAGGGGGAGAAACTCAGGGGAACGAAGCTTTGTGGACTTTTTTTTTGTCCTGGATTATTTCTAAAAACTGATTAACTCTTCAACTTTAAAAGCAACAATAGAGGGCTGGGGTTGTGGCTCAGCAGTAGAGCACTTGCCTAGCTTGTGCAAGGCCCTAGGTTCGAACCTCAGCACCATGTAAAAATAAATAAAAAAAATAAAGGTATTGTGTCCAACTGTAAATACAAAGTAAATATAAAAAAAAATAGAAGCTATCATGTGCATGTATATTTTGTGTGCTCTTTACAACAACCCCCTTTCAGTAAATATTTCCATCTATCAGCAAATCAATTTAGAGGGTTAGTAACCATCACAACAGCTATAGGATTGTAGGGATTTAAGTCAGTAAGTTTTGAGTTACCTGAGTAAGGAATTCCAGTATTCAGAAATTCACTATTTCTCTGTTGCTTTCTAAGGAAAACAGTAAGGTTTATTTATTTAGTGGTACTAGGGCTCTTATGCATGCTGGGCAAGTGCTATACCATTGAGCTACTTTTCCAATCCAGGGAATAGTATTTATTTTTAGTGGACATAGCCATTATCAAAAGAGAGAATAGAGCTGGGCATGCGCCACCAGTGACTGGGGAGGCTGAGGCAAGAGGATTGTGAGTTTGAGACCAGCCCAGCAACTTGTTGAGGTCTTGTGCAACTTTGAGACCTTGTCTCAAAGAAAAAATAAAAAGGGCTGGTGATGTGGCTTAGTGATTAAGTGTCCCTGGGCTTAATCCCTCATATCAAAAAAAAAAAAAAAAAAAAAAAAAGGAAAAGAAAGAAAAGTGGGAGGCTGAGGCAGAAGGATCGCGAGTTCAAAGTCAGCCTCAGCAAAAGCAAGGCGCAAAACAACTCAGTGAGACCCTTCTCTAAAAAAAATACAAAATAGGGCTGGAGATTTGGCTCAGTGGCTAAGTGCCTCCCGGTAACACCTCCCACCCACCCCCCCCAAAAAAAACTTGGTGATTTTTTTATTTGAGTGGTAAAATTAGGGGGAATTTAATTTTTTGTGTGTGCTTTTCTCTACATTCCTGATTTTCTGTAGTGAATTTATTTAAAAATCAACTAAATTGGGCTGGGGATGTGGTTCAAGCGGTAGCACGCTCTCCTGGCATGCGCGGAGTGCTGGGTTCCATCCTCAGCATCACATAAAAATAAAGAGGTTGTGTCCACCGAAAACTAAAAATAAATATTAAAAAATTCTCTCTCTTTCTCTCTCTCTTTCAAAAAAATCAACTAAATTGATGCATAATTTATATAAATTGTGAGGCACCTATTTACTGTGCAGTTTGGTGAGTTTTGACAAATGTATGCATCCATGTCACCCTATTTAGGAAGTAGAACTTTCCATTACCCTAGAAAGTTGTTTTTTGTTCTTTGACATCATTTCCTCCATTCCCAGGCAACCACTGATCTGATTTTTGACACAATAGATTAGTTTTAAAACTATATATGCTAGGCATTAATAAAAGGGGATGGGGGGGCTGGTTATGTATTTCATGGTAAAGTGCCCTTCACTTAAGTCCTCAATATCTGAATAAATAAAAATAAAACTTCATATATATATATGTATATATATATATATAATCTTATACTTTTGCTCTTATAAGTAAGTCATCTTTTTTTCATCAAGTATTTTCCCTCTAGCATTTTATTATGAAATATTGCAAACACTAGAAAAATTGAAAGAAATTTGCAGTGGATGCCTGTTTCCCTCCCACCCACATTCTACAAGTAATAATTTGCTCTTTTTTGCTTTATTACATTTTTAGTCATCTACGTTCCTCTAACCATCCATCAATCAGGCCTTTTAAAAATTGATTTTAAAATAAATTTTAGGTGGCTGGGGTTGTGGCTCAGCAATAGAGCGCTCACCTACTACGTGCGAGGAGCTGGGTTCGATCCTTAGCACCACATAAAAATAAATAGATAATTGGTGGACATCAATGCATTTTACCTGCAAAAACTATAACTTTAGTTCATTAAGTGGAGTTGGATATTTGTTCATAGTTCTTTGGTTTTAAAGTAAATTTTACATTCAGTGAAATGTACACATTAAGTGTACCATTTGTTGTTTTGTTAAATGCATGCATTTGTGTTACTCAGATTATTTTTTTCTGTATATATTTTTAATATTTTTAGTTGTAGATGGACATAATACCTTTATTTAATCAAGTGCTTTACTACTGAGCTACAACCCCAGCCCTCCATATGTTTTTATAGGTGCATTTTTGGATTCATTGTTACATGTTCATACCTGGACACAATATATTTGGTCAGTTGTTATCCAGATTCTAATGAAGAAAATTGACCATAATCATCACCTCAAAAAGTTCCCTCAATCTCCTTCCTTATCAATCTTTTCCCCTAACCCTTATTGATACAACCATTGTTCTATTTTCTTTTTCCCCTAGTTTAGGTTTGGCTTTTTTTTTTTTTTTTTGGTACTGGAGATTGAATCCAGAGTTGCTTTACACTGAATCACATCCCCAGCCCTTTTTAAATTTTTTATTTTATTTTGAGACAGGGTCTCACTAAACTGCTTATGGCCTTGCTAAGTTGCTGAGACTGGCCTTGAACTTGTAATCCTCCTGCCTCAGACCCCCAAGTGGCTATGATTACAGGCATGCATGCACAGTTGTCTCTAATTTCTTGTTTTTTTTTTTTTTTTTTTTTTTTTTTAAAGAAAGAGTGAGAGAGGAGAGAGAGAGAATTTTTGATATTTATTTTTTAGTTCTCGGTGGACACAACATCTTTGTTGGTATGTGGTGCTGAGGATCGAACCCGGGTCGCACGCATGCCAGGCGAGCGCGCTACCGCTTGAGCCACATCCCCAGCCCTAATTTCTTGTTTTTGAGGTTCCATACATATAACATGTATCAGTAGTTCTTTATCATTGCTATTTGTTTATCCAGTCACTTGTTGAGGATTATTTTTCCTTCAGTTTTGGCTGTCATGAGTAAAGCTATAAATTCATAAACAGGTCTTCCTGGGGATGTAACTTGGTGCTGTAGCACTTGCCTAGCATGTGTGAGGCCTCAGTTCAATCCTCAGCTCCATAAAAAGAAATCAAAACAAAACAAATATATAGATTTTTTTGTAGACATATTTTCAGACCTTGGCATGAATTTACTGGATACTAGATTAGATTTATGTAAAATTAACTTTATTAGAAGCTGCCAAAGAGCTTTGTGTGGAGTTCTAATTACGGCATGTATTTGCCAACATCTAGTGTTTTTTGGTCTAAAATTTTTACTTTTAGCCTTTTGTTGGGTATGTAGTGGTATCTTTTTTTTTTTTTTTAAAGAATTTTTATATTTATTTTTTAGTTTTCAGCGGACACAACATCTTTGTTTGTATATGGTGCTGAGGATCGAACCTAGGTCACATGCATGCCAGGCTAGCGCGCTACTGCTTGAGCCATATCCCAGCCCTGTAGTGATATCTTACTATGGTATTAATTTCACATTCCTCTGATGATTAAAGATACTGAACATTTTTTGTGTACCCCTCCCCCCCTTTGAGAAATGGTCTGCTAACATCTGATCACCTTTTTCAGATTCGAATATCAAAGTTTTCTTTCTTATCAAATTTTAAAGATTCTTTATAAAATCATCATCTCTGGTCACTTCTGTAAAAAGCAGAATGAGATAAAGTTAGTTCTCTTAGGATCTTGCCTCACTTTCACAAGGATTATGCTGCCAGAATATGAACATAAAAATGCTTTGGAGATAATGACATGTAAAAGTAAAATGTATGATGATAACACAAAGGACAGGAGAAAGTAGAATTATATTGTTTTTGTTTCTTATTACACATGAATCAGTCTATTAGAACTGTACCAGAGTTAGAGGATTTTTGAGTGTCTCATAATATTACTGGATGCTTTGAGTCTAGGCAAATTGATATTCAGTGAACAAACAAAAAACCCAGGAACACCCCCCCCCATATGATGTGTGTCCTCTTTCCCTTTTTCTGTCTGTCACACAGAGTTATGTGTGGCTGGGAGAACTTAGTTATAGGGCAAACCCAGAAAACCCACCCCCTATTATGTGTGTCCTCCCTCCCTTTTTCTGTCTGTGACACAGAGTTGGGGGGGGGACAGAACTTAGTTGTAGGGCTTTATATTAACATTTTTATATTAAAATAATTTTATTGATTATTCTAAGCCTTTATGATTATTTTCATGTTCTCATTTTTTTATTCAGCTTATATGCAGCCCTTTTTCAGCATTGTATCATTTGAGAATATAGTGAACCTTCTTCCATTTGTTCCCTTACATGATATCATGTCTAAAACCAAATTTTGGAATACATGTTATAATTAATTTTTAATTAATATATTACTTGAATATTGCTAACTATGCACTTCTAGATAAGGTTAGCATTGTTAATGTTTGTCTTTTAAGAAATATATCATTTTAAAAAAAAGATATCATTTTTGAAATTAAAAAATAAACCCATGAGATTTAAATGTTTTATGAAAACAGTTATTTTTAAAAACTTACATCATGAAGAATTGCAGATTGTTTTTCTGATCATCAGGTTTTATCTTTTAGTCTTTCAGGTAACTTGTTTTATACATTTTTATGTGTACTTCATCATTAAGTGTATGGTTTCTTCAGTGAACCTCTGCCACAGAGAATAGGCCAATCAAGTGTTCCTTCTTCCCATTTCATTTTGTTCTTTTTTTCTTTCTGGAAACCTTTTTGTACAATTTCACCTTCAAAATTAGATTAGTTCCGCACTTCGGCAGCACATATACTAGAATTGGAACAATAGAAGATTAGCATGGCCCCTGCTCAAGGATGACACGCAAATTTGTGAAGCATTCCATATTTTTTTGAAATGCATTCTGTCATATATAACAAATTATACAATTAGGTTCTACTCCTGTTTGTTTTGTTATAGTGTGTATATCATAACACTTAGTATCTAGTGTATTTTAATTACCTACTGATATGTTTCCCTAATTGCTAGACTATTTAACTTTAAGAAGATAGGGCCGGCGATATAGCTCACTTGGTAGAGTGCTTGCCTCACATGCACAATGCCCTCGGTTCAATCCCCAGCTCCACAAAAAAAAAAAAAAAAGTTAAGACAGGTCTATAGCTTATAGCTTATTCATCTTTGTGTTTATATTACCTGGAACATTCTAGAATATTTAAGGTATTCAGAAAGTGTTTATTGGACAGAGTATTAATTTGTTTGGGGTTCTGTAACAAAGTAGCACAGACTAAATAAGTTCTGAAGGCTATAAGTCCAAGATCAAGGTATCAGTCAGTAGTTTAGTTTCTCCTGAACCTTTCTCACCGGTTACAGATGGGCCATTTCTTGTGTTGTCTTCACTCAGTCTTGTCAGTGTGGAGGCATCCCTGGTGTTTCTCCAGTGTTTCTAAATTTCTTCTTATAAGGACTTTTTTCTATCTGTGACACAGAGTTGGGGGGGGGGACAGAACTTAGTTGTAGGGCTTTATATTAACATTTTTATTTAAAAATAATTTTATTGATTATTCTAAGCCTTTATGAATATTTTCAGGTTCTCATTTTGTCATTCAGCTTATATGCAGCCCCCTTTTTCAGCATTGTATCATTTGAGAATACAGTGAACCTCCCATTTGAACCGAGGGCCTTGTGCTCAGTGGGTTCAACCCATCCATTTGACCACATTTAGCATTGGTTACTTCTTGAAAGGTTTTATATCCAAATACAGTCCTAATACAGAAGTATTAGGGGTTAGGACTTCAACATATGAATTCTGAGGGATACAAATTAGTCCATAACATATCAGTACTTAGATTTAGTGTATGTTCCAGCTGAGGTTGATTTCTTATGGTTCTAAACCAAATTGAGGTTGTCAAAGTTAGGACCAAAGAGTCTTTGCTGGTATAAGAAGTGGCTTACTTCTAGTGTTTTGTCTTAATTCCCACTTAGGTAATTATAGTTCTTAATGATTAAGACCCTATATTGCCTTTAGTGCTTTGAAGTACTACTTAGGTGTTCTTGTTTAATAGTAAGCTTTATTTTCCTCTTCATGTCACAAAAATATAGATAAAACACATATACATATGTACATTAGGGTATATGTATACTTTTTGTACATACTGGCTTTTTATTCATGATCGCTAAACATTTTAACCCCAGAAATGTGTTGATTTGCAAAATTGTCAGTGGTAATTAGAAAGGTGACACAATTCAATAATTTTCCTATAGCACTTCCCTGAATTATATATAATTTCTTGATGTAAGCAGATAGATGCCTGGCTATCCTGGTGGTCCTTTCTTTTCCCATGGTAGCCCCGGCTTCAGATTTCCACTTTCCTTCCGTGTAATAAGACTTTTGGAAATATTGATCGGAGAGCAAGATAAACTCCATAGTTGTTCATTTGGCTCTTACCTTTCAGAGTGATTGTGGGAACTTTATAAATACTGTAGTGCTCTTTGTCCCCCTTTGTAAAAATTTTATTTTGCAATTGATTTGCATTTATATCACAAAGATAGTACCAGAATTCCTCACCTGGTTTCCCTTATTGATAACCTCTTACCCATTGCATGTCTGTCACTACTGAGAAACCAACATTGGTATATCACTACTAATTAAATTCCAGATGTTATTTGAAGGTAGTCTCTTGCGGTTTCACAATTCTGTCTTTTCATAACTAACAGTTTTGAGGAATGCTTGTCTGATTTTATAGACTGCCCCTCAAATTGATTTGTCTAATGTTTTTCTTATGGTTTGACTGGGGTTATGGATTGCAACCCATCCATTTGACCACATTTAGAAAAATACCTCAGAAATGAAGTACCCTTCATATCATATCATATCAGGGGAACATAGTATCAACACAGCTTATCATTGATAATATTAACTACAATTTTTGGCCAAGGTGGTATTTACCAGGTTTCTCCTCTGTAAAGTTACTGTGTCTTCTTGCCCACTTGAGTTGAGATTAGTGGATGAGTGGTTGGGTGCCAACTTGTGGAAGGACAAGTATCAACATAAATAGTTGAAATTCTTCTGTAAGTAGATTTATTTATATCAGTATAGACTCATGGATATTTTATTTTTTACTTTGGACTAGAATTCAATACTACATTATTTATTTTTTTGTTAAATTGTTTCAGTTTTGGCCATTGGGAGCTCCTTCTGTTTAGCTCCAGCATCCCTTTGACATGCACCATCCTTTTGTTTTTTGTGTTTTTTTTACTTTATGGCACTTAGAGATGCTTCAGGCTCATTTTGGATTTTCCCTGCCCAGCCCTAGAATCAGTCATTTATCCAAGGAGCTCTTGTTCCATTTATTGGAAAATGGTATTACAAATCAGAATCTGGCCTAGGTGCCCTAAAAAGTTAACTTCTCTGTTCTTATGCAGAATATCTGGAAAGTTGAATCTGAGTATTTGGATGAATGATGGAGGGATTTTAGTATCACACACTTACAGTACTTGGTAGTATCTGCTTGTTGGCTATCTTCTGTTTTTTTATGTAAATTTTTTTATTTATATATGACAGAATAATATATTATAATTCTTATTATGTATATAGAGCACATTTTTTCATATTTCTGGTTGTATACATAGTATATTTACACCCAATTCGTGTCTTCATACATGTACTTTGGATAGTAATGATCATCACATTCCACCATCATTAATTACCTCATTCTCCCTCCCTTCCCCTCCAACCCCTCTGCCCTATCCTAGAGTTTGTCTATTCCTTCCATGCTCCCCATTCCTATCCCACCATGAATCAACCTCCTTATATCAAATAAAACATTCAGCATTTGTTTTTTTGGGATTGGCTAACTTCACTTAGCATTATTTTCTCTAACTCCATCCATTTACCTTCAAATCCTATGATTTTATTCTCTTTTATTGCTGAGTAATATTTCATTGTGTATATATGCCACATTTTTTTTTTATCCATTCATCTGGCTATCTTCTGTTACTTAAGTCATAGGAAGTAGCTTCTTAAAAGTACTTTTTAGCATTAAAAGACTGTAGAAAACTTAAAAAGGAATGTATACTGACTTTAGAGGTAGCAAGTAGGGAAAAGTTAAATACTTGTATTTTATTCTGAGCCTATGAATAAAGGACCCCTCTTTGTATGAAAAAAGAAAGGATACTGGGGCTGGGGATGTGGTTCTATCCTCAGCACCACATATAAACAAAGATGTTGTGTCCGCCGAAAACTAAAAAATAAATATTAAAAAATTCTCTCAAAAAAGAAAAAAAGAAAGGATACCAAGGAAAATGATATAGAAAGGGAGGTATATATGATAACTTCTGTTAATAGGAGCTGCAGATTTTATAGCACATTTTTTTATAGCACATATTCCTCTTCATCATTGTTGTCATTATTAGTAATAGTAGTAGCATTTTGTCATAACTGCTGTTATTCCCAGCTTTACTTCTCCTGTAGTGCTTGGTTTTTGGTGTGTGTGTTATACCTGAAATCAAACTCAGGGCCTCCCCCACATGCTAGGCAAGTGCTCTACCACTGAGCTGTACTTCCAGCCCTTTTAAAATTTTATTTTGCTACAGGGTCCTGGTAAAAAAGTCCACCTGTTTTCTTCCTTATCAGTTTAAAGATCTCACTGCATATTAGCCTTTTATAGAGATATTATCCATCATGTATTTGCAAATATTTTGCATATTAAATTTGATGTATTTTTACTCTTATAAATTTATGTACAGTTTTCTTGTATTATTGAAGTTTTCATGTACACTTTTAATAAAAATTGAGGGATATAAGTCACAATTGGCATATTAATCTGATGAAACTCTTTAAACTGCTCTTTTCCCCAATCTTGAAGATCTTTTTTTCCTCCCTATAGTCTATTCCTTTTAGCTCCTCAGTTAAATCTCCTTAAACTATGTGAAGCAGAAACATGTAGTTCCTCATTCTTTAATAATTTGACCCTAGCTTATTCTTCCCCAGTGGTGGGGGTATGGGCAAGGAAAACCCACGTCTCAAACATTATAGTATTTTAGATGCTGCCATTTCTTGCCTTGACTAAGCATTGTTTGAAATGAATATTTCTTCCATCACTCATACATTTTTCATGGTTTGACTTGGATATCACCTTCTCTATGAACTAATTTCCAGAGGCACAAATTGCTACATCCTTTGTGTTCCTACAGAGAGTGATTTTATTTTATAGCACCTGTAGTTTGATCGTTTGTTTTGCTTGGTTAATTATTTATTTCCTTAAATTCTGTTTGATACTATATTGTGAGCTTATTGAAGGATAGGATCCTATGTCTTACTTCTTCTGCTTACAGATCAAGGATATAGTTTTTGTACTGCAGATTGCTTGCAGGGGTGCTTTAACATTAAACTGTGTCCCCAGTTCTTTATATTTTTTTTGAGATAGGTTCTTGCTAAGTTGATGAAGCTCTCATTAAATTGCTAAGGCAGGCCTCTAACTTGCAATCCTCCTGCCTCTCCAGAGTTGCTGGGCATGTGTCACTGTGCCCAGCTAAGTTACTTTTTTTGTTTTTGGTATTGGGGATTGAACTCAGGACCACTCGACCATGAGCCACATCCCCAGCCCTATTTTTTAGTATTATTTTTTGGTACCAGAGATTGAACCCAGAGGCACTTGGCCACATCCCTAGTACTGTTTTGTATTTTATTTAGAGACAGGGTCTCGCTGAGTTGCTTAGCGTATCACCATTGTTGAGGCTCGCTCCTCCTGTCTCAGCTTCCTGAGCCTCAGGGATTACAGGCATGCATTACCATGCCTGGCCTATAGTTACTTTTTAGTCATTTGAATAATTGAACATACATGCAGTCAAATTTTTCATCTTGATTTTTTTTTAGCCCGCTATACTTTGGTGCCCACCTATTTCAAACTGTATATTCTATTTCTTGCTGCTTTAGTGAGATTGTTCACCTTAGAGTCTTGTGTATATCACAATAATTATACTTTTTCTGTGTTATTTTGAGTTCTTCCTTCCTTAACATTTTTTTTGGCATATGTGACAATACTTATTCATAAGAAAAAGACCAAACTTTCTTTTTTTTTTTTTGTACCAGTGATTGATTTTAGGGGTGCTTAACTGATGAGCCACATCCCCAGCCCTTTTTTGCGTTTTATTTAGAGACAGAGTCTTTCTGAGTTGCTTAGGGCCTCGCTAAGTTGCTGAGACTGGCTTTGAACTTGAGATCCTCCTCTCTCAGCTTCTCGAGGCACTAAGATTACAAGTGTGTGCCATTGCGCCCGGCTGAAACTATTTATATTATTATCAAAAAGTAGATCCAGATTAAGTGTGCTGCTGTAAAGTCTACAGATTTTATTAGCTATATGGTTTAATTCCACATTACTTATTTTTTTTAGTATTTATTTTTTAGTTTTAGGTGGACACAATATCTTTATTTTATTTTTATGTAGTGCTGAGAATCGAACCCAGTGCCTCATGCATGGTAGGCGAGTGCGCTACCACTTGAGCCACATCCCCAGCCCTCCACATTACCTCTTAAAAATTGTTCGATGTTATAGGCTTGTAGGTATCTTTCTATATATTATAAAAATAATGATCATCTTTAAGTTGGTTACTACTTTGAAAAAGAAAGAACTCTTCTCTGAGTGAATTCTAATCTGAAGAAAGACTGAGGCTCCTAAAAGTTCAGTTTTGGAGCTGGAAATTATTTAAATAACAGAAGTCTCTAAGAGTAATTTGTAAGTTTGAAGCTTTGAATGTTGGCAGATTGATTAAAGAATATGGAGGTTTGTTTTCCTTGCACACTTTTGTTTTTTGAATTCTCATTGATTCTTTTCAGTTAACTCAACAGTAAATTATACTCCCCTCCTCCCCATACTGGGGATTGAACTGGGGGTGTGTGTGTGGGGGAGTGGGTGTGGGGAGTGGGGAGTTGGTGGGGGGGTGGAGAATGGGTGGGTGGGGAGTGTGGGGAGTGGGTGGGGATGGGGCAGGGTGCTCTACCACTGAGCCATATCCCCAGTCCTTCTCAGACCTTTTTATTTCTTATTTTGAGACAGGATCTTGCTGAATTGCCAAGCTGGCTCAAATTTGCAATCCTTCTACTTCAGCTTCCTAAATAGCTGGCATCACAGGCATGAGCCATTGTATCTGTCTTGATTATTATACTTTTACTGATGACAGATTTTGTGAAATAGTTTGATGATAAATTATTACTTTCCAAGCATTAAAATTTATAAACAAAGGTAAATTCAGAAACCATAGGCTACTTTTAATAATGAAAAACAATCAGCCCTCAAGTTTGACAACTGCATTCAAACTTGCCAGCAATCAAATGCCCTCTGTCTACTGGTCTTAATTAACAACAATCATGACTAGAGCAGTAGACACTTCATAGCATATTGAACTCCACCCAGTTTGTGTTGATAAGGAGACTTAAAGAGGTGTTATATGTGTATTTTTTGATGACTAATACTTAGGGATTTTAGAAAACTTAAGACAAATGAGAAAATCATTAAGTTCATAGTGAAATAGAAATCAATAGTGTGACAGAGATTTCTTTTTCTTTTTTTTTTTTTAAATCAACATGTTTTTTTTGGTTGTAGATGGACACATTCCTTCCTTCCTTCTTTCTTTCTTTCCTTCCTTCCTAACCTAGTGCCTCACACCTGCCAGGTGAGCGCTCTACCACTGAGCCGCAACCCCAGCCCCTAGAGATTTATTTTTTTTCAAAAGCAGAATGTCTGGTATTAAAATTTAGAAAGCTAAAACTTCTAGCTCCCCAAACCTCATTCATTCATAATAGAGGGGAGTATATAGAATTCTTGGCTTTCATAAATTTCATATTAAAAAAATTAGTCATTTATTTCTCTACTTCAGAGTTTTGAAGGGACACTTGATTTTATGCCTTTCTTGTCCTCGATGGTTTCCTTTACTTTTTAGGTTATAAGAAAAGGTGTATAGCCTTATGTTGTCTTGTATGTATACATATTTCTTTAGAAAATAATAACAACCATTATGCCTCATGCTCTGCTAGGTACTCTTATATAATCATTATGATAATTTTATAGGATAGGTACTATTATTATCCCAGCATATAGACTGTAAACAATTTTAGAGAGTTTAAGTAGTATGACAGAGATTATATAGCTAGCCAGGGGCAGGGTCAAGACTTGAACTCAGATTTTTTTTTTTTGTATCAAAGTGAATTTCACTTTCCTTTGCTATTTACCAGTCATCTCACTTAAAGATGGAAATTTGTCTTCATTGTCACTGAGTATCCATCCATACGTTTTGTTTTCCAATAGTTCTGAGAATTGCTTTAGCTTTTGGTTATTATAAGGCTTTATATTCTCTAACTTCCTGGAATATTTTAAAAATATTTTAAATATTACTTAGTCTTGAAATTTTCCCCTTGGTGGTTTTGATCATCAATTACTTCTCTACTCTTTAAGTCTTTTCAGGTCAAATTTATATTCAGAAGGAACAAAGACTTGCTTTATTCAAACTAAACCTTAGCTGAAAAAAGTCAACCCATGTGTAAGTCTATCTAAGTGCCATCATGGTGCTATCTGTGCACCTCAGTTCATTTTTACCTTTTCAGAAGAGACATGTATCCTAGGCAGACCTCTCTCATAAAGTGATTTACATTTGACTTTCTGAATCTGACTGTCCTAAACTTAATTGTTCTGTATCTTCATTCCTCTTAATGACATGAGAAATAATGTCTAGAGCAACATGAATTGAAGGATGACTCTGAATCCCCCTTGTGTGAATAGTCCTTGTCCAGTTCCTCTCAACAGGTTAGTGTTTCTGTGGATATCTGTTTAGCTTAAGGAATAGAATGAGCATCTTTGGATCTAGGTTCCTGTGTTGTTGTCACCTTTCCATTGCTGTATCAAAACTTGAGATAAATCAATATAAAGGAGGAAAGGTTTATTTTGACTCACAATTTCAGAGGTTTCAGTCTATGGTTGACCCAGTTGCTTTTGGGCCTGTGGCAAGGCAGTACCATGGTGGCAGGAATGTGTGTAGGAGGAGGTTGCTCACTTCATGGTGGCCAGGAAACAGAGGGGTAGGGGGGGAAAGGGTCTGGGGTCCCAATATCCCATTCTGAGTTGCACCTCCAGTGATCTTTCTTCTTTTCACTAGGCCTCACCTCCTAAAGGTTCCACCTCCTTCTAAAGGTTCCACCAACTCCTAATGGCACCATTAGCTGGGGACCAAGTGTTTCAACACATAAATCATTGGAGGACATTTAAGATTCATTCAAGAGTTTTATACTCTCTTCATACTACATATAAAGCCATTCTTGATCCAGAGACTTAGATGCAACCAAAGGAGTAACCAGAGTGACTCTAGCAAATAGTAGGAAATACTTTATCATGTCATCATAGAACCATTCAATAAGGAAACTCCCCGTTCTTCTTCCTCTGTATTCAGAGGGTATCTAGATTTACTTCGGATTTGAGAAAAGAAGAAATTCTGAGCTATTTAACACTGAACTACAAACAGATCTAGTATTCTGGTGAGTTATGGATGACAGAATCTTGGAAGATGAGGATAAATAGCTTGCTAATTAATTCTGTTTTTTAAAAATTGAAGAAATTTGTTGGGTACAGTGGCCCTCAACCTGTAATCTCAGTGGCTCAGGAGGCGAAAGGTAGGAGGATCATGAGTTTAAAGCCAGACTCAGCAATTTAGAGAGGCCCTAAGCAACTTAGTGAGATTCTGTCTCAAAAAATAATAACTGGGATTGTAGCTTATTGGTAGCGCACTTGCTAGCATGTGTGAGGTACTGGGTTTGATTCTTGGCACCATGTGTAAAAAAAATAAGGGTTCATTGACAACTAAAAAAAATAGTAATAATTGAAAAAACAAAAAAATAAAAATAAATTTGCATAATCAGTCTCATTATAATTGTTTTCATGTAGGTCCTGAATTTCTCTTATTGAACTTGATAGTAGCTATTAAATCTTTTCACGTCTGTTGTGAGTGGTTTGTTATTTTGTATTTTGTAACTAGCTTCTCTATTTTTATAAAGTCACTGATTTTGGAGTATTAACAAACCTAACTGGCCTATTTTCAGTGGTGTTCCTGTTGATCTCATTGGTAAATAATGAAAAAAATTATCTGCTTTTTAATATTTATGCCCATTCATTTGTTTGAATGACTTGACTTGCATTTTAAGAACAATATTATATACCATGAAGACCATTTTTTCCCCTTTCTTATTTTAATGAGATTGCCTACAATGTTTCACCATTCAGTCAGCAGTTTTCCCTTCTGAATTGTGCAGGACAGACAAACCATGTCTGTGAGCTGAATCCAGCTAGTTTTCTGGTTTGAAGAGAACTTTGTAACTTTGAACCTTTGAGATTTAAAGGATGTGAAAAGAGATCTTTATAGGGTTTCTGAAGGATTCAGTTATTTTCCTGCTCAGTATTTATTATGTATTAAAGAAGTAGCTTGTAGAGGCTGGGGTTGTAGCTCAGTGGTTGAGCGATTGCCTAGCATGTGTGAAGCACTGGGTTTGATCCTCAGCACCACATTTAAAAAAAAAAATAATGTGTCCATCTACAACTAAAAATAGTAATTAAAAATGTAGCTTGGGGCGGCAGGGGTTGTAGCTCAGTGGTAGCTCGCTTGCCTAGCATTTTGTGAGGCACTGGGTTCGATTCTTAGCACCACATACGAATAAATAAAAGTTCATCAACAACTAAAAATTATTTTAAAAAAAGTAACTTAATGCTTTTATAGAGAAAATATGTTTCCCTTCTTGTCTTTTCATGCTTTCTCTATTTTAAAGGCATGATTGACCCCCAACCATAAGATGTCTTTTGTGATGCCAGAGCTCCTGAAATTGAAAAGTTGACAATGGCAAATGTTCAAGAAATCTTAGATTATTACCTAATTTTGCCATTACTATTGTTTTTAGTCTGCATATTCTCTTTTTCTTTATAGTCTTAGTTACTTCAGCCAAAATGTATCATTTTTACTCCTTTCCTTCTACCCATTATACAGTTTAAGAAAACATGTATTAAGTACCCATGTGCAAGACAGCTATTTTAGTTGCTAGAGATCAGGCACTGAACAGGATAGATGAGGTTTCTGCATTTTTGGAACTTGCATTTTAGTGAGGGGGTTCTTATAATAAAAAGGCCAACAAAGTTATTTCAGTTAGTGGCAAGTATTTTACAGAAAACAGGTTGTGACACAGAGCGACTAGGAAGAGAAGATGATTAAACAGGAGTGTGTGTCCAAGTCATCCGAGATGCAGATGGGATTAAATGTGCAAGGATTTCTTTTCCTTTTTTTTTTTTCATAATACAGCATGTGTAGCATAAAGTTTATCATTTTAACCTTTAAAAAATTTTTTTGTAGTTGTAGATGGACAGTATATCTTTATTTTATTTATTTTTATGTGGTGCTGAGGATCGAACACAGTGCCTCACATGTGCAAGGCATGCGCTCTGATACTGAGCTACAGCTACAGCCCCCTACCCCTGCCCCTTTTTTTGTTCTTTTAAGAGAGGTTTTTGCTGTATTGCCCAAACTGGTCTCGAATTCTTGGGCTTACATGATCCTCCTGTTTCAGTTTCCTAAGTAGTGGGGAGTACTGGCATGTACCACTGCAGCTGGCTTATTTTAACTATTTTTAAGTGCACAATTTGGCATTTAAGTTCATTTGCATTGTTGTGTAGCCATCACCACCATTTATCTCTGGAAGTTTTTCATTATCCTCTACTGAAATTGTTCTCATTAAACACTAACTCCCATCCTCTTCTTCCCCAGCCCATTGCAGCCACCATTCTACTTTCTGTATACGAATTTGATCACTCTTGAGTACTTCATGTAGGTGGAAACACACAATATTTATTTTTGTATGTTTGTTTTATTTCACTTAACATAATGCCTTCAAGATTTCACCCATATTGTAGCATGTATCAGGATTTCCCTTTAAGGCTGAATTATATTCCATTTTTGATGTGTATCACATTTTGTTTGTTTGTCCATTATCTGTTGATGGACATTTTGATTGCTTCCACCTTTTGGCTATTGTGAATAATTCTGCCGTGGTCATGAATGTACAAATATCTGCTATGGACCTGCTTTCATTCATTTTAGATATAGGTCCAAAATTGAAATCACTGGATTATGTGCTAATTCTTTCACATATGTACATATGTACATATGTACAGTCCCATCAGCAGTGAACAAGGTTTCTAGTTTCTCCATGATCTTTTCAACATTTTCTTTGGGGGTGAGGCAGTGGTTACTGGGGATTGAATACAGGAGCATTTAACCACTGAACCATATCCCCACCCTTTTTTGTATTTTGAGACATGGCCTCACTGAGTTGCTTAGGGCCTCTCTAAGTTGCTAGGGCTGGCTTTGAACTTGTGATCTTCCTGCCTCAGCTTCCTGAGCTGCTGTGGTTATAGGTGTGTGCCATCATGCCTGACTTGTTTTATTTTTTGATAATGGCTATCCTAATGGGTGTGAAGTAGCATATTATATTTTTTATTTGCATTTCTTAATGATAAGCGATGCTATTGAGCATCTTTTCTTGTACTTTTTAGTTATTTGTACATCTTCTTTGGAGAAATGATAATTCAAGTCCTTTGCCACTTTTTGATCAGGTTGTCTTGTTGATTTCTAGAAGTTCTTTATGTATCCTGGATATTAATCCTTTATCAGATAAATGATGTACAGATATTTTCTATCATTTCTTGAGGTGCTTTTTCACTTCATAGTGTTCTCTCATGTACAGTGTGTAAGGATTTTATTAGGGGAAATGTCTGGGAGAGAAAATGAGAAGGGAGCCAGAGAAGACATGAGAGGCTTTCAGATCATATTGTAAGTCCAATCCTGAGTGAAGGAAAAGAGGTAAGTGGAGTTGGTGAAGTCAAATAAGTAAGTTTCAGCAAGGTCATCAAGAGTTTTAGAGCCAGTATTACATCAAAGGAGTCCTGTGTTTCCAAGGGACAGGCCTAATTTAGTATCCTTGTGTCAGTTTTGGACAGAACAGCCAGTGGGGAAGTGTGACCTTGGGTAAAGGCAGTGATGGATTTCAGAACCTTGATCAGTTAAGCTCCCTTTGGAGCCCTTGATCAGTTAAGCTCCCTTTGGTTGGAAGTCTATAAGGCACATTCTTGTAGCTACCATTGAGGAGTCAGGAAAGACCTCTCTAAAAGATGACACTTAAGCCAAGACCTGGATCTTGAGAAGCTAGGTGGCCTTTCAGAAATCTTTGGGAAGATCCTTGTAGTCATGGTGAACACAAAGTTCAGAGGTCCTGAGATAGAGACCTCTGAACCATGGTAAAAAAACAGAAAGTCAGTTTGGCTGTAGTCTCTCATGGTAAGAGATATAGATAGGGACATGACATCAGAAAGGATCCTATAAGGTATGCCAAAGAATTGGGATTTTATTTTTGGAACATTTGGAAACCACTGGAGGATTTTGAATAGAGACGTGATATGATCTGATTTGTATTTTTAGGGTAAGCTCAAGTATATAAAAAGGGATTATTAAGAAATAAGAAAACTAACATAGGTGTCTGTTGCAGTAGTACAGGCAAAAGATTATAATAATTTGAACTAAGATGATAACATATATTTGCTATCCAAAGGTTACCAAAATCCTGTTGATGCATTCATTATCTTTGGATTTTATGCTTTCTCTTCTAATTGATTTCTTATTGCTTATCATTTTATTTCCTCACTTTATATAGTAGTAACCTTTTAACTTTTTTTTTTCAATATTTTTTTTAAAGGGGGGGGGAGAGAGAGAGAGAGAATTTATTTATTTATTTTAGTTTTTTTCGGTGGACACAACATCTCTGTTTGTACGTGGTGCTGAGGATCAAACTCGGGCCGCACGCATGCCAGGCGAGCACGCTACAGCTTAAGCCACATCCCCAGCCCCTTTTAACTTTTTTTTATGCCTCCAGTTTTAGCTACTTTGGATCCTTTTTCATATTATCACATGATTTATTCATTAATGATTTAATTTTCTAGTTTAAGATTTTAAAAAAAATTCTAGAATTATTTGCCTCCTCTGCTTCATCTGTCCTCTACTTGTACTGTTGTCCTCTTCCTGACTCTTAATTACAGGTATCTTTCAAACTATGGATTTCTTCTCAGGGCCTTCCCAGTAGCCATCTCTCCTATATCCTTGCAGTATCTTCCCTTTGGTGCCTTGTAGTCTGCATTTGTTTCTCTCCTTAGGCTGTTCTTTGAAGTTTAGTCCTGTGGAGCTCTTTTGGGTTTTTTTTGCATTAGAATGTTGGTAAGTTGATGAGTGTCTCTTGTAGTTCTTTTTATGCACTGTAGTACCCCTGCTAGAACTTTTGCTTCAAGTGCAGTTTTTTTGTGTGTTTTGTGATTTATCTTGGAAGTCTCTTTGTTCTGTTGGTTTCTGTGTTGTGAAACTATTTTATCTAAAGTTTAAAAAAAATTATTATAAGTAAAATATCTATAATTGTTTATTTGTTTGATTTTTGTGGCCAATATGATCTGCATGTTTTTTTCTTAATTTTTTGGTACTCCACAGTACCAAAAAACCCCAGGGAACTTTACTACAGAGCTACATCCCCAACCTCTTTTTATTTTTTTTTATTTAAAAATTTTTAAAATTTATTATTTATTTTTGGGGCACCAGGGATTGAACCCAGAGGTGCTTTAATCACTGAGCCATGCCTCCAGCCCTTTTAGTATTTATATAATTTTTTAAAATTTTGGGACTAAATTGCTAAGGAAGGCTTTGAACTTGCAATCCTCCTACTTTAGCCTCCTGAGCCACTGGAATTAACAAGAGTGTGCCACCATGCCTGACCATCCCTTTATAATTTTTTCTTTTGAGACAGGATCTTGCTAAGTTTCCATCCTCCTCTTACCTGAGCCTTCAAGTGGCCAGGCCAAATGAGTCTTGATTCTAGCTAACAGTATGTTTTCTGAATTTTATTGTCTGTTCAGGGTAGGTTGCCAAGATCAT
The DNA here is from genome assembly GCF_045843805.1 of Urocitellus parryii. NCBI lineage: Eukaryota > Metazoa > Chordata > Mammalia > Rodentia > Sciuridae > Urocitellus > Urocitellus parryii. The sequence goes on from NC_135536.1 coordinate 104,263,780, forward strand.
TGATCTGTTTTTATGTTTTAATTTTTTATGTAACCTATAAATAAACAGGTTTCTGAATATCACTTCCTCTTTTTCTTTTTTTAACCTGGTATTAGACTGCAAGTTAATTATTTGCTAATAAGCTTAGCAGGGTTCTCTCCCTCTTCAAAATAGAGAATAATTAGATTTAGGTCTGATTTAATTTTTGCTAATGTAGGTAAGAGTCCATAGTGATGACTTTTAAGGGGAAATGCCATTCTTTTATTTTTAAATATTGTTTAGTTGTTGATGGACCTTTATTTTACTTATTTGTATGTAGTACTGAGAATCGAACCCAGTGCCTCATGCATGATATTCAAGCACCCTACCACTGAGCCACAACCCTAGCCTGGAAATGCCATCCTTGATAAGGAAATTTTGACTAGGAAATTTGACTATTTAGAATGTATAACAAAGCATTTTGTCTCCTTCATCTAGATATGAATGCTGGTAGTTTTAAAGCGTTCAGGTAGTAGCAGAGGGAGTATTGGCATCAGGCAATTGATTTAATATACTTAGGTTAAAAATGTTTTCACCTAATTATATGAAAAAAGATAAAGGTTAAACATATTGCTAGTTAATTTTCTGGTGATTTCTGAAACTTTTATGGAAAAATTGTCAAATCAACTATCCCTTTTTAAAAATCTTGTTTTTATAGTCAAGTAAAATAAATAATCAAATTTTTATTTAAACTTGAAACAAGTATTTAGCAGAGTGAAGTGGCATGTACCTGTCATCCCAAACTTATTTAGGATTGTTTGAGCCCAGGAGTTTAGGTCTCCCCTTCCCCCATAAAAGAGAGTGGGGGGACAAAATTTTACATTTATTGTTGGTGGTGAAAGGTCATACTAGTAATAGCGTATGCCAATTTATAAGTAGAATTCCTCAAAATTGTAGGAGTATTCTTAATGGATTCCTTCCTTTGGCCCACATAAGTTTATTTGTAAACTTGGCAAATCCTAACTAATTTTCAGTCTTTTTTTTTTTTTATTGGTTGTTCAAAACATTACAAAGCTCTTGACATATCATCTTTCATACATTAGATTCAAGTGGGTTATGAACTCCCATTTTTACCCCAAATACAGATTAGAGAATCACATCGGTTACACATCCACATTTTTACATAATGCCATATTAGTGACTGTTGAAAATTAGCAATTTTTAGCTTTCATGTATTTTTAGAACAAAGTTTACTAGGGAATAATTAGTTATTCGGGAGTAAATAATATGTGGATGGGATCAAATCAACACAAAAGAGGGACAGGTATTTTATGGTTTTATTATTAGAACTAATATTCGATTTGCTATATTTCATAATATTTGTCTCCTTATTCGTAACTTAAATCAGCCAGTAATTTTTTATAGAAATTAAAAGACTCTAGGCTATGATTTTATTAAATAACAAATAGCTCAGGACATCTTTTATTGCTCCTTTGTTATTTTGGATGGCTTTTGAGTTTACAAATGCATTACTGGTATTTATTTTCATGAACTAACTTACATTTTCTCAGTACAAAATAGAACATAAATTTGTATTACCTTAGTGAGAACCTCTTAGTTAATGGGAATGTTAATTTTGCTATTAATGACTGAGTGTCTTGGTAACTCAGAGAAAAATTACTGGTTTACAGACATACAGCACATCATACACCAAACCACCCTTCCTTTTAACTACCCCTCAACCCTGTCTTGTTGGAAAGACCAGAACTGACCAAAGACCAGAGCAGAATTAATCACAAAGAGTTCATTGTTTTGTGCATAAAGTGATAGAAAGGAAATTGAGCTTAGTAAATTATGTTGTGAATCAACTCTTTGCAAATTCATTTATGGATCCGTGTTCTTAGACTTTATCCTTTTTGCAAATTTCCATTGCCTCTGAGGGTCTCTATTCCAAGACCTCGAGAGTGACTCAGTAATTAATGATGAAGAGTCTAAAATAGCCATTTTTTTCTTTAGCAAATAAAGACTATCACCTCAGAGATCCAACCTACTAAAACTCCTGGGAGACTTGAACTTCTGGATGAATCCTAGATCTTTCCAAAAGATCATGACTCTTTTGTTCCTGATGGGGTCCATAATTATGGGATATGAAAGGATTCCTCTTGACTTTTTGACTACAGCTTTTTGAGATTACTCTATTTGAGTATATTCATGAATTGAATAGTCATTACCACAATTTTAGTACATTGTCAGTTCATCAAGAAGAATCCTTATAGTTTTTGGTTATCACACCCTATCTCCCTTCATCCTCAGTTTTAAGCAACCACTAATCTACTTTATAGCTCTCTATATAGCTCTATAGATTTGCCTATTCTGGACATTTCATATAAAAGGAATCTTACCCGGCATAGTCTTTTATGATTAGTTAATATAATGTTCTCCCATTAAAATGAACTATGTAAATGTTCATCCATGTTATAACTTGGATCATTATTTTATTTCTTTAGATTACTAAATTATAATTCTTTTTAAAAAATATTTATTTTTTAGTTTTAGATGGACACAATATATTTATTTTTTATTTTTATGTGGTGCTGAGGTTTGAATCTAGTGCCTCATGCTAGGGGAGCACTCTACCACTGAGCCACAACCCCAGCCCCTCTGCCCCTTTTTTGGTACTAGGGATTGAACCCAAGGCTACTTAACCACAGAGGCACACCCACAGCAAACTAAATTATAATTCTTTGTATGGATTTGTTCATTCATCATTTTGATGGAATTCATGTTGTTGCCACTTTTTTGCAGTTATGATTTTGTACTGTATCTTCTCATTTCTCTTGTTTGTAGGTCTAGGAGTAGATTTGCTGGGTCCTGTGATAATTCTTTAATCTCTCTTTTCCCCTTTGGTGCTGGAGATTGAAGTCAGGTCCTTGTGCATGCTAAGCTAATGTACTACCACTGAACTACATCCCCAACTCTTAGTTTAGTCTTTTGAGGTACTGCCTAACTGGTTTCCAAAGTATCTGCACCATTTTCCATTCTCATCAGCAATTTATGAGGATTGCAGTTCCTTTACATTTTTTTCTACCACATATATATGTTTTTTTTTTTAAATGAAGGTCTTGCTAAATTGCCTCAGCTGATCTTTTTTTTTTTTAAAGAGAGTGAGAGAGGAGAGAGAGAGAGAGAGAGAGAGAGAGAGAGAGAGAGAGAGAGAGAGAGAGAGAGAATTTTTAATATTTATTTTTTAGTTGGCGGACACAACATCTTTGTTGGTATGTGGTGCTGAGGATCGAACCCAGGCCGCACGCATGCCAGGCGAGCGCTACCGCTTGAGCCACATCCCCAGCCCCTATATATGTTTTTTTTTTTTATTGTAGCCATGTGCCTTGTCATTGAGATTTGGGTTTTCTTGCCTTTGAGTGTGTTGATGATTCTTATCTTACAGTCTGCCTCCTGTAATTTGCTTAACTAAATGATCTTCAGCAACATAAGGCTCTAGTCCTTATCTAAAATTGAAATGCAATAGTTGTGCCCTATGGTCTATCAGAATTAAGATTCTTATTAGAGAATAAAGTAGCATGAAGAGAAGAACTATAGGAAAGATAACTTATTAATATTAGTTTATTATTTATAGCAATCCATCTAATGTTACATTCAGATGTACAAAAATTAATATTTTTAAAAAATATAATACTTTTAAAATCACCCCTTAAAAAGTTATACCAAGAGAAAAACATGTTGTGTAAGCAGTCTTTTTTTTTTTCCGTACTGGGGATTGAATCCAGGGGGCTTAACCACTGAGCCACATCCCCAACCCTTTTTTATATTTTATTTAGAGACCGGGTCTCACTTAGTTGCTTAGGGCCTTGCTAAGTTGCTGAGACTGGCTTTGAAACTCTCAACCCTCCTGCCTCAGCCTCTCAAGCTACTGGGATTATAGTTGTGCGCCACCACACTTGGCATAATCAGTCTTCTGAATTCTTTTTTATACTTTTTTAAAATTTAATTTTTAAAAATTGTGATGTTCTGATACATGTATACATTACATAATGATTAAATAAGGTTAAACGTATCTCCTCAAACATTCATCATTTTTTATGGTGTAAATCTTCAAAATCTTTTCCAGCTTTTTGAAATATACATTACATTATCATTGTCTACAGTTACCTTGTGCATTAGCACAACAGAACTCCTTATTCCTATCTAACTATAACTGTACCCATTGATGATTAACCTCTCCCTATTCTTCCTTCCCCAGCTTCTGGTGACCAATATTCTTCTCTCAACTTCTGTGAGAGAAGCTCTTTTTTTGGATTCCACATATGAATGAGATCATGAAGAACTTGTCTTTCTGTCTGGTTTATTTCACTTAACATAATCTCCTGTTTCATCTGTGTTGTCACAAGTGATGGAATTTCATTTTTTATGGCTGAATAATATTCCATGGTGCAAATATAGTGCTGCAGTAAACATAATAGTACAGATGTCTCTTTGACAAACCAATTTTGTTTCCTTTGGATTTATACCCAGTAGTGGAATTGCTGAATCATATGGTCCTGTTTTGAATTCTAATCCTTTTTTTCTACTTTTATTATGTAAGTTTTGAAGAAAGTATTTGATTATAACCAAATCATACAGTAAGATTAGTTTTTTTGTTAATACAACTTTTCCAGGTATGCCAATGTTCTGTGATAGCTTCTGCATTTCTAAAAATTGGGGCCACAAGCAGAAGTATCACAGAAAAATGTTTTATAGGAACAGTAAAATGACTCGTGATGGCCATATTGAATCCTGATAAGGAAAAGACAATTCTGCTGTATTATAAGGGATGTTCTTAATGGAATTCAAGAACTCTTCAAATAAGTAGTGTGATAAAACCTGTTAAAAGTCTTTAAAATATCTTATTGTTTCTTCTAGGCCTACCTTAAAGTTTCCCATGTCTCAATGGACTCCTGAATATAACAAGCTTTATACCTTAAAAGTGGATATGAAGAGTGAGATTCCTTCTGATGCACCAAAGACACAGGAGAGTCTGAAAGGGGTCCTTCTACATCCAGAGCCCATTGGGGCAGCCAAAAGTTTTCCTGCAGAAGTTGAGATGATTAATAGTAAAGTGGGGAATGAATTCTCTCACTTGTGTGATGATTCGCAAAAACAAGAAAAGGACAGGAATGGTAACCAGCAAGAACAAGAAAAAAGTGTTGTTGTGAGAAAAAAACGCAAAAGCCAGCAGGCTGGCCCTTCATATATGCAGAATTGTGTGAAAGAGAATCAGGGAATATTAGGATTGAGGCAACACCTAGAAACACCAAGTGATGAAGATAATGATTCCTCCTTCAGTGATTGTCTTTCTTCTCCTTCATCTAGTCTGCATTTTGGAGACTCTGATACTGTGACTTCGGATGAGGATAAAGAAGTCTCTGTAAGACATTCCCAGACCATTTTGAGTGCTAAAAGTAGAAGTCATAGTGCACGTTCCCAAAAGTGGCCTCGAACTGAGACAGAATCTGTGTCGGGATTGTTAATGAAAAGACCTTGTTTTCATAGCAGTTCATTAAGGAGACTTCCATGCAGAAAGAGATTTGTAAAAAATAATTCCTCACAGAGGACACAGAAACAAAAAGAGAGGATATTAATGCAGAGGAAAAAACGAGAAGTGTTAGCCCGAAGAAAATACGCATTACTACCCAGTTCTAGTAGTTCCAGTGAGAATGACCTCAGCAGTGAATCCTCTTCCAGCTCTTCAACTGAAGGAGAGGAGGATTTGTTTGTTTCTGCTAGTGAAAACCACCAAAACAATCCAGCTGCTCCCTCAGGTAAGAATGTTTTGGTAAAACATGAAAAGTATTGCATTGTATTTATACTTATTTTCTTGGTTTTATGACTTAGGGTTATGACTTACAGCTTTTATCATCTTTAAAGAGAATATAAAGTTCTATTGACTTATTTTTTAAAACCACATAAATTACCAACTATAATATTATCTAATTCCAAGAAAAAAATAAAAAATATTTCTATGACAAAAATAAAATCAGAATTGGTTGCTTTTTTCTTTTTAGATTAATTACTTATACCATTTTGGATAGAATTAGATTATATTTTAGGTGAGTTGTTGATTTATGGTACTAATATTTTTTCCCTGTAGTACTTTAGTATGTTTAACTTATGTGAATATTTTTCCAGAAACTGTATGATGGATTTTTTTCTCATTTAATCATGCAAAAACTTTAGTTACTAAAAAAGACTGTTTAATAGTTCTTTTAAGTACATTGTTTTTATTATCCATTGTCACTTTGTCATGTCAAGCCGAAAAATACTTTGAAGTTTTTGGTAGCTTATTTAAATATTAGGACTTATAAACTTTTGATTATGACAGTGCTCAGCAAAGCAGATGATGGAGGAATAGCACTTGCATATGTGCTTTCATGCACTCTTGCATACAGAATAGATATTATATTTAAGTGCACTAAGAATGTGCAGATAATTCTGAAGTATAAGTATTTTTCATGTATACAGACCATCCCAAAAGAATGCATCATTTCTGTACTTGTAATTTAAAGAGTTGTATTGGAATGAATATTAAAGAGCTAAGTCTTCACTGAGGGAACTAGATTAATTTCTTTTGAATTTAGGGAATAAGGGAATTGGGTCATAGGGAGAGCTTTTCAAAGGACTAGGAATACGTTTTCTAAGACTGATGCAAAGCTGTCCCAGTTTTTGCCTGATGTTCTGTTTGTCAGGGTCAAAGCCTATTAGTCTACTATCCATATGTGCCATTTTCCTTTTCTTGTCTCTCTCTCCTTCCATATGAGTATCTTCCTTTTTCATTTTTGTTTTTCTATTTTTTCCAGAACCCTAAAATCCGTAACCTTGTTCTTATTTGGCCATATTTAGTTTATTTTTTTTTAAAAAAACTATTTGAATATTTGTTTTAAGAAGACTTCATTGAGATCACTTGTAACTGGGAGAAATGTATAGCAATTGCTTCTTGAGGTCTCTTGAGAAAGAGGGAGGTGAAAAAAAGGACTTGTCTTGCTTAGTTGTCACATTTTTTTCCTATGGTCAGGATCCGAAGACTCTAGTGTTAGGGGAGGGAGCATTAGAGCCCAATTTCTTGAAATTAGTGAGGCAGAGTGGTTGATAATTGGAATAGAAGTTTCTAAGGAGTTGATATTTGTAGAGGAGTGAGAATATAGTAAATGAAGGTCTGTTTCTGGGAAGGAAAGGGTTTTTATATTCTTAAGTATTCAAGTTTAGTACAAATTAAAATTTTAAGATTTGCATTTTAAAATCTTGTTTAATACTTATTATAGCATTTAAAAATCATGTTTCTTGGTAGAATTAAAGTATTTCAATTACATTATTTTTATTTATGTTTTGGTTTTTGGGAATTGAACTCAGAGGCGTTTAACTACTGAGCTACATCCAGCCCCCCCCTCCCTTTTTTTTTGGTTGTGCTGGGGATTGAACCAAGGGCCTTGTGCTTGCTAAGCAAGCACTCTACCAATTGAGCTATATCCTCAACACCTCCCCCCCCACACCACCACCACCAAACCCTTTTTTTATTTTTATTTTAAGAGTCTCACTAAGTTGCTGAGGCTGGGCTTAAACTTGTGATGCTCCTGCCTCAGCCTTCCAAGCTGCTGGGATTATAGGTGTGCACCACTGTGCCAGGCTCAACTACATTATTTTTTAGACATTACCCTTAAATGTTTATTTCTGGAAACATAAATCTAAAAAGTTTAAATGAAGTACCCTTGATGTTTTCTGATTTCTAGACAAGTATTTTGTTTTGAAAGCTTTTTTTTTTTTTTTTAAATAAAGATTTAATAATAGCATTCACATGGTGTGGAATTTTAAAGTACTGAGAAAGTAAGATATAAAACTTATCTCCTTTTCAAAGGGTCCAGTCTTTATTATCCAGAAGTAATCTGTGTGGGCAGTTTTTCATTTCCCTCAGAAAACGTGGAAACATATGCAAGGATAAGTGAATATTGTAGGTCTTTCAGCATGTGGAATTATCCATACAAAGGGAACTATGCAACCATTAAAAGCTATTCACAAAATGACACATACTATGTAATTCTATTATGTGCCATCTAATGTAGTCATATTCTCTGAAACAGTAGAATGATGATGGTGCTATGGGGGGATGGGTGGGCATAATGGGTATAGCTTCAGATTGGCATGATGAAAAGGTACTAGAGATGTTTCATAACATTTCAAATATACTTAATGTTGCTAAACTTAAAAATGGTTAAAATGTTAAAAAATAAAAGTTGTGTTTTTTCTTACTGGATTTTTCACAAATCTGAAAGGATTATCACCTGATGATTTTTTTAAAAAACATCCTCTGTTATATACAAATGTTATATCAAATGCTGATAATACAAATGTCTTGATAAGAATGTTCCCACAATAAGAATATTAAGAGTAGAAAACAAATTCACCCACTTTATTTAAAGTGTATATTTCTGGTTTGCAAGCACAAACTCTGTCATGTACAATATCCTGAATGTTAAGCCCTATTAAGAAACTGAAGCTTCTTCAATAATTCTAAAGACTTGCCCAGGCACACAGTAAACAATATTTGTAATTCAGACCTAATTCCAATTCAGAGTTCATATTTTTTACATATATTAAGTACAGTACTGTAACTACTCAACATGTAGGTGCTAGTTAACTATCAAAAGTATCTTTTTGCAGCCAGTTGCTTTTGTTTCTGCTCCTTGCATTTGTAGTCATGCTTAAAATTTCTGAAGTCATAGCAGAAATTGTCTCTTCTTTTGAGTAACTATCCAAAATAAATTACTATACAATTCTCCTTTCATCATGAATTTCATAGTCTTCAGGTAAAAATGAAAATTTCTGCCTTGTAATTTGTTAACAAATGGATGTTCTTTAAATATTTTGTTTGTTTTCAGGAAGTATTGATGAAGATGTTGTGGTGATAGAAGCTTCCTTCACTCCCCAGGTCACTGCCAATGAAGAAATTAATGTTACCTCAACTGACAGTGAAGTGGAGATTGTAACAGTTGGAGAAAGCTATAGGTGAGATTTTAATTCCTAGTTGTATATTTGAAGTTATCAAAATAATTACTTAAACTTGATTAATAAACTTACTATTTAAACTTGTGCTACAGATAATTTTTTTCTTAGAGACCTAATTTAAGCATGCTTATACTAGATCAGTTGTTTTCAAACCAGGCTGTGTTTGACTCACTTGGGAAGATTATAAAATAAAGATATATTGTTGCCTACACCTTGTCCTAGACCAACAGAGCTAGAATTTGGTGCTCAGAATTTTTTAAAGTAAGCAGTGAGAGCCTAAGAGTCATTGCTGTAGGTAACCAATAATTTAACTTAATGCTTTATAAAATTTGATTTATTTTATGATAAAAAGAAGTAGTGAATTCCTTTGAAATTTAAATGTGAATAATACACAAATATTGGAGATGGACTAATTTTTTTTTAAAAACTTTTGTGGTATTGGGGATTGATTCATTTTAAAATTTGAACTCAAATTTTTAACTCCTGGGCTGTATAATTTTTTTTTTTTTTTTTTAAAAGGTCTGTCTTTCTTTTTCTTTTTTTTTTTTTTAAGAGAGAGTGAGGGAGGAGAGAGAGAGAGAGAATTTTTAATATTTATTTTTTAGTTCTCGGCGGACACATCTTTGTTTGTATGTGGTGCTGAGGATCGAACCCGGGCCGCACGCATTCCAGGCGAGCACGCTACCGCTTGAGCCACATCCCCAGCCCCTGGGCTGTATAATTTTTAAGGGCATTTTTCATCCCAGTTTGAAGTTCGGGGTTGTTTCCTGAGTATGCAAACTCACCACCCTTGATGACATTGTGTGTTAATGGAGTTGGTTCAACTTTTCCATACATGCTGATCAAATGCTTTTATTAGTTTTACATTCAATTTGGGCAGGAGACAAAAAACAAACTGCATAAGCACTTGTGTTCTATTGGCCCCACCTTTCTAAAAGCAATTTATTTTTTCTTCTGGGCCTTAGGATTGCATCATCTACATACTATACATGTATATATTCAGTCTAGAATCATAGTCAATCCTTAAAATGTAAGTGTACCTATAAGTAATTAAGAAGAATACTGTACCATATAATTAAAAGGTGAAAAACAAAAAAGGTTTAGGGTTTGTGATCAGATACTTTATAAGGATAAAGCAGCTCAGACAAGTGATGCTCTTATGGCTATCAAACTATAAACTAGCCACACAGTGTCTTTCTTATGCTAACCCCAGGATATCTCTCTGGTGTCGGTTATATTCTCTTAGGACAATACCAGAAGCTTAGCATCGTTTAGGGTTACCAAAATTGTGTTTTACAAACCCAGCCTGGGCTAAACATATAAGATATTGTGGACATAAGTGTGTATTTTTTTAAAATTAAATTTCTTTATTTATGGTAAGTAATTTTGAGTTAACCATAAAATGTAAATAGTTAATTATAATCAAGGTGAATAGTCAATAATAATAGTTGAAGAGAGCAATGTTCTTGAAACAGAATCCTGTATATTATACTATTGGTCCAATATAGTATTTTTCTTTTTTTCCCTACCCTGTTATTGGGGATTAAAGCACAGTGCTTCATCCTAGCCCTTGTTATTATTAGTTTTTTTTTTTTTAATTTTGAGACAGGGTCTGCCTAAACTGCTGAGGCTGCCTCAGCCTCCTGAGTAGCTGTGATTACAGGTGTGTGCCTGGCTCTAACATAGCATTTTTTACTTTTTTTTGGTCAATTGGTGATGTATTCATTCAGCAAAGTTTACTAGAGTGCCAGGCATTATCCTAGTCATAATTTTTTGTTCTATTTCCGTTATTACTTTGAAGAATTCTTGCATTAAGAACAAGTGATTTCTGGGGTGACTAAATTATTTATTTATAATTTAATATTGATGTCATTTAAGGTCTCGTTCAACCCTTGGACACTCCAGATCTCATTGGAGCCAAGGTTCAAGTTCTCATACAGGTCGACCACAGGAGCCACGGAACCGAAGTAGGATTTCTACTGTTATACAGCCCTTGAGGCAGAATGCTGCAGAAGTTGTGGACCTTACTGTTGATGAAGATGGTAAGTTGGAATAGTAACTGTAGAATTATGAAGAATTATTAATTGTTTTTGAGTGGGAATATTGGGCACTGAACTCAGGGGCTTTCCTCCTGAGCTATGCCCCAGCTCTTTACTTTTAATTTTGAGATAGAGTTTTTCTAAGTTACTGCTTAGGCAGGCCTTGCTGAGTTGCTGAAGCTGGCTTTGAATTTATGATCCTCCTGCCTTAGCCTCCCAAACTGATGGGATTACCACCATGCCTGGCAAAATGAAATATCTTAATTTTTTGGCTTTATCACTGAGACACATCCCAGCAACGCCCCTACTTTTTAAATACCTTTTTTTTTTTTTTAAATGTGGTGCCAGGGATTGAACCCACTGCCTCATGCATGCTAGGCAAGCACTCTATCAATGAGCCACAACCCTGGCCCATCCCCAGCCCTTTTTAATTTTTTATTTTCAGACAGGGTCTTGCTAAGTTGCTCAGGTCCTCACTAAGTTACTAAAGCTGGCTTTGAACTTGCGATCCTCCTGCCTTGGCCTTTCAAGATGCTAGGATTTTAAGTTCATGCCACTGTGTCTGGCTCAAAATGAAATAAGCAACCATTTTATATTTATGTTTGAAATTTAACTCATTTGTGTTTTAAGTTTTATTAAAAAGTCTTAATGAATATTAATATTAGTAAAGATTTTAATTTACCTTTTATCTGTGTTTTTTTTTACATTTATAAAAACTTGAAAATATATAAACAGGCATGGAAAGTAAGATTAAAATAGATATTAAAACCCATAGCTAACGTTTATTAAGGGATTATGTATGTTAAAGCATTATATAAAGGGTATTATATGTGTGATCTCAGGTCATCCTAACATTTCTAAAAGGAAGAAAATTCTATTACTTTTCTAGTTTTACAGATGAGGAAGTGGAGACTAGTAAAAATAAATTATCTACAGTCATACTATGGTGGTGAAATCAGAATTGCAGTCCAAACTGTCTGACCTTGGAATTTACTGTGCCAGGGGAAGTGCAGTTTGTGTTTTGACAGCCTATGACCAAGTGTACAGGCATGGCAGAAGAACTCTTGTTTTTCATTTACTCTTTTCCTTGTTTGTGAATTTTTAAAAATATTTTTTAGTTGTCAATAGACTTTTATTTTATTTATTTTTATGCGGTGCTGGGAATCGAACCCAGTGCCTTGCACATGCTAGTCTATCACTGAGCCACCACCTCAGCCCCTATGAATGTTTTCTTTATGAAAGCTTTTTCTACATAAAATGTTTTTTAAAAAATATATTCCAAGAGAGTTTATGTTTTTAATCTGTTTTACTTTAGTAATTAACAAAAAGATGTTAGCATGGATTAAAATATAACCATTACTAATTTGTTGCAAAATGTTAAATAGACAAAAAATTTTATTTTATAGAACCTACTGTAGTACCAACCACTTCTGCAAGAATGGAGTCACAAACTACTAGTGCTTCCATTAACAATTCAAATCCATCTACCTCTGAGCAGGCCTCTGATACTACATCAGCTGTCACCAGTAGTCAGCCTTCCACAGTATCAGAGACTTCAACTACTCTTACAAGCAATAGTGCAACTGGTACTTCTATAGTAGGTATGTAATAAAAAGTGTGTGGTGGCATGGTGGGGGAGGACTTTTGTCGTTTTGTTTTTGTTAGGGAAAACATTGTTTTAAATTTAAGTTTTTAGCTATATTAGCAAGTACATGTTATATATCCTTTTCTTTTAGTACTGGGATTTGAACCTAGGAGCACTTTATCACTGAGCTACATCTTTAGCATATTCTTGTATTTTAATAAACTTCCATATGTGAGCAAAATAGTATTTATTAGAATTAGACTATGATTTCATATTTGAATTTGTGTACTGTATGTGACCAAAGTATTATAGCATAACTAAATGAGCTTAGGGAAAAGTAAATGACTGACACCCAAACACATGAATGAGCAACAAAAGAAAACTAGGTAAATTGAACTTCATCAGAATTTAAAAATTTTGATCCATCAAAGGACTATCAAGTTTGTGAAAAACATTGTATTGAATGCAAGAAAAATACTTGCAAATCATATCTGAATAAGGGTTCTAATATCGAGAATATGTAAAGAACTATGAAAATTAAACAAAAACTATCTAGTTTAAAAATGGGCAAAAGACTTGAGTAGATATTTTTTCCAAAGAATCACATGTAAAAGTGTTTAGCATCGCTAGTTATTAGTGAAATACAAATCAAAACCATAGTGAGATATCACTTAACACCTACTAGGATGATTGTAATGTAAAAACTAGAATAACCAGAGCTGGTATGATGCAGAGAAATTGGAACCCTTGCAAAATGCATCTAAAGAATATAAATGGCATAGCTGCTGAGGAAAACACTTGGGCAGTTCCTCAAAAAGTTTAACCTAGCAGACAGGCATGATGGTGCAAGCCTGTAAAACCAGTGTCAGCAAATCAGCGAGACCCTGTCTCAAAATAAACAGACTGGTGATGTCTCTAGTAGTTAAGAAACCCTGGGTTCAATCCCTGGTAACAAAACACAACAAAACAAAACAAAACAAAAAGTAAACAAAAACAGGAACAACATAGCCTGGTGCAATGGTTCATGTTTGTAATGCTACTTGCTTGTAATTCCAACTATAAAGAAGGCTGAAGCAGGAAGATCACAGGTTGGAGGTCGGCTCAGGCAACTGAGTGAGACCCTCTCTCCATAGATAGGTAGACGAATTGCAGATATAGCTCAAGAATATAGAGCACCCCTGGTTCAACCCCCAGAAACAAATAGAGATAACATATGACTCATCAATTTCACTCCAAGGTATACAATCAAAATAATTGAAAATGAGGGTGGAAGTTTTAGTATTTTGATGATGCCCATTTTCTCTCTGTTGTTGTTTTGGCATTGTATCTAAGAATCTGTTATCTAAGTAGAATGAATTGGACATAGCTTTCCTGTGTTCATGTATGAATACACAACCAGTGTAACTCCACATTGTGTACAACCACAAGAATGGAAAGTTATACTCCATGTATGTATGATATGTCAAAATACACTCAACTGTCAAGTATGTCTACAAAGAACAGATTAAAAAAAAAGAGTTCTTTGTTAAAAACAACAACAGAAAAAACTATGGCAATAAAGACTGGAGTGGGGGTTATTTAGACAAATGTGGCTTGAGAGGAGAATGTGAGAAACTTCCCAGGTACTAAAAAAAATTTATATTTTGATCTAAATATTTGTGTGCTTAATATTTGTGCCTACTGTGTTTGTATATATCTATATGTATGCTTACCTGAACTTTATTTATTTATTTATTTTTAGAAAGTTTTCTCATTTTTTTAAAAATATCTTTTTTAGTTGTCAATGGACCTTTATTTTTATTTATATGAGGTGCTGAGAATTGAACTCAGGGCCTCACACATGCTAGGCACGTGCTCTACCACTGAGCCACAACCCTAGCCCCCATATCTTAACTTTTTTTTTTTTAATATTTTTTTAGTTGTTGATGGGCCTTTATTTTATTTATTTATATTTGGTGCTGAGAATCGAATGCAGTGTCTCACACATGCTAGGCAAACGTTCTACCACTGAGCTACCACCCCAGCCCCATACCTTAACTTAAAAAAAAAAAAAAGACAACAACAACAAAAAACTTGATACAGCTGTAAATGCAATAAACAAAATTAAATACAAATTAAAAAAAGAGAAATGATTGTCTAATCCAAGGTCACAAAGATTTATTCCTTTGTTTCGTTTTGCTGCTGGGTTTTGAACCCAGGGCCTTTTACATGCTAAGTATACACTCTTATCATTGAGAGCTATACTACCCCTGAAAAGTTTTATAATTTTATGTCTATTGCAAGTTATTTCTTGATTTTTACTTAGAGTTATATTTCTAGCCCTCTTTATTAGCTGTTTAACTGAACCTCAAGGTAACTCTCTTTTGGACAATAGTATAGAGATAGGAATTTGTTAGCTGCTTATTAAGAGAGACAACATAGGGCTGGGGTTGTGGCTCAGTGGTAGAGCGCTTGCCTAGCATGCATGAGGCATTGAGTTTGATTCCCCAGCACCACTAAAAAAATCTAAATAAGCAAAATAAAGTTATTGTGTCCATTTACATATATATATGTATATGTATATATATAAAAGAGGGTCAACATAGACCCTGTAGCAATTCAGATTGACTGAATCACCATTGTTGATGAAACTACCTTATGATTTATGATTTCTCTTCTTTTAATAATATCTCATTTAATTTTATGCTATTCTTATAACTTGCATTCAGTAAGTTGGAAAATTACTTGTGGCTGGATTAGGGAAGTACTCCTTTCTCTGAAAAACTAATAGCAGAATTTAGATTTCCTAGGGATATCTTTTAAATACTATACTCTGTAAAGAAAAATGTAGGCAGAAATGAAAATGGGCTTTTATTTCTTTTATTGAGTATATATTCTTTCCCTCAGTACTTAGATGTTATTTTACATGTTATCATTTAATCCTTTAAAATTTCTTGGTATTGGCATTACTCTTCTCATTTTACAAATGAAGAAATCTAGAAATTTGAATACCTTGACGGAGGACAGTAATCTCCGAGACAAGGATTTGAACTTTTCTCATTCATTCTGTCTCCTGGTAGTTTTATGTAACTTTATTCTTATCTACTTTTTATGTCACATAGACCCAACTTTATTTCAAAATAGTCCCAAAGCTTTCATTTACATATGTCTTAATTTATTTCAAGATATCTGTTTACTTACAACTCACATTTAATTTTTTAGGTAATAATTTCTCTACCTAAGTTCTAAATAAATGACTTTTTTTTTTGAAAAAAAATTTTTAAATTGGATTTTTTTCTAAGTTGATGTTTGTTTATATGTGGTGCTGAGAATTGAACCCAGTGCCTCACACATGCAAGTGCTCTGCCACTGAGCCAGAACTACAGTCCCGGAATGACCCTTTCTTGATATTGCTCCATGCTGATGACTGTCTTTGAGATAGACTTGTTCATGTTGTATTTTTACATCAGGACAGCATTGTCCCAAGCCAGATTGGTAGGCTGCATAAACCTGGTACAAGTCAATATAAGTTGTCAGACTACATTAAATATACTCAATACAGCTTTCTTCGTTTCCTTCCAATACCATATGCATCAGTTTAACTATGTTCTCCTAAAACTTACCCTCTCCCACTTTTTACATATTTTCAACTTTGAATCACTTATGCCATTTAGTTTTGCCATTATCCAAAGTCCTAAATGATTCCCATAAAAACGTCCAAGCAGAGAGGTACCTCTATCAATTTATAGTATCTAGTCTTGGACTTTCAGTGGTAAATATTTCTTGATCAGTTCCCTTTCCTTCCCCTCAGTGGCTTTTCCAAAACTCTCTTCTTTTTCTCAAGGCTTTCATCCTCCAGGAAGAAAGAAAGAAAAAATGAAGGTTATCAAACATGAACTATGCAACTTCCAATTCCTCCATAATAACTTTTGTATATCTATACCTATTCTTTCCTAACTCCTGGTCTACCAACTCCTTTCTTGGTCCTTCTTTTAGCTGTGCTCTATCTCTTAGCCCTTCTCTTGTCATTGCTTTAACAATTATATTCTCTGTGTCTTTAGCATCTTCACTGATTCCATTTTTATTGCATGTAAAGGTATACTTGTATTATGTCTGCGTACATTTGAAGTGGATTTTCTTTACCAAAACTCTTTGCTTTGTGCTTCTGACTCCTTTCTGAATGAACAAACATGGTCTTTAAATTCTGGTAATAATCTCTGTTTCATATTCATTTTCTTCTCAGTTGTGTTCTCATCCCTTTTTTTCATTGGCCCATCTCATAACTGCAGGTGATTTTACAAACTATCACCAACATGCTGATGTGATGATCCTCCATTTGTCACTGTGTTTTAAATTTTCATATCTAACTACCTCTCGAATATCACCTTGGACCATAGTGCACTTATCTCAGACTCATCAGGCTCAAAACTGCTCATTTTGTGACCTCTGCATGTACTTTTTGAATTATGCATGTGTAGGTTTATTTTCATTTATATAACAAATATTTACATATTATGTTATCAGGCATTGCTCCAAGCATTGGGAATAAAGCATAAATTTTTGTCTCATTAGAGCTTACATTCTAGTGAATGATATTTTTTGCAACGTTCCTCTATACTATGCTAGAACCCAGTACATCTTTACAACTGGTTGATTTATATTTTAAATTTTTTCCATGGTTGATAATGAGCTCCTTACAGGCCAAAGAGCAGGTCTTTTTCCCCTTGCCAAAGTTGAATCCTAGGAGGCAGAGCTTTTAAGCCCAGTCTTCATTTTGAAGCCATACTGTTAATCATTTTACCCCTTAAATACATGTTTAGCCTCAGAATTAGTACCCAAGTCCACTTGACTCCATGCAATTACCTCCACCATTTGACACTAGTTTTCTAGATTATTATAAGACACACACTAATATCATTTTTTTAATACTGTTAGTCTTCTATTGGTTCTAACTTTATAGGCCAAAAGGAAAGGAAAGAATGTTGGCAGTTAATAAGACTCAGCCAGATTTTGGGTTCTGGTTTACTGTCTGGAGACATTTTAAGTACATAACAGTATGTATTACGTGAGAATGATGTGGTTTTAGGTATTCCTGGGATTCAGAAGACTCTTTGCTTTGTAGCATTTAATGGAAGAATTCACATGATATTTTGGAATTTTTACAATGCAGTTTTATTGGTAACTAATAATTCACTATGACCTAGAAAAAAATGATCTATTGCCAGATTTATACATCATGGTAAATTGTAAATATGAATCTTCTCAAGAATTTATAGACATTTAGGAAAATCCCAGTGAATCCATTGCTCAAAATTATATCAAGTATATATTAAGAATGTGACATGATAGCATTCTTATTTATAAAGATTTAATTTACCAAATATTTGTTAATTATGTATACATAGTACTTATTTTTACACAGTGATATTTAGTGATTCAATTATTCTTTGCATTTTCTGTTTCAAGATGACTCGAGGAGAACTACATCTAGTGCTGTAACAGAAACTGGCCCTCCTGCAATGCCAAGGTTACCTTCCTGCTGTCCTCAGCATTCACCATGTGGAGGGTCATCACAGAATCACCACGCATTAGGACATCCGCACACAAGTTGTTTTCAGCAGCATGGTCATCATTTTCAGCATCATCACCACCACCACCACACTCCCCATCCTGCTGTCCCAGTTTCTCCTTCTTTTAGTGATCCTACTTGCCCTGTGGAAAGACCTCCACAAGTACAAGCACCCTGTGGAGCAAATAGTAGTTCTGGTACCAGCTACCATGACCAGGTATGGAATCTGATGAATTAATCTTTCTTTCCTCTCCCTCCTTTCTTCTCTTTTATATAGCATGATGCTTTCAACAGGAGGTAGAAAAATCCCCTAATGATAACTTTTGCATGCAGAAATGGCCTAATTTAGTGGTCTGTGAAATACTTTAAAGTTTAATTTTTTTAATGTGATCTAAATTGTTGAACATAATTGAGGGGAATAAGAAAATGGAAAATTAGAAGTGATAATGTAAAAATCACTTTTTAAATTGTGAAATGTTTAAAAAATATATTTTTTTTGGTTGCCAATGCACCTTTATTTGTATTTATTTATTTATATGTGGTGCTGAGAATTGAACCCAGTGCCTCACATGTGCTAGGCAAGCACTGTACCACTCACCTACAACCCCAGCCTGCCTGAAATGATTTTTGATATTTTTAGAGTATAGGTAAAACATCTTTGGCATTTTATTTCAAATAAAGTCTTGAGATATAATGTCCCTAATTAATGAGAAATTGGAAAAGTCTTAAGGTTTTTTTTTTTTTTTTGTACCTCCTATTCTAGAGCTCACTATAACTTCCAAGCAACTAGAAATAAACAACTTTCTCAGGTGCAAACATGTAGCAAAGTTTCTCAGAAGCAGATGAAGTTCTTAGTTTTAGAGAACTAAAATATGTCCCTAGCAAAAAATTATAATTAAGTCAATTGGTTGATATTATTAGTTGAGTGCTTAAAACGTCAAATGATATTAAATTAGTATTGATGGTAACATGAGTAAATGAAGCCAGGTATTATATTGCTACTTTAGCTTTTGCTGGGTTATTTCTGTATAATGTTTTATAAATTGTGGGTATTACATGCTGTGAAAAAACAAAAGATGTAATTTTAGGGAATAGTTGTAACTTCGACATGTAATATGGTGGGAAAAAAGTCAAAAAGAAAATTCAGAGCAATTGCTTTTCTGTATACTGACCTTTCTTACCATACCCGATTCATCTCTTTAAATTTTGATGGCTGTCTGTTTTGGGTCTGACCAATTAAAAATAAATAAGAAGGAGGTTTTTCCCTTAAATGAAGCTACCTTCATTTGGAAGTGTTTAGCAAAAGAAAATATGATTGAGATGTTAGATTGATTTTTTTTTTTTTTTTTTTTACGAGAGACCAGGAAAGAGAGGAGAGAGAGAGAATTTTTCAATATTTATTTTTCAGTCTTCGGTGGACACAACATCTCCATTTTTATTTTATGTGGTGTTGAGGATCGAACCCATCACCCCGAGTATGCCAGGCAAGCGTGTTACCGCTTGAGCCACATCCCCAGCCCCTATGTTAGATGTTTTTGGTTGTGGTTACAGTTTAAGTATTAACTAATAATCTGGACTGTTCCATTCTTGGATATGTGATTGGTAGCATCAGGAAAAACTTCAGTGAACTGAATGAAGGGGTCTGTTGAAAAGTAAAGCTTACTTTTACTAGAAAATTTGGGTTCAAAGAATGTTTTATAAGAATTGCAGAAAAATTATTGAAACATGGGTATACTAGTTTAGTTTCTCCTGCATTTGTTAAAGAACTGTTAAAAGATGAGTCTGTCACAGAAGTTTCTGTTGTTCAGTTAATAAATAATAGAGTTGGTTTGAGAGATCCGTTGCATACAAAATGTTTTCTTTCAGCATGAGATAATTATTATGGGTAGAATCTCTTTCAGTTCTGTTTAATAGATATAACCTATCTGGCCATCTCTAAATAGAGGTTAGATGGACTGCAAATAAAGCTTGAGAAGAATTAGCAGGATCCCAGTTATTCGGTGGATATAATGGGTATTATGGTAAACAGAGTGAGATTTTGAAGATAACCAGTTTGAAAGCTCAAAATATATGTAGGATAGCTTCTGAAATTAGCCATGTCCTCATGAGATACAACTTCATATAGTATCCAGTTGACGCTTAGTTAAGAAATAGAAGAAGCTAACAGGCAATCTGAGGACTTGTGATTGTGAAGATGTCTTATGACTGAGTGCCAGATTATGGTCAGGCAACGAAAATTTAGGCTGTGACTCTATTGAGAGAATTTACTACTCTCTTACATATGGCTTTCTCTTTTGAGCAATAATTGGTATGATACATCCTTTATAATCAGTGTAAAATAATATTTCCCATCTCTGAACCCATCTTGTGTACCCTCTTTTTCTTTCTAGAATAAGAATTGTGAAGAAGAGGATTCTCACTATTGTTTTTTTCCTTCTTTTAGTCTTTTTTAAAAAATATTTATTTTTTTAGTTTTAGGTGGACACAATATCTTTATTTTTATATGGTGTTAAGGATCGAACCCAGCGCTCCACGCATGCCAGACGAGTGCGCTACCGCTTGAGCCACATCCTCAGCCCCCTTCTTTTAGACTTTACTTTTAACTTTACCCCAAGTTCCCTTGGAGGACGACCTTCACCCTACTTTATTTTTGAGGGATTATCTTAATGTTTGAACAGAGATTAAGACAAGCTCTTGGTGACAAAATATTCGTCACTTTCTTAGGATGATAATATTCCATTTCATTTGCCAATTTTAATCTAAGTAGTAGGGCAGTAGGTAAAAGATGTAAGTCATAAACAAATTCACTGTCACACAATATTATTCTTAAACCCTATTTACCTGAATTGAGGACATAAATTGCATTTGCCAACTCATTGGTAAATACAGTGAGTCAGACATTTACTTAATAGACTGTGTGCACATAATATGGAGGAGAGAGTCTTTTCCTTTTCTCCTTCATACAGCTTCTGCTTGCACCTTCACTCCCCCTTCCCTTTTAGCATTTTTGTTTTTGTTGTCCGTGATTCTGGAGCCCTTTTAAAGTGAAAAGACCTTTATCATTCCTCTGAGGACTGTTGGGTGACCTCGGCCTCTGACAGCTTTTATCTCTAGTACCTCAGCTTCCAGTATTGAACAGTTCATATATAATTCATATGTAACATTGAATCTTTATTTATTTTAATATTGTTTTTAGTTCTAGATGGACACAATACCTTTATTTTATTTATTTATTTTTATGTAGTGCTGAGGATGGAACCCAGTGCCTCACACATGCACTCTACTACCGAGCCACAAATCCGGTCCTGAATCTTTTGATCACATTTTGAAAACCACAGCAATACTAAACCTAAGAGTAGGCATATATTTAAAAATACAAAGAAACAATTGTTTTTTTTATAATCTTCTTTAGATTAAGGTTAAAAGTGTAATAATTAGGATTAAAAATTTTAATGCATACATATTTGTACATATTTATGGCATGTACTACAATAATTTTGATAAATGTATTCAGTGTGAAATGATCAAATCAAGATAATAAGCATTTCCATTTCCTGAAACATTCATTTGTACTTGTTGGGAATCTATAGATTCTTCTACTTTCTATTTTGAAGTATAACTTAGATTGTTATAGACTAGAATTATTTGTGTTTTTCCAAGTGCTTTTTGGGGAAAAAACTTATAGTGATTAATGAAGATGGGTTCTGTACTCTAGTTTAATTTTCCAATTTAGTAATCAAGACTTTCCCACAAAATTATACTCCTGATAAAAAGAAGCATTGGTTTAATTTTAATTAAATAAATTAATTAATTGTTATTTTTTGTGGTATTGGGGATGAAACCCAGGGGTACTCTACTACTGAGCTACATCCCCAGCCCTTTTTATTTTGAGAGGAGTGCTAAATTGCCCAGGCTGGTTTTGAACCTGTGATCCTCCTGCCTCAGCCTCCCAAGTAGCTGGGATTACAGGTGTGCACCATCACACCTAGCTAATTTATAATTGTTTGTCAAGTGAGGCAAAGCTAATTCAAGATTTAGCCTGGATAATCTTATGCCCTTTGTTTCTTTGGGATAATGTAGATTTGTTTGTACTATTAATAGTTTCAGTTGAATAAGCTTGCTATCAGACAGTTTATAAACTTGGGACATATGAGTTTTTAATCTAGTACCTTAATGTTTTTAATGAAAGGATATGTTTTCTAAAGATATGTTTTCTAAATTACTGGTCAGAATGTGAAGGTAAAGGAGAATATATACATAAGATTTTTAAAGTTTCTCTTTTTCTAAGATGTGGATAATATAAGAGAAATAGATCTTAAAATAATATACTAAACTTTTGTTCATCTTGTGGTAATTTTATGCTTGATTTTTAAAACTCGATTTTAGATTTTGGGTATAAACCCACTATTTGCACAGTCCGAGTTATGCTGTATTTTTCTTGGTGTTCAGTAGGTCCTTACACTTAGAATTACCATTTTCAAATAAATTCAAAGATTTTATTTTTCTAGGTTGTTTTAGGAGTACTTTTAAATTATAACATGAAATAATGTTTTGACAAAACTTTAGAAAGATAAAATGTAGTTCCTCTTTATATAGCAGGCATTGCCAGTAGACCTGAGCAACAGTGGTATCAGAAGTCATGGAAGTGGTGGTTTTCACGGAGCATCTGCATTTGACCCCTGCTGCCCTGTTTCTTCTTCCCGAGCTGCAATCTTTGGCCATCAGGCTGCTGCTGCTGCCCCAAGTCAGCCATTATCAATAGATGGTTATGGATCAAGCATGGTTGCACAGCCCCAGCCCCAGCCCCCTCCACAACCCTCTCTCTCATCATGTCGACATTATATGCCACCTCCTTGTAAGTATAAATTTAGTGGGCAAAGAACCTAGAGGCATATAAAGGAAGCATTGTACATTCCTCTGTGAAATAATCTTTCATCTTTCATAAATCCTAATTTATAATTTTAAATATTTATTTGACTTAAGAGTGGGGTGTTATTTTTCCCATTTTAATAATTCTGAAACTGAAGGTACATTGAATGACAACCTTAGATTCTTATAAAGGAAGTTTTAATGAATTTAGATTTATTCTATAGGAGCAACTGAAGAAATGTGAAAGTTAGGTAGTATTTCTAGGCACTATAAAGTACAAAAAAATTCTCAATGGTTAACTAAGGCATATGAGAGAATTCCTTGACAGAGTGCTTTGCCATTTGGAAAAGGGTTTTTTGAAAAAAAAAAAAAAAATTGTAGTTGTAGATGGACAATATGCCTTTATTTTATTTGTTTATTTTTCTGTTCGAACCCAGTGCCTCACACATACTAAGCAAGCACTCGGCCACTGAGCTACAGTCCCAGCCCCTGCCCCTGAGAAAGGGTTGTTTGGTGTAGGCAATTAAAACAGAACTGGGCACAGCTTTTCTATAGAAATTGAAGTTTATTAGATATCTTAAGAAATTATAAATAACCTTAGGCTATTTAATATTTTGTTATATCATAAGCTAAATAGTCAAATGTAAGCTTAATAAATACTTTGATAAATGAACCAAGAAGTAGACAAGAAAATTTGTCTTTTGTTCTAATTATATTGCCAGCAATAATTTTTCAATTATGTATATTTTTGAATTTCTTCTTCCACTCCAATAACTTTAAAGATCTGTAGACACAGCTGGAATCAGCCCAGAATTTATACAGTGAAACTGTTGATATATTTATTTACCTCTTCTTAAAATATAAAGTGTAAGTTGGAAAATAGGTTTAGAAACAGTGCAAAGCATTGACCAATGGGCAAATTCTGTGTATGAACACTGGTGTGATAATACAGGTGCTGTTTTGTTATAATTATTTATCTTTAATTGGATGAATCCTCTTTTATTAAGAATGTTATATGTGATTTCCTTTTTCTCCCTCTAAAAAATGATAACACTGAAGCAATATATAAATACATTCCTTTTTAAATGTCTCCATAAAAAATAAATATTTCAGACTTAAGCTTTTTTTTAACTTTTAAAGTAACTTGTATACATTCTAAAAAGTTCAAATATTGCAGAATGTTGTAAAATGACAAATGACCTTTCTCCCTACCTCATGAATTTGTGTTTTTTAGAGGTAGCAACCTTTATAGCTTACAAAAATTCCAGAAATTTTTCTTTGTAAATATGAATATACATGTCTCTTCTAACAAAAACCTCACAGAACCATATCAAGCATATTATTCTGCTTTTTTTGTTTTTAAATTTAACAGTATGTCTTGGATATATCCCATATTAGCACCTAAAAGTCAGGCTTAGCTGAGCATGGGTGGCACATGTTTATAATTCCAGCAACTTGGGAGGCTGAGATAGGAGGATCACAAATTCGAGGCCAGCCTCAGCAGTTTAGCAACTAGGCCCTAAGCAACTTAGTGAGACCTAGTCTCAAAAGTAAAAAAATAAAAATGGCTGGGGATGTGACTCAGTGTTAAGTGCTCCTGAGTTCAATCCCCTGTACCCCCACCCCCAAAATAATAATTGAGCTCACTGGTATTCATTCTTTTTTCATCCCCTTTCCCTTATTGTTTTTTTTTAATATCCTCATAATATTTTACCATGTATTAAATCAGTCCTCTGTTAATGGATATTTAAATTGTTTGTAGTTGTTCGTCTATAGGATTAACTTCTAGGAATGAGATTGATGTGTCAAAGAAATACACTTCCAAATAAGTACTGTTAAATTTCTCTTCAAGGGGTTATACCAGTTTATAGTCCTCATTGGGAATCTGTGAATGAGCGTGAAGGTAGAAATTTGAATTGTATTCCCTTTTGTTAGGGACAATTGACTGATAACCCTCTAGAGTTCTTTTCTTAAGTTTATTTTTACATATACATATATATTCCTCTCCCCATATTTCCTTTCCTAAACCTTTCCAATATGCTTTAATTCTTGTGTGAAACAACATATAGTTCATTTAAATTAAACTGGGGTAGACAGTGAGGTTTTAGAGAACTAGCTTTAAAATTAAATAAATCTGAGATGACCTTGCAGCTCCTCTGTTTCTTCACATTGATAAAACAGGAATCATTCTAATTGGCTATGACTTGTGAAGCTTTGACCCAAGTGAAAAGTTCTCTATTTCAGAAGTACATTTACATTCATACCAGTAGTACTAGTGTCATAAGAAAATGTTTTCTTGCTTTTGAAAAATGTATGATCTTGATGAAGTGATAAAGCTACTGTCCTTGAAATGGTATCTTTTAAAGTTTTGAATCTTATTAAGGTGAACTGAGAAGATATATTAATAAGACTACTTATTATTTATCATTAAGTGATTAGTGTGTGCTGTAAAGTTGTAAGAATTTAGTGACTGTAATGTTGGAACAGATCATAATAATGCTTTTGCAAGTGACATGATGAACTTTTATGAACAATATCAAGACCATTTAAAAAAATTTTATGTGTAATTGACAATTGTATATTTTATTCAGTTTTAATTTTTATTATTTTTATTTTTATTTATTAAAGAGAGAGAGACAGAATTTTTTAATATTTATTTTTTAGTTTTCGGCGGACACAACATCTTTGTTTGTATGTGGTGCTGAGGATCGAACCCGGGCCGCATGCATGCCAGGCGATCGAGCTACCGCTTGAGCCACATCCCCAGCCCTTATTCAGTTTTTAAAAAACTAGCAAGAGCCTTCACAAAATTGAAAGGGAAGAAAAGTGGTCAGTGAGAATATAGAATGTGTCAATTCTCTGCTGGTTACCAGTCTGTTTTGTTTAAATGAAAAGTGAATTAAAATGTTGACTGGAGTTAAATAAATCTATTCAATCTGAATCAAAACTTTAAGTTTGTGCAATATTTATGAATATTGTGTCTTGTTTATTATGATTATAGAGATATAAAAGTTCATGTTGAAGTTAAGTTGGAAAAAATGCTGTGAATTTAATAAAACAGTGACTTCTGTTTTTATGATCATAGTTATTGAGCATTGTGCATTCCTGAAGAGAAAAGCAATGATTTGAAAACATAATTTTTAGAAAATTGGTTTAAAAATTAGCCTTACAAGTTGGATTCAAATTAATGAAAGTTTTCTTTTATAATGCATGCTAACAAGGCTTCCTTTGAAGATATGGTTGAGTTATGGTTACCTAACTTTTGCCTCTGCTGAGTGAAATAGAAGCATTAAAAATTTCAGAAAACCCTTTTGTATAAAAGTAGAAAATTGCCATCCCTCTGTATCAGACTATCAAGAATGTTTCCCAGTGAGATCCAACAAACATTTTTTTTAACATGTCATATAGTTGGAGATCTCTTAAGTTAAAAGAGATGACTATTTCTCAGAAATCTTTTAATAGTCTCTGAAAATATAAAGATTTAGAATGAAGAAATGAGAGGAACTATCTATTTTTTAAAAAAAGTTTTTAATCAGTACAATATAGTTATACATAAAAGTGGAATTATTGTGATATATTTATATATGCATATCACATAGTTTGGTCAGTTTCATTCATATGTTTCTCCCCTTTCCTATTCCTCTCCTCCCCTATCAGTTTCCTTTATGTACTCCACTGTACTTCCTTCTATTTTTCATGAAACCTTCTTGTGCCTCCCTACCCCCATTTTTAAATTCCTTATTTCTCTCTAGCTTCTCCATATGAAAGAGAAAGAACATTCTGCTCTTAACTTTCTGAGTCTGGCTTATGTCACTCAGCATGATGTTCTTTAGTTCCATTTATTTACCAGCAAGTGACATTTCATTCTTATGGCCAAGTAAAACTCCATTGTGTATATATATCACATTTTCTTAATCTGTTCATTTATTGACGGATTCCTAGGCTGGTTCCATAAATTGGTTGTTGGGAATTGTACTGCTTCAAACATTGGTATGCATGTATCCCTATCATATGCTGATTTTAATTCTTTTGGAGAAATAATGAGGAGTGGGATAACTGGGTCATATGGTATGGGTATATACTACTTTCTAAAGTGGTTGTATTAATTTGTAGTCCCAGGCACAATACATGAATTTAGCTTTTCCCCAACATCCTTAGGAACCATTGTATTTAAGATGTAACTTCCATAGCAGTTTCCTGGCAAATATGCCTCCTCCATCTTAATATAGAGCTCAGGAAAAATGACATGGAGTGGCATGGGACAGGGAAATATTGGAGTAGCAATTAAAGAATTCTTTTTATAGATATACCCAAGAGTTTTTGGGTTCTTCTCTGCATCACCCTATAACCAATAACTCATGTATTTTTATAAAATAACAGTTGTTAAATTTTTTTTTTATTTGTGGATTTTATGGTTTCCTCCTTCCCTCCCTCCCTCTGCCTGCCTGCCTGCCTGCTTCCCTCCCTCTCTCCCTCCCTCTCTCCCTCCCTCCCTCTGTGTGTCTCTGTGTGTGTCTCTCTCTCTCTTCTCTCCTCTTCTTCCCTCTCTCTCTCTCTCTCTCTCTCTCTCTCTCTCTGTTCTGGGAATCAAACCCAGGACTTGTACATGTTAGGCGAGTGCATATCTATCACTAAGCTATTTCCCAATCCCACAATTTGACTATGGAAAACCAAAAAATTTGTGTGTGGCAAAAAAAAGTAAAAGGTAGTTTGTAAAAAATGTTTACACTTTTTCTGACAAAGCTTTCATACATACAGAGAATACTAATAAATGGACTAAGAAAGGGTGAATAACACCAAAGACTAAGAATATATGTATAGGTAAAGCTGAGAAGAAGAAATGTAAGTGGTCCATAAAAGATTTTTCTCAGATTCACATTTATTTAAAAATTTAATGATAGTGCAGAGATAGTAATACATTCTTGTGGTTGATGAATATATTAATTGTGTAACCTTAAGGAGTGATATTTTGTCAGCAGGCATCTGAATTTGATATTTTCTCAGACCCATCACTACTTACAGTATTTTATGCTATAAAAATGGTCTGTGAGCGCATTTGTATGTATATGTGCCTGTATATGAAAGAGTGAGCACAAGATGAATAGAGGCCTACTGCAGTATTCTGGTCCTTCCAGTTTTCATCAATGGGATTTCTTCAGAAAGTTTTGATATATTCCTGTGATTAGTGTATCAGAGCTGTGAATGAAAGTACAATTATATGGCCAAGCATAGTGGTGCATGCTTATAATCATAATTGCTCAGGAGGCTGAGGCAGGAAGAGTGAAAGTTTGAAGAGAGCCTCACAAATTTATGGGGACACTACCCAAGTAAAAGGCCTGGGGAGGTAGCTCAGTGGTAGAGCAACTTGCTCAGCATGTACGGGGCATTGGGTTTCATCTCCAGTACTACTAGAAAAGAAAGAAAAACCCTTTGTATGTATTGACATGAGAAGATATCCAAGATTATTCAAAGATGAAAACAGTCTATTTTGTGAATAGACTTAAGTGACCGATAAAGTATTCATGAAGAAGATAAAAGTCTGTTGCATGAATAATAGACTTGGCCTCTGATAAAAATATTCAGAAAAATTAGCTATGTGTTAATGTGTTCATAAAATAGCAATGCAAGTTCTTCTGCATAGCCTTTGTAACATACCTGAATGTTTTTCTTGCAGATGCTTCTTTGACAAGACCACTTCACCATCAAGCTTCTGCTTGCCCTCATTCTCATGGAAACCCTCCTCCTCAGACGCAGCCTCCACCTCAAGTGGATTATGTTATTCCTCATCCTGTACATGCTTTCCATTCTCAAATATCTTCTCATGCAACATCTCATCCTGTGGCACCCCCACCCCCAACTCATTTAGCCAGTACAGCTGCGCCGATCCCTCAGCATCTTCCTCCTACACACCAACCAATTTCACACCATATTCCAGCCACAGCACCTCCAGCACAGAGATTGCATCCTCATGAAGTGATGCAGAGGATGGAAGTTCAAAGGAGGAGAATGATGCAGCATCCAACGTATGTTCTATGTTTTTTAAAAAATCATGTTTGCTTTTCCTCCATTGGTCTTTAAAACTATGAAAAATTTCCCCCATGGAGCTGAGAATCAAAACCAGGGTCTTGCATCTGTTAGGCAAGTAACTCTATCACTGAGTTACATTCCTGCCTAAACTATGAAATCTTTAGAAATGATATAATTATGTTAAATCCTCATTTCATTTGGAAATTAATTCTTTTTGGTCTTTTTTTTAGTTTCTGGAGATTGAACCCAGGACCTTGCAAAATGCAATATCACTGAGCTGCATCACCAGCCCAGGAATTAATTTTTTTACCAATAGTAATCTTTCTCTGCTTTATCCTGAATTTTATTTATTGACAAAAAAATGACTTTATATATCAGTCTTTTTTTTTTTTTTTTTTTTTTTTAAAGAATTTTTAATATTTATTTTTTAGTTCTCGGCGGACACAACATCTTTGTTGGTATGTGGTGCTGAGGATCGAACCCGGGTCGCACGCATACCAGGCGAGCGCGCTACCGCTTGAGCCACATCCCCAGCCCCTATATATCAGTCTTACTGAATGAAATCAGACCACTTTCAGTGTATGACTCGTCATTCTTTAAGCAGGCCAATCTCTAATTTGTCTGTTTCTATAATATATCATGGTAAAGGCTGATGTTAAAATTGATCCATAGGAACAAGATCTAAAGATATCAAAAATTTAATTTGATTTACTATATGTGGAAGAGAAGAAAAAAATAAAAATTTTTAAAAATCTATATTGAAAAAGTCTTCTTTATAAACATAAATTTCTTATAGAAATTATATTTATAAATCTTTTATATAAAGTTAAGACTTTGAGAATTAATGAAAAGACTACAATGAACTGCTTTTCTTTTGAGAATTCTGAATCTGAGTTTCTAATTTCAGGACAGCAAACTCTGTTGATTTACTTCTCCCTGCCTGTTTTCATAAATAAGATTTTATTGAAAAATAGCTACATTTGTTCATTTATATATTGTCTATGGCAGCCTTCACACAATGAAGGTCTAGTTGAGACCATATGGCTTGTAGAACCAAAAAGAAAAAAAAAAAGTACCATTTGTTCCTTTATATAAAAAATATTTATAAAGCTCTTAATTTAACCAGTGGGTTAGCATTCATGTGAATTCTTCCTTTGGTTCAATAATTCAAGATGTTATCCAGAATTTGTATTACAATAACAGTATTGCTGTTATTGTAATATAACCCTTGATGTAGAAAATTGCTCACTTAACAGTTATATCCTCCAGGACCTAGAGAATTATTTGAATGCATTAAGAGTAAACATTGAAAATTTGCAAGTCTGTTAGAGATCGTTTTTGAAATACACTATAAAGATGAATCCTGAGAATGAACTCTTTTTTTTAAAT
Organism: Urocitellus parryii; assembly: GCF_045843805.1. Classification (NCBI taxonomy): domain Eukaryota; kingdom Metazoa; phylum Chordata; class Mammalia; order Rodentia; family Sciuridae; genus Urocitellus; species Urocitellus parryii. The sequence continues at coordinate 104,294,249 of NC_135536.1, forward strand.
GAGTGTCCTTTGTTTAAGAATTTATGTTCATTTGTATTTGTCAATTTGATAGGAAGTGAAAATACAGTAACTGAGATGCAGAATATAGTGATCTAAATTTCAATGTGTTGTAAAAGATGTGTTTTAGAAAATGTTTCTTAAACACAATGTGTTTTAGAAAAAAAAATACACGAGGTTAATAACTTCTCTCTTAAGATTTTATCCATTAAAGTGGTTGAATGTTTTATAATGTAAGTGAAGCAAAATAAAAGTTTCTTTTTTCTTGCTTTATGCTTATTATAAAATAGTTTGTGCATGCAACATTTGCTGGGATAATTTTTAAAAATTTTGTTTCCATTCAATTCCTATTGTTCTCCCAGTTAAAATACATGCTGTAAAATAGGTTTACAAGATAATAAAATTGCCCTTTTCCTGGAATATTTGAATTGGAGGTATGGGAATAAATGAGTAGGTAGAATTTGTGGAGGTGATTATGGTTTCTTGACTTATTATTAAATAATTTTATATCATGTTTATAATTTATTGCTATAAATTTTATGACTGATCTGTAAATGTTCAAATATGAATAGTAGAATTTTTTTCTATATTAAGAAGTAACCAATTATTCAATTATTTCCAGTGGTCTTTTTGTGTTCTGTGTTTCCAGGCGGGCACATGAACGCCCCCCACCCCATCCACACAGGATGCACCCAAATTATGGTCATGGGCATCATATTCATGTGCCTCAAACTATGTCCTCACATCCTCGTCAGGCTCCAGAGAGATCTGCCTGGTTAGTATCTTGTTTATTTCAAAGATATGCCTGGCAGCTTGTGGTAAAGCTATGGGAAAAGATGTTTTGTAGAGGAATGCCATGTTAGAAGGGTAGTGTGGGAAAACAGGATTTAAGTTTAATTGTGAGGCACTGCCCCTATGTGAGTGGAGTCCTAAAGAAGAAAGAATAAGAGCTTGAGGTCTGGGGCAAGGAACTACCACAAGCAGGAGTAAAGTTTTTTTGTTTGCTTAATGTTTTAGTTAATTCTTAATAGACAAAATAATTGTGTATGTTTATGGACTGTGTAATGTTTTAATAACGTATGCATTGCAGAATGATCAGATCAGGCTAATTAATTAGCCCATCCATTACCTCAAATGCCATTTTTTGTGGTGAGAACATTTCAGACCCTCTCTTTTAGCAATTTTGAAATATACAGTGTGTTATTTTTAACTGCAGTTGCCATGCTATGCAATAGAATGCCAGCACTTAGTCCTGAGTTTGTACCTGTTGACCAAGGTACAAACCCATTTTCTTCATCTACCTTCCTCTCTCCATCTGAAGCCTGTGGCTTTCTCTTTGTATAGTTTGACTATTTTGGATCTCACATGTAAATGAAAGGAGTAGAGCTTTCTTTGTTTTTTCATGAGTGCCTGTCACCAAGGTTAACTACATAATTACATCCTACTTTCCCCAATTTCTTTATTCCTTACCTTTGTACTCAGATTTGCTCTAATATCCCCAGCTTCTGCCAAGGGAGAATCCAACCTGCATTTCCCTAGGCTTAAGGTCTTTCCTAAAGAAATGGAAGTAGATTTGCAGTAAATTTTTCTTCTGAATCCATTTAGTGTAGGCAGTCATTGAGATCATAATTAATAACAAAAACTTTTAGAAGCAGAACATAAATTAGACTAAATAATGAAGATTTAGAATGTTAAATTTTTACTCTTTCTAAAATTTGTTTACTCTTGTTTTATAAGGTATAGAAGAGTTTGCTATTCTAATTATCTTTGATGCCAACAACCCAGAGGTGATAACCCAACAAACAAAAGCCCCAGGAGCATCTGTAGCATTCAGATAAACCAAAAAAGTAAACTGTTTTGTATGCTCCTTCAACAGAATCAGATTTTTGGATTGGAAGGGACCCCAGGAGCCATCTTACTTTGTAAGATGTCAAACCAAGTACAGATGCTTTGCTTCTCATGGTGGTCACAAAATTGAGTTTTTGAACTTTCATTTCTATAACGAATTTGAAATTATTGGTAATATCTTTGGGGCTAAATTATCTTTTTTCTGGCCTTTATTAGTTAAGAAACTTTAGATTATTTTTAAAATGTAAATGTATCCACTCATTTCTGTTGATTAGAAAAAGACAAACTGTTTGTGTCCTTTGTCAGGGAATTGGGAATTGAAGCTGGAGTGACTGCAGCTACTTATACACCTGGTGCATTGCATCCTCATTTGGCCCATTACCATGCACCTCCTCGACTTCATCACTTACAATTAGGAGCTCTTCCTTTAATGGTAAAATGGAAATTTTTCAAAATTCTGACATGTTCTTCTAAACTAAATATTTTGAAAAATTTTTTAATATATTGTTAATTATGTTTTAGTAGAATTTGAGAATGATTCTAGATGAAATTGTGCTATAAAAAGTTATTAGATATGCTAAAATTTGTGTTTATAATGTGCATTGTACTCTTAATATACAAATTAAATATAAAAAGTGGTTTTGGGGCTGGAAATGTAGTTCAGTTGGTAGAGTGCTTCCCTTGCATGCACAAGGCCCTGGGTTCAATCCCCAGCACCACAAAAAATAAAAAAATAAAAAATTCTAAAAAGTGGGTTTGCTTTTATCTATCAGTAAAATCATGATCTACTGTCACTAGGATGTGTGCTTTAGTTAACCTGCCATGAGTGGTAATGACTCTGTTCTGCTGCATTTACACTTTTTTTTTCCTTCTCTAATCTCTGGAAGAACAGTACTTCTCTCTACTTCTGATTTAGGTTTTGTTGATAAGTTGTGTGCTAAAAAAAGTTTAGCAAATATTTATTGAGTTTGCTCTTTGTAATACATACCAGTTATAGATGTGGTACAGAAAAGGGAGTGATTTTATCTTGGTGAAGGAATAAATTCTATAGAGGTTTCAGAGAAGCTTATTGTACATGAGACTGCTAACCAGGCTATGGACTTTGGCATGGTACTGTTGAAGAGATTGCATCATGTAAAGAGTTATCAAACAGTATAAGCCCTAGGAACTCCAAGTAAGTTGGTGTTTTTTTTGATCTCAGGGGTGAGGATAGAAACCCTAAAAAATTAAACTGTAGGCTGTGGGGCTGAGGCCTTGGTTGCATCCCCAGTGCTAGAAAAGAAAAGAATAAAGAGAAACTAGAACTTAGGAACTGTTGAAGGGGGAGAGTCTTGTTAATGTTTATGCTTTAGAGTGATTTAATTAGATGGTAGTTAGAAAAACCATACGTCATGAGTTAAATGAAAAATAGATTTTATAGGCAGGGAGAAGGAAACTAATGTGGGCTTTTTGTAGAAGAGGTAAATGTTGATAAATGCTTGAACAAAAGCAATGGCAGTTATCATAAAAATGATAGGCCACATTTGAATGATACTTAGGCTGATTACCAAATTTCTTTTTTAAAAAATATTTATTTATTTATTTTTAGTTTTAGGTGAACACAATATCTTTATTTTTTTTCTATGTGGTTCTGAGAATCAAACCCAGTGCCTCACACGTGCTAGGTGAGCACGCTACCACTTGAACCACATCCCCAACCCGTGATTACCAGATTTCTAGCTTGAGTAAAAAGGTGTATAGTAATGTGCACTGTATTGGAAAAGAGTAAATGGTTTGGAGTAGTAGTTCAGTGAAATAGGTCTTGGACATATTGAATCTGAGATAACTGTTAAAGCTGAATGTCCAATGGAAAATTAAGTTTATGGTCTGGACCTCTACAAGTATCTGGGTTAAGGACATGTTTGTGATCTGGCAAATCTAGTGGTAATAAATATAAGGAAGAGGATTAGATTTTGAGGGAAAAGGTATAGTAAATGACAAGAGAGTGGAATGGAGAATACAATATGGATATTTAAATGAAAATATTATACTACAAATGATACTGAGAATTGGCTCAAAATGTTGAAAAAGTTAGAATAATGTCAGAAATTAATATTGACCATATATTATGGCATATAGTGTCTTATATATAATGAGATATACCATTAGTGTCTCATTATTAAAAGAAGTTTGGAAAGTGTTGAATGCATTTATTGATGGCTTTTGTCAGAGTGGTTTAAATAATGGTCAGAAATGGAGATGAGGCATTTCCACCCCCCCATTTCTTTCTTTTCTTCTTCCTTACTATATGGGATTGAACCCAGGGCCTCTTGCATGCTAGGCAAGTGCTCTACCACTGAGATACACTCCCAACTCTTGGGGCATTTCATATATTACTGTTAAGAATGGTGGAAATTTGAAGACCATGAATATTGACTACTTGATTTATATCTTGCCTGTGAAGGGAAAATGAGAAATAGGATTGATAATAATTCCAGTATTAAGGAGAAAATTTAAGTTTGGAGAAACAAATTAGTTAGAGAGGGTGCTTGTTCTTTCAAAGAGAGAAGTGAGGAATAGTTAATTAAGCATAATCCAGGTTGGGGAGAATGGAAGCCATGTTGGAGGTTTGTTTATGAAGATGGTAGTGGTGTATCCCATAATCTCCCTTTCCTAATATAGTTAGCCTTTTTTTTTTTTTTTGGTACTAGAAATTGAAACTGGGGGTACTTGACTACTGAGTTACATCTCTAGCTCTTTTTATTTTTATTTTGAGACAGGATCTTGCGAAGTTGCTGAGACTGACCTCATATTTGTGATCTTCTTAGTGACAGGGATTATAGGCATGTGCCACCATGCCTGATCAGTTGACAGCTGATCTGTGTATAACCTTGTTTTATGTGTGTTTTTGTTTAAAGACAATTTATTTAATATTGTCGGTTCATTAACATCGAATTGCTTAGCCAATAACACTAAAACTAATAGTGTCTGAGCAAAACTTACTTAATACATGTTTTCTCCATAAGTCATATCACAGGTTCCTTGTTTTGGAACACTATAGATAGCACTGGAACACTATCTTTGGGTGCCATTAAACAATGAAATCATGAACAAAAAGAACAAAAATATGAAAAGCATGATACTAAATAGACTACAAGAAAGATACTTGTTTGTAATTGAACTGCAACAGGAAGGTAGAGCATGTCTACAAATGACTCTGAAGCTCAAGTGTTGATTTGGGGTCATAAGTAAGTTTTTAGATTGTAGGCCAATTCACAAATAATGAAATCTACAAATGATTCTAACAAAAAATTAATACTTTCGTGGACAGAATTAAGATAAAAAGATGGAGAGAAGGGGATATGATTCCTTTGGTCAGGAACTATGAGGAAGTGAGGGAAATAAAATTTATCTTGGAGTTAAATTTTGTGGGAATATTCTGTATATCTATTATACATTTGGGGGAGGGAGCATGCGGGGATTGAACCTAGGGGGGTACTTAGCCATTGAGCTACATCCCCACCCTTTTTATTTTTTACTTTGAGACAGGCTCTTGCTAAGTTGCTTAGGGCCTAGTTGGTAAGTTGCTAAGGCTGGCCTTGAAATTGCGATACTCCTACCTCGGCCTCCTGAGTGTCTGGGGGTTACGGTAGTGTCAGTCATGCCCAGTATTTCTATGTATTTTTAATACTGTTTAACAAAGCTTTCTGAAGTTGGAAGATTTTATGAAAATTTTATTCCAGTTTATGCTACTAAGAGCATTAAGCTTAAGTTTGAATATTTTCTACATAGAGTTCTTTTTTTTTTCTTTATTTTGAGACAGTGTCTTGCTGTGTTGCCCTGGCTGGCTTGAACTTCTGGGATCAAGCAATCCCCCTGCCTCAGCCTTCTGAGTAGCTGGGAAGGTGGGCTTGAACCAGCACACTCAGCTCTAATATAGAATTTTTAGTGTAATCAAATAGAAGAAACTTGTTAATCTCTTGAAACAGCTATGTTTCTTTTATTTCTTCTGACTATAAGTTATTTTATGAGATTGTATTTTTAGAGGATCCTAACCTTATTACAGAATGCTTAGCTGGTGTTATGTGTACTTATTAAAGCTGAATTTTATGAGTTAAATGCAGAACTTGAATTATTCAGTATTAACAGTGAAACACGAGTCTATTCTTAATTGATTTAGCCTATCCCTTGTATTAAAATAGGTTCCTGACATGGCAGGCTATCCTCATATCCGTTACATTTCATCAGGATTGGATGGAACTTCATTCAGAGGTCCTTTCAGGGGAAATTTTGAGGTATGCAGTAAAATCGATGAAGATATTTTATATAGTACCTTTAGTGCAGAGAAAGCATACATACACAATTAATAATCGAAGTTGTATAGGACTGCTGCAGTGGTCAGGAGTCAGCAGTACAATGTCTGATTTTTTTTGATATTACTTCTGGGGTTGCAGAAATATATATAAGCAAAGTTAATCTTAGTTTCAGAAGTTTCCCAAGTATTTAGAAAAAGAGTTGGTGAAAATAGTTAATATGAAAGACTTTTAAAAAATCCATTAAATTCATAATAAATATCAGAAAGAGCTGTACTATTAAATGGAAGTGCTTAATGCTTTTGAATGAGCTTAATTTTTAGAAAAACATTGCCGAGAAAAAGAAACCTAAGTAATTTAGTTTGTAGCTAAATTTCTTCTCATTTGAACTTTCAGGAAGAACAAATCATTTAAATATTGTTTAAAGTTTGTGGTGTTTCAGTTTGGAAGGTTGAAAGTGGTATGATTTAGAATTACCAATTTATATGTTTTCTTAATTTAATAGAGTGATTTCATTTTCTACATGTATACATACATAGATTTATAGTACCAGCTGGTAATATTGGTGTCCTAATATATATCCTTATATACAAGGATATAATATATATACATATGAGGGGTGTGTGTGTGTGTGTGTGTGTGTGTATAATATATATATATATATATATATATATCAGTTGAATGAGAAAAGATACATATAAAGCTATTTTATATATAAATTATTTGTCTTGTCATTTTTTAAATCGTATTTGTATTATAGATTTATAAATATGGAAGTTTATTACTTTTGTAAGATTGATAATACATATTATTCAAAGAATAATCATCCTGGCTTTTAATACTAGTTTTCTTCATTTTTAGGAACTGATTCATTTGGAAGAAAGATTAGGAAATGTCAATCGTGGAGCATCCCAGGGGACAATTGAAAGGTGTACATATCCACATAAATACAAAAAGGTAAGGATTTATTCTGTGAGACTTCTAGAATGTTATTGAATCACATAAAATTTAGTATTATAGACCTTCTTTGAATTTGTAGAGTCAAAAAGCTACATTATTAATTATTAAAACGATTACATACATATGGTTAAAAAAAATGTAAACTGAAAACATACACTTTGCAGTTTCTTACCTTGTGTACCTTAGTCTTTCTTCCCAGAAATGAAATCATAAGATTTCATAGATATTCTCCTAGATATTTTTGTGCATTTCATAGTAATATACATATGTATGTATTTTTCCTCCATTTTTAAAAAGAATGCAAGAGGAATGATAGGCACAGTTTGCATGTTGCCATTCATTGAATGTTAGTGCTCACAGATCCACCCATATTCTTCTTTTTTTTTTTTTTTATTTTTTTAGTTGTAGATGGACACAGTACCTTTATTTTACTTATTTATATTTTTATGTGGTGCTGAGGATCGAACTCAGGGTCTCACACATGCAAGACAAGTGTTCTACCACTGAGCCCCAACCTCAGCCCCAACCCATATTCTTTTTACTAACATAAAATTTCATCATATGGTATAATAATTTTTTAAATTAGTCATTCATTTTGATGGACATTTAATTATCTGTATTTCTTATACTCTACCCTCCAACCTTTGTTTGTAGTATTATAGCTGTAAATTACAGAGTAGAAATATCAAATAAGTTTCTTACAATAAACAACAAACAATGCTTTATGTTATAAAGTAATAATAAATTGTGAAAATTACTGTTTTTTTTCCCTTTTCATGTTTTCCAAGAGTGTCAATGAAGTATTACTCTTCAATTTAAGTCATTTCAGCCATCTAAGCTAAATTGTATAATTAACTTTAATTTATATGGATGTTATTTGAAACATTTGTTAGTAAATGAAAATTTCTTTACCTCTGCTCATGGTAGGATTGAAATAAATTTTATGTGGTGTATCATTCTCATTGTGGATTAAAAATATTAGATTTCAGACTTAACGAATTTCTGTTAATTTGATTTTGCTTTTGATGCTGATTATATGTAGAAGGTCTTAAAAGAATAATTGATAGTCACTTAATGCATCTGTTAATTTATGACAGTTTTACCTGGGAAATAAGTTGTGTGTGAATATGTGGTATTGTTTTGTTTTGTTTTTAAATAAATGCAGACATTACTCAGTTGTTCAATAATGTCATCTCTGCTAATAAGGTAACAACTGATTGGTTCTCACAGAGGAAACTGCACTGCAAACAAGATGGGGAAGAAGGGACTGAGGAAGACACAGAGGAAAAGTGTACTATCTGTTTGTCTATTTTAGAGGAAGGTGAAGATGTGAGGTAACTAGATATTAATTATTTAGAATACATGTCAAAATGTACAAGGGATTTTATTTAAAAAAAATTAAATTTAGGTTACTCCTGGCATACTCTGTTATTACCTTCTGACTGACTTCTTATAGTGAATCAAAGAAATTAAAGGCTTTATATTACCAACAAAAGGGTGGGGGTGGGAAATATATTTTAGGGATGCACCAAAGTTTGGCTGGAGAAATTTTATGGTCAGAATTGTCTTCTGAAAATCTTGAAGAAATGAGAAGGTTTTGAGACTTAGTAATATTTTCTCTATAGTTTAAAGAGGGGCTAACATTAGTTCTGTGGTGCTTGCTTTATAATCTTTTAAAAATTGATTTTTTCCCCCTAGAATTTCTTCTTAACTCAAAGGATTACACCCTTCTCAACTTTTGCTAACCCAGTATTACTTATACATATTTTCATTGTATAATCTCTGAAGTAATTGTTTTATTCTTATTCTGTTTTATCAACCTGTAATATAATGTCATACAAAACAGGTTCTTCAACACGTATAACCGAATCATATAGCGTATTGTTGCCCTAGTTTTTATAAAGTCTGTTTATCATACCTCTTCAACTGAGAGGAAAAAAACAATGAACTATTGTCTACTGTATCACACAATAAGGTTTTCTGTACACTATTTCCAATGAAGGTGTATAGATATGAAAGTTAATTGCTTATTGTATTGATAACTGTTCAAGGAGCAATTGGAGCACCTGTTTTTTTTTTTTTTTTTTTGGTTGGTACCAGGATTGAACTCAGGGGCACTCAACCACTGAGCCACATCCCTAGCCCTACTTTGTATTTTATTTAGAGACAGGGTATCACTGAGTTGCTTAGCACCTTGGTGTTGCTGAGGCTAGCTTTGAACTTGCACTTCTCCTATCTTTAGCCTCCCAAGCTGCTGGGTTCACAGGTGTATACCACCTTGCCCAGCCATGGAGCACCTCTTTTTAACCTACTATTTTTACAAAATGTAAGGAAATTTGAAGGTATGAATGATAATAGAAGTAGAAATGGACATTTGAATTAGTAACCTTTATCCCATTCTTACACTTAGATTTAATGTTGTCCTATGTCATCTGGAAGCTTTCTTTCCCAATTTGTAATTAATAATTTGGTATGATGTCCAAAAGTGAACATTTTTTTAACCTACCTATGAAACAGTAGTTTAGTATTAAGTAGATATAAAGTTATTCCATAAAAACAATATTATTGACTCCAGTGAATCATGTATTTAAGTAAGGGGTATAAAGATCCTGTAGGCAGAAAATAATTTTATATTAAGACATTCTTTAATGAGGACAAAATAGCTACTGTATATTTATAGCATAAGATCTAATGTTTTTGAAAGGCCATTAAATGAGATAATATAGTACATTGGTCACTCATACAAAAAACCAAAACTGTAATAATTGCCAATGTAATTTTTGTTTTATGGTTTTTATGATCTTATATAATTTTGTTTCCTTAGCTGCGATACTTAATTATCTTGGTCACTTATGCATTATATTGACAGAGTACTAATTTAATTTACATGTAACTCCTTAGGGTGTTTGTTTGTTTGTTTGTTTGTTTGTTTTTTCAAAAGAGGAGGAGGTCTGGTTATGCCTTCTTTTTTTTTTTTTTTGAGACCCACTAATTTCAAAATGCTGAATTATTGCATTTATAATTTCTTTAAAAATAAATTTCACATGTAGTCATCATTAAATTAATTTTTGCTTTGTCTTTTTTGCCAACGTTAGGCGTCTTCCATGTATGCACCTTTTCCACCAAGTATGTGTTGACCAATGGTTGATTACCAATAAGAAGTGCCCAATTTGCCGAGTGGACATTGAGGCCCAGCTGCCAAGTGAAAGTTGACACCATGTTTCAGAAACTCTTGCCCTCCTTCTCATTCCCATCCTTCCTGGTACTGCAGTCAACCAAAGATGGCATGACTTACCTGCGCAGATTTGGAAGCATTGAACTTAGAGTGCTGGCTCTGCTATATGGTACAACTAATGCTAGACCTACAATTTATGTATACAGTTGATTTTGATGTATTTATAAAAGCATTTTTTTTTCTAGATTTGACATTTTTCCTGTATCATTTTACTGTATTTTTGCATGGTTCCTTGTATTGCATTTCTTTGCACATATTATGGGCTTGTGACCCTAAACTTGCAGGCAAGATTAGCTGCTTTAGTAAGTAGAATTTTGTGGTCTTTTTGTTTTTTACGTAGTACCAAGCCTTGAAAATTATGACTTTTTTTTATCCATTACTAACCTTTAATTTAATCAATCATGTGCTTTAGTTTAATGTATAAAGATCCTCTAGAAAATGATAATATTGTGTATTAAGACATTCCTTAATTAGGACAAAATGGCTGCTGTATATTTACAACATGGAGTTCTGAATTAAATACCATCCTTAATACTGGGGAACAGAATACAACCCATATTCAAATCAGATGCAGGTGGTATTCGCATCACCAGAGTGATCAATATAAATTTTCTTGGTGTATCTTTTCCTTCCAGCACAGTGCAGATAGAGTTGAATATTGATATCATACATTTAGACTGCTGTTCTGATTATATTTATCTTTTTCTACATTGTTTAGAACTTTATTTCCCTGATTGATTTTTTTGCTGCTGTGAAACAGCTTTGATGAACACTAAATATTAATTTCAATTAGCTGGATTGTACATAATTGCAGATTTAACAAAATTTTAGGGAAATTGAAAAAGACATGTAGAATTTTGTTCAGTCTTCTACTAAGCACGAATAGTTAAGATATCTGCTTACATTAATTTTGTAAACACATTTCAGTCAAGATTTAGAATTTCAAGTCAATGGCAGGTATCTATGCATTCATAGAACTTCTAAAGGTCCCAGGATCACTTTTAAGGGATTTTTATTAGTTTAAAGGTAAATAAAGTGAGCTGAATCTACATGTCTCTTGTTTTATTTCTCTCTAAACTTGAAAACAATAAATCTGCAAATACTGTGAGGCACAAATTATACTGTCAACCTACTGTTGCTATGGTTATAGACTCCCACTTCATACATTACCAAGAGTCGATCACTGATTTAAAATTTTTAATTTCTATAGTTAAGATTTACTGCATAATATAGAGTATAAAGTTAAGTTAACATACTAACATTTCTCCTTTGGAGGAATTTTAATCCACTTCAAGATGCATATTATTGAGATACTTTTCATATACAGGATAGCCTAATTTTATTTGTTTAAATATGCTTAATATGCCCCAGATTGCAAATGCATCCAGTCAGTAATATCACTGTCTGTATGTGGAAGACATGTTCCCATGGATCATATGTGAAGATGTCAATAAGCTTGCATTAAGCCACCTGCTTTGTAAGTGGATTGATTAATAAATAACTTATATTTCTATTGTCTTTGTGTTTCATAATTAGTTTTTAAACAATATATGTCTTTGAATTCAAAAATAGTGGTCTCATTGATATTTGTGTAATTTGGTGTTTGTATTCAATTATGCCCTTTTATATTAGTAAATGTTACATAGTAGTAATTGTCAGTATCAATATGATTCAGCAGATGGAAGATGTAGATTATTGTTAGGAAATAGGAATAAAAATGTTATCTTTTATAGTATACTTGATGATTAAGATACATTTATAGAAAGGGAAGAGTGAGAGACAGAGTGATGCAGGTCTGATGTCTTATTGAAGAAAGGAGCAAGTTGCCTGTCGTTATTCCTGTCATTCTTCAAGTAGCCTGTGATCCACTGGCAAATGCTGGGTCTGTACCAAGGGATTGAAGACATATAAGAAAGATGGGAAGAATTTTATACCTTGGAATCCTCTCAATATTCCCCCAAACACAAGACAAGCCAGAAATACATTTCTCTATTTTTAAATATTACTTGAGATCTAGATGCACAACTGCCTGTTGACCCATTTTATAATAGTTACTGATCTTTTAAATCCTGATAAAGCATATATATATATATACCTAATTTATTTAATGCAAGTAATTGTGGTATAAACCTGAATTGTTAACACAGGAGATCATTAAGCTACTGCTGCTAATTACAGAAAAACATGATTAGTGATGAAATAAATAAGGAAGAAAATGATTATGAACATTTTTTACTTTTGTACTTTGTTTTGGTGTCTTCCATATTTTGCTGCATCTTGTCAAAACAAACATTTCAATGATAGCTGTCCAACTCTTTTAAAACTAAAATTCTTTTGTCAGCAAATCCTTATTTTTATTATTGTTAATATTGCAAGTGATAAACTAATATTTGAAACTTTATTTTTACTCTGGTTACTTTATCTTAGCTACCAGTGCCCTTTAGCATTCGAACCATAACAACTGACAGAGAAAACTAGTTTTGTTTTTATAATAAATGTTATTTGTAAGTACTTCTAACACTGAAATTATTTAAATTCTCATGGACATTTCATTATTAATGTTCATGAATGGGAAAGTTTAAATCTATAGAAAACACAATCAAATTTCTAACTTCCAAAAGTTCTGGGAATGCAGTATATTTTTATTTATTGAAAATTTCATGTTAATATTGGATATTTCAAGGTTGAAGTATTTTCTCAGGTTTTAGGCATTTTCTTCAGTTAAGAATTAGATTCAAAATAATCATTGTTTAGTAAGAAAAATAAATGTTATTATATTTTGGCATTGGGCATACTGAGAACCATCTTTCCTCTCTCCTGTATTCTTTATAAATTTATAAGCCACATGAGTTTTTTTGGAATAAATAGTCGAAATAAACATAGACTTTGGAGTTAGTCAGATTTGGGTTTTGAATTGTGCAGCTTTCAACAATGTAAGCTTTCTGAGCCTAAAGTTTCTTATCCACAAAATAGAAATAAGAACTACTTTTTAGAATTGCTCTTAGGATTAAATGAGATAACGAGTGTGAAGGGGTTTGCTCATAGTATATATACATATAAGTTCTTCCTATACTTGCTTTATCTCACCTCATCACACAAATACTTTCATCTTTGATAACAGATGGTAACATTTGCAAAGTAATGAACAATAGACAAATTTTTGGTGCTAACATTTTTCTTGTATTGAGTATAACTGTCTGATTACCAAATAAGAAGAAATAATCCTCCTTGGCCCTTACCTCAGGGGTTGGAGTTTTTCTTTTCTATTAGGATGAAAGATTTCCAGCTATGTGCTTTTTCTTCCTCTTCCTCTCATAATCACAGTAAGAGGATATGCAATTGCCCATCAATATTGTTCATTCCTGTAATTTAGGTAGCTACTGCCAGTGCATCAGAATTGGCATAGGATATGCAACCATTTACTCTCTCTTCCCTAAAATTATTTTTTAAATGGAGAAGTTAACATCTAGAGTTTCCTGTTCTTTTCTAATTTTTCACTCCACTAACCTCTGTTATGTGGGGACCTGGTACCATTAGAGTTTGTCTGGGGATTGAACTCTGAGGGATGCTTTACCACAGCGACAAATCCATCCCCGGTCCTTTTTATTTTTTCTTTTGAGACAGGTTCTCACTTAGTTGCCCAGGCTGGCCTCAAACTTGTGATCTTTTTTCCTTAGCCTCTCAGGTAGCTGGGACTACAGGCATTTGCCACTGTGCCCAGTCTATTAAGGTTTAAAAAAATACATATTACTGAACTGCTTATGTTGTATTTTAGTTGCTTGTAAGCTCCCTCTTAGGTGATAGTCATCACTAAGAGCACATGGAAGCTGTGGGCTTCCAGGAGCAGTTTTGTTTAGCCCAAACACATTGCTGGAATCCTTTGTCATCACCAGAGAATGGATTAGATTAACTAAATGATTTTCATTGTGGGCTCTGCTATATCAGTTTTGCTTTAGGTAGTAATACTTGATATGGAGTCACGGGGGTGGGAACTCTTGGGAGTATAAAATTCTAGAGATTATTACTGATTCAGAAAGTAAGAACTTGGTTTCTGCCAAGGTTTGAAAAAGCATAACTCATGGTACTTACATTTCCAGCCTGCCAGTTCAGGGATGACCCAAAGGCCAGCAGCTTAAACACTGAACCATCGGTTTCTGTGGATCAGGCATTCAGGAACAGACACTCAGGAACAAGCTACAGGAGCTAAACTGTAGCTCAGAGTCTCTCATGAAATTATAATTAATGTGATAGTTGGAGCTGCAGCTGTCTGAAGGATTGCACTGGTCTGGTAAAGCTGTTTTTAAGATGGCTTGCTCACAAAGCTGTTTAGTCGGCCTCTGTCCCTTGCAGGTTTTTGGCTAAGAGACCTTATTTACTTGTTATGTGGGCCTCCTTAGGGTTACTTGAATGTTTTCATGACAGGATGGCTGGTTTTCCCACAATGAGTGTTTCCAGAAAGATTGCCAGGAGGAAGCCTTTTTATGACCAGACTCAGAAGTTATACTCTGTCACTTCTGCACCATTCTATTAGAAGCAAAAGTCACTGACTACAGTGTATACTTGAGGAAGTAAAACTAGGTTTTACCATTTGATGGAAGGTTCAGCCAAGGATTTGGGTATGTATTTTTAAAATAGTAACTTTTTTAATCCCCTGTGTCAAGACTCTGCTTCAGACAACTGGTTTTCTGTAGAAAAAAATTCTATCAGACTGGCCTCAGCGCTTCCCAAGGCTCTGAATTACATATGAATCATAGTTCCATACCAGATAAACATGGTTTCTTGTGCCCTTGGGAGATAACCAAATGCCTAAATGTCTGGAAATGGAATGTGCTCAATTTTCCCATGCAAAATATACTAGGATGGCATTATTGAGAATTCAAGAGTTTACAAATGATTGTACATTTCAAATACTATACTGTTTTCCTAAACTAAGAGCCTATGAGAAGCCAACATGACAAGACTATACTAGAAAACAAAAGGCTTATTTGGTGTATAGGGATCAGGTGTTCCCCAAGTAAGTGTATCTGTTACCTATTTTGTAACAACTGCAAAACTTAGTTGCCTTAAAAAAATTTATTTGCCCACATACATGCAATTTGTGCAGGACTGGGTGGACACAGCTCATCTCTCACTATAGTAAGACTGGTGTTGCTCATGTAGCTACCTACATTCAGGTTGGGAATTCTACTGGAATAGAATGCCCCAGTATGGCCTCCCTTACATACCTAATGCTTGGGTTGGGATTGTAGAAACAGCTGATGATTTGCTGGGCATTTCAATGTCATCTCTCTAGCAAGGGATAACTAGACCTATTTACACAGTGGTGGCTAAGTGCTTCAAAGGAGAAAGCAGAAACTGCCAGACCTTTAAGAGAAATGTCCAGAGCAACATCACGTCTGCCACTCTGTTGGTCAGAACAACAAAGTCCAGATTTAAGGAGATAGAAAATACACCTGTTAATAAAGGGTGCTGTATAAACAAGTTGTTGTTATTATTATTTTATAATTATTATTTGTGGTGCTGGGGATCAAACCCAGGGCTTTGAGCATGCTAGGCAAACATTCTACTAACTGAGCTATATCCCCTGTCCAAGTTGTAGTCATTTTTAATCCACCAAAGTAAGTTTTGTAAAAGGAGCTCCATTATTTTATTAGAATGCTTAGCACAGATTTCTGAACACATTTAGTTTCCCCGCTCCTAAACCAATACTTACCATGAGGAGAGAAGCCTATATACAAAAATTGATCTTTGTTCTCAAAGATAATTGTCAGAGGAATCAGCAGTGAAAAAACTTCATCATTTCCTCAGGCTGATATTTGAGAAAAAGAAATTCATGGGATGAAAATAGGTATTTCTGGTCCTTTTCTATATCTTTGTGCAATTTAGATTTTTTCCTGCAGTTTTCTTGATAGTTGAGTATTGTGATAATGCTTATGTGCCAACTTGACTGGCCATGGGGTGACCAGACATTTTGATTAGAAATTCTGGGTATGTCTGTGAGGATGTTTCTAGATGAGATGAAAATTTGAATTAGTTGTGTGTGGTGTTGTGCACCTGTAATCCCATCCTCAAGGTGAGAAGAATGCTTGAGCCCAATTGTTTGAGTCCAGCCTTGGCAACATAGTGAAATTGTGTCTTAAAGAAATTGAGTAAAGCATTTTGCCTTCCCCAGTGTGGGTGAGCCGCCTCCAGTCAGTTGAAGGCCTGAATAGACAAAAGTTCTAGTCCTCCTTTGAGTAAGGGGGAATTTCTGCTGGACAGCTTTCCCGCTGAGACATTGCCTTTTTTTCCTGCCTTCAGATTGGGATTGGAAATGTGTGATGGCCAGCAGTTAGGATTGGGGCAAAGGAAGGAATTTAATTCTGAGTAGTTATATTATTATTAACCAAGTACATGAGAAATGAGCCAAAAATTGTGAGAAATTTTGTTCAAATTCTTGGATCCTTCTATCTAGTCACATTCCATTGCCTTTGCTGTGAGCATTGGGTTTTTCTTTTCCTGATTTTTTTGGGGGAGGGGGGGCCAGGGGCAGTGGAGGGGACTAGGGATGGAACTCAAGGGCACTCGACCACTGATCCACATCCCAGCCCTATTTTGTATTTTATTTAGAGACAGGGTCTCCTGGAGCTGCTTAGTTCCTCGCTGTTGCTGAGGCCGGCTTTGAACTGAGATCCTCCATCCGGAGCTGCTGGGATTACAGGCATTTTCCATGGCGCCCAGCTGCCTTTTCCTGGTTTGTTTTTGGGATGCTAAGGAGTCAACTCGGGGCCTCTTGCATGTGGCTTCAGTACTGAGCCACACCTCCAGCCTTCTTTTCCTGTCCCTCTTGTCTTTTCCAGGACAAACAATAATCCCTTGGGATTTTTGTTCTCCCACTCTAATGCTGAAGACTGGGACACGTATTGTTTTTCATTTAAAAATCTTAACACACCTCACAGGATTTTTTTTAAGTACATTTTCTTTTTTTTTAGTTTTAGATGGACACATACCTTAATTTTATTTATTTATTTATTTATTTATTTATTTTAATGTGGTGCTGAGAATTGAACCCAGTGCCTCACATGTGCCAGGTAAACACTCTACCACTGAGTCACAACCCTAGCCTATCACAGGATTTTTTATTCAGTTAATATTTATCGGCCCTGACCAGTTATCAAACAATACTGGATGCTGGGAATACAACGGACAAATCATTTCAACCTGTATTGTTTTTAATTTGTGTCTCATGGGAGTCATAATCTAATTTACGCCAATTTACAAGTTTGAGTCTCAACTCAAAACAACAGCGCTAAGCAACCTAGAAGTGCCTGTTCCCAGGCCAACCCAATCTCTACTTGGACTTGATATTTCTTAAGAGGAATGAGGGTCAGATGTGGAATGCCAAGGGCATCTTCCTAGATCCTACTTCTGCCCACTCAGTACCAACCTCAACATATCCAGGGTGAGATCTTGTGGGACAAAGGGAGGGAGGGAAGGAGAGAATGAGGAAGAGCCCAGCGTGGTGGCTTTTGCCTGTAATCCGAACGACTGGGGAGGCTGAGGCCAGCCTTAGCAATTTACCGAGGCCCTAAGCATTTTAGTGAGATTCTACCCATAAATAAATAGTAGGGTTGTGGCTCAGTTGGAAAGTGCCCCTGAGTTTAATGCATAGTACTAAAGAATTTTTTTTTTAAAGACTAGGCTAAAACAGGTCCACAACGGAGCACGCACATCCCCCTTCCCAGTTGTTACGACAACCAAACAGGCTGGGAAAATTCATCCAATCAGTGTGCGGGAACGTCTCCTGGTTTAACCAATGAGAAGAGCGCGCGGTGCGTAAGGCCACCCAATGGGGACGCGAGAGGTGCGGTATTTGAATCCTAGAACAAGGAGACCTCGCCGAAGATTCCAGCGGTGCGGGCCTGGAGTGCAGGCCCAACGGCGCCGCAGACGCTAGCTCCATTCTGCTTCCGTCCGTGTCCCTCCCTGGGCCGGGCTGGCACACTTGTCTTTCTCTTCCCTCATGGCGCTGCTCCGACGCCCGACGGTGAGTGTGCCCGGTCACCTCTCAACAGGGACTGCAGCTTGTGACTTGCAGCCCCCATCCCTCCTCTTCCATCCGCCTCTCGCTTCCCTCTTCTGTTTCTTGCTTCTTCATTCCAACTGGGGCTGCATTTCCTTTCTCCGGGGCTCACGGAACCCCTGGCGTTCCTGTCCATATAGCAGGTCCTTTCTGGAGGGCCTCTCGGTCTCAATTAAGCTTTCTGGTTTCCGCTTCCTCCTTGGTGGAGGAGGTGTAGGAAAGCTCCTGGGAGGTGCCATCTGTCAGGGGAACCTCCCCATTATTGGGCCTGTTACTCAGCGAGTGGTCTTTGTTGTTAGAGAGATGTCTAAATACAAGTTCTTGGGATTTCCTTCCCCTTTTCTCAAAACGCTTTGCCAACTAAGGCTAGTCTTTGGTGGGGGTGGGGAGAACTGGAAGAAATTCCATAGTTGGTCAAGGGTTATGCCATGACTGTTTTTCAGATTTTTCACCTTTTGCTTTGTATGAATTTCCCATTTCACTGATGTATGGTTTTGTCCTCTTAAAACAATAATTTCTTAAGTGTAGAAATTTCTCATATAATTTGAACCAGTATTACATACTGAAAGAGTCCAAATCATTTATTTATATTTGCACAAATCAAAGTATTATTAGTGTTTAATATTGCTCCTGTGGGCTTGAATTGTACCTGGATTTACTTTTGCTTTGCTGAAAACTAGAGGGACCTGACACAGCTGAGTTCCATCCTCCTGGCTACAAGGCTCTAGTTAAAAGCTGCCAGTTTTCCCTTCCAGATGAATTTAAACTTAGTCACATTACCGGGCTTCAATCCACGAGCATTAAATTTTAAAACACTTTTTTAAATTGTCAATCGATGCTGGAAAAACTGAACCAATAATTTTTTTTGTGGGGGGGTCTACTTTATCCTATAAACTTATAATCAGGTTCTTTCTGCTCAGGAAGGGCTATTGTTTTCCCTGGCCTTTCTGTCTACCCTGGTAGGTCCACTCAAACCTATAGGATTTCCAACTCTCAGGGTTTTTTTTTTTTTTTTTTCTCCTCATGAAATATTTATCATTTTTACAATAAAAGTGGTATGAACTGCTTTTCCTAGCAAATTTTGTTTCTAAGTATGTTCTGAATAAAGCTGGTTAAGCTGATAATTTTTTAAAATTTTCCCAATTTTAAAAATAATTTTTTATCCCTTTATTTATTGATTTTTATGTGGTGCTGAGGATCAAACCCAGGGCCTCGCACATGCTAGGGGAGCACTCTACCGCTGAGCCATAACCCCAGCCCCTAAGCTGAGAATTTGAGAGCTAAAAGTGTTATACCCAAGGAAACTATTTCCATTTTAAATATCCTTAATATAAGAGAAAATCTACTTTATGACCACCATATTTTTGAAAGCTATATTTCTTCTTCTTTTTTTTTGTACTGGGGATTAAATTCAGGGACACAGGACTGCTGAGCTACATCCCCAGTCCTATTTTGTATTTTGTTTAGAGACAGGGTTTCACTGAGTTGCTTAGCACCTTGATTTTGCTGAGGCTGGCTTCGAACTCACAATCCTCCTGCCACAGCCTCCTGAGCCACTGGGATTACAGGCATGTGCCACTGTGCCCAGCATAGCTGTATTTCTAAGAGATCATTTCTACAGAAACATTTCTTATTTCTAGAATGGTATACTAATTAAAGGTTAGGATTTAAGCATTGGGATTTTAAACAGCCGGAACTACTATTAAATACTGATGTTACAGCTTTTAATAATTCATCTTGAATGCACTTATTATTCATCTCTGTAAAGGAAGAATTTTAACTAAATAAATATAGGTTTTTAATCTACAGGGATCTCTAGCATGTGACATGGATGCTACATGAGAAATAATAATTTTATTTGTGAAGCTTTGAAGTTCTCTTACAGACCCACTTGAATACTCAAAATAGTTTTTTCGAGGTTAGTGAAGGATCTCTATTATAAATGAGATGTATGTGGAACAAAAAGTAACTATTGTTATGTTAACCACCCTGTTGTGTAACCACCCACTGAGTATAAATCTCAAAAGAATTTCCAGACCTGGGGTCCAGAGATTTTGTTAGCCCCTCTGGACTGATGTAGCTTAAATAAACTTGCTTTTCAAAAAAAAAAAAAAAAAAAAAAAGATGTATAATGATGGTGCCTAATTTAGAGTGATGTTATTAATCTCAAATAGCATATTTAGGCTTCCTAACATGTACCTTTTCCCTTTTGCAAATGGATCCCAGCATATTCACCTTTCCCAGAGCAATTCTAAAATTGAATATCTGATATTAGTTAAATATTTTCAATCATTTTAATGCCTGATTAACTTTTTTTCTTTTTTTTAGTTGTCCACTGATTTGGAGAATATTGACATAGGAGTTAATCCTAAAGCCAAGAGTCATGTGACTATCAGGCGTGGGGTTTTAGAAGAAATTGGAAATAGAGTTACAACCAGAGCAGCACAAGTAGTGAAGGTAACAACCATAAGGCAAAAATGTGCATTAGAGGCTGATTTTGTATAGACCTGAGGGACAACATGTAACTGTCTTGCTCTATCCTGTATTTTCCTTGTAGAAAACTCAAAACACCAAAGTATCAGTTCAGCCCACCAAAGCAACAAATGTCAACAAACAACTGAAACCCACTGCTTCTGTGAAACCAGTACAGATGGAAATGTTGGCTCCAAAGGTAGGAAGTTCTGAATTTACAAACACACTTAGTGGAGTAGCCTAGTCTAAGTTAGACTGCAATTTTTGAAGAACATTCACAGGTAGATCTCTGCCTTGGTATCCCAATTTAATATTATGATCTTGAATAATGTTTATTACTTTAATACCCAAATATATCTAGTGGTCTTAGTGAAATTTGGTGGATTTTATTAAAATAATTCCCTAAAAGAATGATCTTGTAGGGGTGGGATTGTGGCTCAGTGGTAGAGCACTTGCCTCACATGTGTGGAGCACTGGGTTTGATCTTTAGCACCACATAAATAAATAAAATAAAGGTATTGTGTCCATCTACAATTAAAAAAAAAAAGAAAAGGAGGAGGACCTGGCTCACAATCGGAGGCCCACGGTTCTGAGACCCAAATTCATGTAAGAGCAAGGGAATACTGAAATTCTATGTTGATAAATTATATTCTCTATGACTAATTAGTTCAATCATCCACAATGCTAACGGATCTATCAACCTGCTCTCCTTTCACCACATTCAAGTTTATGTACACTTTCATTTATAGATTACTTATGCATTTATAGGCACCATCATAGGTGCTGAAGTATAACAAAAACTACTTCACTATTTCCAGTTCAGAAAATACATATTATTGTATGTTTGAGACTTTTCAATATTAAACATTGGATATATTTGACAAATATCTATAGTAAACACTTACTGTACGTATCGAATAGTATTAAGACTGCTAAAGAGACCTCTTATTTTCAGGAGATTTATCTAGAATGGGCATATGTGATACTAGATAACTTTGGGAAATATATGCCTGAATGAATGTCAAATGACTGGGGTAGCCCTTTTTATTGTCTTTAAGAAGGAGCACCTAAAGGTGGGAGAGAACACTAAGCAATGAAGTGGTCAGAGGTAACTTCATCCTTTAGTGTAGATTTTTACCCCCCTTCTAAGATGAAGCCTTGCAGTGTTACCCAAGTTGGCCTCCAAATTGTGATCCTCCTGCTCATCCTCCTGTGTAGCTGGGGTTATAAGCATGTGTCCCTGTTCTTGGCTCTTAGTTGATTTTTAAGAATACAGAAAAGCTGATAGTAAACAGCATGTTTTGGGGAACCAAGGCAGCAACAAAAATCAAGGCACCAAAGTGAAAATTGGTCTGTAGTCATGTCTTTTGTTCAAGGAGTCCGCAGGTTTAAATTGAGTCAGGAAGGTTGTTTGAGGAAGCAGAAGAAGGTTGCAATTGAATTTGAAATCATCAAAATTTAGATTTTATCTTATTAGGTAGTGAGGTCTCTGAAAAGTTTTGAGGAGGAGAGAAGTGATGGAAGCAGTGTTGGGAGGTATTAACAATTGTCCAAGCAAGAAGTTGGTATGCATCTTGAACTAGTCTGGGTTTCCTCTAAATACCTGCCTGCATCCTGGTATCTATGAAAGTTCTAGGAAACGTCAGATGTGTTAGGACTTCAAGGATATCATTTAGTATGGAGAAAGAATACTTTAGATAAATTATTTTGAAAAGAATTAGAACCTCAACAGAGGGATATCTGCCTTGAAATGCAGTTGGAAATGTGCCTGCAGTATCTGAAGGAGAGACAGACTTGCCAGCATCTACCTGGGGCCATGGTTGGAAAAAGAAGAAGCCTTTAGACAAGAGATAAAGGCTTCAAATTGAGAACTAGAGCTCAGAGCAAATATTCAAGATTGACCTTCCTTTAGGAGGCCTTTCCTTGAAGGTTTCTGGGTTTTTATCTAGGGGCCATGGTTGGAAAAAGTGCTGTTTATATGAGATAGCATTTTACATGGGTGACTTTTTGAATGCAGAAGAATGATTTGGCAGTATATTTCAGATGGTTATTCTATATATCCAGTAAGTCTGTTTTTACAGTATGTCCCAAGAAAATGTCTAGAGGGATTTTAAGTAGTGCTGTAATGAATAAATATCTCTTACCTGATAGAGAAGTATCCTCTATTAGGAAATCAGTTAAATGAAGTATTTAATGAAGTATTACAAATATCATGTTTTAGTAAAGCATTTAGATGTCAAAATGCTTGTAACATCAAGTGGGAAAATCAGATTATAACAATATGTACAATACAAAGCAGACTTGCTTTTTTAAAGTGTGCATTTATATATGAAATATTTATGGGAGTTCCTTTTAAGTATTGGGCTTAAGATTTTTATTTTCCTTAAACTATTGCCTTAAAATAGTTACATAGGTACATAATTATTCAAATCAGAGAAGAAGAAAGGTGAATTATAAAAGGCCCACTATGGACCAAAGTTGTAACTCAGTGGTAAAGTGCTTGCCTAGCATGTGTGAGGCACTGGGTTCGATTTTTTTCAGCACCGCATATAAATAAATAAACAAAAAAAAAGATATATTTGACAACAACAAAAAAGGCCAGCTATACCAGGGCTTGGGGTATAGTTCAGTGGTAGAGCTGGTGCTTAGCATGCATAAGGCCCTGAGTTCAATCCCTAGTACCGAATAAATAAATTTTTATTTTTGAAAGAAGAAAGAAAGGAAAAATTGTTTCTTCCTGTGACTTTTACAACTTCATCTTCTCAGGTCTCTTTATTCTATATCTCCTTGACTGGCTACTTTATCCTTTTTTTTTTTTTTTTTTTTGGTACCAGGGATTGAACCCAGGGGCGCTCAACCATTGAGCCATATCCTCAGCCCTTTTTGTATTTTATTTAGAAATGGGGTCTTGCTGAGTTGCTGTGGCTGGCTTTGAACTCATACTCCTGTCTCAATCTCCGTAGCCACTGGGATTATAAGCATGTACCACAGTGCCTGGGAGGTTCCTTTATCTTAAACTTCCTGACAATATTGGGGATGACATGTTTTAGATAAACCTTTATGGACTAGAGCTTATTTCATATGAAAGTCACTTCTGTGGTTAAAAGATATACCTGGATGTTCTGGTAATAGAAGTTATCAGGGATTAATGAACAACAGTTCTTTCCAATTCAAATAATTTGTCTTAGAAACAGTGAAGGGACCACTAAGTCCACAATTTATGTGGAGTTCCCCACCTTCTGGCAAGTGAGTCCTTCTACTTGCCTGTCTATAGCTTTTGCTTTTTCACCTGCTCTCTTTGCAGAGTCATCACTATTCCTTTATAGCCAATCCCTGGAGTTGTGCAAATGCCAGTTGAGCATGAGTTTCTAGCAACTTTCCTAGAAAGCTTATAACATAAACCATGTGTCCCTGAAAGCAGATGTTCTCAAAAGTGTAACCTGATTGCTATTTTTTCCTTTCTGCAAACCTGGAAGGCAGACTTCTTGCTTTGTAGCAGGTGAGACAACTGAATCACAAAGGGCCCTGAGACTAAAATTCCAATCATTAACAGAAGTTATTTCTGTAATTTTTGGAGAAAACTGTGTTTTGCTGATTGATGAGACCTTGGTAAACACTGAGTAGTATG
This sequence comes from Urocitellus parryii, assembly GCF_045843805.1. Taxonomy (NCBI): domain Eukaryota; kingdom Metazoa; phylum Chordata; class Mammalia; order Rodentia; family Sciuridae; genus Urocitellus; species Urocitellus parryii. Next base: position 104,318,743 of record NC_135536.1, read on the forward strand.
AAAAGAAGGAGAAGGACTAATACCAGTACCTTGTTTGCTGGGCTCTGGGCAAACAAACAAGTTGTATAAATCATCGTCTTAGCTCCCATGTAGCTTCCAGTCAAGTTGGGGGGTCTAGAAGTAAAAGGGTAGATGCTATCACAGAGGCTAGATCCAAGTTTAGGAGATATACTGGGGAGTAAACAGCTAGAAATTCAGATGATTCACTGTCAGTTATAGTCATTTTTCAAGTTTAAGAATGTTTTATGGCCTAATTTTCCCTAACACAAAAACTACATGTGAAAGGGATAAGCACAACTATTCGCATCTTTTTTTTTTTTAAAGAGTGATTTTTATATTTATTTTTTGTGGTACTAGGGATTGAACTGAGGGCACTCTATCACTTAACTACTACCCCTCTGTTCCCCCTTTTTTATTATTACCTTACACAGGGTCTTTCTGATTTGCTAAGACTGGCCTCAAACTTGTGGACCTCCTGCCTTTGCCTCCCTAGTGGCTGGGATTACAAGTGTGAACCACTATTCCCAGCTTTTTCTTTTAGTTACATTTGAAACTGCTGTAAAATAGCAAAAACAATTCAGATGTATATAGAACATGTTTAATAAAAGTTGAGTTCATTGTTACTATTCCCCAATTTCAAATCCGTTGCATTTCTGAAAATAATGAAGTTACCGATTTTGCCTTTCTACAATTGTGTGTGCCTATGTTGCTACCAATCATGGACTGTCTGACCAGAATCAATAGTTCTTACAGTCTTTCCCCTGTGTACTTAATTGAATTATCATAAATTCAGTAAAGGAACTGTTTAATCAAAACTTACAAGAATATACTTGTGTATTTGCATGTTAAATTAACCAATCCTGTCAACAGGTCCATCTCAGTTGATGTTGGTACTGGAACTTGAGTGGCCCTCACTTACCTCTACCAGCTTCTTATTCTGACAATAGAAGCTTTTCCAGTTAAGCCAGACTTTACATCATTATGGTTTCTGATAACTACTTTTAGGGAAGATGTAGCATGACTATATGGTACATACAGTTTCTTTTTTCACAATTTTATTTTTTAACTGATACATACAAATTGTGCTTATTAGTTGGGACCTATATATATCATTTAAAAACCTGTATACATTGTATAATATTCAAATCAGATTAATTTCCTTAAATGTTTTATCATGTATTTATGGTAAAAACATTAAAAATTCTTTCTTGTCGTGTATTTAAAGGTATAATGCAGTATCATTATCGATTGTCATTCCACTGTGCAGAGTAGCACACCAGAACTTCTCACTTCTCTCTAATTCATTGACCAAGCTGTCCTCATCCTTCTCTCCCCCAACCTCTGACCATCATTCTAATCTTAACTCTTATGAGATCAGCATTTTTAGATCTCACATGTGAGTGAGATCATGAGGTACTTGTCTTTCCATGTGTGGCTTATTTAAAAGTCTTGATAGTGAATTAACTGATTCAGTTTTGATTATATGCATGCAGACACACTGGATAGAGGATTGCACAGTCAGTCTATCAGACTCAGATGACCTATACAGACATGTAAATTCTTAGAAGAATTAAATTAAATTATATTGGCTTCCTTTCAAGCAATTTAAAATTAAGAGCCAGAGCAAGTATCTTGTCTTATCCTGGTAGTGTTTGGACCTGGTTAAACTCAGGCTTCTAAGTAGGAAACAGATAAATGTGCTAAGCTGTTAAGACAGCACATGAAGCTCATGATGCTAACCTCTGACTCCTTCATCCAGATCTCCCACTACTGGCTGCCTTCATGGGAAAAGTGTAATAATGCTCAAACTTGGAAAAGCTAACCTGAAACTGGAACTATGTGTATTTATTAAAATGCACATATTTTTCCAGTCACTGTTGACCTTTTCATGGTCTCACTTTTCCTTTGGATAAAAGCTAAGCTCCTTGGCAAGGTTTTTTTTCCTTTCCAGCTCATCTTCTCACACCTTACATGCTTTTCTCCCACTTCCCAAATCAGTTCCCAGTTCCACCTTTATTTTCTTTGTTTCCTTGGGCACTTTATAATTGATTTTTTTTTTTTTTTTTTTTGCCTAGCTATTTTCCTTCAGATCTTACACGCCCTGGTTCTTCATGCAGCCCTCTCATTCATTCCAGATCCTTGAGGATTGCAAATGCTTGAATAAATGGCATGCATTCCTGCCTTCTCTGTTCACTTGACCCTTCCCAGTTTAAGATCTTTGATTTAAGAGGGAAGGGCATGGTTTGAACTGTTTTTTCCCTTATTGGATCCTCCTCTAAGACTAGAAATTATGATTGAATTTCAATGTAAATTAAAATTGCTTATCTGTTTTATTATATGGGTTCCTTCTTTTATATATATTTTTTTTTACTTTAAAATATACTCTTTTGTAGACTAAAAATTCTGCTAGGCTTTACTTTGCAAGTACCTCTTATTCTTTTTAAAAGTAATGGTTTCTTTATACTTCATTGCTAAATACTTGTTTTGACTTTATAAATTTTTAATTTGTGTAATTTTTATAACAATCACCCAGTCAGCATAAGAAAATAAAATACTGGTCCATTTACTTGCTCAGTCTTTACTTACTTTTCCTATTCTATTTTCTGTTTTATGATTCATAGGCATGCTTTTCTGCTTTTTATTTGCCAGTTTCTCAGTTTAGAGCAAATTAGTTGAAGAAAACATGCTTGTGGAAGAGGATACTGCTAAAGTGAATGATCAGCACCAGTAATCTCTGACCCCAGGAGGTCAAGTTTCTTTTATTTATTGAGTGCCTACTATGTATGAGTGCTAAAATAGGTATTTGAGATACTTCAGTGGACAAAGCTAACTAAATAAATGTAAGCATATAGAGTTTACATTCTAGCAGAGATAGAAAATATTATACATAACTTATAGGTATAATATAGTAGATTATATATTCTATAAGAAAAAAACAGAAAAACAGTAATGTGCTTTAAAAAAATTTTTTTAATTGTAGACACAATACCTTTATTTTATTTGTTTTTTTAAGTGGTGCTTAAGATCAAACCCAGTGCCTCACACAAGTGAGGCAAGTGCTCTACCACTGAGCTACAATAATATGCTTTTAAATTTGTTGTTGTAGGGTCCTTCTCCCACACCTGAGGATGTCTCCATGAAGGAAGAGAACCTCTGCCAAGCTTTTTCTGATGCCTTGCTCTGCAAAATTGAGGACATTGATAATGAGGATTGGGAGAACCCTCAGCTCTGCAGTGACTATGTTAAAGATATCTACCAGTATCTAAGACAGCTTGAGGTGGGTAGGCCTTTGTGTTTGGGTTCTATAAGCAATGTGGAATTTATAAATGAAGTCAATTTTTTAAACTTTTAAATTTCACCAACAGGTTTTGCAATCCATAAACCCACATTTCTTGGATGGAAGAGATATAAATGGACGTATGCGTGCCATCCTGGTGGACTGGCTGGTTCAAGTCCACTCCAAGTTTAGGCTTCTGCAGGAAACTCTGTACATGTGCATTGCTGTCATGGATCGATTTTTACAGGTCAGTCTACTTCAGGGACTAGTGCCCAAGACTTATTGAACAGTGTATTTAAGCTTCTGGGATAGAAAGCTAAGTTGGGGTTCCTCTGAAGAAAAGGCCAAAAGTCAAATTAATAGGGAAGCCAAAAAAACTTCAAGTGCTAAAATGGAAAGTAGTCCAAATGTATCAAATCTTTGGTGATGCCAACCAGCTCTGGGCAATTTTATTAGTTGTGCCTGAGTTCTTTTTAGGACTCCATAGCATACAGGTTGAGTCTTCCTTATTCTAAGTGTTTGAGAAACTTTATACAGACACACAAACACTTTTTTTTTTTTTTTTAATATTTGCACATACACACTAAAATAATTTGGAAATGGGCTGGGTATAGTGGCATACACCTGTAATTCCAGCAGTTTGGGAGGCTGAGGCAGAAGAAGCTCAAGTTCTAGGCCAAGTTTAGCAATTTAGCAAGATCCTGTGTCAAAATAAAAGGACTGGGATGTAGCTTAGTGGCAAAGTGCCCATGGGTTCAATCCCCAGTACCATAAGCAAATAAATAAGAAATATCTTAGAAATAGGGCCCAAATCTAAACCCAAAGTTGTTTGTTTCATGTATACCTTTTACACATAGCCTGAGGATGGAGATATATATACACACTCACACTCACACTCACACACACACACACATACATACACACACACACATATATATATATACACATACATACATAATTAATTGTAGTTAGACATAATACCTTATTTTATTGATTTATTTTTATGTGTTGCTGAGGTTAGAAGCCAGGGCCTTGCATGTGCCAGGTGAGCGCTCTTACCACAGAGCCACAACCTGAGCTCAGCCTGAGGTAGTTTTATACAGTATTTTTTAGTGTATATGTGTTTTGACTGTAACTTGTCACACAGAACGTTAGGTGTGGAATGTTGTACTTGTGTCATACCAGCACTCAAAAAGTCTTAAATTTTGGAGCATTTCAGGTTTTCATATTTTGTAGATTAGGGATGCTTAGCCCATTCCTTAGTAGTCAGTCATTTATCAAAGGGAATATAGTGGTGTAGAAATTTATCTGAAATCACTGGTCTTCTATATTGGTTTTCCAGACCTTCATGCACCATTTCCGAAGCTTGGTGCTATTTAGTGTTTCCTCATCTGAGGCATGAGGAGTTTGGCTAGAGAATCTTAAAAGTTTCAGTTAGCTGTGGCATTGAATCACCATAGAAATAACAGGGACAAAGCAGAATTTAAAAAACAAAATAATAAAAAAAAAAAAAAAAGTGTGTGTGGAGTGGACTGAGAATGTGAGACATAAAGAGGAAATAAAAAATAAGCTGAGAAGCAAAGATGATTTTCAAAATACCTATCAATGTTTAATGCACAGACACTGAATGGTGAGACGAGGTGCCAGATATTAACTGCTAGTGTGTTATCTACCAAATAGCCCCATGATAAAGATTTGTTTATTTAAAGTCAGCATTCATGATATGGGTTTAGGACCAGTATCAATTCTGTCCAAACAATGTAGTAATAATTATGTTTATAATAATGGCCCTGAGAATACTGCAAAATTCTAACTAAACATAGATTCCGTTATTCTCACTATAAAATTCTTATTGGACCAGAAAACACAGTAATATTTTAGGTAGATTTTGAATAATGAGAGTTAAAGCAAAGTCCCAGTTAGAAGAAGAAGAAGGAAGAAGGGAAATTAAAGGAAACCTTATACTATAGATTGAGATTTTTCATAACTAAAACATTGTTGAATATTTTTTAAGCTGAACAATGGGCATGGTTTTGATGAGGATTAAGGAAATATTTGAGCCACCCATTAAATTCTCTCCCTCTCCCTCCCTCCCTCCCCCCCCCCTCTCTTTTTATTTTTTTATTTATATCTCAGTTTAGACCATGCTGAGCCCAGGTCAAGGCTGCTGCAGACACTTAAGTCAGGACAGTGTGGGAGGAAGAGTGATGAGCACCTTATTCATCAGGCTTAGATTCTTCCCCTTTTCAGCAATTGAGTGATCTTGAGCTAGTATCTGAATCTCTTCTCAGGTCATCTATTTGTGATTGTAATTGAGGATAAAAGCAAGTACTTTCTAGGATTTTCATGTGGATTGGATGAGATGTTATGTTAGAATTTTAAGCATTGTGCTTGGTACATAGTCAGTACTCAAGAACAGATTGACCAAGCTCACTGGTGGTTCCTACTAACATACAGGTCTCCTGTGTCCTCAAGAAGGTCATGAGCAGAAACAACAGGTGCTTACTTCTCCAGGACTTGGTTTCTTTTCACCTTCTCCCACCCAGAGTTCCAAACCTCTTGTTAATGTAACTTCTGACACTTGTTTTCAATTAGGTTCAGCCAGTCTCTCGTAAGAAACTTCAGTTGGTTGGGATTACAGCTCTGCTCTTGGCTTCCAAGTATGAGGAGATGTTTTCTCCAAATATAGAAGACTTTGTCTACATCACAGATAATGCTTATACCAGTTCTCAAATCCGAGAAATGGAAACTCTAATTTTGAAAGAACTGAAGTTTGAGTTGGGTCGACCCTTGCCACTTCACTTTTTAAGGCGAGCATCAAAAGCTGGGGAAGTAAGTGCCTCCAACTTTATAGGAGATGATTTTTTTTTTTTTGTCTTATCCAGAAACATTGATCTAATTAAGGGAATGTTATGAATATATAGGAAACTTCCTTTAGATAAGTCTTTATGCTTATTATGTTAATTCTTCTGAGAAAAGTCTTTAGGCTCTGTATTTGTAACATTGTGGAATAGAGTGAGTCTTGAGAAAGATGTGAGATAAGTAAATTTGAATTTCTAGGTCTTCACCCAGAATTTTGCAAGATAGTAATAACTGTAATTCTTCCTGTCCCTGGCTATTCTTTCATAGGTTGATGTTGAACAGCACACATTAGCCAAATATTTGATGGAGCTGACTCTCATTGATTATGACATGGTGCATTATCACCCTTCTAAGGTAGCTGCAGCTGCTTCCTGCTTGTCTCAGAAGGTTCTAGGCCAAGGAAAATGGGTAAGTGGTAGATTCAGGAAGAAATTAGTCTTTATTTTAGGACTTCATGATATGAAACACCATAGCATTTTCACAATTCTATCATTGAGGCATTTGTTGAAAGTCCAAAGGCCTAAAAGAAAGCTGCATGGAACAATTCAGAGACTGCTGACTATGCCATGATATACAAATGTATCAGAGTTGTAACGTTGAGGAAGGCCACAGGACTGCTATGTAAGATTTCTTGGGTATTTTGGCAAGTTGTCAGGCACACCAGACTAAGCAAGGGCCAGGCCTACCAGTTCAGCTAGTGAAGACAGAATTAACCACTTTTGGATTCAGATGAGTAGACAAAGATGCCAGCTCCCCAGTCCTTCTCTCACAACAAAACAGGATGACAAGGAAACAAAAGGAGCCAATGACTGCAGTGTGAGTTGAGGGATACTCTCATGGAGGCACCAATTTTAGACTACCACTCAGCAATTTTATAGTAGCAGAGCAGAAAGCATCATCAGAACATAGGAGGTGATGAGGAATATCTCATAACAGTTTCCCAGGGGAGATAAGGAGTGGGAGATGGAAGCCAGCTCCTTCTAAGGCTGCCATCCCCTCCTGTTCCATAAGGCCTTTTGTCTAGGTGTATCAGATGTGATCCAAGCCTTGACCATTGAGGTCTATCTGGATACAGGTGAAGTTGCTAGAGCAGCATGTTGGAGCTATTTTGCTACTGTTACAGGTAGCAGTTCACATTTTACACAAGAAAGAATGTGTGTACCTGAGTATTTGTATATTTGCTAATTTTAAAAAAGATTCAGAGGAATCAACCAGAAACCAAGAAAGAAAGATACTATGGGGTTCCAGGAGAACAGGATAGAAGATTGAGAGTGGGAGGACTTTTGGTTGTAACTATTTATTGACTTTGGTGTAGTACAATGTAAAATTTGACTTTTCTCTTTTGGGGGTGTCAGGGATTGAACTCAGGGGTACTCGATCACTGAGCCACTTCCCTGGCCCTACTTTATATTTTATTTAGAGATAGGGTCTTACTGAGTTGCTCAGCACCTCACTTTTGCTGAGGCTGTCTTTGAACTTGTAGTCCTCCTGCCTCAGCCTCCTGAGCCACTGGGATTACAGGCATGTCCCACTGTGCCCACCCTCTTTTACTTTTGCTTTTAATTGTTAAAAATATTTTATCTCCTGCCAGGCTTGGGGGCGCACTCCTGTAATCCCAGCAGCTAAAGAGGCTAAGGCAGGAGGATCACGAGTTCAAAGTCAGCCTCAGCAAAAGGTGCTGAGCAACTCAGTGAGACGACTCTAAATAAAATATAAAGTAGGACTGGGGATATTGCTGAATAGTCAGGTGCCCCTGAGTTCAATCCCTGGTACTAAAAATAAATAAAAATTAAAAAATAATAAAATAAAAATAAAAATCGTGTAATGTTAAATCTGGAAATATGGTAAATTCATTAAAAAAAGGAAACTGACAACTCAGTACAATGAGTATATCTGGTACCCACATTTCAGATACTAAATACTATTACCCACAAGAAGTTAGCAATAGCTGAGTTCAGGACTGTGTCATGAGAAGGACACAGCCTAGTTTGTGCCAAGAGAGCAAGCAAGTTCTTAAAGACCATTGAGGTGACATCAAAAGGACAGGAAAAACTGGCTTAAAAGGCTCTAATTGACTAAATTTGAACATCAAAAAAATATATATATATATATTGAGGGCTAGGAAATGTAGTTCAGTGATAGAGCACTTGCCTAGTATGTGTGAGGTACTAGTTTTAATCTCCAGTACTGCAAAAAAAAAAAAAAAAAAACAGGCAAACAAAACATCTAAAATCTGAGTCCATAATATTACAACAAGTAAAGTAAAAAGGAAGCTTTCTTTTATTTATCTATTTTTTGGTAGTGGGGATTGAACCTAGAGCCTCACAAGTGCTACACAAATGCTCTACCACTGACTTACATCCCTAGTGTTTTCTTTTTTTGTTTGTTTGTTTTTAAGATCAGGAGAGTAGTGAATTAAAGTAGGAAGAATGCTAGACTTAGAAATCTGCTATGTGTGCTTTTGTTTAATGAATGAATATTAAATGGTTTTTCATTTAATATTCATTCATTCATTCATTTATATGCTTATAGTTCTGGGGATTCCAGGTCCTTGCATATGGAATGCAAGTGCTCTACCACTGCGCTGCATCCACAGCACTTTATTTTTTTGAGATAGGATCTCTCACTAAGTTGTCAAGGCAAGCCTTGAACTTGTGATCCCTGCCTTAGCCTCCCAAGTAGCAGGGATTACAAGCCTGTACCACCATGGCTAACAGGTTTTGTTTTTTAAAAGACAAGGTGGAGAGAGAGAGAGATGGTCTCGCTATGTCTTGAACTCTTGGGCTAAGGTTTCTGCCTTAGACTCCTGAGTAGCCAGGATTACAGGTACATACCACTGCACCCAGCTTAAACTTCTCTATATTTTAACCCCCAATGGAATATTGATTTAAGCAAGGATTATCAGTGGGTACATAAAGCATTAGATAAACTAATTATAGAAAACATGATTTACATGGTCTCAAAAAAATCATCTCATAGATATTTCTAATTTTGAAGAAAAAAGATGAACCTTTCTGATAGAGGGTCTGATGGTTATACCTTATATTAGTGAATAAGTTTGTCATTAACCATTTTTTGGGACTAGCTTTTCTGGTGCAGCAAGAGGTACACACTCTCATATTTAGTGTTCATGTCCAAGAGGTTTGACATGAATTCAGTTATGAGGAAACACTCAGACAAATCCAGAATGTGAGACATTCTAAAACTTGCCTGGATACTTAAAAAAAGTTATTTCAAGCCAAGAAAGTAAGGGTTCTTTTAAATTTAAAAAGACTAAAGATCCAACAGTCCAGTGTACTGCATGTGCCTTGATAGGACTCTGGATCTAAAAAGAATCCATAAAAGATATCTCCAAAGGTATTTGGAGAAATTAATTAGATGATGTTATGGAATTGTTGATAATGTTTTTATGTGAGAATGCTGTTTTGGATAGGTAAGAAAAATGTTCTTTTAAGGGATGCTTCTGAAACATTTTGAAGTGATATGTCACGATGTCTACAACTCACTTTCAAATGGCTCATCCAAAATACCAATAGTTGTGCATTATTTTCATGTTTACGCTTGCTCATTTTTTTCCCACTCAAAACTATTTGGTTGATTTTGCCAGTTATACTCTGCATATAAAAGGAATTAGGTAAGCATGTAGATTTGTACAACAGAATTTGAAATTAAAAAGTTTGTACATCTTCACATGTGGTAGTCTTATTATCAATCAACAAACAGTCATCCTTTTGCTTGAATTTTCTTCTTGGGAAGGCTATGTGTTGGCTTCTCTGAGTTCTGTCTCTAGTGCTTAACTACACTGGGCCCAGCAGAGAATCCTGGTGGTTTTAGTTCTTCCCTGCCTAACAGTGTGACTGGACTCTCAAGCACAGAGCATCTACTGCTGGGTAGGATTTTGATGGAAGGATATTTGAGATGTGCTAAACACTGTAAAGGGGACACTTTTTTGGGCAGTAGGGGATTGAACCAAGGGACACTTAGCCACTGAGCTACATCCCCAGCCCTTTTTTATTTGAGACAGGGTCTCACTAAATTGCTTATAGCCTCACTAAGTTGCTGAGGCTGGCCTTGAGCTTGTGATCCTCCTACCTAAGCCTCCCAAGTCACTGGGATTACAGGCAGGCATCACTACGCCTGATTAAGGGGGCACTTTTCTGTTTGGTTTTATTTTTCACTTTCATTTTTCTCTTTCAGTAAGGGGATAGAAGTAAGATTGAAAGCTTACTTTGCATTTTTTTTTTTTAACCTGTGCAGGCTCTTTAAAAAATAATAATTTGGGGCTGGGGATATGGCTCAAGAGGTAGTGTGCTTGCCTGGCATGCATGGGGTGCTGGGTTCGATCCTCAGCATCACATAAAAATAAAATAAAGATGTTGTGTCCACCGAAAACTAAAAAAAAATAAATATTAAAAAAATTATCTCTGTCTTTTTTTTTAAAAAAAAATTAATAATAATTTGAGGCCTTTCATATTCAATTTAATTAGGAGTCCCTCAATATCATGATTTAGTCCTGTCTCAGGGCTAGAATCATCCTGCATTTTGTGGCTATTTTAGCTCTGCTGGTACCATGAAGTGATTATTAGTCCATGAATGTTTTGAAAGGTAAGAATTTTCTTTCACAGCTTTTATATAGGTGATGTCAGTATGTGTAAGATGTGATCTCCTAAGGGACAGAATTAATCTAGCCCCTCAGTCACGTATTCTTTTTGTTTGTCTTATGTTTCAGAACTTAAAACAGCAGTATTACACAGGATACACAGAGAATGAAGTACTGGAAGTCATGCAGCACATGGCCAAAAATGTGGTGAAAGTAAATGAAAACTTAACTAAATTCATCGTAAGTACTTTTGTTTCTGAAGTTCTGGAAAGCATCAGATTATGGATTTTGTGTGTGTGTGTTTATGTTTTCATGTAAATGTATTATTGGCATATGTGAGAATCTTATTTTAGCATAAATTCTTTATTTTTTTCTAGCATAGCAGGAGATGAAACCAGTGATAAACCCTAGATGAAGACTTTCTTTGAAACAAGATAGATAGGCTATTCTTGTCTAGGTAGGCCCCAGGTATAGTTAGTCAGTTGATCAGTATTATGTTTTTACTCCATCCTTGTACAAGCATCTTGGCTAGGGGAGGCAGCAAGCAGGGAAGGCTGGTTGGCCTATGATCAGGAAGAGAGAGCAAGGGCCCACCTTGAATGGCTATGTGGAGGTCTTACGTAAGCAGATAGTATTACTCAGGGCCTTGTTTCCAGGTTCTTGGAGCAGTGACTAAAAGGCACTTGATGAGTAGGCATGATGAAACAAGAGGGCAAGAAGCCCCTAGAGGAAGCCTCCTGGGGGCCTGGTATATGTCTGTGTAGCCCACCTATGAGGAGGAATGGAAGGAGTTTTGGGGTTGTCCTGTGCCTGTGTGACACTAAATACCAGTGCAAACCAGTAGTCTGGTGATAAACTGCAAGGTGTTTGTACAATAGAAGAATCTCAAGTGACGTCACAATCTGATTTGCTTTCTGGCTTTCTGCCAAAATTTCAGCATGACTTAGCATGGTTTGGAAGTGTAAAGTGTTGTTAGTCCTGAAGGTATTATCTGGGATTTGCTAAGCACTAGATACCACTCATTATTATTGCCCAGTTGTGATGACACAATAAAGAGCTCATACCTCCCATCCCAGTGTTAGCTCATGAGAGAGAGCTGCTTCCTTGACCCATCACCTGTGTGACCAGGGATGGAAAGAAGTGGTCAGCTCTGGCTGGCTTCAGTGATTGGACATCATCAGACAATCTGGAGATTACAGTTCTAGCCCTTCAATGCTTGTGAATTAAGCTAGGAGTGAGGTCTGAAGTTGGGGTCCTGACATGTGCTTAATCACAAATGACTTCTACAGGCCATCAAGAATAAGTATGCCAGCAGCAAACTCCTGAAGATCAGCACAATCCCTCAGCTGAATTCCAAAACCATCAAAGACCTCGCCTCCCCTCTGATGGAGAGGTCCTAGGCTGCTGCACCTTCATCCATGCACTTTTTGTTACTGGTGTGAAACTCTTGATTTTTGTACATAGTTCTCTGGTCTATTTCAAGAAACCTCTTCTCACACAAATTTTCTAAACGTATATTGAAGAAAAATAAAGCTATTGATTTTTCTTAAGCTATTTTGTGTGTATTTACTTGTGTATTCTACAGTGAAGAAATCAGTGGATGCTTGCTTTGACTTTTTTTTTTTTTTTTTTTTTGAGCCATTATGAATAGCATGTACATTATTGACTTCATGGGTTTGGGAAAGAAATTCCTACACTATTTACTCAAATGGAAAGAACTGAATTTGTTTTTATTTATTTAATTTTTTAGTTGTAGACTAAAAAATGGACACAGTTTTTATTATCTTTATTTATCTTTATATGGTGCTGAGGATTGAACCCAGTGCCTCACACATGCTAAGCAGGCGCTCTTCCAGTGAGTCACAACCCCAAGCCCCTGAATTTTTTTTCCACAATACCTTTATTCCATTTATTTATTTTCATGTGGTGCTGAGAATTGAATCCAGGTCCTCACATGTGCTAGGCAAGCACTCTTACCACTGAGCTACAGCCCTGGCCCCTGAATTTGGTTTTGCTAAACACTAAATCACTTCTAAACTTTGATATGAATACATTGATTCATTAAAAAATTTAAAATGGGATTAGCATGATAATTTCCTTTCTGGAAACTCCTCAATTGCTCTCTAATTCCTACATAGGAACAGCTGGCCCACTAGTCATAATGGATCTCTTTCTCAAAGGCATGGTTGGATACAGAGTCCTGGGAGCCCACAGGTAGAGGAAGGAAATGTGTCAGTGAGTCCTGTTAAAGTTAAAACTTGGAATGCATTTTCCTATTATGCTGCTTTAGCTAACATATGGTTTAAACGTGAGGGTTTTTGTTTTGGGCAGGGGATATGTGTTTAATTATACACACGCACACATATGCACATTTTTTTTTTAATTGAACCCAGGGTGCGCTTAATCACCAAGGCACATCCCTAGCCTGTTTTTACATTTTATTACAGACAGGGTCTCAATGAGTTGCTTAGAACCTTGCTAAGTTGCTGAGGCTGGCTTTGAACCCATAATCCTCCTGCCTCAGCTTCCTGAGTCACTGGGGTTACAGGCACGCACCACTATGCCCTGCTTAATGTTTTTTAAGGGGGAATGAATCCTCAATCTCCAACCACTACTAAAAACAAAGAAAAATCATAAATGTGAATTTCCTCAAGTGGTACATAAATGTAAATTGGTGTTTTTGACAGAAATATGTTAGTCAAATAAAATTGGGAAACATTGCAAAATTTGAAGATTCATACAGGCTCTGAACTTCACAATAAACTTTTTTAACTCAACACTTCCCTAGCCTAGGGTGCAGTGAAAGCTTCCTTTTGCCCCACACAAAACTGCAGTGTTGGTCAGGTCCTATGACCCAGCTGTGATGAATCCCCTTGGCCTGGGAGAATGGTTTCGCTCCCCTTTCTTGAGCAGGCCAGTGCTGCCTGACTAGGATGCTTTTAACTATAGTTTTGAGCATTTAGAGGCGTGGAGTATCTTTATGTATTGAAATTGGAGGGTTTTATAGATAGCCTTGTTGAGGTAGTGAAACATGTGCCTAGAGGCACAGCCAGGTGGTCTGACTAGTGTTACTCAGGGAAGGTCTGGGCAGGAGTTTGGGATGGAGTTATGGAGAGAAAGTATGTGGATTATATGTTAAGCTGTGTTCTGTGACATTCAGTAGTTTGTAAGTCATACTGATGCACATCCACGTTTCTCATTTGTTCTTGTGTGCATCTCTGCCTGGAAGGAGCGGTGACTATGAGAAGGCTATAACTTTGGTGCTCTGGGTAAGTGGCTTCCATAGCTCAGTGTTCATCTCTCAGCCCCACTTCAGTTGAGACCACATGACTACATACTTACTAGTAGAACGTGAGTGGACACGATGTGTACAATTCCCAGGGAATGGCCTTTTAAAGGGAAAGGACTCTCATCATCATCTTTTAACACAGGCTGGACTTGGTAATAGCAGAGAGTCAGGTTTGGGCAGATGGGCTGGCTACAGAATGTGATGTCATTACTTGTGGCTAGTGATTTTTGTGTGTGTGTGTGTTCAAATTTTTTTTCTTTTAATTTTTTTTGAGAGAATTTTTTAATATTTATTTTTCAATTTTCAGTGGACACAACATCTTTATTTTATTTTTATGTGGTGCTGAGGATCGAACCCAGTGCCCCATGCATGCCAGGCGAGCGCACTACCGCTTGAGCCACATCCCCAGCCCAAGTTTTAATTTTTAATATGGTAAATATTGATAGCTGTAACTAACAAAAGCCTAACTCTTTGGGGTCCTTAATGATATTGAGAAATGTAAGAGGGTTCTTAGACCAAAGACTGTGAAGTTTGAACACCATGGCCACCCAAGGGTGGCCATTGCTCATTGGGTTCTTGGTACTTTAGGCCTTTGGTTGGAGGGATCTGATGCATCTCCACCTGATGTTTGATACTGTTGTATCCTGGGGTTGTGTGTGCACATGGACACCCTGTACTTACACAGGATGGCAGTTTGCAGATGAGAGGTATGGATGGCCATATGATCTCAGGGTAAGAGATTCCTGAACCAATTACTGAACTAGACAGTGAGCAAAATGGCAGGCCTGACTAGATCAGAGACAATAGGAAACCTGTTAATGAATTAAAGACCCTAAAGGGAAAGAAAGCATTTTTCTGAAGACTTTTTAATTAGGGAGGGAAAAAAAGGGGAAAGGTTATCTCTCACTGATCTTTCCAGTATCCCCCATATTAAATTTCTAAATATGTAGAAATAACTTCAAGAATAAACCAATTTTCTCCAAACTTTTCTTTCTAATAAATCTTTCTAGAATTTCAGTCTCTCCATTTCAGGATCTAAGCTATCTTCATGTGTAAACGTGAATCCATTTGCCTATTCAAGCAAAATCAGTCAAGAGCTTTGAGCCTCAACCTAGGCAATGGCTACAGTGATGAGGGCTGCATCTGTCATCTCCTTGTATGTTCCTTTTTTCAGGTGTGTAGGGTATTAACTTGGTTCCTGTTTTGTTACCTAGAGCCTGAGAGTTCCCAGTTACACACAAATTTAAAATGCCAGTCAAAGGAAAACAAGGAAGGACCACCTTGGCACTTCTGCCTGCAAGAAAACAGCCTGTGTGCTGTGCTAGTGGCTATTGGAAGTCCAGTCCCAATTCTTGTTCTATCTATCTACCTTCCTTCTACTTTCAGGGAGTCTGTGACTGTGAAGGTACTTTCTATTTTTTTTTTTTAATGTTTATTTTTTAGTTCTCGGCGGACACAACATCTTTGTTGGTATGTGGTGCTGAGGATCGAACCCGGGCCGCACTGCATGCCAGGCGAGCGCGCTACCGCTTGAGCCACATCCCCAGCCCTGAAGGTACTTTCTAAATACAGAGAGCACTAGTGTCAATAGGATTACCTTTCCTTAATTCATTACATCATGGCTGTATTTTCCTTTTTCCTAACTGGTCATGAAGTAGAACTGAAATACCCTATAAACATTGTCACTGTCATGGAATGATGTTTTCTCCCTGTTCTTGAAGTAAATATAAGAGAATTAAACGTTAATCTTGTAAATCTAGATCCATCACCCCCCCCCCCATAGTTAGCCCTTGATGATCTCGTCCCACGATCTTGAGAATCCTGAAATAGCATAAAGGGCTGCTCAAACTCTTAATTCCCCAATAGCTTTACAATGATTATGTCAATTGAATGGAGAACAGGTAGTGACTTGTCATTCTTGAAACCACTCTATGGACGTTACCTTGTTTCCAATTTTTCACTATTACTGCAATAAACATTGTACCAGTTTGCTAGGTCTATCTTTATAAAGTATCACAAATTGGGTAGTTTAAACAAATGAAATTTTTTGCTGCACAGTTCTAAGAGTCTATAAGTCCACAGGGTTGGTTCCTCCTGAGGGTTGAGAGAAGGATCTGCTCTAGGCCTTTCTCCCTTACTTGAAGACAATTGTCTTCTTTTAGCCCCTTATAATTATATTATAAGTTATAATAACTTCATCTTAATTTTGTTACTTCTGCAAAGACCTTATTTTTAAATAAGGTCATATGCTAATGTACTGGGGTTGTTATAGTTTGGATCTTGAATTTTCCCCCAAGACCCATATGTTGAAAGCTTGGTCCCCAGCCTGTGATGCTTTCAGGAAGTGGTGGAATCTTTAGGAGGTGGAGCCTCGTGGAAAGAAGTTAGGTCATTGGGATGTGCCATTAAAGGGACTCCAGACTCTCCTGCTTTTTGCTTCCTGCCTGTCATGGAGTGGCTTCCTCTCCTAAGTGTTCCTCCTTTGATGTGCTGCCATGCCACATGCCCAAAGGTAATTGGGCCTAATAGCCATGGACCGAAGCCTCTGAAGCCATGAGCCAACATAAACTTTACTTTTTTTTATATCAGGTATTTGTCAGTAGCAAAAGGCTAACACAGAAAATTGGCTCTGATAATTAGGGTCATTGCTATGACTATACTTGACAATATCATTCAGAATCCTTTGAAATTGGTTCATGAGAGGAGTTTGGAAAGGTTTGGAGCAGTGGGCTAGAGAAAACCTAGAATGCTCTAAGTGGAGCCTAATGGGCAATTTTGCTGAGGGCTTAGAAGACCAAAATGCTGATAGCAATGTGAATAGTAACGGTGACAAAGAATTTGAAGACATTATGTCCATGTCCTGAGACTTTGTGGGAGGCCAGTTGAAAGGTGACAGATTAATTTATGTGGTGGAGAAAAATTTCAAGGCAGTGCACCATTCAGGCAGTGACATGGGTTTTACTGGCTGCTTTTAACCAAGTTTATTGTGACAATCGGGAGCAAAGCAAAACAGTAGAAAAAAAATTGGAAAACTTGCAGTTTGGCTAGGAAAGGAGTCCTTTTAAAGGTGCTGCCAAGGGGACTGGGGCTGTGGCTCAGTGGTAACATGCTTGCCTAGCATGTGTGAAGCATTGGGTTCGATTCTCAGCACCACATATAAATAAATAAAATAAATGTCCATCAACAACTAAAAAAATATTTTAAAAAATGGTGCTGCCAAGGAGGGTGCAGTTGCTGTTAAACAGAAGCCAAGCACTTTGCACTGGGGCGATAGGAAAGCTGTCTTGAAGATATGTTAGGATTAGGCCAGACACTCGTTTCAAAGACTTGCAGGACTGTCTAGGAATTGTTTCCCTGGAATTTGATTCCCTGTGTGCACTCAGGTAAAGCACTCAGTTCCAACAGGTCCTAGTGGCAGATCATGGTGCCATCAGATCACGGTGCTGGTTTTGCAGGCATGTAGAATGGAAGAGGTATGTGGTCATGGAAGCTTCTGCCCATATTTCAAAGAAAAACCTCATATGCCAGGCAGTGCAGGGCAGGTTCTGAGTTCCTGCAAGTAGCCTCACAGGGCCAAAGCAAAGCTGCAATCAATGGGACCCCTGAAAGGCAGAAATGCAGGAATGTGGAATGTCTACTAAAGGAAGGTGCCAGAAGTATGCAGAGCCCTCCCAAGAGAGCAGCCAGTGAGTCACAGTGTAAGGTCATGGAGTGGGGCTGCCCAAGCTCTTGAAGCCCACATTCTGTCAGTGCCCTGAATACCAGACATGGAGCTACAGGATATGATGTTTGCCCTGCTGGGTTCTGGTTTTGCTTTGGTCTAGTCCCTCCTTGCTATTTTCCTATTCCTCTCTTTTGAAATGGAAATGTCTACCCTGTGCCATTGCATCTCAAAAGTATGTAACTGATTTTTACAGGGGCTTAAAGCTAAAAATTTCTGCTTTAAGTCTCAGAGGAGACATTTGAGCAATACTGGAACAGTTAAGACTTTTGGGACTCTTGGGAATGGGCAGAATACTAGTTTGGACCATAATATTGCCCAAAGGCCCATGTATTGAAGACTTGTGGTGCCATTAGATCATGGTGCTGATTCCCAGCTCATGGCACTCTCAGAAGGTGGTGGAGTCTTTGGGAGGCAGGGCTCAGTGGGAGAAGGCTGTGTTCTTGGGGGCAGGCCAATGAAGATGATATTGGGATCCTGGCATCTCCCACACTCTTCGCTTTCCAGCTGCTATGAGGTGAGCAGCTGGGCTCCAGTAGGTGCTTCTGCCACGATGTGCTATGTTGCCACAGCACCAAAAGCAGTGGGCCAGTGGTTCAACTGATCATGGATTGAAACTGAGCCACAAAAAGTCTTTTCTCCTACGTTGATTATCTCATATATTTGTTACAGTAATGGAAAACCAACACTAGGGGTTGGCTCCAACATCAATTTGAGCCCATAACAAACATGAAAAAACAAAGCAGTTCACTGATTCCTTTATTTATTTAGGAGGTAGGACGAGGGCTGCAGAGAGGGATCACAGGAAAATTACTTATAGTGAAAGGGTCAAGAAAGGTCTGCGGGGACCCACCTGGAAAGCAATGATACGGTTTCTGTAGTTGAAAAGGCATGTCTGAAAGTACCTGATGGGAGTTTTGTAATAAAGCCTACCTTTATGAATGAGTACAGTGGAATACTACTTAGTACATTCATACATGTTTCTACCATCTTGATATTTTTATATATACAGTATATGATCTGTTTTTATAAATGTACAGCTTGGGAAAAAAAAGAGATCTTTCTTATAATAAGTACAGCATTAAACATAACCAACATGGGCCAGCCACATTCCAATTGAAGACCCAGAAAGCAAGGCTGACAGCTCAGTGCCCAGCCCCTTTTCTGCCTTGCAGCCTGATGGCCCCAGCACAGGTAAATCAGTGACCCTCTGCTCCTGAGGGCTCAGAGTCCAACCTGCCCCTGGCATTTGCACAGTAAGTGCCTATTCACACCAAGCCCAAACTGCAGAGGGTGGGTCCTCCCTGAAGGAAAGTGGCAGAGAGGAATGTGTGTGTCAGGTATGGAAAACAGGAATGAAAGAAATGTGCTCTTCTACTAAAGGCACTTGTCAGTGGCCATCTATAGCCAATCTCTAGGCCTGGTGAGCAAGTGGGGTGCTTTTGGGTTGAAGCCAACAAGGTCTGAGTGGACCTCACTTATCGTCTCACCAGGTTTAAATACAATAAATAAATCTTGGTGGTGGTTTTGCCCTCCTGGGTTCCTATGAATAGGCTACCTTTTAGGATAAATGGAGTAACACTCCCTGTCCCCAACCCAGACTTTTCCAGAGTCTTCTATGGGAAAGATGCCAGAATAGCTTCAGGTCTTGGAGAAGCAATTGCTCACTGTGGATCAGAAAGGGAGTCTCCAAATGTCCCCTTCCCTGTCTGTGCCTGGAGCTCCTCTGCCCCATGTGTCAGTCTCTGGGTTCCTCAGATCTTGGTCACATAGTTGTTGGGAAACAAGCCCTGCTTGCCTCGTAGTCGACCTGTCCACCAGCCAGAAGGATCTGCAGGGGGAGAAAGGGGTGATTCAAATGACTTCATCCATGCTCTTTTCACTTCTTTGTTTTGTGTTATTATGAAAAAGTTTGTTGTGAAAAGTGACCCTCTCCGCCATGGCAGATACAGAAATGTACCACTCAGATGCCCTTTGAAGAAAGAACCTTCAGCAGGGATATGAGGACAGCTTCAACTGTTAGCTCCCATAAGATCCATCCTAGCCAAACCTGCCCAGGGCAGGTGGGAGACTTTGTCAGGTGATGGTGTCCAGCTTCCTCCCCCTTTTCTTTCACAGGTATTACCGCTCCTAAACCTGTCTCAGAATCTGAAGAACCAGGTCTGTGATGATCCTTCATACACTTGATTTCCCATATTTATTCCAATTCTGTTATGGTTTGGATCTAAAATGCTCCTGTGTTAAAGGTCCCCAAGGTAGCATGTTCAGAGGTAAGACATGTGGAAGGTGATGGGATCATGGGGTTCTAATCTCATCAATAGATTGATTCATAATTTAAAGGGCTATTGGGAGGTTATTTTTAATTTTGAGACAGGGCTTTGCCAAGTTGCCTAGGCTGGTTTTGAAACTATGATCTTCCTGCCCTAGCCTGTAGCTGGGATTAAAGGTGTGCACCACTGTCTGGCCTGATGAACATTTAAGGAGGTGGGGCCTAGTTAGAATAAGTAGGTCACTAGGGGTGTGCACTTGAAGGTTGTATCTTGTCCTGGCCTCCCTCTCCCCTGCCCCCTCCCTTTCTGGGTGCCATAAGGTGAGTAGTTTGGCGCCACCATGTGCTCCCCATCACGATAGTCGGCCTCATCACAAGCCCACAGCAATAGGGCCAAGCAATGATGAACTAAAGCCTCTGAAACCAAAATAAATCTTTCCTCCTTCAGGTTGTTTTCTCAGGTTTTTTTTTTTTTTTTTTTGGTCACAGTGACAGGAAGCTGACTAACAGTCCCTTTACCAGAAATAATTTGGTATATATTCTTTCAGACCTTTTTCCATGTGATTATAAACATGAACAAATCCATTTAAAACAGAAAACAGACCAATTAATACCTATTTATCAGGAACTTCAAAACTTAACAGACATAATCTTTCCGTATCTATACTTAATTTTTTAATAGCTGCGTTATATACCAATATTTACATATAATAATTCCCTTATTGAAGGACATTTCTTCCCAATTTTTCATTATTAATACAATCATTGTCCATACATTTTTTTTTTTTGTACCAGGGATTGTGGATTTTTGGTACCAGGGATTGAACCCTTGGGCACTTAACCACAGAGCCACATAGCCCCAGCCCTTTTTTATATTTTATTAAAGACAGGGTCTCATTGAGTTGCTAAGGGTCTCACTGAGTCGGTTAGGTCTTCACTATATTGCTGAGGCTGGCTTTGAAGTTGCAATCCTCCTGCCTCAGCCTCCTGAGCCGCTGAGATTACAGGTATGTGCCACTGTGCCCAGCCATATGTCTATTTTTTATGTCCACATGTAAGTAGTTCTGTAAGATAGATTTCTGGGTCAAAGAGCACAGACTTCCTATTATATTTTTTATTATTTTTTTAGTTGAATATGGACAGAATATATTTCATTTATTTTTATGTGGTGCTGAGGATTGAACCCAGTCCCTCACCCATGCAAGGCAAGCACTCTACCACTGAGTCACAACCCCAGCCCTAGTATCTTTATTTTGAAAAAATTATTTTTCGTACTTTCAAGAGGACAATCAGTGAAAACAGATATTCAAAACCCTTCTCTGAGGGGAAAATATATTATCTATTTCTTGTACTTCATGTAAGTCATCATTTTAAAAATTACCCCTTTTGTACACAAATGATAGCATACTGTATGTTCTGCACTTTTAAAAACCTTAACAATATATAGTAACAATTATTTCATATCCATGAACAAAGAGCTCCTGAGAAAGAGAGATAGCTAAGTGGTAAATAAAAGCAGCTTCTGTATTCTCTTCTATAGCTGATAATGTTCTACTGTTCATTATGGTCTGTCTGGTTTTCTGTTGCTTGTTCAGCTTTCTTGAAAATTGCAAATATCCCTCTTCTTTTTCTTATGGTGCTGGGGATGGAACCCTGGACCTTGTGTATGCTAGGCAAGGGCTCAACCACTAAGCCACACCACCAGTCACCTATGTTTTTATACTGTTTTAATATTTAAATAGTTGAATCAACAGATCTATTATAGAATTTTTAATATAATTTTTGGGACATCCTTTTTTTAAAAATAACTTTTAACTTTATTTATTTATTTATTTTATGTGGTGATGAGGATTGAACCCAATGCCTCATGCTTGCTAAGCAAGCTCTCTTCCACTGAGCCACAATCCCAGCCCGGGGAAATCCTTTTTTTTTTTACATTGATATTAACAAAACAATACCATACTTTCTGGACTTTTCTTCTCTTTTTTTAAGTATTGGGGGTTGAACCTAGGGGGTGGGGTGGGTACTCTACCACTGAGCTACATCCCCAACCTTTTTTATTTTTTTAGACAAGGTCTTGCTAAGTTACCCAGGGTGGCCTCAAAATTGCAATACTCCTGTCTCAGTTTCCCAGGTAGCTAGGATTATAGGCATGTGCCTAATACTTATCTACTTATATTTGAAATTCATCTTGGTATAGAGAATGAAGAATAAATCTAAAGTAGTTAATTGATAGGGAATTAAAATTTTGGTAATTATTATTTAAAAAAATTTTTTTTAGTTGTAGATGGACACAGTTATATTTATTTATTTATTTGTTTTTATATGGTGCTGAGGATTGAACCCAGGGCCTCACAGCTGCAAGGCAAGTGCTCTACCACTGAGCTTTAGCCCCAACCCCAAGAATTTGGTAAATATTGCCACATTTCTTCTAAAACAAGATCTATATGTATTTCTCCTACTGTTACTAAGAAGAGTACCTATTTTTTTGGTATGTGTGTCATACTGGGGATTAAACCCAGGACCTCACACATGCTAGGCAGGTGCTTTACCACTGAGCTATATCCCCAGATCCCTATTTTCTTGATGAGAAAACATGAGTTTATATTCTTACTGCACTCCACAGTTATAAAAATGAGCTTTCAGTAACTCCTTTGGTAGCAAAACTTGACCTGGACCAATATGGATGTGTTCACAATGTCTCTTCTCACTGAGTGTGGATATTTGTTTGAGTTTAGTTTGACCCACAGGGTTGTTATATAATGTATAGCACATATGTCGTTATTAACTCTTTTAACATCTTCCGTTTTGCCTGGGTTGGGGAAATGTGGACTGTCTCACATTTTAATCTTTGCTGATGTTGTAGGTGAAATGTTGACTCTGCATTTCACTCATTTCACTCATGATCTGTGAGGCCCTGTTGTCTGCTGCCTTAAAGGCTATGTCCATGTTTGGAATGGATTATTTGGCTATGCACATGGAGATGCTACTTATATGTTTAAGATGTTTTTTCTGGTCTACCAAATATTTTACTTTGCTCATGGTGCTTTTCACATATAGAAGGTTGCAAGTGAGCTTTATGTGGTTAACTTCTGCGTGGTTTTGTCTTGCATGAAAGCTTTTCCCATCCAAAGATTAATGTTCTAGGTTTTCTTCCATGACTTTGATAATTTTATCATATATTTTTAGATTTTTAACTCAAATCTGTAGCTTATTTTGTGTATGAGCTAGAGATATAACTTCATTTTTCTCTTCAAAATGTAAAGCAATTGTCTATTCTTTCCCCTCTGTTTAAAAATGCTGCATTTATCATATACTAAATACCTATGTATGTGTGATCTGTGTCTAGACTCTATTTCATTTAGTTAGATGTCTATCTGTACACTCATAACATAAGTTACAGTGATAACTAATAGCATATTTTGAAACTTCTAGGACTATACATTGTATATACAAATATATAATTGTTTTAATTATAACCAATATGAGAAATGAAAGTAATACTTTTAATTTGAACACTTAAGAAGATTGCATTTAACACTTTGTATAACATTCATATATACACATGAGTATATTTTCACACACATACATATGAGACTATAGTCCAGTTTGTAACCTGTTTCCTTTTTCTAATGAACATTTATCATGTCAATAAATAGTATACTTCTATATTATCTTTAGTAAAAAAAAAATGTATCAACATTCACTGACTGAATATAGCAGCTTATTTAATCAATATCCTTACTGGATTAGATTTTTTTCAACAGTTTTGCTAAACAAGCCTGGTGATAAAAATCTCATCTGTGTTTAAGAATTCATTTCAGCTGGACATAGTGGCACATGCCTGTAATCCCAGAGCCTTGAGAGGCTGAGGCAGTAGGATCACGAGTACAAAGCCGGCCTCAACAATTTAGCAAGGCCTTAAGCAACTTGGTGAGATCCTGTCTCAAAAAATAAAGGGTTGGAGATGTGGCTTAGTGGTTAAGCATCCCTGGATTCAATTCCTGGTACCAAAAAGAAAAAAGTTTGTTTCAACCCTGATATCTTTGAGGAGGACACTGAAAAGCCTGTAGACAACTAGAACAATAACACTCAGAGGCCATTTTGAGGGAAACTGTCCAGGGTCCATAATTCTCCTTATAATGATCTCATGTGATGAAGGAACCTGTTAAAATTCCTGGAACTATCCTGAAAGTTAAATTTGCCCAAAACTACTGTCCACTCAGTTTGTGCTTGCTCTGTTTTAAACCATGAATGGCTCCTCACTGTCTTCACAAGTTCTCTGAAGCCTGATATTCTGGACCTTCTATCCTCAGGCCATTTCTACCATCTTCTCATCTCTATGACATCTCTTTGGGGATTCTGTATCATGGTCAAGGATCAACTTGCTTTAATCTGCTTTTTCTGGTCTTCATGAGTTTTCTGTCTCTGTCCTAAGAGAACTCTTCCTATCTTTCACCACAAACTTCATAGGGACTCTTTTGACAACTTAAGTCAGTCAGTTATCTTTGGTTTTTATGTTTTCATAAACACTTATCTTCACTCCCAAGTTAAGAAAGCCCTCAGCCAAGCCTAGGGACCTCTTTGACAATGGACACTCGAGGTTGCTTCTCTGGCCTCTATTCTATCTACCTTCACTATCAAGAAACTTGAGGTTTGAGTTGGGTAGACCTCCACCTATTTTCTAGGGCCATTCCTTGCAGGACTAAGCCACTCAGGGTACAGTCCTTGTCTTGCTACTGAACTTGATAGAGGGATGGGCAACTGACTAATTTGGTCCAATCTGACTGAAATTTAGGACTTTTGTCCAGTGGTTAAGAAGTTTCAGAGGTAAGGCAGATTTCATACATGGCCTGCAATTCTGCTTCCTTTTTGCCACCACAAACAAAAAAATGGCTTGAGAAGGGAGAACATACAAAGAAGAGGGCAGAACTAAATGAAGCATTAAAAAGAAAAGGAAGCTGGCATCTTGAACAAATAGCCTCAGGCCTGACCTGCCTCTACACATTTCAGTCAGAGAAGCCCATAAATTCCCTTCATGTTTAGACTAGTTATATAGCAAAGTAACTGCATATTCTTTGGGTACAGCCAGTCATGCACTTACCTTCTTTGATAATATCAATAATGTCATTGGCATTAAAGCTGAGTTCATCTGTGTCCTGAGCATCATAGGCATACAAAGCCTTGCACTGTGGCACCTGGGGCTTGGGCTTGGGCTGAGGCTTTGGTCTGCCACCTGCTGGTGGAGGCCGACTGGTCGTCTGTCTGCGGACACTGTGGAGAGAGTGGAAGAAAATGAGAGATGGGAACCAACAGGGGCAGCAGTACGTATGGTGGTTTGCAGCATGGGTGGACATTGTCTTATTCAAGTTTAAAACTACTTCCATCCTTAGAAGCTATATGGCCCAAAGCGCACTCCCTGAACTTTCTCCAAGAATAAAAATACCCTCTCTGACATAGCTCTTTATAAACATTAGCTGCTGTTATTATCATGTCCTCAGCATAGAAAGAAATGTGGAAAAGACATCTAAACATTTAAATAATGAAGTCACATATCTATTCCTTCTTCCCCAACTTTGGAAACATAACATTTTCCAGTGCCACAGAAGCATGCAGGTACTTCTTTTTAACTGCATTCCCTTCCAGAATTAACTCTACATTTTCTATCAGTAATTCTCCTGCTTGTCTTTACTGTTTTACCACACATGCAAATATCCTTGAACAACATCCTGTCTGCTGTTTTTGTGGCTGTATAAAAGGAATCATTGTATATTTTTCAGATGTGCCCTGTTGAATGTAGTTGTAGTTCACTCATCCTTGCTGCTTTACACTATCAATTGCATGAACATGCCACAACTTACTCATCCAGTCTTGTGCTGAAGATCATTCACTATTATGAATAAATATTTCTGTGAATATTCTCATACAGGAGTATATCCAGTTTCTTAATATGAGCATTAGTGATGTTTGGGACTGGATAATTCTTTGTTGTGTGGGGTATGTGTGCGCGTGCACTTTCTTTGCACTGAAGGGGGTTTAGCAGCATCCCTGGCCTCTTCCCTGACCTCTACCTACTGGATGCCAGGACCAATCCCCCATAATGGTCGTCAAAAATATGTCCAGTGTTTTAACACTAACCAAGATCCTTGAGCTTTGAATTTCTTCTTTATCTATACACTGTGCTATTCAAGTCACCATTCATAGTGTCCCAAGGCATGTAACTATAACTTGTTCCATTTTAGCGATCTCTTTAAACTTGTATCTGAAACAATAAATGTTTATAAAAAGCATTTTTGATAGGGAAACAAGAATCATCCCCCCCCCCCACTTGGCTTAAAAACAAATCAGGGTAAAGCCTATATATTCATTTGCTATAAAAGAAATTTAAAATTTCTTCCAAAAAGTGTTGAGTAGAAACTCAAAGTCTGGGAATGGCTCTTAGGTCTGTCATGTCTGTTAACACCTACACAACAGGAGGAGGGGGGAAAAGGGTCTTTCCAGCCCTTAAATTCTGAAATGAATAATCACATTCAGTTTTGGGCTGGCTCTTGAAGGCCACAGCACAATGTCCTTGCTAAAGTCCTATACTGACAGATGTTCATTGGGAGAGAGGGGACTGACTGACAGCCCCAGCAGGGGTGGGGCTCCTTAGATGGCTCTTTCCATACCCTGAGTGGGAGGGAACAAATCCTGAAGCTATTCTGGCTCCATTTCTCTCAGGCCAACACACACAAAGCACTTTTCTCTGATGGCAGAGGAAAGGCATCTTATAAATCATTAGCATGACTTCACTTCCTACCTAGTGTCCATTGGAAATCCCCATTCTCTGTTGGAGAAGTGCTGGCGGCTCTGAAAGCTGGCCAAGCAGGCAGGCTTTTGATGAAGCACCCTATATATTGGGGATGTGTCAGCATTTGGTTAATGAGAGCCATTAGCCTGGATATCAGAAGTCATCTGACTTCCCAGCAGCAAGGAATGCAAGGGAGTGGGCTGTGCACCAGAACACCCCTGGGGCGGGGGAGGAGGCCTGCAGCCCAGCAGTAGAGCATAGTTGGAAGTGCATGTGCTCGATGCACACATACATGTTTTTGTATACACCTGTTGTCCTCAGAGAGATATGTGGCCTCTTGTGTGTCAGGGGAGGAATGAGTTGGTGTAGATAACAGAGGCCTCTGGAATTCAATAGTGTTAGAACTTAGTTACAGTTGCCTACTGGGGGAGGGAGTGAGACTATTTAGAGGGAAGATAAAATGAGTGAATCCCTGAGAGAAGACTATCTACATGGGCAGCCATGTGGCATCACTACCACCAATCCCTGCTCTGTCTGCCTCCTGCTCTAAGTCCTCTCTCTTCTTCCTCCTTCATGTCTTTTCTGCCAGATAATTCCTTTCTGAGACTTAAGTATCACCTTAAATCTGACCATCACCTTAGCTCAGTTTTAATTAGCTCACTCCATCTCCCCCTGAAAATCTTTCTAAAGCTTCTCTCTGCTCTTAGGAAAAAGACCAAAACCCTTTATGGCACCTACAAAGTCTCTGCCAGGTATGTCCCCAGCTCACATCCCAGCTGCACATTGTGCCACACTGGTGCCTTCCTACATTTCTTCATTAGCCCCAGCTGAGGGTAGAACTCCTTGTCTCCACACCCTTAGCTTGCATCCTATTTACCTTGAAAGGCAATATTTTGTGCCCAAGATCAGGAACAAACAAGGATGTCAGTGATTACCATTCCTGTTCAGTACCATACTAGAAACTCTGGCCAGGGCTTTTAGGCACAAAAATTAAAAGGCATCCAGACTGGGAAAATAGTGGAAATATCTTTACTTGCAGATGAGATTATCTTGCATGGAAACAATTTTAAGGAATAAACTAAAAAACTATTAGAATAAGTGAATTATTAAGATGCTAGAATTTTTTATACAATATAAAATCCACATATAAAACTCAGCTATATCTCTATGCACAGCAAGAAATCCAAAAATGAAATTGAGAAAACAATCCCACATCAAAAAAGAACACTTAGAAATAAATTTAACAACAGTATGATTCTATTTATGTGAAATGTCCATAACAGGCTAGTCTAGATTGATAGAAAATAGACTAGTAACTACATAGGGCTGGGGTAGTGGATATGGGAATGGCGTTTTGGGGGGGTGATGAAAATGTTTTAAGTTAACTTATGATGATGTTTGCACAACTCTGAATATACTGAAAAAATGTTGAACTATACATTTTAAACAGATTAATTTTGTGGTATATAAATGGTATCTGAATGAAGTTTTTTTTTTTTTAAAAAGTAAATAGGGGAGGTTTGCACAATTCTCTGAATGTACTGAAAACTGTTGAACTGAACATTTTAAATGGGTTCATTTTATGGTATATAAATCACATCTCACATGAAGTTGCTTTTTTTAAAAAAAGTAAATAGAATGGGCCTCTTTGGGTTGTGCAATGCATCATTAAGCCCTGGAGTGTCCCTGCTGGCTTGTATGTCAGGCAGCTGCTGGGGAGTGTCCTAGGCACAGGTCAGAGTGAAGGTGGGGAGGATCATTCAAACACCTGACTGCCCAAAGCCCCTGCATGAACTTTGATCCCAAGGCACCAGTGGCCACTTTCTCAGGATAAATGGCTATTGGTCAAAGCAGAAAAGGTATTATCTGGGGAATTGGGGTTCCTGTGTAGACCCATGAAAACAGCTGGTTTGATTGTTCTAGGCCCCAAACAAATGCTACCGTGCTGGAAACACAAGGCCATTAAGTTCTTGATTGAATGGAGTTCACAGCACTTTACAGCTGGAGATGGGAAAGACCAGGGAAGTTTTGAGACAAGGTGTTTTCTGGGTAGCAGAGGGTAAACAGATTTGGAGAAGGAGTGGATGGGTGGGTGGAGGTGGAGAAGAGCTCTGCCTGTTGCATTAGGAATGGCTACATTAAGGCAACACTGAGGTCAGCCTGGTCTGGCTCTTCCCTGTAACTAAGAAGAGATGCAAAGTTCTCCAAGAGGATAGCACGTTCCCAAAGTGATCTAGAGTCAGAGCATGAATCTCCTTCCCATGACCATCTTGCCTCATTCTCACACCTGTCTGCACTCTTGTGCGTGTCAGTACATGGGATGTCTCCTGGGAGCCCGGGTCTTAGCTGTCTGAAGTACAGGCAAACTTGCCTTAGCTGGGCTTGCTCTGCAGCAGGCATTTTCATAGATGCTCCTTCATTTAACTCTCGTGACACTCCTGTGAAATAACTAATGGAGGTTCTTGGGATTACACAGTCAATGCAGTAGGATATGCATAAGACTCCTTGAGCTCCAGCCACACTGACTGCTCTGGCTCACAGATCTGGTCAGGCTCCCATGGCCTGTCCCCCAAGCCCCAAGCAGCATGGCCAATTCCTGCTCAGGCCCCAGAGCTCCTTTCCATCACCACTTTCTCACATCCAGACAAATGCCTTACCATTTCTGCTCATAGCCCATGTGTCCTTCAGAGCAGGGGTCTGATTATATAGTGACTTATGTAACTGTGAGACTAACTCCCTGAGAAGACAGTAGGCACCATGGGACAGGGCCTGAAACTTTCTGTGCTCACCACTGTGGTCCCCAGCCCTGGGAACACAGTGTGGCTCAAACTATAGGCTCTGATAGGGTGACAGAGTAAAGCAGGAGGGGGACATTGACTACCAGTCAGTGTGCCAAGTTTGAGGCCTGGCTCTACCATGGGCTGGCACATATTCTAGTCACTTCACCTCTTTCAGGGCTTAGGGTCTCCTTCTGTAAAACATGAGACAATTCAAGCAATGGTCCCAGTCCTTTTTCTAATTCTAACAAAACTTTACAGAGAGCGTTCTACTGTAAGATGTATACAGGAAGTCTGCTGATGAAGCAGTGACAGTCCACAGTTCACCAAGCTGGAAACCTCCAAATTCTAGTGTAGGACACAGTCCACCAGAATAGCCATTTTTCCAGCTCTGTTAGGCCCCAACAGTCTCAAAAACCCAATTCCCTTTCTGTCACTAGGTGGCGATCCTGTGTAATTAATAATGAGACAAAATGACTTTCAGCAAACTGCAAAAAAATGATTAATGAGGACTTTTAGGCATCAGGGGTGTCAACTCCCAGCTGAGGAGACTGGCCAACCTAGTGAAGAAGGGATTATAGACCTTCTTACACAGCAAACAAAACCCTTATGCCCACTGAGTTGGAATGAGCTCAGGCTAGCTTGTGAGAGTCTATTGTTTAAACTTTCAGGAATTTTGTGAAGTAGTTGTTAAACAAGGTCATTATTAAAAGTTAAATCATATGAACTTACAATAGAATATGTTGTATTAGAAGGACAATAAATACTTATGACTCATCCCTTCCTAAATATTTTACTTCTCTCTATGCTCTTCAAGTTATACATGTCTATGATGTGTGCTAGAAATACCATGTAATGGTGTGCGACTGCCTATCATTTCCCAACTCTGCTCAGTGGTAGCCATGCTGGGTAGCTTGAAGTTGGCCATGTGTTAGTATTTAACCACAGAGAATGGTAAATGTTACAACTCAGGCCCTTTTTATCCTGAGTTGCCATTGTTTGTCAGCAAACTACTGTTTTCATGGTATCCTTCCAATAACCCACATTCATTCTGGTCTAAAAATTGTTTGCCTACATTTGTACTAGCTATGCAGGATTTAGATAATTTTGACACCTCTGGTATTTTGTGATATTTGAATTTCTAATAAACCTCACAGGATTAAAAACTGTGCTATAAAAACAATTCTTTCATTGGGATAATGGGGGTTGCATCAAGAATTTCAGACTAATAATTTCAAACAATTATTAATCCTGTTGACATTGTGTATGTGCATATATATAAATGCACACACACATACATGTTAGTATATAGGTATAAAACTATATATCACTGAGCAAATGTTTCATTATATGTCATTTTTGTACAACAAAATTTACTTTTCCTAGTACTTGAGCCATCATTTCAGAGCAATTTGTACACTTTCCACTCTTACCTATTAACATAAATACATGAAGGAGCAGAACTATAGCAGCTTTTTTTTTTTTTTTGTAGCAGGTTCTTTTTTTTCCTGAGGTGGCATTAGATCTCAAATATAATCACCTTACAATCCATAGGGTAAATAATGTTTCCTGATGAAAGAAGCATATTACATCTGGTTTGCTTCATGAAAATTTGCACTATAAGTTACATGCTCTATTAGTAACTGGGGAAGACCAGGCCTTTGGGCCAAGATGTTAGGATGCCAGCTGACACAAGGTTTCTTGGTCACTTGTCAAATCTCACAACAGGCCAAGGCCCACCAAAAAAAAACAAAACCCTAAATGATGTTAAATTTCTCCAAATTGAGGGCTACTTGTCTGCCCTGGTCATATTGCTCATTTCCCATGGGATGTGGGTTGTTATGGTTATTGGGGCTAAGTCCTAATTTAGTTGGAATAGTACAAAGCAAAAAAGAAGTTTGTGACTTTTATTTAAGTTGTCCAAATAGAGTTCTAGTGTCTAGTGACTGTTGCAGTGTGACCAGACAACTCTGCTCTGCTATTGGTCTGTGCCACAGACAGCAGCACAGCTATTCTTGTGGATGTGCTGGGGAAAAGGGCTCTCCCTCTCTTGGTTTCCTGTGGCTGCCCATTTCCCCCATTAAAGCAAGCAATGTCTTTTTTTAAATTTATTTTTTAGTTATAGGTGGACACAATATCTTTATTTTATTTTTATGTGGTGCTGAGGATCAAACCCAAGGCCTCATGCATTGTAGGCGAGTGCTCTGCCTCTGAGCCACAACCCAGCCCAAGGCAAGCAATGTCTAAAGCATAGACCTTCAGAGTCCAAAACTTATGTAGGCCAGAAATTTTGGTGTTTTTGTTTTGTTTTTCTTCCTCCTACTTTTTGGAGTGCTGGGCATAGAATCCAAGGCCTTGCACATGCTAGGCAAGTGCTCTACCAGAGCAAAATCTCCAGCCCTTGGGTTCTTGAGGACAAAGCCTCTAAGCTAGGGAATACCCACTTCTCAATTCTGGCAGAATATTAAATTTCCCTTTAAGACAGATGAATAATGATAATGAAACAAATGCAAAAGAATTTTCTGGCTTGGGTTGTTCCATAGTGGTAGAGCACATGCCCAGCATGTGTGAAATCCTGGGTTCAATTCACAGTATCTCAAAAAGCTGAAAACAAAACCAAATTCAAGTTGCATTGTGATTTACAGTATACAAAGCCTTTATTTATTAATTGACTTTAACTCAGGGGGACTGGACCAAAGAGCCACATCCCCAGCCCAATTTTGTTATTTTATTTTGAGACAGGGTCTCACTGAGTTGTTTAGTGCCTCACTTTTGCTGAGACTAACTCTGAACTCATGATCCTCCTGCCTCAGCCTCCCAAGCCACTGGGATTATAGGCATGTGTACCATGCCTGGCCTTTATTTACTCTTTAAGAGAACCCTGAGGAGTAAGTTTTAAAATTATTATCTTATTATTATTTCTACTGCATGTGAGCATACTAAGGCATAGGATGTTTAAGTAACTAAATGACAAGCATCAGGTACCACACAGAAGGCACATGGGAAGTTGGCTCAGTGTCTGAGTGCTTGCCTAGCATGCACAGGGTCCTGAGTTCAAGCACAACAAACAAAGTAACACAAAACCTCAATAAATAATCTGATGAATGAAACAAAAAGGAAAAAAAAAATGGGACCAGACTCATACCCAGTTCTTGCTATTACAAATCCTTACTGTCTGCATTCCCCATGCTATCCTTTGTGACCTTTCAAGAAGGTCCCAGGCTCATATGAGAGTGTGCCTTGTCTCTGCCAGGGACAGCTGGAATTAGCCTTTCAAATATCACCTCTTTGTTGTGCAAATGTGAAATATATGTCTTGAAATTCCAAGACGGAAAATAATGGCATTTTACTTCTGGCTCTTAAAATACGCTCTGTTCCAAAAGGTTGAATCTATAAACATTACTGGAAATGTGGGAATGGATGCCAGGAATTCCTGAACTCCATGTCTGCCTGGGCCAGGTTAAATCTACTGCTCCTATAGATTACTGGTTGAGAAATATTGCTATTGGATGCTTGTTGGAAATTTTTAGCACTTTGAAAATATGACACCATTAGGAGAGTCTTGATGAGAGACATACAGGCAGCATTTAAATATTTCTTTTGACCCCAGCTTTGTGGTGTGGCCAGAAGCCCTAGCCTGAGCACTTACATTATTTTTCTGTTTCCCCAACTTGAGTTGGATCAATCTCTGGAGTATATGAAATTTACTGAAGTTGTCCTCTCATGAAACAGACCACAGGATTAAAAAGGGGAATAGACATTTCCAGTCTGAGTTTTAATGATTCCAATAATGATTATGCACGTTAGGAGGAAAAGTTGCAAAGCATTCCTAAAAGTGTGCCTAAGAAGACAGGGCAAAGGTGGAGGAGCAGGCTTTTACCTGGCTGTTGCCTAGCCTCTTCCCTTTCCTTTAGAATCAGAAAAAAATCTTTAACCTGAATCAGACTTTTCAGAAGCTATGCTAAGGGATAATGATTCCCTCTGCATATCTCTCAGTGTTTTTTGAAGAATGATGATAACAACAAAGACAACAATGGCTACATGTGAGTAAGTATTGCAATACAAGGGTACAGAATGCAGCTGGGATGGAAATTAATTTAGTGAAGTCTTCATGCTCTCTCCAAAAACAACTGACTGAACAACAACAACAAAAGATACTTTCCTGAATTAACCTTAGGTGCTAATTACATCATTTGATTTTATCCATATTACTTGATCAAAAAGAAGTGATTGCATATGCTAAATATGTCTTTAATGAAAAGTACATTGAGGGAAGGAGAACGGAAAGATAAACATAGGGTGTGAAAGCCCAGGAAAGAAAAACTATAGCAGACTTATTTATGAATTGATAAATTCAAGATGACTGTTTAGAATTTTGATGTAAATAGGAAGACTCATGTATCTGAGAGTAAAGGGTCAAAGCTCAGGATACCAAACTTCCAATGTGCTCCAATAACCTCCCATGGAATAAATGCAATTAGTGTTTTCTTGGCAAAGAGTAGAAGCTGTTAAATTTAGGTAACCACAAGGCTCCTGAAATGCCATGTCTGCAGTCCCTGGCAACTTCAGACACTCTTAATTTTCACATTTATATGTTTTAGAAAATAAATATTAAGACAGAACTCAGCCTTTGACCGAGTTCCTATTTTCTAAGGAATGTCTGCATGGCAGACTGAAGTGTATAAAGAGGAGGCTGGCTAGGATTCTTGTAGCTATTGGACTTAGCATGCTTAATAATAGAGTTTTCCACACAACAGGAAAATGGAAGTGCCTAGTGGATGAAGGTGTCCTCTCCTCCCAGCCTCTCATAGCCAGTCTCCAAGATAGCACTGCCTGTGTCTGGTCTTTAGACCTGGAGGTGGTAAAGGGTAAGAGAAGACTAAAACAGGGAACCACACCACCGAGGACTGGAAGGGAGCAGCCTCAGTTAAGACACAATGTTCCTAAATTGCCTACTTTTGGCTGACAGATGCTCCCAGCTGGCCCATGTGCAAGCCTGTAACTTGCAAAGCAGGCTGAAAAGATGGTCTTATTTGCCAAAACCAAACCGAGTAGGAAGCTAGCAGGCAGAGCTAAGAGATCTGGTGCATTCTGTTGATTGCTTTTAATTCCCTGCCTACTTTGGGAAACCAAACTGGGTCTAGGAGAAATCGTGTGACTATTTTAATGATGTAATCCATCTGAATAGTCTGGGTGTGGGTTATAGAGTGAAAAATCCCATTACCTTAATAGCATATTTGGAATGTACCTTTAAAGAGAACCTCCCCTGGCTTTATCAATCAGACAATAGTGCAGCACTGGCATTGCCTGGAAACTTGGTAGAAATGTAAATTCTTGGGCCCTACCCCAGACCTATAGATATAGCCCTCTGGAAGTAGGCTGATAAAGTTTCCAGATGATTCTGATCAACAGAATTTGAGAACTATTGCTTTAGATTAATCCAGTCAGGTAAAACCTGGCCATTAGAACTGGTAGGATAGCTACTTACCCAGGACTGGGGGAAAGGAAGTAAAGAAAAAGAGAGAGAGAGTATATGGGCAAGAGAATGCACACACTAGTGAAGGTTGGTGTTCACTCTCCGGATGGTCATCCTAGTATTTAGTGGGGTATTTAGTGGGGATTAAACACAGGGGCACTCTGCCACTGAACTGCATTCCCAGCCCATGCCCCCTCCACCACCACCTTTTTGAGACAGGGTATTGTTAATTTCCTGAGGCTGGACTTGAACTTGCAGTCTTCCTGTCTCACCCTCCTAAATTGCTGGAATTACAGACATATAACCCCATGCCTGGCCCTGATGGCCATCTTTATGATCTAACTAAGGTGTTTTCCAAACTGTGACCCAAATGGGATAATGATGTAAGACTTGCTAGGGGAAAAGGAATACCGTGAGAGAACATGGTAAAGTTTCTACCAACTTTGTGATCTTTAGGAGGAAGTGTCCAAATCAGGAAAAATATCTAACAGTGGTGGGTGAAGGAAGGAGTTATTGTTTCTGTCCCAGCACAGGCCTGTTTTGTACACAAGTCTCCTAATCATTTAAAACTTCTTCACTGTTCTATCTAGAGACATGGAAAGAGCAAAAAACGGAGTGGGCATGAGGGAGGGGAAGAGTAAGAAGGTGGGCTGAAGCAGGCCATTTACTGAATTCAACCTTGCAGAGAAGATTCCTGAAAGTCACTTGTCCAACTATCATGAGATAATAGTTATCTCATCATCCTCAAGGTACAGTTGACTGAGTAGTCTCCCACCTGCTAAGTAACATGCTAAATATTTTGTGTGTATACTTTTCCCACCCTGTAAGCTTGATGGGTATTACATCAATGTACACAGTTCAAAGAGGTAAAGTAGCAGGTCCAATGTCAGAAAGGAAATAGAAGCTAAAATAGTATTCTCTTCCAGGTCTCACTTCCCCCCTCTCTGTCATTTGAGAATATTGCTTATAACATTCTATGTGGTGATTTCCACACACTCTGTGCCTAGGTGTTAAGGTATTCCCTGTATCTCAGGGAAGTTCACCCTTGAGCACCTAGAATGTAGCTGGCACCAGAGTCTAGTGTTCCCTCACTAGTTTTTCAGCTGGACCTAGTCCTATCCCCCAGGTCATGTCTATTCTCATTTTTACACCGTCAGTCCTTTGAATGTCTACAAGAGTTCTAGGAATCGTTGCCTCCTTAGGCTGAAGAGCCTGGGTTCCTTTCACTGCTCTTCATTTTCTTTTCTAGGAAGGCAGAGAGGCTCTCATGCTGAGGCCACGAAGAGCAGCAGTCTTAAACATCCACATCTCATAGGACACTGGGATGCTATTCTTAATGTTGCTAAGGCTCTAAGCAATTATGTTTATGCAACTGCAGGCACAGATGGAAGTAAAAAATCCCATTATTCCTCAATTGTGTCAGACTGAAAAAAAGGTTATAAAGTAATGGAATCTCAGGGCTGAGAGGACCTGTCTTCTACTGTTTCTAAGATAAGCTGTCTCTACAGAATGAAATGCATTGTGAGCTATCAACTTGGCTGCATATTTAGAAATGTCAGCCAAAGCTCCAAAGCTTTGGGTCATGAATTACAGCATTTGGGTGGAAAACTGAACTTTAGACTTGTACATTGACAGCCTAGAGAAGTCTCTGAACCCTTGGCATAATCAATGGAGATAGAGCTTGCCAGCTTCACATTATAAGAGATGGCAATCTTACCCGGCAGCACCCTGGTCTGGGACCTTGAGGAAATCCAGGCTCTCAGGCGTCTGTGACACTCGGTCAGAGCCTGTGGACTGTTGCCGTGGCAAGGGTGGGCGGACCATGGAGGTATACAGGCTTTTCTGATTGGACCTCTGGTTTCCAGGAATGTGGGGATGTGGCACAAACTGGTTTTTGATGATGCCATTCTGATGGTATCCTACAGGAAAAGAGAAAAAAAAAAAAAAAACAAAGCTTAATTGTTTTCAATTCTTTCCCAAAAGGCTTTCCAAAAAATTACTTTCAGCTACTAGTGAATGGCAAGTGAATTAACATATCAGTTTTCCTATGGAGAGTACTATTGCTAAAATACTGCATGTAGATCTAATAATCTAACTTTTTTCCCCCTCAGTTTTACTGAGTTCTGATCAACAAATAAAATTGTATAACTTAAGGTATAACAAGGTGAAAGAGCTAATAATAATACAGAGTAAACTGCCCAGGAAGCACCTGGAAAACTCAGCACATGCTTGTCAAATTTGACAATAGAATCCCCAGATGGTCAGGGTTTTGAAGCCCATGGTCAAGGAAGGCTTGTAGCTAGCTGGCAGGCATGTCCTTGGGCTAAGAAAATTATGAGGCTATGACTCAAGAGGGCAGGCCAACAGATGTTTAAACAGCCGGACATCCATTTTCAAGGGGTCCATCTTATGTGTCTTTGGCAAGAACCTGTTGTGTGCAGTGGAGGAGTACTCCACACAGACAAGAGAAATGTGACCACCCAGTTGGATCAATCCAGGCAGAGCAAGCTCTCTTAGTCAAATGTCAATTTCTAGTAAAGATCACACAAATTGCACTAGTGAGTAAGTAATGGATGTATTATAGTGATAAACTCAAAATCATAGGTCTTGGCTGAAAGGGGCATTATCATTCCATGCCTTCTATGAGAAAGCCCTTTACGTCTTCTACATGACAGATCTGGGCAGGGTGAAGAACAAGATTCCCAAAGGCCCACTTGAGTAGGCTGTACCATAATACCTCTTTTGACCACATTGAGAGAACTCTTTAGAGTCATTGGAATGACCCTTCATTTATAAAGGTTCTGGCTCTTAGTATTACATTGATCTTAACCTAGATAACTGTCTTTCCGAGTATCAGTTTCTTCATTAGAGAGCCAGGCACACATTTGTAATCCCAGAATCTTGGGAGGCTGAAGCAGGAGGATTGCAAGTTTGAGGCCAGCCTCATCAACTTAGTGAGGCCCTAAACAACTTAGCAAGACTTGTCTCAAAATAAAAAATAAAAAGGGCTGGGGATGTGGCTCAGTGGTTAACTGTCCCTGGGTTCAATCCCTGGTGACAAAAAATAAAAAATAAAAACCAAAACCACCACCACCACCACCACCACCACCACCACAACAACAACAACAAAAAAAAAACCCAAGAAGACTAGGGCAGAATCCACTTGATTACTTCTAGTTACATGCATTTCTGTTCATCTTTATATTCTTCTTATTGCAAAGTAGAAAGGTGTGCTATTTTCCTCCCCAGTAATAATAGAGTTCCTACTTTGAATAACAGTTCTCTAGGTTGGAACTTCCAGCCATCTCTCTTGCCATATCCTCCCAACCCATCTCTCAGGCTGGATCAGAACCAGACCTCTAGAGGCAAACGATCTTCTTCCCTCTTCATCTTACCTAGTGAATGGGATTTGAATGGGCTCCCCATGGTATCTGAGGATGGGGAGGAAGGCCCCACTTACTGCTAAAGGACCAAGGAAAGCAAAGGGGCATGTCAGAGGGGGATGTGCCCCAGGGCAGTGTCCCTCAAAGTGTCCAGAGACAGGCAGCTTTATATGTAGCTCAAAACCCACTTGCTCACATAAATTCAGGAATTAAGAATAACATGAAGAGGGGCTGGGGTTATGGCTCAGAGGTAGAGCGCTCGCCTCTCTCATGCAAGGTCCTGGATTTGATCCTCAGCACCACATAAAAATAAATAAATAAATAAAAGTTATTGGTACAACTACAAAAAAATAAATATTAAAAAAAGAATAACATGTAGAAACATCCATAGCAACTTGACACACATATCTTAAGTCTGCTGAATCTAAGAACAAAAAATTTGCCTTATATTTTTATGCTTTTACAATTACTTTAGTCTACAAATACATTTTTATTATGTCTTATAAAAGTATGGTTTGTAATGAACTGGAATTTTAAAAAAAACCCTAAAAATTAAAAATCTTGTTTTTCACTTTCACAGACAGTTTGAAAAATGGTGATCTAATGAATTTAGGTTCAATGACTCATTAGACTTAGAGAGGTTGGGAACCATGCTTAAAGTCAAATGCACTGTGGCCTGATTTAGCCTGAAAGACTACTTTGGCCAAACTGAGGCAAAGGAGCTTTCCAGGTCCAGACTACAATGCTACACTGGAGCCGCTGCCTAAGTAACAATGTAATATTAACATTGCTTCTCTCAGGTTTCTTCCAGCTTGATTTTTCCTCCAATATAAAAGAGAGCAGGAGCAGCAGCTGGGCTAAAGCAGGATAGAGACTCTTAAAGAGAACTGGTTTCTCATTTGCCAGGCCCCAGTATCCACAGCTCAGAGTAACACTGTGAGACTTCAGAGCAGGAGACTAAAGAACTGCCTTGTAATGCCAATTGGGAACGTCAGTATAAATAGGATTCTCTTCTCTGGGATGATTTGCCAAATGTGGCCCTAAAATGACCTTTTCAGGCTTAGAATTCTAAATTAATATCAAACCCCTGGGAATAGGTTTTTATGAAGTGAACTTTGTAAGTGAAGAAGAGACATTTTGTGAATTTTCAAAGTGCTATTCGAGGCGGTAGGGAAGTGTCTCAATGGCAGAGCGCTTGCCTAACTAATATGAAGCACCAGGTCCATCCTCAGTGCTGTAAAGAAAAAGAAGGAAGGAAGAAAGAAAGTGCCTCAAATACAAAGCAGATTTGTATGGGGCAAAAACGCTTAAGTTTATCTCTTAAGGTTTGAAGTTTATTGATCTGCAAATTGTATTTTTATTTAAAAAAATAATAAATATGAAATAAGGGCCCCAAAAGCTTTTGTAATGGGCTGAGGATATAGTTCAGTTGGTAGAGTGCTTGCCTTGCATGCACAAGGCCGTGAGTTCTAATCCCCAGCACCACAAAAAAAAAAAAAAAAAAAAAAAAAAAAAAACAACTTTTGTAACTCTCCCAGATATTATTTTGTTTTTGGGAACAGGTCTCCTGGATTCTAAGAATGGATTTTTTTCCCTCTCTCTCTCATTAAAGAAGCTATTAACTCACTGCAAAACATTATAGTGGTATCTGGCTGATGCTGGGTAGTAGCCGTGGGATGATACCACACAAAATCCTTTCCCCTAAAGATAGCATCCTATATCTTAAAACTGACAACACCGTCGTTATCATATACAGCAACTGCTCTCTCTCTCTCTCTGCTGTAGGAATTCTTCCAAAGGGAGCAATGTGCTAGCTAATGACATCCAGATTGTCTAATCTACCAGTTCATATGTGCATTTATTTGCTAATGGGTTTCTTCCCAAGCAAATGTAATGTAATGAGTTCAGATTTAGTGGTCCCAGTCTATGGTGCATGCTTGGCTTACCTGGGGGAGGAGGGGCGGCTCTCATTGGGTAGTTGGCATTCTGAGTCCCACTGGAATACCCTCTGCTTTGGATGGTGTTCCTTCTGGTAGGACCTGATATAAACAAAAAACACAATATCAAAATCAGTACTACTGTTTGGTTTTATGGCTCTGGATGGTTCTTTGCTAATGGAAAACATTTGAGATATTTGGAATGCAGGTCTCAGATTTGCAGGAGACTGGCTGCAGTGGAGAAGGGAGATGTGATAGAAGTCCTATGCTGGTTGCCACTGGAAAGGAAGGGGCTGCAGGGTATTTTTATAGAGGTACAGTTTTTAAATGTTAGAGACAATGATTTTTCAAAGAGAGACTGATATGCTCATAAAGGTGTTTCTATTTTGTAGACTTTCAAAAGAGACAGAAGGACATATCAATGTTTGCACATGTTCTCAACACTTCATGGAAGCTCTATATGTGAGCACTGTCCTGTATTGTCATTGGCAAGAAATACATCACAGCACTAACTGCATGCAAGAGCTTGTGTTCCAGTCTTCCAACTACACACAGAGACCATGACGGATAGGAGCAGACTTGAAACCTGGACACAGACATGAAGACCAAGGAATTAGAAAACAAGCTGGCGCTGATGCGAATCATTGTAGGCCAGAGTTAGGGCTGGGACAGCAGGGCCAGATGGAATCTGTGATGGAATAAGTTTTCACCTGGGACATGTAGGAGAGTAGGAAGAGAGATGAAGAGGTAATTTCTTGTAAAGAAAAGATCTGAAGAACAGAATTGTATGAAGTGATAATGTGCATGGAAAATAAAGGATGAAGTGGCGTGGAGCGGGGATTCCTTCCCAACGCCTAGACCACTTCTACCTCAGCCCTAGAGAGATGAAGCAGTACTAGACAGCACACCGCTATGGGGCCTACTGAACATCTTGCTCACACATATCCTGCTGCTTATTTGCAGCCCGGCGTGGCTCTGCACTGTCCTCCAGGGTCCAGCTTGCTAGGCCTCTGTATTCCAACTGGCTTTGGTCAATGGGAGGCACTGGCCAGAGATTGGAATGCTGAGGAAGGAAGGGCTGGATGTTGGGTCTGCCTGCTCCTGTCTGCATCCTACCCTGGTAGCTACTGGAGAGGAAGTAGCTCAACAATTCATTCACTCTGTCATTTCAGACTTAGAGGCAACAACAATGGTTTCTCACTGTTTCTTTTCCCTGGGTC
This sequence comes from Urocitellus parryii, assembly GCF_045843805.1. Lineage (NCBI taxonomy): Eukaryota > Metazoa > Chordata > Mammalia > Rodentia > Sciuridae > Urocitellus > Urocitellus parryii. The sequence goes on from NC_135536.1 coordinate 104,360,344, forward strand.
CCTACTTTGTTCCCTTAACCCCACTCTCATCCTTTTATTTAAACTTCTCTGCAACATCCTACAGAAATGTGTTTTCTGAAAGTAGTTAAGTGATATACAGACACACACCAACATTTTGCAAGTGGCCATATATACTTTAAGCTATCACAGTATGTTTCTGCATTGTATTAACATGTCAGAGTAGTGCCAATGCATATGTACCTTTGTAGATGAACTTGATAAAGTTTTATGTATGATACCCTCTTCACTGACTATAAGCATAGGCTCAGTTTTAGAAAAATACATACATATGTGAATGCATGGCATCTATGATTATCCTTTGCTGTGCTCTGTAAATTTATAAATATCAATTGTAAATGGAACAAGAACCAAAGGCCAGTGAAGGAGTTAGACTTGAGGTTGAGATAGTGCGTGTATGTGTGCATATGTGTCTTCTAATGAAGCGCTCCTAAGTGATCACAGAGATCTTTGCTTTGACTTACAGCAGCATAGGGAAATCATGCAAGGAGTAGGTAAATGTGTTTGATTTCTTTTAAATTGGCACCAAGAATAATGTTGGTATTGTCAACAAGATCTGACGGGAAAGGGCTAGGAAGTTTGATTAAATACAGTTAATAGTGTAATGCCAGGTGTATTACACAGAAGAACTAAATCATTCAGAAAGTTTCAGCCTGTTTGTTTCCTTGATGTTGATTTAGTTTGAAATGTCCTGTCTGATGAAAACCCTGCCACAGGAAGTGTTAGATGCACCAATTTGGCCCCGGACCAGTGCATTCACCAGCAGCCCTGGGGAGAGGCACTGATGTAGAAAAGTCTTTCTTCTGCCAAGGGGCCCACAGGACACTTACGGGAGTTCTTCGGCAGCCCTGGTCCGATGCTGACCTGCAGCACTTTGTTGCTGGGCTTGAGGATGGCCAGGTCACCGAAGCCTTGGTGGAATTGCACTTGCCGGGAGCCTCCTGCGCTCCAGGGACCCCAGTTCTCCTTCTTCAACTTCAATTCAAGACTGTAACAAACACATTTGTTGGGATTAACAAATCGGAATTAACAGTGAGAAAATGGTACTCATAGACCCAGCTTGGAATTCTGTTGTTGGGAAAGCATGTTATAAAAATGCAGCAAGACAAGACAACCTAGTGAGGGATGGGCACAGTACCCAAGATGTAGCACAACTATAGGTGACCACTGAACTAGAAGCAGAAGCTTCGGGACCTGGCACCTGTGAGAAACCAGTTGGTGAGAGAGATACCATATAAATACGACAATGTCACCTTGGCAGATAGTCTCAGGAGCTACTGCTTGGGGGACAGGAGGAAGGTGACAGTTTCTAGGCCACACCTGCTATGCTGCATCATTTTGCTTCTAGCTGATTTCCCTGGGTCTGCGTTCGTGCAGGACTGAGAGATAGATACCAGACATAGATGAAGGTTCCATAGCATAGAATGTGGTTACTATTTCATTAAATTCTATTCACCCACCAGTATTTCCTACCCAGACAAGGGGAAAAGACAAACACTAGCCAACAAAATCTAAACCCCCCAGGCAGTTTTAATTTTCCCATGCTTCCTATGTCTACATCATGCAATCCATATTTGTATTTTTTTTCTCATGTTTTCAGAAAGAAAAATAATTTCTAGTAGTTGCCTACTTGGCATTAAGGCTTTATATTTCCACGGATTCAAGCATCCTCGCTCTTGTGAGTAGGAAGAGCTGAAGGATATTTCCATGTTATAGATGGGGAAGTTGAAGAAGAAAAACTAAGTAACTCTCAGTCAGCACATGTGAGATTAGAAGCTCACAGTATGCCCGTATCTGGTCCATAAGACCATGTTAACCAAAACAAATGAGGGTGAGCCAGGACACAAGACATTAACCATCCACAGTCCCTAAATTCCTATCCCCATCAATAGATTTTATTATCATTAATTGGGGAAATTTAAGCCCTTATCCCAATCACCTTTGTCTGCTTCCAGAGTGACTCTAGTGTTTGCTCTGCTGAATTAAACAAAACAGAACAAAATAAAACAAAACAAAAACAAAACAAAACAAAACTCTTTTGATGGATGCCACTTAAAAATCTGCCAGTCCCTACCTCATTTGGGTGATCATTATCTAAATGACAAAATATACCACTGTATAAAGTCATTATTTCATAGAAGTACAAAAATGACCTTTGCCAAGCTCTGATAACCATCCAGAGGATCTTTAGCAGGCTCTAAGATTCCACAGGGAAATGGAAGCACCCACAGTGGGATTTGCTAAAGCTGTAGGACCCAGACCCCATGCCACAAGCCCTCAGGCCTCCCCTCCCCTCAGTTGGTCCCCAGCAGTGGGACCAAGGCCCTCTCAGTTTTACTCAGAAGTTTGGACCCCAACTTACGTATTGCTGAATTTCAGAGGTAGTTGCTTCTGGGTTTTTTCCTCATAACGCTTTGCTAAGAGACTTAAGAATTCAGTTTTGAAGACGGATTCAAGAAGACTATCATATTCTTGCTCATGGAGAATAAAAATGTCATCTTGCATGGTGCTGTGAAGAGATTGGACAAACCTAATGAAAGCTGCACTTTTGTTTATTCCATCATCATCATTATTATTGGGAACTGGGGAGGGAAACAAGGGCCTTATTTGTGCTAAGCACGTGCTTTACTACTAAATTACACCTACGGCCCATTATTATTTTTTACTCATTTTTTTAATCCTGTAAGATAGTGCTAGGCCTTTTTTTTTTTTTTTTTTTTGGTAGTACTGGGGATTGAACCCAGGCTTCATGCATGCTTGGTAGGTACTCTACCACTGAGATATGTCTTCCCAGCGCCCTCTTTCATAATCTTCACACAAAACATGCAACAATGAATAAGTAATAAGTTGATGAAATCTATTTTCAAAGGAAGTTTATAGTCCATCAAGAGCATAATCAAAATACTTCTTCCACAAGATTTTAAAATTAAGAATTTAAGGATAATTTAGCCTATATTTTAAAAATCCATTTCTAAATTCAAATTCTATGTTCTGAAGATCATAAAAACCAGAAAGTTATGAACAGAATGTGACTGAAAAGGAATAAGTCCATGTTAAGTTCCATTAGTAGAATTTATGATATGGCTGCCGCTATTGTCATAAATCGAAACCTGAAGAATTATAAGCTTGGTTATCAAAAGGGAAGCCAGCACACTGGGCTTCATTTGCACTTATTAAGAACCTTCTGGCAAACACTGCTTTGCTTAAACTACATGCCAGGTATTACTAGAATGTTCAGACACATCTAAGCACAGAAAGAGGTAAAACAGGTGTACCAACAACAAGCAGGCACAGATCATCACCTTAAGCTGATGAAGTTGGTTGGGCAAGGAAAGAACACACCACTGAAATCGCAGCCTGGACAGGGAAGGACCATGAGCAAACTCATGGCAGGAGTTCCTGGGAGAGTGAAGTGCCAGGCTGAGGCAATCCAGTGCTGGCTGGACTTTGTGAAAACCAACAACACACAATGAGAATCTGTATTACCTAGCTGTTGGCTAGCACCCCAAAGGCTGCATATTATGCAAATTTATAAGTTCCTCCAACTGTTCAATAATAAGATGGAATTTTATTAGGTATTGTTTTTCGAGATATTAAAAATAAATTAGATGAATCAATTTCAGTAAATTGACCATGGTAACATTTTAGTCTTTCTAAGTGCAGGAAATGCCAAATGATGGTTCCTTTAATGACCGGGGACAAGTTGTCCAACATAGGGGCTGTGCTGTTCCTGGGGCTCCTGATACTGCTGCCCCAGTAGGTTTAACTGTGGTTGTGACAAAGGAAAGCATAAGGCGAGTGTATTAAGTGGAGTTCTGGAGCACAGAGAATCTTGGAGACCAGGGATTTTCTTTCCATGTAAAACTATATCTCTTGTGTTCCCTCTGATCAGCCCCATGAACACAAGGTAGGAGTGGGATGTCGTTAGACCGTCAGGTCTTCCTTGGGGGACTATCCCAGGTTTGTCAGGAACCTTCTTCCCTGGGCTAGCATGCAACCAGGGACTGTAGCTGATGGAGCCAGTAGCTAGAGCCATAGACTCTGTCATGATCTGAATGTTCCCTGTGTTCTCCAGTTCATACATTGAAACCTAATGGTTAGTGTAAAGTATTAAAAGGTTGGGTCCTTTAGGAGATAGTGACTTTAAAAAAGGCACAAGGGAGAGCTTGCCCCTCCACTCTTCCACCTTGTGAGATACAACAAAAGGTACCATCTATGAAGCAGAATCAAGACTTCACCAGAATAGGAGTTCATAATCCGCTTGAATCAAATGTATGAAATATGATATGTCAAGAGCTTTGTAACGTTTTGAACAACTAATAATAATAATAATAAAAAGACCTCACCAGACACCAAATCTGTCCTCACCTCAATCTTGGACTTGCAGCCTCCAAAACTAAGGGATAAATTTATTCTTTAAGTATTATCTAGTTCCAGATATTTTGTTATAAGAGGAGGAATGAAATAAGCCTCTCAGTCTTCTTACAGGAATGGAATTTGGTAATCCACAGGAGAAAAAGAGAGTTAAACCAGAACCATGGCACCCAAGGATGTAAAGATACACAAACCACAGGGAAGGAACAGAGTGAACTAGAAGTCCAACACCAACACCAAGGGAAAGGAACTTGGCCCATGTGCGGTCTGTTTAAGAGAATGCCAAAGAGTCTTGGCTGTGAGGTTAGAATACTTTTTGAGCATTTTTGGATGAATAATGACTATTTGGGTGGAGCACTGGCCATTGTTATTACCCCAAGAATTCATTTTCAAACATCCCTAAATCACACCCATGCTTCTTGCCCACTCTTGTGATAGCCAAGGACCAGGGTTTACTGTTGCAATGAAAACAGTGACAACCAGTTGTAAACAACATAGTGTTTTTGTTTCTGTCCTTCAACAATGTATGGAAGCAAATCAAAGCACTGTACCAGTCCTACATCACTTGGGAGACAAGCACATATTCTTCCCTTTTAATGGTTCAACCAGGAAGTTGTACAAGTCACTTCTGGTCACACCCCATCAGACAGAACTATGTCATGTGGCTATACGTAGCTGCTAGGGGGCATGGGAAAACTTTGGGTAAGCTGCTGGCCATTAATCATAGAGAGAAAGAGAGTGAGAGAGAGAGAAAGAAGAAAGAAAAAAAATGTGAATGGGTATGGTGGGACAGTTCACCATCTGTATCTATCTCTTTATTCACAGATATTTCCAAAACTAGAAATTAGAATCTTTCCACAAAGTTTAGAATAATGTGCTTCAGGGGTACTGCCACAAAACTACTATCATCCTCCTGTTTCTGGTCAGGCAAACTCTGGAATTGTCTTCATCACTTCAATTACAGCTCAGACTCAAAAGACAACTAAGAGCTAGTCCCAAGAGTTCTGTTATGGTTTGGATGTGAGGTGTCCCCCAAAAGCTCACGTGTGAGACACAGCAAGAAAGTTTGAGGAAAAATCGGGTTATGAGTCTTGACCTAATCAGTGATTTAATCCTGGTAGGGATTAACGAGTGGTAACTGAAGTGGTAGGGTGTAGCTGGAGAAGATGGCAATTGGGGCCTGGCTTTGGGGTATATATTTGTATCTGGCGAGTGGAGTCTCTCTCCCTGCTTCTTGATCACCATGATGTGAGCTGCTTCCCTCTGCCACACACTCCGCCATGATGTTCAGCCTCATCTCAAGCCCTGAGAAATGGAGCTGGCCTTCTGTGGACTAGGACTTCTGAAACCTTGAGCCTTCAAATAAACTTTCCTCCACTACAGTTGTTCTGGTCAGATCCTTTAGTCACAGCAGTGTGAAAAAGCTGACTTAAACAAGCTCTCCCTAGTCATCTGGAATTAATGAAATAAAATCCAAGTATGCTAGCCCAGGTATAGTAAGACTGTCACATTAGATAGCAAACCCATGTGGTGGGAAAGAGGAAAACAAAAGCATTGGCTTTTGGCCTGTGAGGTGAGAAATAAACTCCTTGCTTTTACGGCCTGACTCAGAGTCCTCTGACACATCTGGACATGTCTGATTTCCTGGTGTACTTTGAGCAAAATGGTGATTGTTCAACAGGGCAAAAGAGCATAAGACAAGTAACCTTGAGAGGCTTAATGTGTTTAGACATTTAAGGAGTTTCATTGCAATATGGAAAAAGAGCAAGCAAACTAAGACTTCAAGGTCAATAAGCATGAATCTGGAAAAGAGATGTGTTTGGACACTTTGACTTCAACCATCAAATTAAAGAACTCCTCCTTTCAGTGACCTGGACTTAAGAGTTACTAAACTCATCTTCACCCAGGCCAGAGTCTCAACTCATTCCCCTCTCCTCAGCCCACGCTCCTGGGTCTGGAAACAAAGGTTGAAGGTTTATTTATTCTAAAAAATCAGACTTATCTTTGGACATCACCCCTGTCTTATTCATATGCACAAGCTACAATTCCTTACAGATGTTTGATGTTGTCCCTTGTGTTGAAAAATCCTCTACTAGTCTCTGGTTTGGCTCTGTCCTTGTTTTTTTTATTCCCCATCATTGTGGCTTATTGAATTGCTGACAACACAAGAAAATCTTTTAATCTCTTAACCATTACATATTCCGCACAAAAGTGTTAGTTACAAAACAGTGAGTAAAATTTTAAAGGAGTTTTATTTAAGTCTCTAAGTTTTACTGGAAGAAATATAGAATAAGAAGGAGAAGGAGAATAAGGACAAGATAAAGCTTGCCCAGAATTCTACTACTCAGAGAAGCCAGGGTCACCAGACTTAGATCCCTCTTAACTTGCCTGAGGAAGCCCAGACATGCAACAGGCCTCAGAACTCTGTGGCTACCTTGGAGAAGTGTCATCTGATCACCTTGGGAAAGGCCCACTCTTCTCCTTCCTCCCCAGGAATATCTATGCTCTATGGGGCACTTTGGTTCTTCTGTTACTCTTTCCAGAACAGAAGGGACTTGCTTGAGGCTGTCCTGGGTCTCCTCCACACCTTAGAAGGAATCCCAGGGCTCCACACAAGGTTTGTGTTCAGTCCAACGTTGTTGACAACATCCATGTTCCCAAAGGTACAGGCTGCAGCGAGTTAAGATTTCAATAATGCTTCGGCTCAGCAGAATAGATAGTGGCATAGGCTGTTCTTATTGCTAGAAAGTTGAGAGCATCTAGGCAATGTAGCATTCTAGGCAAGAACCTTGTGACCAGGAAGCTGGAGCCTGTTGAAGGCACCCCCTTATAGGCTGCTTATCCAATTATAGGTAAGTATTGTTAAATCTTTTGACCCAGACAAGTAGAGCTTTTGGTCTTGGCCTCTGGTGGTCAGCTACTGGAGTGATAAGGAATTATTAGAAGTCCTGTCAGGGAGATCCCCAAATATGAGATTTCCTGGCACCAATCTCAATGATACAATAGTAAAGTCAAGAACATAGGTCATTTTACTCGTAATCATTCTTTTAGCACATTGGTTTTCAAATAAGAGTAAAACCAGGACAAAAATCTTCCTGCTTATTTATATTTGAAATATTGGGGATTAAACCAAGGGCCTTGCATATGCTAGGCACATGTTCTACCACTGAGCTACATCTCCAGTCCTTTTTATTTTGAGGCAGGGTCTCTCTAAGTTGCCCAGGCTGGCCTCCAACTTGTGATCCTCCTGCCTAAACCTCCTGTTGTTGGAACCATGCCCAGTACAAAAAGTAGTTTTTGAAGGATCCTTTAAAACTGATACACAGCCTTCTACCAGCAGAAACCTGAGCCTCAGAAACGAAATGTCTTAACTCAGAGCTCGTGAGCCCCTCCTAATATTCTTGCCCAGTCTCCAATGAAGCATTGCTGGTCTGGTCTAATTTTTATTTATTTGAGAATTTTTCCTATTCAAAGTAACTTGGCATCCCTTTAGGCAACTTTAGTCTTCATCTTTCTTTAAGCTATTGGCCCTATTTCTACCTACTGTGATCCTATACTTTCCTTGCAAATGAAAACTTTAAAAAGCAGACTCTCAACATTTAATGAATACTATATATATTTGGAAAATCCCAGACATATAACAAAGTAGAAGAGTGGAATAAATTGACACATGCTAGCTGGTTTCAGCAATTATTGATCCATGGTTTATCCTGTTTATCTATATATCCATTCTCAACACTTCCACGTATAAACTAGGTTATTTTAAAGCAAAGTGCAAATATTATATTGTTTTTGTCCTCAAATATTTCAGTATATATCATTAAAAGATAAAATCTTTCTATATAAAAATAACTACTATACTCTTACCACACCTTAAAAATGAACAATAAATCCTTCATATCAAATATTCATTTTAGTCACATTTTCCATGGTGCCTACTGATTGTTTTTCAATGACTTATTTGACTGAATAGGGGCTTGTGAGCCCACTCTGCACTAACATTAGTTATGTTTGTTAGAGTTAGAGGTGCCTTAAAGATTAAGCTTGTGGGAAACTTTGATAGTCCTACTGGAGGGGTTCATAAAGGGATTATCAATCCAGCCAACAGTTAAGGAGTTCATAAGGGGATTATCAATCCAGCCAACAGTTAACTAGTGGGTTTCATGCATTCTTGAAAACACATACAGATGTTGTAACTCTTTTCCTGAATTACAAGACAACTGTTAAATTCTCTTGCAATGCCAGCACTGAAGTGTTTTGAGACACATCCACACATTCGCCCACACCTACACCCATACCCATGTTAGGTAGACTAGTACCACAGTTAATTTCTACTTTAGGTTTGATTCTGCAATCACTACCTTCCATCTGGTTGCTTTCCTCAATTGGTTTCTGATTATTGGCCTTATCCAATGAATGAAGGAAATGAGAGGCCAATATTAGTCTTGGTAAGTGTGAGGCACAGTGACTGCAATTTACAGACATTACAAGTTAAAATCACTGAGGCTCTTTTTTTTCCCCCCTTAGAACTAGAACAAGTCTTAGGCTATCCAAGTACCTCATTTGATTCCATCCTCTACAAAGGAAAAGCCACATGGAAGTAAATGATCTTCTAGACCATGAATACTAAGGAGGACAAAGAAAAATAAGCTGGTTTTATCATGAGACATTGTATTTCTGGGGGTCTGTGGGAGAAGGGGAAAATCTGAACTATCTATGAGTACAGATATTCTGTTTGATAAACTTGAAGGATGTGATCAAAGGAAAGTGTTAATGTGCTTGATATAAATGTAGTTTTATTAGAATTATTTCCTATCAGGGCCATCATGAGCCTTGCTCCAGTGGTCTTATGGACTGAAGATAGACCTGGGCAATAACATTAGAAGAACAATAATCACTTTCAGAATAACAGCCACATGTAGCATAGAAGTACGATTCCTTTGGCTTTTAGCTACAGCTAATGTCTAGTACCCACTGCACTGTTCAGTCAACCCAGCTCAGCTGAGGTACAGCAGAGCACATGCCACGTGTGGAGACGGATAGGGAGGAAAGAAAATGAAGTAACAGCTTCCAGTTGGGTTCCTTGGAACCCCAAGGGCAGCCTCAAGGCCCAGCTAGTCAGGAAGGGTGTGGGCAGAAGGTTGTGACCCAGCCAATGAATAGTAGGCTCAAGAAAACCCAAGCAGCATCCAGACATTGTTCTTGAGATCCATGACACTGAGACCTACCTGAGGGGGGGCGGGGGCTGTGAGCAGGATAATGGTGGACTCATCTGCTCAGAATGTCACGCCTGAGTTCACATGTTTTAAACACAGACGCACTGCCCTGCCTAGCCCTTCATCCAGCAACATTAGGGACAGATAGAATCAGACCACACAGCCAAGGCAAGAAAGGACAATGGAAATCTGCTTTAGATTGTCACACTAGGCCAGGGTTTCCAGCCTGGTAGGCTAGATGCCAGACCACTTTTGAAAGCATACCTTTTCCTGAGCACAGCAGATTTATCTTCTAGGTAAACTGAGTTTAGAGAGGGGTCCTGATTCCAGTTACACATGTCCACAAGTGAACAGAACATCACTATTTTGACAGACTTCTGCTGACAAAGGCAGCCTAGCTCTGCGCAGCCCACTCCTCCTCTCTTCTCATTGTTCTGGGTATCAGCACCATTTCTTCTCATCAAAGGGAAGCTACTCAAGTTCAGGGCCTGGGAAACAGGGAGGTCTTCTCACACACAGAAACCCCTATGCCGCAATGAAGCTAGAATATCAGCAGAAAAAGCAAGGGCCCTATCCGAGGTCTGGCAGGAGCAATCATTGCTTCCAAATGCCAGTGAGCCTGCAGCCAATGGGAGCATGTGGTAAAGACTCCCAGGCTACTGGTTATGCAGAATAATCTATGGAAGGCCCAAAGAATCTTCCATTCCAGGATACCTGCTCAGTCTTTGATGGTAAATGGGTCAGGTTTTGAAAATGGGTGGGAGGGCTGGTGGACAGGCCTCTGAACCCTTGGGTCCACTTCAGTAAGAGCAATTGTCCTCTAATTTGTTCCATACACTAGATTTATTTCTAAAATGCCATGGGAACACAGGCTCTGAGTCTTCCTTCATTAGAGGAACTAACCAGAAGGCAACTTTGTCTTGGTATCATATTCTTACCCTATCAGAAGTCCTTGAGACTAAAGTTCAGGTCCTCTTTAAATAGAAAGAAACTTCCATTCTCATCTTGATTTTGACAACTGGGAAGCCAGCCCTGCATTTGGAATAGCAGGTGGAGACGTTGAAGAGAGAGAGGGCAGTTCAGCCTCGGCCCTTCCCCACTCACCTGAGGGACACCGATAAAATCCTCTCCATCTCGATTCTCCGCTTCAGGACTTCTTTCACAAGGCCTTTGTCTGGGCCCTGTTTGACCTTTTCTCTTCCGATTAAGTACATGCACTTTGGGGTGAGAAGCAGGTCTCGCTTCACGCCCTGTAAGGAGAGGAACTTTAAGATGGCAGACAGACATGATCAAAGTGATAACTATCTCCACAACAAGTCACTGTTACCAGCACAGAGGGAAAGCTTCCTTGAGCAGCAAATCTTCACTGTTATTCCACTTACCACCTAACCAGACCCCAAGAGGGAAGAGCCAGCATATATGAAAAACCAGTCCTCCTCACTGAGTGAGACCCCTTTCAGAATAAAAATTATAAAGGGCTGGGGATGTAGCTCAGTGGTAGAGCACCCCTGGGTTCAATACCCAGTACAACAACAACAACAAAATCTATAGTGGACACGATCTGCTTTACCAGAACAGCAAAACCCCAAGTTATTTTTATGTGTTGGCAACTCTCAGAGGTGATGACAGCGTGTACCTTGAACCTCCTGTCATACTTGGTGACGGTGTCAGCAAAGTCAATCTTCTCCCTCTTGCCCACAAACTGCTGGAGTTCCGGGTGCTCTTCCATCCCAATGTAATCCCCAATAAAGTTCCGGTTAATACTGTTTCTTCTTCGCTCCTTCTTGTTCAACAACAGGTCTGAGGCTACCATTCCCAAGAAGGTGGAAAAAGAAGAAGAATCAGTCAGCCAGAAAAAGGAGGAAGATATTTAAGAGTGTAAATACACAAAGAAATCATGAATGACGCAAGATATTTAGCACACAACACTCTATGCCAAATAAAATAGAACTTGTAGCTTCATTTAAGCTCAGATCTACTTGAGATTTGTTAAACAGAGGAAACAAGATGACTAAAATACCTTCTTCTCTCATTTGGACATATTTCTTCCGGGCCACAAATTTACGCCATGATTTCTGTATCACTCGAGCATACCCGTCATACTTTCTCTCTCTCATCTCTTCTAGAAGAAATAACTGTGAATGTAGAGAAAACAAACATGAGCCAATCCACAAAATCTGAACATCACTCTTTTTTAATGTTGTTATTTCAGTGTAGTCGAGGAAAGATAGGAGGAGCAGCTTCTCAGACTCAAGAACAAATATGTAAAATTACTTCGATGACATCTTATCTATGGTAATGATAAATTCTTTAACTACATACTTTTTTCTTCTAATAAAAAGCAATGGGAAATGGTTGAATTTGAGTATGTTATTATAGTTTCTGCCCTGCTTTGCTCAAGGTCTCTGTGACTTGTTCCTCACCTTGATCCGCAGAGGATAGTAGGTGGCCAGATTAAATGAGTTGGCGGAGGCTGCTGGCGGAGGCTGCTGCTGTTGTTGGGTGCTGTGTACAGCCTCGAAATAGAATTTTCTAGCTTCTGCCAGAGTAGAATTGTACTGCCCTACTTTCAGTTCCATGGAAGTCTAGACTTCCTGCCTCACAGGATTCTCCAAGGAGTCACTGGGCCAGGGGATAAGAACCTCAGTGACTGGGGCCCAACTCAGACACTCTAGTTGGAACTTGGATTCACTAAAGAGAGCGGGCATCATTTAGAGGCCTAAATCAGACTCTGGCGGGTCTGAAGAGTCAATTAATACTGACTGCTGTGATGCACTCAACCAGATTTCAGAATACAACAAATAGCTGTAGAGTGCTGAGTGTCCACTGTAGTTAAGAATCATTCTAGACCCTTTATGCAGTTATTTTATTCAACACCTCAACAACTATGTGAGCCACATATCTCCATTTTGCCAACGAGAATATCAAACTGAGATTGGGTGGGGCCAGAAAGCAAACCAAGGTCTTTCAGCCTCTGCCATTCTCCTCCTTATCCAGACATATGAGTCTTACTCAGTAAACCTGCATTTGATCCATTTGTAAAATAGTGGGAAATTTTCTCATTCACCTTGGAAGTGGTTTGCATGATTCTCTAGAAAAAAAGTTAAAAATAAAATAAAAAGGACTGATAGAAACCCAAAGTAAAGATGATGAATAGTCATTGCAAGAATGTTCCAGAAGTAAACAAGTGAAGTTGGTTTGAAGTTGGTTTGTTGTCTCTGTTTATCTGGGTCTGCATTAGGAGCTCCAGTGCTGCCACTCAACTTCTTCTTAGAGCCCCAGATGTGTAGAAACAACATCTCCAAGTGCACATACCCAGGGAAAGGCCACCTAACTCCACAGCCTTCAGTGCTACATGCCATAGGCCTAAGGAGCACATTTCTAACCCAATATGGAATACGTTGTTTACCAACTGGACAGAATGTTTAAAATCTGAGCCCTGTGGTTGCCTGTTATAATGTGTTGATTTTTCTTATCTGTTTTTTGGGTTTCTGGAATAAGTCTTGTTTCCTTCTTATTTCCCAGAACAAGCTTGGGAGCAAAAAAGAGAATACACTTATGACTCAGAGAAAAAAATAAGCAGCAAATAATTTCCAACTTCTGTAGATATTAACTTGGTTTTAGGTTTTGTTTCCAAAAGCCCAGGGCATTTAGAAATCAGGGAAGTTAATGAATAAAGAGACAGAAAAGTCAAAACCATAGACACATGTAACAACAACAAAAACCACTTTGGTGTCTAATATTTAATGTCATTTTTAAAGCTAAACAAGTTATTTTGTGTGTTCAACACTTATTATGGAAGTTAAGGCAAAACCATAAGACAGATTTTTTTTCTTCTATGTAGTTCTTGGTACTGGGGATTGAACACAGGGGAGCTTAACCACTGAGCCACGTCCCCAGCCCTTTTTATGTTTTTATTTTGAGACAGGGTCTCACTAAGTTGCTTAGGACCTTGCTGAGTTCCTGAGGCTGGCTTGGAACTTGTGATCCTCCTGCACAAGGCAGATTTTAAAAACCAACTTTTGTACAAGCATTTGCAAGTCAAGGCTAGATGTGGACTGAAGAGGTTGGGGAAGAGGAAGGTGATGTGTGTGTGTGTGTGTGTGTGTGTGTGTGTGTGTGCAAGTGCATGTGTACATTCACACACATGCGTGGAAAGGTGGGAGAAGGATAATGCAGTGATGGCAGTGAAGCATCTCAAAGGAAGGCAAAGAATACAAGAACCAAAAATAAATCTTGGTTTTGGATATAAATTCCCAAAGCTCAACAGAATCAGAATAAAAATGTATGGAAAATATTGAGGTCGTTTTAATTATATATGAAAATTTAGCAAGTTGAAAAGTAAAAGCGGTATGAAACAACAGAGTTCTGCATTGTACTGACAAATCACTCCATCCCGTTTTAGAAAGAACAGGAACTGCTCTGTGGGTTGCTTAATGGCGTATGACACAACATTTTCATTTTATATTTGGAAATGAAATTGCTGTGAAGCTACAAATAACTCAAAGTAGAAAAATGCTACCACAAACTTTTCATAAACCGGTTCTATTGATGTGTGCCACTTATGTACTTAATGGTCTTTGGTTCACAAAGCCATTCAGCTACAGCTATTATCATCCTGAGCCTCAGGCCCATCCCACAAGGCATGCAGAACAGTGTTCGGTGAGAAGGAAACCCACTGAGAGGCCAGGATTTGCCTAAAGTCAAGTGTTCCTATTTCTTCCACTTTTAAGTTCCCGTATATTTCCCCTTGGTCTGATGACTAATTTTGCCAAGTTCACCACTGACTCTTGAAATGGAGTCTTGTGATAATTTCAGGAACCTCAAGAAATGATGATGTTGAACCTCAGTTCCAGCAATTTTCCCACCTTAAAAAGCAATGCCTTTATTCCATAGCCCCAGAGCTACTAGGGCAGAATTACTAAGGGGCTTTGTTGGATTTCTGCTCAAATGCAGAACTTTCTATGGACATTCACCAAGCTCACAGTGACCACATCCTTATCAGGAAAGATAAAGAAGTTTCCCTAAATTAATCCATATAGAGGACTGCAAAATTTATGAACCATAAAATGCATGTGTTTGAATGCATTACTAGTAAGTATTCATGTTCCGGAGACCTGAGATTTCTCCTCCAATCTATTCTCCTTGAAGTCCTTCCCCAGCTCTCTCATGGTCTTCCAAGTACAATCCTAGGAATTCCCATCCTGGATTCCATTCCACCCTTCAGGAAGAACCTAAGCTTGTTTATCTGGCCTGTTTGTCACCGAGAGGAAGATGCAGAATTGACCAAGCCTCCTTTATGACTCAAAGAAGTCTCTTCTCAGCTTAAACATTATGAATAACTATGGGGCACTTTCTGTCTGAGGTACCCAGTGCATACTGGCAAACAGAACAGAGTCCCTGCCCTGAAAGAGATTGCCACCTAGCAGGGGAAAGCAATAGCAAGTGACAAAACAAGCCAGTCTGTGGGAGACACCTTTTTATATATGCCAAATGCTCTGAAGGAAGTGAATAGAGCTGTGATAGCTAGAAAGGGGCAGGAGTGTGGGAAATGACCCACCTGGATTGGGAAGAGAGGGAGGGTTCTGTGAGATGATGGATGAGGAACAGCAGCCAGCCCCATGGTGCTGTGCAGGAGAGGGATTGTGGGGAGGTGGTCGGGTACTCACAGACTCAGGGGCTTTGATGAACACTTTACTCCTCCCCAGCTGGAACTGGTCGCTGTCCATGTTGACAGACTGCAGCAAGTGGAGGACGCCTTGCTTTTCATCTCCTCTCCACACAGGCCAGGTGGCTTTGGTCAGAATGGCATACCTGTGAGGACAGTCAGGAAGAGAACAGACTCAGGTTGGGCCACCTGGACTCTGTGTGGAGTGAGGCAGCAAGAGCCCTGCTGTCACCGAGGTATTGGGAATCCACTCACTTCCACTCAGAGCTACAGGAATGGACCTCAACGACCAGAAAAATCCCTCAAGTCTGAGATGCCCATCACAGAGCTTTCTCCTACGCCCTCCCTATCCCATGGTTTCCATGTTAACATCCTGATGAAAATCAGCATTCCCGTTTTATCACTGACTGTCTAAAAATAGCCCTGCTGAAGGTCACTTGTGACACTCTTCAGGCAAAAATAAATTGTCTTTTTTCGATACTAATCTCTCCTGATTTCATAGCACAATCAATGCAAAGAATTTTACAAAGCTCCCTACAAGCAACTGTTATAACTACTGTTCACCAACTTTTAGCCTGGACATTCTGTGCGTCCTTAGTCATAGGGCCAGAATGACCTGATCGTGGCCATCTCTGACCTCACCTCTTCTGCTCTGCTTTTGACTCACTACGTTCCTTCAAAGCGCGCCCTCTTCTTCACACACACCAAACTTTTTCCCTCCCCCACAGCTTTTGCCCATGCTGTGCTGTTCTCCTAACTCCTCGCTTGGCTGGCTTCTCCTACTCAGGGTGACACAGCTTCAGGAACACTTCCAGACAGACCTTCTCGGGCCTCCTAATCAAAAATTACTCCCCTGATATTTTCTCTGATAGCAAATAGCGTTTTTCCTTCATGCCATGTACCATCATTCATAATTATATTACTATTGGTGTTGACCTGTTGATATATGCTTCCCCTATGAAGATGACAGCCCCATGAGTGGATGACCCATTTGTGTGGCCCAGAGTGCACAGGCAGCACCTAAGTAATGCCTGGCACACAGCAGGAAAAACTAACATGAATGGCTAGCACGCAAGGCCTGCTCTCTCTGCATCGAGTGCTATGATTGGTGCTTTAGATGCATGATCTCATTTTAATATTATAGCAAATTACTATTACAATTATGTTGAAGGTGACATAACTGAGGAGAGAGAAGCACATTATAGGATATAAAATACAGAAGGAAACTTCAGAGGAGTGTGCAGGTGGGCAGTTGGCAGGTGTGGCCTTGGTCCACACACACTTATGGCATAGGCCTTGAGAACCATGGCCCTGTTTATTTCCAGAAACTACTATCAGGATTAGACTGACTTATGGCAGCCAAGGGAGAAGGGAAAAGACTGGCCCTGCCTTCAGGGTCTAGGACTCAAGGGGAGCTGGTTGGGACTAAGGTGATTCTAAAAGCCCACACTGCTCCCACTAAGAGCCTCCCCCTAATATTGTCTGATGATATATTAATTTCCTGGAGAAGTAAATCCTCTTGTTTCCTAATTAGAGATAAAAAGCTTAAAAGTAAAAATGCCTAGTTGAAGTTATGCATTAACGTGAATAAACTTCATATGTAATGATGTTGATTCAACAAATTAAGCCACACGGAAATGACTGATAGCAGAATCTTTCTAGATGTGATTGGAAGAGTTATAAAAAGGTAAGAAGGAACTGGCAATCTACATGAATGAGGGGGAAGGGCTCAGGGAGGGTAAGGAAAAGAAAGAAAAGATTCAACCTCTAAGGTAACAAATGTCTAAGATTGCAATTTTGCCTGGATTGATCTAATCAAAATTTTGCACTAAAGAACTTATATCATGCAACTGCCAATCGGTCTCTCTATTGCAATTCACCTTTCTTTCCCTATGAAAATAATGCTGGGTTTCTCTTATTTGGTCTCTTTTATGGTAAGAAACTCTGCAGAAATTTTCTGTCTCATTCTGACAAGGCCTCCAGTGGTGGGTGAGAGTCTTCAGAACACATGGGAGTTGCCTGGTTCTACCTGTGCTTTCATGAAGCGTGATACATCCTTACCCCAACCCTTTGGTTTCCATGGAGAGAGCAAGGTATAATTCTAGCACAATGTCTCCACCTAGTTCACTCTCTAACTCCAGGATAGAGTGGCTGGACAGGCAGTTACACAAGGTAAGAGTCACACTACCTGATACCTGTGATAATTTTGGAGAGATGATGGTAATGGCCTATACTCCTTGATCAAGCATTCTCACTTTAAAACTCAACTATGCCAATGTTTTCTCTGAAGGCCTTTGAGCTGGTTGTTCTCTCTACCTGGAATTCTCTAGGCTGCCCTTAGACTGATAGGTTCCTTGTTACCTCTTGAGTCACTGATCCAATGGTTCCTTCTCAGAAGAAATACAGCATAGATCCCAGTGACCTCTAGTTGCTGGTCCTCGGGTTTTAAGGATGTTTGGAAGCAAAAACATAAGAATCCTGGCAACCAGCAGGCAGCTCTCTACCACTCCACACCATCCTACTCTTTCTTTTCTCTAGTCCACAGCATAAAATGCCTTTTCAACAACCCCACATTCTAAAAGACTGGGTCAAGGCCAAGGTCAAGGGAAGGATGCTTGTGAGGAAGCAGAAATTGTGCAAAAGATAACCTTTGCAAGTCTTTGTATTTCTACAACATTTTTCTTCCTATGGATCAGAAACAATATTTGGGATTGTTTCTTCCATCTATATTAAGGAATACATACTGCCTAGCTCAAATAGGTATTTTCTGAAGAATTTAAAGGTATATTCCCAAGCCAAAACTCCATGTGACAGCCATTGCTAACAGTTTTTTAAACACTTTCTAAAGGTATGAAAGTTCAAGTGGGAAGGTGGTGAAAGTGTTCTTCCTACTGCTTAAAGCTGTTCAGGGCTGACTTCCAAGAGCACATGGCTGATGAAAAGGGGAATTAAAGCATCTTTTGAACTTTTACTCTCTAACACTCAGTCAAAAGGGATGGTCTTGATAAAAATAAAGGCTTTTCTAGAGGAACAAAAAAAGAACACACTCTAAATATACATGTTATTTTCTAAGCTACCTTAGGTAGTGTTGGAAACATTGCTCTATTTAGGCCTGTGGCCTTCTTTCTAGGCAGGGGTGGATAATATATGCTGATGTGGATAGTTGTGGTGGGTATTAATAGATCCTTTTCCTCAGGTTTTACTTTCTATGGATACCTAAGAAGTAAACTTATAAATGAAGCCTTTTGTCTCAGGCTTGGAGAGAATAAAAGAACGAAATGGTTCATTTACTTGTAGAGTCTCACTGGCTGAGAAAGTCATGGCCATCTCTAGAAGAATTCTGAGAGATTCCATACTCCTTATGGAAAAGAGTGTTGTCTCTAGAGAAATATTACCTATCATTGACATATCTGGACTGCAAGTCAGTTTTTAGTGGACCATTTAAATAATTTTTTTATAATACTGTGAAAATGTACTTTTTTTTTTGGAAAAGCAATGGCCTTTCAAATATTATTTTGATTTAAGAAATCAAATCTACTACTACTTTCCCAGTAGTATCAAATTAAGAGAAGTATGACAGCAATAAAAGATTCTGCTTTTATAAGACAGGACTATTTGTCTCTTCTGAAAGTCCACAGCAGGAGGGCAAATAATAGAAGCATCCAAGAATAGAATCACTTTAATGAAAGTTTCTCAACACAAGCGGCACAACAGTTTTCACCAAATGCCACTGACTGTGAGGCATACCACAAAGTACTGTGTAAGGCACTTGAGAGAAGCCTAGATATGATGATCAACAGTTCACTTAAGAAGCTACTGCAAACAAGTCACATAGTCTGCTCAGGGTCCCTTAAACAAGTAAGACCTGGAGCATTCCTAAAAGGAGAAGATGGACTGCCTGCTCTCCCAAGATGCCAAAACTTGTATACTTGCATGTGGAAGTCAAATTGGTTGGTTGGTTTTTTTAGATAAAATGGAAAGAAGGAAGTCTTTCAGTTTTTAACTGAAAAAGAGAAATTGCAAGTGTCAAATAGAGATTTTAGGTACATGAAATATATTAGAAGATTTAAAATTTGTAAAATTAAAACTACTGAAGTCAGGCCCTTCTGAATTAGGGAAAGATAGCAGGAAATCCTTTTTCATGTACTCTTTCCTATAGTTGATCTTTTTCTCTTAATTAAAAAAAAGTTATTTTCAAAGAAATGCTGTTTTACAAAAATGCTGTGGCCCTGGGGAATATCAGGCAAGGCCTGAATACACTTTGGGTTGTCACAACAGGGAGGGGGCTGCATTCCTGGCATCTGGTGGGTAGAGGCTAAGACATCCTACAATACACAGGACAACTTCCCTCAACAAAAGTCATCCAGCCCAAGATGTCAGTAGCTACAGCTGAGAAATGCTATTCTAGTGTTACTGACCAATTTAAGGAAGACTCAAGTCTTATAACTAACATGTAAGTTGTTCCTCAGCCAATGAGTGGTGCTGTAGTGACATAAGAATCTCTATAGATTTAAGTTTCTCAACTCCCTACTTACTTCTCTCATACAGTCCTGCTTACACTATTGGTGTATTGGCACTTTTACTTCAGAAATCAGAGAGGGTGAATTTTTTTTCTTTTTTTTTTATATACAGTTGTGTGTAATGATGATTTGTTGTGATGTATTTGTATGTGTACACAATATAATAATATAATTTGGCCAATATCACTCTCCAGAGAATAAATTTTATTCCTGGTCTAACTCACTCCTAAAATCATCAGGAAACTTGCCTGTGTGGGAACTGAGGCAACGGGACTTTGTCGTATGTAATGATAAGCCCTTTAATAAAGCCTCCAGCTGGGGTCAGCTGCCCTAATCTACCACTTAGGAAGAACTTCCAAAAGTTCTTTCCAGAAGAACTATCTTATTAGAACTTATTGGAGGTACTAGACTTCAAAGATCACATTTGAGTTCTTCCCCAGGCTGCAAGTTCTTTGTTACACTAAATTTGAATTTTAAAAAATCCTTACATCCTGCCTCTGTATCATATATCAAGAAGATGTAAATGTTTTCTGATTTAGATGATAGATTTGGATTATATCTCCTTTTTTAAACTTCCCTATTTATTAAGGGAAATTAAATAACTGTACAATAGTAGAACTCCTCAGAATCATTAGAGAAGTTAGAATGACATTATATCTTAAGGACATTCAATTTTATCCTTTTCAAAAACAAGCAACATAAAATAAGAACATTTAAGTATAGGTCCTGCCTAATAGACTATAAGGAAAATATAAAAATAGGTTTAAATTTAAACATGAATTGTACAAAATTTTGAATTTAAATACTTTAAGCTCATTCCTAACGTAGGCTAAATATTTTCCTGCAGTTGCTTTCATACTGTTGACTTGCTCAGTTAAGTTAAACCTCAGCCATTCCTACGTCACAATTATCATGAATTCATGAACTTTGGCTGAATTCATGAATAGCCTACCAAACACTGATGGCTATTGATGAATTCTACCATGAGTAATGGTTAAAAAATATTCTATTACAACTCTGTAATAAACAGACAAAAAGCCCTTAAAAAATGGGCAAAGGACTTGGACAGAATTTTCTTCAAAGAGGAAATACAAATGGCCAATAAGCACATAAAAAGATACCACTGAATATCATTTACCATCTGGGAAATGCAAATCTAAACCACAATGAGATACCACTTCACACCCACTAGGAGGCTTAGTCAGATATTAGCATATGTTGACAAGGATCAGGATCAATCGGAACCCTCAAATACTGCGGGTGGGAATGTGAAGTGGTGCCTTGCTTCAGAAAAGAACCTGGCAGCTCGTCAAAGAGGTTAAACATAGAGTTACCAAATGAATCAGCAAGTCCACTTTTAGGTACATTCCCAAGAGAAATGAAAACACATGTCCACACAAAGACTTGTACATGAATTTTCATAGCAGCATTATTCACAAGTGGAAACAATCCTTTACCAATTGATGAATGAACAAGTAAAATGTGCTCCATCCGCACAACAGAATACATTCTGCAATAGATAGGAATGACGTGCAGAAGGCTACACATGGTTGAATCTTGAAAACGCTCTGCTAAGTGAAAGAAGCCAGGCACAAGAACTCATATCAGATTGTTTTTAGGAAAAGCCCAACATAGACAAATCTAGAGTTATGGGAAGTAGAACAGTGGGTGTGTGTAGGGGTCAGGGAAGAACTGAAGGTTGGCAACTAAAGAGCATGAGACATCTTTTCAAGGTAGGAGTATGCTCTAGTTAATTGTGATGGATACGCAACTCAGCGGATGTAGTAAATGTGTTGATTCATGTACTTTAAGTGGGTGGACTCCATGTGATTATATCTCAATAAACTTGTTTACATAAAATAAAGTTCAGAATCACTGGTGCGTAATGCACCTACCTCTGTAGGAATTTCTGGAAGATTCGCCGATAGGCATAGCCAGCTCTTCTCACTCGGATGTTTTCTTTCAGACCCAGATATTCCACTTGATGTTTTACCCTACAAAAGAGAAAATGGCACCTGTCTTTACTGGAGAATCTTTGATTCCTCTATATTCTTACCAACCAACCTCCTTGACTCCCAGTTCCAATCTGCAGGAAAACATGTTAAAAAGACATAATTTATAGTGTTCAGATACTAAGCTGGCCTCTCAGATCACATATTAATTTTTAAAATGTTGCAGAACATTGCAATTATATAAGAGGATATTACTTATCGATTTCAAACACTAATAGTAAAATAAAAACTCAAAGCCAGGTGTGATGGTGCACATCTGTAGTCCCAGCTAATTGGGAGGCTAAAGTCAGAGAATTGCTTAAGCCCAGGAGTTCCAGACCAGCATGGGCAACATAACAAGACGTCATCTCAAAAAATAAAAACAAATAAAGCCCCATAAACCTGTTACCTGAATTGTGAACAAAAATATTGTTTTTTCAAGACTAGAGGCTAGAACTTTTAAGTTTAAGTTTTGAATTAAATTATACTGGAGGGATTTTTTTTTTTTTTTTTTGTACCAGGGAGTGAACCCAGGAGTGCTTAACCACTGAGCCACATCCCCAGCTCTTTCTATGTTTTCTTTGACACAGGGCCTTGTTAATTTGCTGTGGATGGCTTTGAACTCACAATTCCTCTTGCCTCAGCCTCCCAAGTTGCTGGGTTTACAGGAATGTGCTAGAACTGTTTTGTTACTGAATCTTAAGTTCTGACATTGACTCTAGGATTAATAATGATCCTATTGTTCTAGGATTTTTCTAATGCAAGTTAAGAAAGGTATATGAAGCTATTAATTTCAAATGCTTAAGTTAAAATGGTTCAAAATAGATTTGAATCATAGTTTTGGCTGGTTTTTATGAAAATGAATCTCTAGCAGTGTATTTTGGAAAGTGGATGCAGAGTACCGGTAGGTGGATATTGCCACACATGCAATTTTCCTATCAGAACACAAGCCCCCCGCCCTATGCCTTGGTTTAAGAGGCCTGGCAGGTCTGGGAAGATGTGGGGCATGTACATTGTGAAAACCCATCCTTCGATGAACAGCAGTTTCCTGAACACCCACAGATAGGTTTTGAACACTTGTCTGATCATCCACTCTGGAGAAAAAAATTGGGCCTGGGCTGCATCTGATGCAAGCTGGCAGAACAGATACTTGGACACATGGTAGTTTAGAAAATTAGAAATTAAAAGGAAAATCTCTTTTGAAGATGGGATATGGGAATTGTGCTTTGGTAGGAAGGTAGCCCCCTCACGATCCCTATTTGGTACATTTGGTCAACCACACTAATGATGGATTCCAGAGAATGGATTCACATGAATGCTGAAAAAACCATTAGAAGCCTCCTCACTCCAGTTTCACACAGGGTCCTGACAGCTGTCTCTCCAGCAAGGCTTTTATGGAAACCATATTCCCAAATAAGCCTCATACCTGTGCCCCCAAGAGGAACACTATGATTCCTTCCCCACAGCCAGGACAGTGGGGAAGAGCCCGAACTCTGGAGCTGGTTGCTGTGCACCCGTGATTCTGCTGCTATGTAGCCTCTCTGTGCCTCTGTTACCTCATCTATAAAATGAGGATGCTAATAAATTACTAGCTGAGTACCTTCCCTATAAGTCACTTAGTTCCTGTCATGAGTGATGTAAAGCTGCAATTATTCTAGTACATTCCCAACTACAATAAGTAAACCAGGATGGGAGAATAGACAAGGAAATGGATTTTTCACACAGTGGGATTCTTAGAAGCAGTGTTTCATGCCTCAACCAGAAGGATGAGTTGAATTTATCATGTGCAGAGGACAATGAAGAGAGCCCACAAAAGGCAAGTCTACAGAATGGGGTGATGGGAGGTGAAGACAGGGATGATGAAGCTAGAAGCAGAGAGAGATTTGCATGGGAAGGATGAGGTGTCACAGTGAGGGATGTTTAAAGAGCCTCCAGTCAGACTTCCTTGAGCTGACATCCAGACAGGTTGACTCCTTCAAGATGACTAACTTTTAAAAAGTCCTCATATGAAACAATCAATATTTAATATCCACATTTGCCTGGATAAGTCACACACACACACACATACACACACACACACACACACACACACACACACACACAGATGTGGCAGGGGTGGAGGGAGAGATCTATTTAACTAAAGTGGCTGAAATCTGATGCTGGAAAATAATTAAATTTCCATTCTTCTGTCCTCCAAATCTGAAACTCACCACTGACCTTTTCTCCACACAAAACGCCTGTTTCCAATGTTTGCTCATTTTACAGTACTTCTTGAAAATGCCAGCATCAGGCCAAGATGCCAAGACAGGGACATACCACCCATTGATTCAGAAAGACACATGCCTTTCCCATGAATCAGTTTCAAATGCTGTTTCATTCACCATTTTTTCCCCACCTTCAGGAAATTTTCTTTTAGAAATTTCCTTCAGCAGGACAATCAGTCTAACAAATCCTATAATGTTTACAATTTTATATCACTAAAGGACCCAAGTTAATTTTTGCACATTCCTAGAGCACTGTCATCTCCTCAGTAGACACTGGCCAGACACCACCCCGTTGTTCTCCTGGTTGTGCCATTCCTGTCTCTAGGGAGGGATCCTCTCCAAGGCTGTCCTCGGCCATTAACTCAAGTCGGCCAAGGCCTGGGAACTTCACGAGGGCAGCAATTCTGAATCCAGGGCAAGCAACTTTGCCAGAAACCAAACAAAAACACATTTGCAACAGGAAAAGAAAAAACCCCACACCCCACAAACTTGTTGAATGAGCAACTCTCTCTGCAGAGAGCTTAATTAAGCGTGTAACCCCTGCCAACGACACACAGTGCCCTCTCACGGCCCTGCATCCACGCTCACTGGTGGAGTGAAACCATCTGCTGACAAATCTGTCCCAGGATTGAGGAGGGGAGTCCCAGGAATCGATCCTACTGAAACACACATCAACACTGACCACCTCACTCCTGACCATCTTTAAATCCATTTACATGACTTCTTATCGTGGTCTTTGCTGAAATTCAAATAAAGGGAGTTACTAAAGAAAGTTAAAAAGAAAGAAAGTATAGGAAAGCCTTATGAGGATTTACTAATAAAATGCATCACACTGTCTTACTTTCAGCATTTTCTGATATTCCAATAAATCAGGCTGAGATTTATGACAAGGTAGAATCAGGGTTAGGGAACTTGTGAGCAGTAGCTACTGAACTACTTCCAAATCAAAGGGGCTTTTGGCAGAGCTAACTATGTGGACTAGGGCAGGGTGTGCTGGGCAGGGTGCTGCATTTATAGGGCAAAAATATATTTTTATTTAAGATTATTTGCTCCAACGAGAAGACGGGTAGTTTGAAATGGGCAAAGAGTGGGCTAACATGCCCATTCGAAATACCTTGGCTCCCAAGACTCTTGTAATTTATTTCTGAGATTGCCTATGATATCTTGTGTGTATGTCTGTGCATGTGGTGGGGGTGGGGAGACCAGAAGTGCCCACACAGGTGTGGAAGGGGTAGGTGTTAAGAGTGATATGGAAACAGAGCAGACTGACCATAGCAAGAGATCTTCAAAGTGCTCATTCTGTCAGAATGGAGATCCTATTCTAGACTGACCCTCTTAGTGTAAAAGACCAAGAAATTGAGTGGGGAGGGGATATAGTAATTAGTGATAGACCAGCACCAGGACACAGTTCCTCCAAACCCTGTGTAGCCCCTGGCTCAAGACCAAAGGTTCTCAAGATGTGATGTATCATAGGTCACCATCATCAGCATGTTTTTTAAAAAATGCACATCCCTGGGCCCCTCCTCAGAGCCACAAAATCAGAAACCCTGGAAGTGGGGCCCAGCAATCTGAGGGGTTTTTTGTTTTGTTTGGTACCAGGGATTGAACCCAGGAGCGCTTAACCACTGAGCCACATGCCCAGCTCTTTTCATTTTTTATTTTGAGGCAGGATCTTGTTAGTTGCTTAAGGCCTCACTAAGTTGCCGAGGCTGGCTTGAACTTGCAGTTCTCCTGCCTTAGACTCTCAAGCCTCTGGGATTTCAGGCATGTCCCACAATGCCCAGCAAGTTATCTGAGTTTTAACAAGCTCTTCAGGGGGTTCCTAAGCACACTCAAGTTTGAGAAACAGTGTAGAAAAGCAAAAGATGTTTTCAATCTTCAGGAGGAAAGAGATGATAATGATGCTACTAGAGTCTTGGCCTTAAAGGAGAAACTGAAATGCACATTTCAGAAAAGTGAAGAATAAATTAGCATGCCCAGGTCAATACCCAAGAAGGGAAATGATCAAATTCCATGTCTCAGAGGCACTGCTTAAAGAACAGGGTGATTAGCTCATGCAAGAGAAGATCCAAAGGCTGGGGCTATAGCTCATTGGTAGAGGGCTTGCCTTGCATGCACAAGGTCCTGGTTCAATCCCCAGCACTATCCGAAAAAAGAAAAAAGAGAGAGAGAGAGAGAGAAGAACCAAGAGAACCGTGATAGTGGCTTTGAAGCAACAGGAGAGCTAGCAAGTAGAAAAATAATGAGAAGCAGTGAGGAAGTATCTCAGTAGAGCGCTCGCCTAGCATGCGTGAGGTTCTAGGTTCAATCCCTAGTATTGCAAGAAAAAGAAAAAAAAAGTAGTGAGGATAATGTAGAGAGTGGGATTAGGACAACAGTGAGTTAGAGAAGGTCAGTAGAGCGCGCTGAGTAAGACTTGCCCAAAGGTGGGTTCATCACCTGAGGAGTGAGTTTCTCATCAGAGGCTGACAGGAGAAATCTCATACCACACTAAATTGAAGAATTTCAGAAATCAAATGGAAGAGAGGCTATAGGAACATGCATCTATAGATGAGCTTACTCAGAAAGACCATGACATGGCAGGGCAGAAGCTCTTACACCAGAGTAGCAGCAGGGCTCTTAAAATGAGAAGACAGAATCAGACTGCATCATGGCATGCTAGACGGAAAGAAAGACCTTCAGATAATGACTATGTGGCCTGCGTGGGTGGAGATTTTTGGTTTTTTTAACTATCTTTTCCCTCTTATAAAGGAACAAATATTTATTATCTGCCATTGCTGATGGAGGATCCTTCTAGTAGGGTGGGAAATGGACCTATACTTATTGCTCAGAGAAAATAATTAGCAGCTGTGAATTTTAATCCTGGTCTTTCTGGTGTTAAACCTTTGATTTAGTCACTTGATGCCTTAAAAAGTCTATTTTCTTTTCTCTAAAAGAGAAGAAAAGAGGTGACTCATGCCCTGGGACATGGTAGTCTGGTAGCAATGGCCTGGGTCCACTGTGTAGTTCAATATCTTCCCTGTCTCATGGACTGTGTCCATGTTCCTATGGACAGCAAGGTCAGGCTTCCTACGAACATGTATCTGGATTCCTAACTGGATACAAAAAAGATATCCTCTAGTCGGCACCTTAATAGTTTTCAACTCAACACTCCATCTTTCAAGCTTAGATTGTGGTCCTAAGTACAAGTTGTAGGAGAAGCAGTGACATGGGCTTCCTCAAAAGTCAGGACTTAAAGGCCTCACTGTGCCCACAGGTTTCTCTCTACTCTTATCCCTCCGGGTTCCTCTGCTCCTTCACATAATGCTTCAGTGGAATTCAGGAACCCCCAGCATGTTCTGTATTGTCTGAGCTCCCGTGGCTTACAGATTGCTTTTCAACACACTCTTTAGCCTTTCCCTTAGAGACCCAAGCTAAACATCCTGGATCATATCCCGAGCGTACCAAGCAGGAGCCGAGCACTAAGAATATCTGTATAGAGCCTCAAATTAATTTTCAAACGATCGAGATTCTGTAGTATTAAGGTTTTGGTTTTTCCATCTGCCACTAGACTAGCCAAGATCAATATTATAGATTACTAATTCTGAATTGAATGGCGCTAATAGGAAAATCAAATAAGGGGAAAGGTGTATAGGCATTGTTCTGAAAAAGTCAAGACACAGGGCACATATGATGAGCATGTGTGGGTAATGGGAACTGCTCCCGCCTGAGATGGCTCACGGTGGCCAGAGGTTAGAGTGGGCCAGAGCCCCAAGCCAGCATCACCTCCCCGCCTGCCAGGCACCATACCTGCTTTCCTCCCAGTCTCTGGGCTTCTTGGTTTCATTTGGTTTTATGCAGCGAATATAGTGGGGTGTACATTTCATCAGGGTGCTCACAAGATCATTGGCTTGTTTCTAGACAGGAAGAATGATATCAGTTAGAAACATGGAACTTTCTTTAAAGTGAGATCAACTTTCAAAGGAGACTTTGTGGGAGTCTAACTATGGTAAAATACGACTGGAAGGAAGTTAACCTTCATGACAATTTGTTCATTAAGTGTAAATCGGGTCTACTAAGCATTCTTAAAGCTCTGCTAATTTTTACGATGATTTTATCACTCTTAAATGGGCTGGAAATTCCATCATTGAAAGCAACCAAGCATTTTTAGCACAGTTAATAAACAACCAGAAAAACAAAAAACTCAAGTAAATCTTCACAGGCAGTTCTTTTCATGGGGTACAAGGAAGCATGTTAATTAAGTTCAATTTATGTTGATAGAGGGCCTTTGCAAATTCATTGTTCTCATTAAAAAAAAAAAACAAAAGTATGAATGAGTATAAAAATCTCTAAATCCCCTGCATTCTCTTTTTTGGAATCTAATCAACAAACAATCACCTTATTAAAATGATAGAAATTCATAATTGAAGGATGTAAAGATGATAAAAATCTCCAAATTTATAAACTTCTTATATGCCACTTAATTGTGCTTCTTCCTCAATAATAAACCTGCAGGCTCTGAGCACTTTCCTTGTGGCAGATCACTTGTTCCTTCACAAAGCTAAACCATTCCAAATAAAATCATAACTGAGTTCAAGCAGGAAAAACTACATAAATAAAGCTAGAATTGTTCAGGATATATTTCAAATCATGAGAATCTTGTGCTTTGTTTGAAGAAATAGGAGTCAGGCTCACATCAGCATTCCCACCACAGCTGAGTACACCCTGTGAGCCCACGGATGTGGCACATATGCTAACTCTCCTTCCAAGGGTGAAGAGAGAAAACCTCTAAAAGAAAATAGCAAAAAGGCATCTCCAAAGCCGGGAAACCATTCCAGTCAGCAGAAGGGATTTGCTTGCAATAGGGATTTGTTCTCTCAATTAGGGCTTTTCTGTTTTCATGGGTTTGGGAAATCTGAAACCCTTGAGAAAAACTACTGGGTAAGTTCAAAGCAAGATGTTCATTGGTGAATTAAGTTCTCTATTTAGATATGCAGAAAACAGCATTTTTTTTTGCAATGCCAGAAATTGAGGACAGAGCTGGAGGCTGCCCTATTAAAGCGAAACCGTCTCATGAAAGAGCAAATTGTTTATCTTCTTTGATGATATAGACTGCACTTGACAACAAATCTGACGATGTTTGCAACATATAAAGTGAAGCTGAAAAGAAACTGCAGAATGGATTAGAGTAAATAAAGCTTTTCTTTATGTCCTCAAACTATTAATTTTTAAACTAAATTTTTGATACTCATTTTTTATTTAATTAAGTCATCAAATTAAAAAAAAAAAAAACTTCACAGATTCTTCAGTCTTACCTAAATAGTTAGCAGCACATTTTCTTTTTACTGTAATGTCAGAAAGCAGACAGAGGCAAGTGTGACACAAGTTTGTGTCACTTGACATAGTTCTTTCCAAAATCCTCACAGGCAAGGTTGACTGAGTTTGTGTCATGGGGTATACACATGAATCATGTCACCTTTGTCCCACAAGACCCTAAATGGTAGCTACTATTATCATTCCTGTTTTTCAGGTGAGAAAACTGGGCCTTAATAGAAGAAAGGTTTGCTTAAGATGAAACGATTTTTAAGCAACAGGGCTAAGGCTTGAACCCAAGTCCATATTTCTCAACCACAATGCTATTCTGCCTTCCTAACAAGAGTAATTTGGTGTGACAGAAAATGAATTAACTGGGCCAGGTGCCATGGTGCACATCTATAATCCCAGCAACTTTGGAGGCTGAGGCAGGAGGATCACAAGTTCAAAGACAGCCTCAGTAACTTAGGAAAGCTTTAAGCAACTTAGTGAGACCCTGTCTCAAATTAAAAAAATAAAAAAGGCTGGGGATGTATCTCGGTGGTAACGTGCCCCTGGGTTAAGTTCCCAGTATCAAGAAAATGAATTAATTGGGTGAGCCAGATTTAGACAGAAGCCATCAGGTTGTGGAATAATTAATTTCAACAAAGAGGAATGTGTCTTAGTCATTAGGATCATCCTGAATGTCAACACCTATGGGTCAGCTTAACTGAGGTGGTGGCAAAGTGGTAACTGGATTAGCTTTGATTTCAGTCAGCCCACAGGTTAAGACAGAAGGAACCAATAATACTTCTCGACAGCAGAGGGAATCAAAATAGAAAACCCCAAGACAGGACAGCGAGAAAAGGCTAGGGGAAAAGTTTCTCATTTCACTCTTGACAGGATGAAGTAGGGGAGTAGGGGTCAGCTCTGCTATTAGTGAGTTACATGATGAATTACTCAACTTTTCAGGCTTCAGTTTCTCTATCTGTAAACTAGAAAACCTATGATATCTTAATCTAAATGTTGGATTAGATGTTAAAAACTCAAGCAGTCCATGGGGTAGGGATGTAGCATACATGAGGCCCGAGGTTCAATCCCCAGCACAGGGGTGGGGGTGGGAATCAAGCAGTCAATCACCTGCACAATGTCTGCACCCATCCTGTCATTTCACCCTTTAGGGCTCCAGCCTCACTCAGACAAAGCTGTGGTCAGTCCACCTTCTCCAACCTGGAGCTTGGTCTGTTTCCCTCCAGCATCCTCTTTCACTCTAGTTTCCAGACTGGTCTCTTCCAGCCACAACATAAAATTCAGTGAGGCCTCCGCATCAAGTGTTGTTAGACATAATATACTTATTAGTAGTCAAATTGATGGACATTCTCACATGAATATTTAAATTAAATCCTATAGTTTAAAATCTTTTAATAATTAGAAAACAATATCCCACACTAGAACTACCTTGAATGTCAATTTAATCTTTCTTTCAAGGATCTCAGGAATCCTTTCCATGCTTCTCTCTTGAGGAAATCATTACAATGATACTTAATGACATCTGCAAAATACTATGGATATTGAAGATATAACACTTGGTCATGACTCCGTATCTTCAAAAGGTGTCTTAGAGGAGACAGAAAAACTAGGGAAACTTTCACTCCTGGTAGACCATGAGGTAGACAGAGGTCAACAATCTACCAAGGAAGGTATGATCATGGTTGAGAAAATATAGCATGACCCCTTTACATAAGCTGGCTGACTTCAGGGTGACCTCCCTAGACAATGGCCTACAATCTGTCATCTTAAACATTTGGAGTAGCTCAGAAAGGTGGCAATTTTGGATATTCAAGAAGACACCAATATAAAGGAAAAAAAAGGGAAGGTGTTCATAGGAGGAGAGAAAGGCCCTTATCCTTGTTCTTCTGTTTACAGGGTAATAATCCAGACCACTTGAAAGTGAGTCATTTGCAACCTTGATGATCTGGGGCTCTTGGCTCTGAATGTGACATTCTTATGACTAGATTTTCCATCCCAGAGCAAATTCTTATCCAGGACCTGGAAGTGAAGCCATGAG
Organism: Urocitellus parryii; assembly: GCF_045843805.1. NCBI lineage: Eukaryota > Metazoa > Chordata > Mammalia > Rodentia > Sciuridae > Urocitellus > Urocitellus parryii. Next base: position 104,391,734 of record NC_135536.1, read on the forward strand.
TCAGAAACTTGACACAGACATTAATATCTAAGGCCTCACAGAAACTTCATCTACTCCCTGCCCTCAACTTTTTGCTGCAGAGGATTATCCCATTGGCTGCCCTATGGCTACTAAATTTCTCCAGCTCTTTGAATTTGATGTCCCTATAACTCAGAGGACTCTGCCCTCCAGCTCAAAACATAGCCTGTAAAGTCAGGTGGGATGTCCAGTGCCTGCAGTCCTAGCTACTTGGGAGCCTGACATAATAGGATCACTTGAGCCAGGAGTTTGAGGTCTATCTAGGCAACATAGCAAGACTATCTTAAAAAACAACAAAAACTGAGCAAGCTGGGCATGGGAGCATGTGCCTGAAATCCCAGTTACTCAGGAGGCTGGGGCAGGAAGATCCCAGGTTCAAGGCAAGCCTGGGCAACTTAGTGAGACCCTGTCTCAAAATAAAATTTCTACAAAGGGACTGGGCATGTAGTTGAGTGGTAGATCACTTGTCTAGCATGTATAAGGCCCTGCAGGGTCTAATCCTTAGCATCACACAAATATACAAGAAAAAAAAAAAAGCAAGCACCAACTTGCACCTGGTTTCCTCTACAAAACCTGAAGGCTTCTCTTGGCTGGAATCTTCTACTACTATGAACTTCCACTGATGGTTTCCTTTACTCCAGCCAGGGTCTCTGCCCTCAGGAAGCTTACCAGGGGCTAGGTGGCAGGCTTCCCCCATGAAGCCTTGGAGATGAGGAGCCAGAGAACAGAGCAGCCAGCACCAGTCACGGTATCCATGAGGCTGGGCTTATCCAGGCAGGCTCAGTGAAAGGACATCATGGATTTAGACACTGAGTGAATAAGAAGGAAACGGCCATCTGTGGGGAACCAGCACATGCACATAAAAATGTCCACTCAGAATTAAGCAGAGATGAAGCAGAAACAGTGGTACCTACTGCAATCCCAGGGACTCAGAGGTTGAGGCAGGAGAACCCCAAGTTTAAGGCCAGCCTCAGCAATTTAGAGAGACCCAGCATCAAGATAAAAAAATGCAAAGGGCTGGGGATGTAGGTACTTGGTTCAACTCTTAGTACTATTAAAAAAAATAGAAAAAGAAAACTAAGAAGACACAAACAGGATGTAGGGAGGGAACTGACAGAGTGGAATACAAGAGAAACTAACAATCATTTTGTGCAGACAATGTTTCAAGTGCTGTGTTAAATGCTTTAGATGAATTATTAAATTTAACCACCACATAAACCCCTTGAGATAGGTACTAAACTCTCCATCTTACAAATAAGCCAAAGAGGCCCTGAGAGTTAAAGTAACAGGCTGGGTATCACACAGCCAGTGAAAGCCAGAACTGGAACTGAACATAGGCAATCAGAAGCCCAAAGCCCTACTATTAATCACTGAATGACCTCTTTGATTGTAAAGTTGGAGAGTTATGTAACTGGTATGCTTTTCAAGAAAATATTTTTAACTGGAAATGGTTTGGAAAACAGTTAAGTGACTATGTCTCAGAGTTAGATGATAAAGTGTGCTTGATATAACCTCTCAATTCAGAGCATAATCGGGAACAAAGAATTTCACAAGGCAATGGCTCAGATAACACAGAACACTCACTACCCACAGGAGACCCCAGGAAAGATCTAAGACTTCCTTCTGATTTTGAGATACCATGTGGCCAGATGTGTCTGCAATTCCCAGCAAGGAGGGGACTGCAAGACCCAGTGAGGAGGGATGCAGGATGGGCCCTCCTGGACAAGCCCAGCCTCATGGACACCATGACTGATGCTGGCTGCTCTGTTCTCTGGTTCCTCATCTCCAAGACTTCAGGGGGGAGGCCTGCCACCCTAGAACCTGGTAAGCTTCCTGAAGGCAGAGACCCTGGCTGGATGGAGTAAAGGAAACCATCATTGCAAACTCTTAGCAGTAGAAGATTCCAGCCAAGAGGAGCCTTCAGGTTTTGTAGAGGAAACCAGGTGCAAGTTGGAATTTTTTGGGTTTTTTTTTTTTTTTTTTTTTTTTTTTTTGGTGATTCTAAGAATTAGACCCAGGGCCTTATACATGCCAAGCAAGTGCTCTACCACTGAGCTACATCCCTAGTCCTTTTAAAATTTTTAAATTGAGACTTCACTGTGAAAGATGAAGCTGAATTTTAGGCAAGTAATGTTCTATACTTGGCAAATTTTGGAGCCTGGCCTGGAAAACTGTCATCAAGATCTAAAACATGGCTCTGAACCACAAAACTTGTGATCGTTTAACATAAGTTCTTCCAGATCCGAAGAAAGTAGCTAGTTGTCATCTGCTGACTATTAAGCTAGGAGGTACTTAATACCCATTGGAGTTTCAGAACAGCCAAGTAAATTCAGCTGGCATCCTGTGACCTTTTTACAAGTAGCCTATTACTTCTGGGCATCTCTGTGCCATCCACTTGCCCCCTCCTAGCCTGGAGGTTTAGTTCCCGACTCCTAGGAACTCTAGCTCTTCTAGGAATCTATAAACTTTCCCAAATAGAACAAACCTTTATTTTACTTCCAGCAGTAGTTGGGCGTCCTTTCTTGTCAGCTTGCAGATTTTCAGGAAATAAAGATTTTATAAAAGGTCTGGAAAAGGAGAGAGAGAATAGGTTAGCAATCTATAAGTGCCTTGGTGGGTAAAAGCTTACTTCTGTAGAAAAAGGGGTGGGGCACTGTCCAGAAACACATAACCCTGGCCACCGAGAGACCATCCGACTCACAGTGCGAGCCAGAAAGAAGTGACTCGGGAGAAATGAACTACCAACAGAAGACACAAAGAAGGATTTCTAACATGTAAGTATCTCAGAGTCTCAGCCTGAAAAACCCTTAAAGCCTGGCTTTGGAACATCCCTACCCACTGGATGTGAGGTATACCTAGGTCATAGAATACAACAGAGGCAAGCGGATATGTGTTTGCCAAAACAAACAGGAGCTTAAGGAATTGTGTGGAATATCTGGATTCAGTGAAGAGGCCACTGTGCTATGGAGCAGGGATTATGAACCTGGGCAGGAGCTGATGGTCACAGCTGGATAATTCTTTGTTGGGAGTGGGTGTTCTACACATTGGAAGGTACTTAACAGCAGTGTCCTCTGCTCACAAATGCCATTAGCACCCAGTCTTCACCCCCATACAGAAAACCTTCACAAACTGCTCTATGAATGATTCCAAGTGGAGCTGTATCAGGTTTCTAATGCTTCTCGGGCTGGATGTTAGTCCTCAGTAGTTGAAACTGAGCTGCTTGAACCAACATGCCTGCTTCATCAGACATAGGGTATGGACAGTGTCTTAGTCACCTTAGTGCCTCTGGTGTCTGAAGCATGGCATGGTACATAGTAGGTGCTTAATAAATATTTTCCATCTGAGTGAATGAAGTGATCCGTGTAAACTGGCAATGTAACACTCAAACTCATTTCCTCTTAAGTGACTTTTTGGGTATCTAGAACTTTCTCTGAAATCTCCCCAACAACCTGCTTTTTGTGGAGGGGAGGATGGAGTACTGGGGATTGAACTCAGGGGCACTCGACCACTAAGCCACATTCCTAGTCCTTATTTGGAGACAGGTCTTGCTGAGTTGCTTAGCACCTCACTTTTGCTGAGGCTGGCTTTGAACTCACGATCCTCCTGCCTCAGCCTCCTCAGCTGCTGGGATTATAGATGTGTGACACCGAGCCTGGCAGCAATCTGCTTGTAACTTGACCAGACATAATTATAGACATGTGCAGCTAATATGCTTACAAAACAGTGTGCTGTGTCTATATGACAGGAGTTTATATGGAACCATCCATAGCTCTTGAACTTGATAGGAATTTTAATAATTAAAAACTATCTCTGGAAGCGAGTCTTCACCTGGCTGCTATAAAACCCACAAGTCAGGACTTGCGGCTTACCTGACCTTGTTAGAGAAGAACAAATTGATTTTATGTGCTTTGAATGAAAAGAAATCTGACATCTCAAAGGTAGTAGTATATGTGTGAGGAGGTGAGAGCACGGGGGTAGGAGAGTGGGGAGGGATGTGGGTGGTATAAATGGAACAGAATGACTTCTGACCAAGACCTGAAAAGGAAGCTCTGTTTTACTTTCATGGCAGTTAGGATGTTCTTAGAAAGTTACCAGAACCTCTGCTGTTAGAGAAGTCAGCCTTGACGTCAGGACAGTGTAAGTAACAGAGACTGAAAGGGCAGTCTTAATGGAAAGCAGCTCTAAGAACTCTAAGATCTGGAAGGCTGTAGGGAACAATGCACTTGCCTGGCACATATGGGCCACTCATGAACATTACATCTCCTTATCCATCAGCCAGGACCTCAGGGACACAGAGCTGGTGCTGAGAGCTCTACCCCATAGCCTGCACAGGGCCTGGGGAGTTAAAATGGATCTTTAAATCAATCCATTTTAGTTGCCCTTCCCAGAATTCTTGGGTTCCCAGTACCTCAGGAACTCAGGTTAACTTGGATCTTGTTAAGCCACTAGTTATCTTTAAGACTAAGCAACAATGGAAATTCTTTTGCCTTTGTTCCAAGGGCACAATATCACAGAAGCAGGTTGTTCCACTCGTATGTGGTCATAAATGGCCACCCGATCTAAACCCAGTGTGGCCCCTCCTCCTGGATAACAGTAGAAGTTAGGCATACAAATATAGCATTTGGAATTTGGGTACAGGAAGGATTAGGGACACAAGGGAGAGATTGAGATTAGAAAAAGGAATACTATTTTGAAAAACCAATAGTTGAATCATAATCCAGACTTGACAGTTCAGGGGAGCAAAAACACTAACACTCCAATACTACAAGTTTGTTTTAATATTGAAAATGTCAAACCTGTATGACACATTAGATAAGGCAAATAACACTTACAGCTCACTGCTCTGCATGAGTTCGATTAGATCCATAAAAAGTACATCACGGTTCCTTTCACAAAAGCCATCCATGTCATAGGATACCTGGATAAGAATGGAAAGAAATCTAATTTTATCCTTCAAGTTTTTCTTTGGATCAAAACCAAACAAACAAAATAAATAAAACAAAACCTCCCAGGGGCATGGCTATCCTCACCAGAATGTGTTTCTAGATGTAGCATTGGGATTTGACCACAGACTGTCACTTGAGGGCTGTGTTAGCTGGAGATGGCCTGCAGATACTGATGAACATCTGGTTGCCCAGATGGCCCCAATGACCTGTGACCAGGACTCCATCTCTCAGATCACATGCCCTTTCTTCAAGGAATCCACAGGGATATTTAAGCAATAAATCTAATTCTTTTCCTAAATTTTACGCAAGACAGAATAACAGTGAAACTCCTCATTGCAATGGGCCACGTCATCTGTATCTTTGTAATTCTTCCCAGAAATGATTATTGGAGTTGCACCAATCTGGCCAGAAACTCCTGCTTGGAGACCTCGGTTAACAAGGGACAGGCTGAGATAAAAGATGAGACTAGTGGCTTTCCATAGGACCAGGAAGTCCCCAACAGCCATGACCGAACGTCACACCAGCACCCTCTACAGAGCCTGGCACTCAGTAAGCACCTAAGACTCATGTATTTCATGAGAACAAACACCAAAGTGAATTTTGGGTCTGATTTATATTCTCGGTGGGCATGGGCAGGCAAGGAATGCAAGTTTGTGAGTTCAGCAAGGTCAAGGCAAAAATCCATTCCTGCATTACTGTATGTACCAGGGTGATTCAAGCTTTAAAAGTATGCAGTAGTGTACACAGTATTTTGTTTTTTTCTCCTCAAATACTTCATGGGTACTATTTGTTGAATGAATAAAATGCAATGAGGCATATGGACACGGATCTCATTTGCTTCATGAGAAAACAGATCACAGACCCAACAGTAAGACAATAAAATGGATCACTTCCCTCTCCTGCTGGACCCAGGTCACTGGCCCTACCTTCCCAGCGTAGTGGTGAATAATGAAGCCTTGGTTCCAGCTGTTGAAGTGTTCATGGTTCCCAATCTGCATCTGGAGCTTCTGGAGCAGTGTCTGATCGGCCCCCTCGCCCACAGCGTGCATGGTGGCACACACGTCATCCAGGATGCTCATGATCCCAGGAGGGTTCTGCCGGACCAAGAAGGCAAGGCCCCCGTCACTGATCCTTCTAAAAATACCTAGTGCCAATTGGCCCTTAAGCAAGGAAACTGCTTCCTAAAGCTAAGGTACCATCTTTAAAGTCAGTCTTCATCTTCAGGCATTAATGTACTTAATCCTCAACAGGGAGTCATCACTTATGACTTGGCTCCAGATGGTCCAAGATCCATTTTCCAAGAAGCTGTTTAACTCCCTCAAGTTTATTTAAAGTCATGTACAGATCATTATCTGCTCACTCCTATTCATACTTGTTTGACTTTAACAGGCCAAAATAAAAATTAAAACATTTGTCTTTGACCCTAATTCATTTCTTAATATTCTCTCTCAGCCTGTCATTCATATAGATAATGCTGGAGCAATTACACCATCTACTTGCTATTGTGCATTACTTTTTTTTCATTTAGCAGTCTTTTATAAACATTCCTCATGTTTTACACATATTTATTATTTCCCTGCTCTGACACACTAGTTTATTTAATGACCAGATGTCTATGGATGTCATGAGTATTTGTTGTTTTTTCCCTTTTATTAAAAAACCAACCAAACAATCAGAAACAATTCTTTAACGCTCTCTGTCTACACAGCTTTTATTTTCTTATGAAGCATTTATTACAATTAGACTTGAAGACAGGGCCTGTTTTATTGCTCCTTATAAACTATGTTATCAACATAAGTGATGGCTATCTTCTAGAATTCAGCAGCAACTTCCATTTGCAAATTGACATTTTGCTCATACACATGCCATATTTACCATAAGAATAAAACTTTACTGTTCTGTTTTCACACGCACACATATACAGAAACCCAAAGTAACTGTTAAGTGTTCTATATAAATTGGAGTTGTTAATTTGCCTGTTCTAAAACAATAAAACAGAGCACACAAACTACTTCATGTAAACCAGGGAAAAAATACACCAAACCCATACTCACAACTTTGTTCTCTATGAGGTCGCACACGATTTTGTTATTAAAGTACTCAATGGGTGTCCATCTTATTCCCTCTTGAACATATTCTTCCTGTATGACAAAAACCAGGTACTCACATAAATCACTGTGAAAGAGAAAAACTTGAATGCCCTTCAACAAAGACTAGGAACTGTAATTTCTTATTTTCCAAGAGGTGATAGGAAAGGAACATTTCATAACTTGGTAATTTTTATGTTTAGTTTAAACCATATGAAATTGCTATAATACAATTGTTTTTCATAGACAAAAATGATAATTTAATATTGTTTAATCTATTTGATCCCGTTACAAATAAAACAAAGAAATCTCTCTTTGGTGTAAACATAGGACGGTAGTACAGATTAGCATCAAGGTACCTAAAGAAAAGGTTCTCCATTCAGATCAGTTGCCATTTAATGTGATGAACACCATGTGAAGAACCACACTGTGCTGGTTCTTCTCTTTTCTTGGTAGTTTTGCTTTATAGCTCCCTTTGTTAGATTATTTCTTCTTTCCAGACCTTGATATAGAATGGAGAGTCTTAGGACTCAATCTTCCAGCTGTCTTGATTTTTTAGCCCTCCTTTTCTAAGTTGCTGCAAACACTCAAGTGGCTTTGAATAACACATAAAAGCTAATGAGACTTGGATTTTTTTTTTTTAGTCTACACCTCAGCAGTGAGTTCTAAACTCATATATTCCCTGTTTTGGAATCTCCAGGTAAATGTACAGTAGGCCTCTCAAATTGAATATTGAGAGGAGTTCTATTTCCTCGTCTCCCACTGTTTCCAGTCAACTGTTCTTCTAATCTGAGCCTTCAGTAAACAGTTGTGCTATTGGCCCTGTCATTCAAGCTATAAATCTAAGAGTCGTCATGTCCCTGATTACTTTCTTTCTTAAGAGTATTGCCAATTATTTTGATCTGGTCCTCTTGGGTCCATGCTCCAAAATATGTACTGAACCTGCCTGCCCTTTACCATGTTACCACTGGCCCTGCTACCATTGTTGTCTAAGACCCCACCATTTCTTGCTTGGTTTCCCAGAGGCAGTCTCCTAACTGGACTTTAACCTTCTACTTTGGTACAGTTTTCCCTGAATTACTCTACTATTTAAAGTTAATAGAGCAAGAACAATCTTTTCAAAAACACAAAAATCGAAGCAGATCATGTCACTCCATACTCAGAATTCTTCAAATGGGTCCCCACAAAACTTATCATAAAATTAAAAGAGTCTGAGTGACACCCTATAAAACACCTATATGATTCAGTTCCTGCTACTTTCATCTCAACTCCCAACCTTGGTTGTCTCCTCTGCACTGGGAAGGGCCAGGATCCCAGGGCAGAGCTTTGTGTGAAATACTGGTTACTGTAGTTTCTTAAGCAGAGGCAAAAACACAATCACTAAATTACCCCCAATAGCCTTTGATATGTGGAGGAGCTGGAATAGTATCCCACTAAATTTCATATTCACCCAGAACCTCAGAATATGAGGTTTGGAAATAAGATCTTTGTAGATTTAATTATTTAAGGATCTCATGATTAAATCATTCTAAACTTAGAGTAACCCCTAAATCCTAAGATTGGTGTCTTTAAAAAAGAAAGAAGGAAACTGAACACAGTGGTGCATACTTAATCCCAGTGACTCAGGAGGCTGAGGCAGGAGGATTGCAAGTTCAAAGCCAGCCTCAGCAACTTAGGGAGACCCTGTCTCAACATAAAATAAAAGGGGTTGGAGTGTAGCTCAGGCTTAGGTGGCCACTACTGGGTTTCCCTAGTACCACAAAGCAAACACACACACACACACACACACACACACACACACACTAGGGTGGGGTGGGGAGAGAAAAAGAGAAGAAGAAAAAAGGGAGAGAGAGAGAGAGAGAGAGAGAGAGAGAGAGAGAGAGAGAGAGAGAGAAGGAAAGGATGAGGGAGGCTTGGACAGAAAGATACAGGAGATGAGACAGAGCCTGCGGTTATACTGCCACAGCCAAGGAGTATCAGAAGCCACCAGAAACCGGAAGAGGAAGAATCTTAGGAATCTAGGAAGGATTCTCTCCCAATTCTTTGAAGAGAATGTGACCCCTGATTTCAGACTCTGAGCTCCAGAACTGCAAGAGAAGAAATGTCTGCTGTTTTTAAAGCCACCTAGTTTGTACCTCCTTATGATGGCCCTAGGAATCTAAGACAAGCTGGCATCAGGAATGAGATGGAAACTGCAATGAACTTTTAGAAGATGCTATCAGCAAGACATGTTTCCTCAAATGAGAATTAAAATGCCAATTTTGTTAAAAATACATTTACTTTTAGGGGAGATTGGGAGTGCTGTGAATCTGAGAAAACCAAGTTTCTCCTTTGGTACACAGTATATGCATAGACAATTGGGTTTGGAACTAGGCTCCCATTTTCCACTTGGTCAATGAGTCAGAGTATAGTAAAAACAGCCAGTCATAAGTCCAACTTCACAGCATCCTTTGCCTAAGGAAAAAGAAAGTGTAGCAGATGGTATTTATATTTCATAAACTAAAATGCCGCAATGGCATATGGTTTTTCTGCATGACTTTATTAGGTATATTTCCTAATACAAGACTGAAACCTGAATCTATTATCAAAGAACAAATCTATACCCCTTAAACCAAATTAGAATAGAACAGGATGAAGGAGAGAGACTGCTTACCTGTTCCGCCTTTAATGTCAGTTCAATAAAAATCTGCTGTAATTTCTCATTAACAAAATTGATGCAAAACTGTTCAAAGCCATTTTTCTGGGGAGGAAAAAAAGTAGTTGCCTGTAATAATTTTTCAAAATTATTTAAAAGTCATTTCTTAGTGATATAGAGAAATGTCTCAAAGTGAAAAGCTTTAATAGCAATGTTGAATGCATCAATAGAAAGAAGCATTAATTTATATTTAGGAGAAATTAATTTAGTAAAGGTACATGAAGAACTCACAAAAGCAAAAATGAGCTTTTTTTTTTTTTCTTTCTTCATTGTTAAATTATTTATTGCAGACCTCCAATCTCCTATTATTCAAGCTGGCCTTACCTGGAATATTTCAAAACCATAGATGTCCAGGACGCCAATGTTATATTCTTCATGGTCCTTCTCCATGGCTTTATTGATGGACTAGGAGAAAGCACACAACAGGGCAATTAACTCCTTTTCGATCATATTAAAAACAGGCATTTGGGGCAGGGTGGGACTACTGCCCCCTGGAAACAGAGGACAATGTGAAGACAGGTGACTTGCTTTAAAAAGGTCTCAGTGCAATGTCAAGTGCTTTGGAAAACCACTAGGATCCTAAATACTGCAGTAGCTAAAAATGTTCACTTAATGATGAAAACCATTACTTTCTGGCAGTTTTCTCAGGAAGTCTTGGAAATTAGAAGAAAATGTCATCTTGGATGTTCGAAGGAAAACCTATTTCACATGATTCACAATATTACAAAATCTGTAAATGTCATTTCCATTGTCCCCATTCTACAGTCACTTAATGATCATATAACACAATATGCCAAGGATACCAAGGGTGAGAGTCCCTGCTCCCAGGAGATTACAGGGATAGATAGTAAACTGTGTATAGATAATAACAGCAATTATTTTAAATTGGTAGTAAGTGCAGTTTACGTATTTGAGCATCACCTGTGCCGGGCAATACTTAATACTCATTATGATTCTCATAATGGCTGTGATGCCACTATTATCCCCATTTTCCAGATGAGTGCCTACGATTGCACTGGCCAAGAAGCAAGGTTCAGGATTTAGTTTAAGCACTGTGATTTCTAAATCTGGGTTCTTGATCACTGTGACAAAAGACCATGCAATTCAATGAAATAGACTTAATAACAACCTGTAAGTCTGATGAAATAGACTTAATTCTTTTCTTTTTTTCTTTAGAGGGATAATGTCTATTTTAATTCTAAAAAAATTAATAGGGTATACAGAGGAAAAGCAGTATGTGGGGGGGGTGGGGATATAGCTCAGTTGGTAGAGTGCTTGCCTTGTATGCACAAGGCCCTGGGTTCAATCCCCAGCACCCAAAACAACAAGCAAACAAACAAACCAAAAAAAAAAAAAAAAAAGGAAAAGCAGTATGTGAATTCTGCTCTTAATTCTTAATAGGTATAGAATAGAGGGGGGGTTGTAAGGGAGGCAGAGAACAAAGGAATACGAGATTCCTAGAGGTGGCAACCACCTGAAGTTTGGAATATCAAATATGTTCTCCAGGCAAAGAAAAATGGTGCGTTTTTTTTTGTGTGTGTGTGAGCTAATAGTGATATACCATATTCAGCAGTACGTGTCAGCTTAAATTATGCTAATTACATAGGCATTCATCCACATTTACTGAAAAAAAGAAAAAAAATGAGGAATGACAGGAAGGAAGGTGGGAAGTCTAATGCTGAAAGGTACCCTGAATAGAGCCAAGAGCTGTGGGTTCTAGTCCCAGTTCGCACCTTTCTCATTCCAGGCCTTGAGCAAACCCACCAGTCTTCAGACTCCCTGCTTGGTGAAATGAAGTTAAACGCAAGACCCTGACCTTCCCAAGCAATTTTATCCTTCAAATAGCTACAAGGAGGACACAAAGTCACCCTACCCGACCTTAACCCTTCCTAAGCTTTATAGGTGTTTCCACTTGGGTTTAAAAATAGACTCCTTAGATCCAGTGGCCTTGGTGTGTCCCTTGACCAGGGTTTCCCTAGGGTTTCCTTCTAGCCTGAATACATTAAGTCAAAGAAGTAGAAGAGCTAGATATCTACAAGCTCCTATAAAAACCATATAATAGCAGTGCAGCATTGGGAAAATTCCTTAGCTTCTTTGTGCTTCACTGATTTATCTGGAAATTAGAAATAATATCTAGACTACAGAGTTGTTGTAAGAAATAAATGAGGTATTTTTTCTAAAACAATTGAACAGTGTGTGGTACGTACTGCTACCTAAATGTTTGCTATTATTCTAGCATCAGAGGTTTCAGTGATTGACATCGAATAGCATTGGCAGCTCTACGAAGCTAAAAGACGAAATTTCGGAATATACATGTCATATATGTACATATACACTACATGCATATGCAGGCAAGTGTGTATGATTATGCCACAATAAAAAACAACGGTGATCATTTAAAAATATATCCAAAAAGTCTCTGGTATTCCTTCCTTTGAAAAGTGGAGCCTAATTCCCCTCCTCTTTAGTGTGGACTATACTTGTGACTTGCTTCTAATGGACTAAATTGTGGCGAAGTGATAATACTTAAATCCAAGACGAGGACATAAAAAACTTGTGGCTCATTACTCATGCTCTCTCTCTTAGCCAAGTTGTAAGGATATTCAAGCAACTCCATGTGGTGGCCCATGTAGCAAGGAACTGAAGCCTCCCGCCAACAACCATGGAAGGCATCCATCTTTCATAGTATCCTTAACCCTTCAACCTGATCTTTGAGTCAGGACCCCAGGCTGGGCCAATTGCAAATACATGAATTGTGAGAAATTGTGAGAAAAATAAATGCTTATTGTTTCAAGCTGCTGTGTTGTGGATTGATTGGTCACAAATCAACATGATAAATGCCACATTACTAAACCTGTAGGCTCCCAAGTTGAGAAAGGTTCAGGACCATGGGTTTCCTCTTTTTCTGAGTCACTAGACTTGGCTTTATTAAATGTTTTGACCAGAAAAAACTGTTTAGGTTTAGCTAATGTGTCTTGCTGAACAATTCTAGAAGGAAAAGCAGGATTCCACAGCACCAGAGTGAGAGGATAGAAAGTGAAAAAGTAAGATCCTGATTACAAAGAATGAGGGCTGGGTTTGTAGTTCAGTGTAGAGTGCTTGCCTAGCAGATGTGAGGCACTGGGTTCGATTCTCAGCACCACATATAAATAAATAAAATAAAAGTCCATCAACAATTAAAAAAAAATATATATATATATAACGAATCAAAACCCTTAGTTTTACTCCTTATAGATAAAATCTGAACATCGCTGATATCAACTTATGTTTACTTACTTCCACCAAGAAATCAAAGACACGGGCGTGCAGGGCCTTGGCAAGTGCATCCCTAGTGTAACAGGCCTGCTCCACATTGAGGGTCACATGGATGGATTCTGACTTGCCTCCCCACTTGCTATCCATCTGTCGGCTCGTTAGTTTCTCTTTTAACCGGTCCTGGTTTATGCCCAGCAGATACGCAGGAAAAGCCAAGACTATCGAACATAAAACAAAACATGATTTTCTTACAGAAGTAACAACTCATCTCCCAACTCATCTTCCAAACACATGGAGGCATTTGTGTGTGTGCATAATTTATGGACACAAGGCACCTTCCACCCCCTGAAACTTCCACTCTTCTGAAGGCTGCTTATCAGCAATCCCACACACATCCACCTACTTCATTTTTCATGGCCATTCCATTACATAAATAAATCCTTATGACGATGGAGATCTCCATACAGATCAGTGATCCCAGAAGGATGGTAGGCCAATCCCTCCTACTGAGATCACAGTGAAGTGCTGAAAATGGACATCTATCCAAGTCTTCAGCAAGGCAGCCTGGAAGGAACTCAATTAAAAAACATTTCTTTGGCTCAAATATTGTTTTCTTCCTGTCTGGCGCAATGTTTTCACAGCATCATTTCCAAAGACCGGGAAGCACCTGTTATCGTTGAACTAATAACTACAACCAATCACCTACTGGCTAAGTGCTTACCATGTGTTATGAAATAAGGAAAGAATACAAAATATTTAAGAAGTCTTGAAGAAAATCTAGATGGGTAAAGACAGTTTACTAAACAACCCTCCTTCACAGACAGACAACAGAGTTCTGCAGGAATTTAGAATAGGAGGATATTGCTACTTGCTGGGGTAGATAGGAAGGTGTGGCATTTGGGCCAGGCCTGAAAGGATGAACAGGATTTGTATAGATGTGGAGAGGGGAAAGGGATATGCAAAGATAAAGAAGCAGGAATGCAGGAGCTGTGGTTGGGAGGTGGTCTACACTGTTGACAGCATTGGCTGTAGCAGAAAGCTAAGATGAAAAACTTAGGATGGACTCAGTGCTGGGTTCTTGAATGGTAAGAGATATCTGGGCAGGAGGCAAAAGCAGGCATCCTTAGTATAACAGGCCTGCTCCACATTGAGGGTCACATTTGAAAGAGGGACCTTGGAAGAAGATTTCCCTGGGGGTGGCAGATGGAGTGAAACAGAGGGGACTGGTGTCACTTATATCTCAGCACACATATTCTATTCTAACAACATGCAGCAGGGTAATTGTTATGGTCTTGGATAGAAAAACAGACTCTCAGGGCTTAGCAACGTATTTTGGGCCATGAAAATTACCAAGAAGAAGACTAGTTATATAGAAGGGATTTTCTTGATTTTTGTCAAAACGCCCTAATATGAATAAATGGCACCTTTCTTGGACATGAAAAGTGCTAGATTTTCCCATTATAAATGAAAGGTATTCACAGATGAAAGCACAAATTTTGAACTTGGATAAAAGTCTTCTTTTTCTGCATAAAGCTTTACCAAAATTCTCTGATAAAGGACTGTGTTAAAGACCTTATAATAATGCTCAAAAATCACAAGCCTCCTGGTAAAGGATAATCAGTTTGAAGTGCACAGATGGTGTTAAAATGTAATGGGTTGACATTTCTCAGCACACACCTTCCAAAGAGATTAAGTCAGTGAATGCAACTGAAAATGTGTAATGCCAGAACAAGGTATTTATCATATATATGAGTATTTATCATGTACATGAGTATCATGTATATGCTTTGACTGGTGGAAGGGCTTCCTTTTCTAAAGGACACATGACGAAAACCAAATGCGCTGATGGTCCTTTCCTTTAGTTTAGTTTTAATGCTAACCCTTCTGGAGATCTGGGTATATCTTCCATTGAACTAAAACATCCTTTGCACAGAGTAAGGAGAGATGATGTCCACTCATCAGATTGACACAGATAGGGTTCTTGTGAAAATTAAAGAGATATTTACCTTAGTACCCAATGTACAAGAGGCCTTCATTGTCACACTGGTAATTACCACCAGCATTGGGGAGGGCCCATTTTACTAAATGTAATGGATGTCATCCTCAATAGTTGATAGTCTATCCACCAGGGCCCCTTTCACTGTTGATGCAAACTACATTGTTTGTCTATTTTATAAGCATGGGCTTCTCCAAAACTTGGAGCCATACCAAAACCAAGGCACAGTTAAACTATCTGGTTATTATTGTCATGACCTCAGCTAAAAAACAAAAATAGGGCTAACACAAGAGTACTTGAGACCAGACAGAGTGACTGACGGACAGGTGCTACCCTTCCACCTCTTGTAATTCTTCCACAGAGCAGGCATGGCCAAAAGACTGCAGGCACTTGAAAAACAAGGCATGGAATTTGGCCAAGAACCAGAGCCACAAGCTTAGGGAAACAGCTATGAAGACTAGGGAGGAAATATATACTTGGTTTGGAAAAAATCCATGCCATGTTCTTCAAGAACAAGCTTTTATAGCCTCATATTTTTTTCAGTGGCTGCCCTGGTGCTAAAATTATAGGGCCACTTATATTGACTTCCACCAAGCTATGAATTCCATGAGGGTGGGTGAGTGTGGCTGCTTCTGAGAGTGTCAGCAAGGAAGCTTGGAGGCTTAGGGAAGATGGGGGGGGGGGTGAAGTAACGATTAATTAAAATGTTGCAACTTTAGTGTAGTTATTCAGAGTCATGTAAAATAAGAAGAACCCACTAAAAGGTAATGTTTCAGCACATTTAACTAACAGAAATAAACTTCTGTTATTGCATTACGGTGTAAAGCAAAGTTGGATTTCATTTTTCCATTTAAATTTGAAGTATAGGGAAGAGAGAAAAGTAAAAAACATATCAAAACAAAATTCCTTTCTTTTATAATTTTTTTAAAATAGTAAGGTAAATATGGTTCCTTTGTCTTTGGTGTTGAGGCTCTGTGTTTTCTCATCCATTAATCATAGGGTTAAAAATAAGGGGCCTTGTCACTTGTACGTTTACTCCTCATTTTATTAAAGTAGTATTTTTTTCTGTCTACAAACTTCTTAGGTTAATTTAGTATTTAATACCTCTTAAGAAAAACTTTTTTCCCAAAATATGTCACTCACTGCATTGATGTTGGCAGGCATATAAGTGCCTAAGTTGAGGTTTGATTGGCTTCTCAGCAACACAAAAGATTTGACTAAGAAAATTCTATATCTCTTTTGGTCTAAGGTCAAATACATGCCTAGTTTGCTTTAGTAGGCCCATTGTGATGGGATTCATAACCAATTTTTTTCCTACAATACAAAAGCTAGAGAAAAATGCTTTCTTTGATTACAAAAGCATGGATAGACTTTCCCTCTATAGATGTGTTGCATGGATAACAGGAGAAAGATAACATGGATCAAGGTTATTCGTTTCAGTAGTGTTCATTCAGAATATCAGAAACTATCTAATGCATAGCAACAGATGATGAGGTCACAAAGTCAAAGTGTAACCAAGCAAAGGAAGGATCTGCAGCTGTACAAGGATAAAAGCCCTTATGAATGGATAAATAATAATCACTAAGATATAATAAAATGCTATATGAAAAGCAACTGCAGAATATTGTGTAATAAGTGCCCATTATCACCCAAAATCGGGGAAAAGAATGGATGTGAGTGGCTGCTCTAAACACCTAACTACAGTTACTGCTGGGGAGGGGAACAAGTTAACTGCAGAGGGGTGCATGGGAGGACTTTTTCCATATATCCACTAAACAGTGTTAATATATGACCAAATGAACAAAACCCAGCAATGATAGAAGAATGATACTGGGAGAGGTGCATATTTCTTTGTTAGACCTACTTGGCTTCAAGCTCCTTCTGATGTCCATTGCTTGTCCACCTTAAATTCAAAGCAGTTGCCAACCCCAGGCCTTACCTATTTGGCAGAGGAGGCTACTCACTCCAGACCTCAGTGAGCAATGAAACCCTTCTTGGCTCAGCTATTCAATGGCCTGCTTGCTGGTTCAGCATCATGACTTCATTCTCAAGCATAAAGTAGCAGTAAAGGATTTTACCATCCAAGGAGCAAGAGAAAACTAGTCTATCTCCACAGACACTTCCACCAAAATAAAGCTGCCACTGTGACAAGACTAAGTGTTAATGATCTTCCTGGACACATAAGTGCATCTGTTAAATGTCAAGGATAAAGTCCATGAAGTACAGGAACACAATTATTATTATCATGATTGCTAGGTCATGTTCCTTGGTTTTATGGCCACCCTGTATATTTATCGTTTTCCATCCCCTTCCCTGGTAGACATAATTTATCCTTATCAGCTAGACATCAGAAGTTAGTAAAACTTCCCTCTTTTATGAGAAAAGAAAACAAAAATATAAAAAAGAACCTTATTTGGAATGGAAATATCCCCGCTGCATTGTCAGCAATGAGTGGGATACTATTTATTACCAAGCAGCTAAATTTATCATCCTTGAAGAATGCTGAGAAAGGAAGAAATGCCTTCCTGGGTGGTTAAAGGATGTGTGGGTTCTGAGAACAGCCTGGAAAGCTGTCGATGCCTAAGAGGCAGAAGTTACGCGCATGGTATTTGTGGTGGACTGTGGGCACACGAAATCAATAATGTCTCTCTGCAAGAAGGGCCCTGAATTCTTCTCAGAGAGTAAAAATGGCCATTCAGGGCTTGAGGATCTGACTATGACACATGTGATCATTAAACATGATCATCAGAATGTGAACACAATAGTCAAAGTCCATATTCTTTCTGTGCACAGAAATCGAATCTAATCCAACCCATGGGACAAACTGAGCTTTTTCATATTTATATAAATTCAATCACTGGTTCTTCATGAATTTTAGGTGAATGAAGATTGTAAAGCCCAGTTACCAAAAAGGTTTTTATTAAGAGACTAGTCTTTGGCATTATAAAACCATTAATCTTCATTAAATGCATCGATTAATCTTTGCAACTAGATGTGAAATTCTTCCAAATTTCTTCAAAGTTAGTGATAAACTGGAACGATTTCATTAATGACCTACCATGTGGGACATGGAGAAGCTAATAGTGACAAGAGAGGCAAAAGCATAGGAGATGTCTAGTCTTTCCTAAGGCCATTTTGGTTTGCCACAGTAGGACGTGTAAGACTTCTCATCTCTATCTGATATACGCTTGAGATTTACCACCCTTAGATCTAAGGATCTAAGCCAAGCAGAGTGGTGGGTTACTTCTGATCAGAGCTAACCACCATTCCCCTCATTCAACAACCACAGCCAGAGCTACGTACACTCCTCACTCTCTACTGCAGCATAATTGCCCACTTCTTTGAAGCTGATGTTTCCCAGGTGGAGAACCCCTGCCACTATCTGCAACACCAGCGTTTGCTCTTCTGCGAAGATCCCAATCACATTCATGGCGTGCTGAAAGAGAAAAGAGAAATTATCCAGACAAGCTGGTCACCAACTTCATAAGCATATAATCAAGAAGCACGAACTGACTTGAAGAGTTACAGTAGACATGGTTAGCTTGTGATGGCAGTGGAAAGTCCCCAAACAACGTGATCACTGACCAGTGTTCTTGCACACATTCTTCTTAGAAGTCCTGTTGGAAGGGCAGTTCTATCTTTAAACACAGCATTCCATACTCCAGGAATAAGGGAAGGAGGGCTCCAGAGGAAAGACTCTCAGGGGAGTGGCAGCTGGGCACAAGTCCCCAGGGCCAGCCTCTTCCTGGGGTTGCCAACTCACCCCTCCAAGGGCACTGCTGCCTCCCTTGCCAGCCACTCCCACTAGAATCAAGAGATCATTCCCTTCGGGGAGGAATGAGAACAGATTATACTTGCAAAGGAATTTTAACTGAAAATCTCCAGGAAATCAAAGCACCATTAAAAAGCCTAGTTTCTGGTGTCCATCAAATTCTATGAAAGACAGATGCACCGTATGCATATTGGATATCCAAACTCTGAGAGAGCTCTACTCTAAGACCAGTGTGCAGGCCTTCAGACCAATTGTGAAGGCCATCAGCAAAAAAGTGTGCATGTAAGTGAACTGCCCACAATAGGTTTTGCCTGATTATCAGAGCTCCTACAGAGGGACAAGGATGAACTTACTTTTTTACCCATTTCAAATCATTAGGTGGTCCTCAGGCCACTGGGCACATGACCATTAAAAGTTGTTGAAAGATAGGTCTTAAGACAAGGCATGCTTACAGTGGCACAAAGTGGTAGATCACCTGCTCTCTGCTTTGGTGACCCTTACTGCCCTTTATGCCACCGGTGATGCCCAGGTTGGAGTGCAGATTTTGCCTGGTCATATGCAGGTACTTACCAGAGTTTCTTGGAACTCCCGCTTGTCATCGATGTCATCAACCTTGTATGACCCGGAAAGGCTCAGGTAGTAATAATAATCCATGCTAGTGATACCAAGGCTATGCTTTTGCTCCGCAGAGGCCCCCTCGATGAGCTGCATGCAGTGACAGAACATGACATGTACTATGATGTGGCCCACGAGGCACCCACAGTGACCCCACAGTTCCTGCTGCCAACATCACTGAGCCCAGGCAGAAAGGACTTTCTGCCCTGCTTTCTCAATATGAAGGGACTTGTGAATAAGTTATTTACTTGTAGTCCCAAACCATCTCTGCAAATTCTTTTTGGTACTGGGATTTAACCCAAGGTGCTTTACCACTGAGCCATATCCCCAAACCTTTTTCTTTTTTTTTTTTTTATTAGCTACACATGACATTACAATGATCTTGGCAATTCAAATCTTGATACATTTGAATAATTGGGGTATAATTTCTCATTTTTCTGATTGTACAGATTGCAGAATCACACTGGTCATAGAGTCACCTATATACATACAGCAGTCATAATGTCTATTCTATTCTGCTGCCCTTCCTATCCCCCTACTCCTCCCCTCCCCTCCCATCATTTCTCTCTATCCAATCTAATGTGACACGCTTTTTTTTTCTTTTTCTCCTCACAACATCATACATGTATTCTGTACAACGATGAGGGTCTCCTTCCATCTTCGGTGCAATTCCCCTTCTCCCTCCTTTTCCCTCCCACCTCTCATCCCTATTTAGTGGTAGTCTTCTTCTCATGCTCTTCCTCCCTCTCCCATTTTGAATCATCCCCCTTATATCAGAGAAGACATTCGGCATTTGTTTTTTAGGGATTGGCTAACATCACTTAGCATAATCTGCTCTAATGCCATCCATTTCCCTGCTAAATGCCATCCTTTTTATTTTTTGAGATAGGGTCTTGCTAAATTCCTTAGGATATAAGTTGCTGAGGCTGGCCTCAAACTTTTGATCCTCTTGCCTCAGCCGCCAAGTCGCTGGGATTATACAGGCATGCACCACTGCAGGCTTGCGGCAAATTTTAATTCTTAATTCTGATAAAACCTGTAACAGCTGAGGATCTTCTCTTGTCCAGTGAAAAAAATTGTACTGCTACAGTCGTGATCCTTTGAAAGAGTAGAAAGCAAAACAGATTGCAACCACTAAATTCCTGCCTGAGTTGCTTCTGAATTTTTAAAGTGGAACTGGATCCTCCTTCCTTCTCCCTACAGGGTGCATACTGAAAAACATGGAGCTCCTGCTCTATGGTACTCTGATCACTGACTGTCCTTTGGCTTCTTGTTCCAGCACTGATGTCTGCCTTAACTCTGAGCTCCAAACAATGGTGTGTTGGAAAAGGTTTAACGATCAACTCCTGGGAGGAAAAAACCATTTACATGCAGTGTTTGCCCGATATTCATGGTTGAAATTAGTCCCGATAGGAGCATACCTATCAAAGAAATGTCACAAAAAAGGTGGGAAGAAATGCATACATCCTGTGCAAGCCATTTCCAGGACACCATGGCATGAACCCAACAAACAATATTGAGATGATGGAAAGTTTGCCCCCTGACCCATGCTGGGGGTCAAACCCAGGGCCTCAATGCAATGTAAGCAACATTCAGAAAAACAGAGAGCTCCTAACTAGCTTCTCCATCTCTGTCAAGTTCCTCATGCGGTCTTAGCTCCTCTGTAGCAAATAGGTGGCCTCAGCGGCATTATTGAAAATTCCAGGACAACCTGCGACATCAGGTTCCCTTTGTTGTGTTTTTTTTTTTTCCCTGTCTACTGAAAATGTTTGGTGACACTCCTTTCTTTCCCTACTCCCCCTGTAGTGACACCCCCCTCCACAGAAAATCTTAATTAAGCTTCTCCAGAAATCTTTACTATAATTGATTGTAGAACTATCAGCAAAATAATTTCTACAAGAGAGTTCAATGTAGTTAAACTTCCTATTTCCTGTTGCTCTATCTTACTTCACCAGCCAGAAAGAGATCAGCACTTCAGGTGCTAGTTTTTCACAAATATTTATGGACTATCTAATATAAATAACAACATATATAATAGTTGGTAGAAGTGTGTTTGCAAATGCAGAGTGTGATAAGAAAGACAGGTCCATTAACAAGGCCTCTGGTCTTGAGCTGAGCTTCACAGACATGTTTACATTTCAACGATAAGAGAAGAGGTTACTAATGGGGCTCCAAGGTAACAGATGGCTGCGGGGAGGGAAGAAAGGGGAGAAGAAGCTCTCCCCTTCTCAGGTGTTGTCCTTGAAGGGTTAACTTGCCCAGAACAGTGGAAGAAAAAGCTGTTTTTATGTGAACTTCTGCAGACTGTGAACTTCTGAGCCCCTCCCCTTACATGGTGGGTATAAAGTTCTGAAACTGCCTTAACTTAGGGTTCAGGGGGGTTACTTGATTACAGTGAAAGCTATAACCTCTGAACCTGTCTGCAGCCAAATAAACCTGCTTCCTGTTTCCTATTTGGTGTCCTGCCTCATCTGTCCTTTATTCCACCCCCACCTGCAACAAAGAAGGTTCCTCAGCTCTTTCAAACTTCTCCCTTCGTATCCCATAGTCTTTCTCACTAGTAACTTCCAACTTCCCTTTCTCCAACTCTCCTATCTACAAACATGGGGCTCTTTACCTTTGTTAAAAGCTTTTCTTTGACTCTGAACTTCCTCAGGGTGCATAATCTACTTCCTCTCTGATTTAATTATTTCTGAATTTTTAAAGTGGAGCTGGCCTCCCCACTCTTCTCACTACAGGGTACATACTGAAAAACTTGTAGCTACATTTCACCATCTTTCCTCACCACTATGGCAAAATTCCTCTCCTGCCCATTTTCCAGTAGCTAAGCCAATTCTTAGTCCTCAGATCCCTGGCCAGCCCCATTCCCCTCCAGAGCACAGAGCATTAGAACCGGGGTGGCCCATCCCCCTGAGACTTCCCTGGCTTTGGGGACACATCCGGATCCTGGGCTTCCTTGTTTTCCTCTCTCTACCTTCATGTCTCTCATCTGTGGAGGACCCAGGCATCTCTGGGTCCTGCATGGGCAATATTTTTCTCTCCACACTTACTCCCATGGAGTTTCATCTATTTCACATCTTTGAGGGTTACTGTTTGTCAAACTCTGGAACCCCCAAGCTCTCTGTTCCCAGCCTCTATTTTGGTACCCAACTTCCCTGATAGCTGCCACTCCTAGAAGTGGGTGGGGCCTGCATGTATTGAAAGGGATCCTGACATCCATTAAACACTTCTGTCTAGTGCTCGATAAATAACATATTGCTGGGTGTGATATGCACGACCATTTTCATTCATTCATAAATATTGCTTTGATTAATACAGTTACATGCATAAACTCAGAGAGGCTCTTGGTCATTTATGTACTTTTTCAACCAACAAACACCAACTAAAAGAATGATCTGCCATCATTAAAAACATCTTGTGGCCAGGCATGGTAGCAAACGCTAGTAATCCCAGCAGCTCAGAGGGCTGAGGCAGGAGGATTGCAAATTCAAAGCCAGCCTCAGCAACCACGAGGCACTAACCAGCTCAGTGAAACCCTGTCTCTAAATAAAATACAAAATAGGGCTGGGAATATGGCTCAGTGGTTGAATGCCCCTGAGTTCAATCCCTGGTACCAAAAAAAAAAAAAAAAAAAAACCATCTGTGCATTGAAGAGATTGTTAGTTACTCTCAAGGATTAATTTCCTTCTAATCCAGTGATCTTCAAACCCAAAACAAAACAGTTACCAGGCCTTTCTTCAAGAAAACTAATATGGATCCCTAATATAAAAACATTAATAAGTAAACCCAAACATTAATAATCGATAGGACATCATTATATTTTTAAATGCTTAAAAACATTTTAATATAGCTGAATCAGATGGTTGCTGAAGACTGGAACATGATTTTAAAAGCATCCTGTACACTGCTCTGACCCCAAACTGTCCCTGGCTTCCAATGGTCTGAAAGGAAACTTTCTGAGTTGGCATTAAAGATCAGTTCTCCTCTCCAACAGTCCACCTGCTGAAAAGTCTGCCCTGCAAGCTGGCTGAGGCATGGCTCATGAACTGGCTTTTACCTGCCTGGCTTTTGGTTCAGTTACCCAACTTCCCTGATAGCTGCCCTCTCCACTCTCTACCCACATTAACATTGCCCCTTTACCACCCTGGCCAAATCTCCCCACAAGAATTCCCATTTGGCAGAGAATCAAACACTCCTACTTCTGTTTTGAAGTTATGTCAACATTTTTTTGATTATTTAACTTTCAGGGAATTTGCCTTGTCACTCCAATTAGAATTTATTTCCCTTGATGGCAGGGACATTTTTACAATCCTGCATATGGTAGTAATGAAGTCTCTTCAGCTTGTTAAACTGTCTACACTTGAGGACGGAGAGAAAAAAATAAAATAAATATGTATTAATATGGAGGAAAAAGAAATGGGAAAGAAAAGATATAAAGGGAAACCTGGTAAAATATGTGAAAACTCCGCTCTCCAGGGTTCCTCATCACCACCCTAGATTTTTCCAGAAGGAAGTTGGAGATCTTTCCACCATCTGGTTCCCCACCTGGACTGAACTGGATTTCAAAGTATTTTCCCTGCAAGAAAGTTAGGGATTTCCTTTAATGGTTGGTAAACAAAAACATAATGCTGCAAATAGGTTTTGAATACAGTATATAATTCAAGGAAATTCATAAATGAGAGACATGTTCTGAATTATTCCTAATTCTGGCCTAGACTTCCTCAATTTTTCATATCAAACAATAACCTGAGCTTCTGTCCAATCACACAATTCTGCATTCAGAGAGAATCAATCCTTCCAACCAGACTAAATAAGGATATGCTATATTCCCTGCCCATTTTCCTCCAGTAGTTACTTGCCTGCTCAACCAAAAGGTATAAAGAATGGGCCAGAAAATCCCTTGGTACACTTAATCTAACAACAGTGAACTCTGCCAATGTCTTTCAGAGGAAGTGAATTTCCCCTCTGGCAGGAGGTGAGGGGGAAAGGATGTGTACAGCCCATCTATACTTTTCCCATCCTTCCAGCGAGATTATATGAAATTTTGTAATCAGATAAATAGTAAATGATGAGTTTTTGTTTTATTTTGTCCTGCTCCCTAAGGAAGGCAAAGGAATGGATGAAGGATAGCTAGAGGGTTGAATCTCATAGATTCCACTTTTATGAGGCAGGTTAAGAATGACAACTAGGGAAAAAAAGGTCAAGTGGAAAATATGTTCACATTTTCTTTCTTATTCTATCACCTAGAAACTTCAGGATAAAACAACCCAGGCACTGAACCAAAAGATATGAGAGATAAACAAAGGAGCAAATATTCTGAATAATCCTGGGGAACAAGGAAAGTTGAAGGTGAGCCTGATTGACATAATCCACCAGGGAACTTGACAATGATTGCATGAGAACATGGTGAAGCTTCTCTTGGAAACAGAAACTTCCTTCCAAAATAAAGAGTAAAAAAGAAATTGTTTTTCTCTGAATTTCCCACTATTTATTTAAAAATGGCCCAGTATCAGCCTCACAGATGGCTCCTCACGTGCTTTAGTGCCAGACATAATCTATGGTGAAATAAGATGCGAAATCTATATAAATCAGGGCTATCGGGTAAGCATTCGTTTCTTTGTAAATGTGGCTTTCTGTCAAGGGGATTTTATTCCTGTTCTCTAATCTACCACCTCAGGAGACACTCAGACAGAAAAATGTGGAAATGGGCATTCAGAACAATGCATGGATTGACATTTTTGTAACCTTGGGTACATAAGCCAGTGAGGAGGCACTCTGTGAGGCCAGGTCCAGTCACTTCTGAACCCATAAAGTGAATGCATAAAGCCAGAGAGGCTGGGTATGCAGTCAGCTCACTCTGACAGGGGAGGAAGCTCCTCTCCATGCACCCAGTCAGTCCAAGGATCTGCTCCTTTCACAGACCAAGCTCTGAGGAACAAAATCATTGCTGGTGGGCAGTGATCTCTGAGATACCTATTGATTCCATTCATTTCTTGTCTGGAAAAGAAGGCCTTTTCTCTAGGGAATAAGCAAAACTCCTCAGGAACCAAATCCACCACTTTCATCAATTTTTATTTCTTTAGTAAGACAACTGCTTCTGAAATTATCTTGTTTGCATCCTTGAGGCTCAAAAATAACTTGAGTCAGAGGGTA
This sequence comes from Urocitellus parryii, assembly GCF_045843805.1. Classification (NCBI taxonomy): domain Eukaryota; kingdom Metazoa; phylum Chordata; class Mammalia; order Rodentia; family Sciuridae; genus Urocitellus; species Urocitellus parryii. The sequence goes on from NC_135536.1 coordinate 104,417,271, forward strand.
AATTTGAGCTCGATAACATGCTGCTTTAGAAAATAAAGGAAAAAAAGAAAAGAAAAAAAAAAAGAAAAAAAGAAAATAAAGGAAAGATCGACAAGGTGGCTTCCTGATGATATGTGAAATGCTCTGATTTCCTTTGGGACCTAGGACGTAAGTGAGGAACATCAACATCATCAATTAGGCAAATTTCTCTGAAACAGGGGTGAGACTTACAAATCTGCTGGAGTTGTTGTTGCGGACGGTCTTGGCATTCCCAAAGGCCTCCAGCAGCGGATTGGACTGCAGGATGATGTCCTTCACATGCTGTCACAGCAAACAGACCACAGGTTAAGGAGGTGCAGACATCTGCCACACATGTGAAGCCGAACTTTCCCTAATGTCCTAGTTTCTGAATGCTGTAAGGAGAGAAGCCCCAAGTCATGTGTCCCTGGGAATTTCTTGAGAATCTATTCTTTCATGGCAACAGATCTGACCCCGTATGTGCGACTGGGTCTCCCAACTCCCTTGGCTTGATGCAGGATCCCCAGGAGCCAGGTTGCCACTAATAAAGCAGAATCCACAAATGTTCCTGATCTGGACCTCTACCCAGTGTGGCTACAGCTTCACTCTGCACTTCTGAGTATGCCAGGAGTCACAGCAAGTAAGAAAGTGAAGCAACAAGGGGCATCTCCTTGCTGTGGTGATTAGTTTTTCTGATCATGGCCCTTCCCAGCTCCTCCCCTGCTCAACTACAAGCAAGAGTTACCTTAAGGGAAAATTAATTAGTATCTCCTCAAAATTTTAGAAATATAATCTGGTGTTCCTCAAACTTTAATGTGCATGAATCATCTGTGGATTTTGTGAAAATGCAGATGTGGATTTAGCAGGTTTGGGGCATGATCCAAGAACCTGCATTTCTCACCAGCTCCCTGGTGCTGCTGGTTTTGCCAGCCTGGATCCACACTTGGGCCAATGCTGGATTTTGTGTAATAAGTCCTAGTCTCCTAGAAGGGAAGAACTTGGTTTTCAAAACACCCAAGTTCTATGCCAGACTTAAAAGTGTGCAAAACACACCACGGACATAAGACAGTTCAATAGATAGGATTTGATGCTGGAGAGGTCTTTCAACAATGAGTCATTCCTTGTACTTCTAATTATTCACATGCTATGGTTAAACATGTTCCAGAAATAACAAGTCTTCTGGCTTATGCTCTTTAGCTACTGACTAATTCTAAGCCAAGAGCTCTGTATCACTGTCCTCATAGGAAAACAGGAAGAGAAAAATCAACATTAACCGTCTGCAATCCGACCACTAGGTCATGGGCTGTGGCAAACAGGACTAAATAAGGCACTCACGACTAATCGACCATATAACAGCCAAAGTGCTCCCTCGGCACCCATCAGAATATTCAGAAGATTAGGTATCTCAAGAAATGAGGACTGGTTCCGTCCAACTTTGGAATCATTGATAGCAATGGCACCAAGAGCAAATTCTGGGTGGTCCCTCCATGGGGTCAAACTCAGAAAAATATTTCCAATCTGTCTAGTCCTTAAAAACTCGTGAATTATTATAAAAATTTGTTTTTCTTTGTAAAATAAATTTTGAGTTTATGGATCTTCTGTCTTCTGTTTGCTGGCTAGATGTGACTACACCACTCAAAGCTCTCAGCTCCTCTTAGGAAAGGAATGAGTGGAAGGCTCTTCTAACTCTTCCCTTCTTTGATGAGAAGCTGTTGTTGTTTTTGTTGCTGCTGCTGTTACAATTGTTTGTTTTTGTTTGTTTTTTGTGGTGTTGGGGATTAAGGCAAGAGCTCAAGCCTCCAGGTCTAATCAGAGACTTTTAAAGTGAGTATGGTTTTGCATGTATGAACTTATGAACTATCAGTGATGTCCAACAGAATTGGAAGCATGTGACGAAGTTATCAAGGAAAAGAGAAAGAATAAATTAAAGAGCAGCCCACTTACAAAATAGCATTCTGATTCCTGTCTCCACCTTGGCCCTCTAAGGATAGAGTCATGTGAATAGAGAAAAGCAAGTGGACTGAACCACACCAGACTCACGGGTTGAAGGCTTGATTCCAAATACAGTGGTGTTAGAGGTGGGCTTTTTGAAAACGTTTAAATCATGAGGCTCTGATCCATTAATCCATTGATGAATTAATGATCTGAATGGATTACTGGGAGGTGAAGAAACTGCAGGAGGTGGGACCTAGTTGAAGAGAGTGGGTCCTTCTTGGGAGCATACACTTGGGAACTATTATCTTGTCCCTAAGACTTTTTTTTCTCTCTCTCTTTCTCTCTCTCTCTCTCTCTCTCTCTCTCTCTCTCTCTCTCTCTCTCTCTCCCCCTCGCCCCCCTCTCTCTCTGCTTTCTGGTTCCATGAGGTGAGCAGCTTTCCTCTGTTATGCCCTTCCACCATGATGCCCTGTCTTAACCTCAGGCCCAGAGCAATGGAGCCACTTGACTGAGGACTGAGCCTCTGAAACTGTCAATCAAAATAAATCTTTCTCCTAAAGTTGTTTTTTCTCCAGTATTTTGTTACAGTGATGAAAAACTGAACACAGTTGGTTTAAATAAAACATTTAAAAATTAATTTCATCGGTTTCATTTTACTTTTTGTAAATATGGCTACTTAGTAAACTTAGAATTATAGGCATTACTTGCATTCACCACCTACTGGACAGAGCTAACTGCTCTAGAGTTTCCTTTTTCTTCAGAGAAAGAGGCTCTACTGAGACCCTTTCAGTTTACATAAGAAAATATGGGCCTTAAAATTCTTAAGCTTTTTGATCTACTAGGTCATTTAAGTAGTAAATTAATAATCAGCAAACTAATAAAAATTAATTTATCTTTTTTTTTTAAAAAAAAGTCTACAGTTCACCATTGCAATAACATTCCTTATTAAATGATTCTGATTTTAAAAAATTAAACTTTAGAATTAATTCTACTTTGGAACAAGAATTATAATTTTGAAAAGCTCACCAGCACTGTGTGCAGTGAAGAGCACTATGCTTTGAGGCAGTCCCCTCTAGACCTTAGCCCCTGATATTGACGCATACTCGTTTTTCCTCATATTATATAGAAGGTTTGGAACCTTGCTTTTTGTAATTAATGAATATATCTTGGAGATCATTTCATAGCAGAACATGAAGTCTCATTTTTATGGCTGTATAAAAATCTAATATATGACAAACCACAAATTATTTCACTAGTTGCTTATAGATGAGCATTTGTTTCCAGTTTTCTGCATTACCAGAAAATGCCACATATAATTTTATATATGTATCATTTTGCATACCTTTCACCATAGCTGAAGTTAAATCAAGACATGCACAGTGGCTAATGCCTGTAATCCCTGTTACTTTGGAGGCTGAGGTGGAAGGATTGTAGGTTTGAGGTCAGCCTTGGCAACTTAGCTAGGCCCTGTCTCAAAAAAAGAAGAAATCATCTTAACAGAACTACTGAGTCAAAGGGAGCATGTGTATAAATTTGATAGATTTTTCTGAAATGCCCTCATGAAATAAAGTATACTGTACTAGTTCATGCTCCTGCCAGAGCAACACATGAGAATGACTATGTTCTCATGTTCTTGCCAAGAGAGTTTAAAACACTACAAGAATTTTGTCAATCTAGTAGGTAAAAATACAGGTTTTTTTTTTTTGTAGTTTTGTTTCTTATTATCATGACAATGAGCATATCTTCATGTTTGATTAGTAATTTATACTTCATTTTCTATGAGATATGGTTTGTTTATTTTCCTTTTGGACTGTTTTTATTGATTTGCAGAAGCTGGCATGTCTATCTCAAAATGATATTTCTTTACAGACTTCCTGTTTCTTGGTTATAGAACCTTTTCCATGTAAGAAAAATTCTTTTAAAAATAGCACATGTGATCTTTCACATTTCCAAATAACACAAGGTCTCAAAATGGGTCATTACCAACTCACCTGGACTTTGGGGCCTCCTCCAGACACTCTGGAGATATAACTCATGATGTATTTGGCAGCCACTGTCTTTCCAGCACCACTCTCACCACTGAGGAAAGAAAGACAAAAATGTCCACCCGTGAAGTAGATCATGACCAGCTCCTTCACCCACCCCAACAAATAAAAAGAAAACAAGTGACAAGAAATTCAGCAAAACTATGCACATTATGGGTCCTGAAAGGCAAACCATGGCAGGGTGAGGTCACCCTCATGGCTACGTGAGCAACATGAACATGACACTAATTAGAGTCTTGCTAATTACCATTCTGCACAGGATAGACACTTAAGCATTCTAACTACTCAATAATAGGGGGCATGATTAAGAAAATTAGGGAACATGAGAAGGATAGAATTCTGAAGAAATTATAATGGACATCCATTAAGCTTTCTGATCTACTAGGTCATAATGTAGCACCATTTAAGTAGTAAATTAATAATTAGCAAACTAATTAATAAAAAAACATGTAAACATGGGGGGAAGGGATAGGAAGTACTGTTAGATTCAAACTACATACAAAACATCCTTACAAAAATATGTTTAGGTAGTACAGTAATTCAAGCCTTGAATTCCAGCAACTCAGGAGGCTGAGGCAGGAAATCTCAAGTTTAAGGTCAATCTCATCATTTTAGCAAAGCCCTAAGCAATTCAGTGAGACCCTGTCTCAAAATAAAAAATAAGGCCTGGGGATATAGCTCAGTTGGTAGAGAGCCTCCTTGCCATGCACAAGGCCCTGGGTTTAATCCCCAGCACCACAAAAACAAACAAACAAACAAATAAAATTAAAAAAGGGCTGGGAATATAGCTCAGTGGTAAAGTGTCCCTGGGTTCAATTCCCAGTAAAATAGATAGATAATTTTTTTTTTTAATTAAAGGGCTGGGAGTGTAAAATGCTTGCCTAGTATGGGTGAAGCCCTGAATTTAATCCCCAACACCACAAAATAAATGGATAAAAATAAAATAATATATTTATGAAACAAGACTAGAAGTATTACAAAATATTAGCAGAAATTTGGGTCCTAGCCAGGAGACCATGGGAGACTTTTTCAGTTTATTATTCTCCAAACTTTTTGTAACAATATGTTACTTTTGTAATTAAAAAGAAAAAAGACAAAGTAGGCACTCTGAGATTTCAAACTGTGCCTTGAACAAGCTTCCTTATTTTAGAAGTTCTAAAATTAAATGATGAGGCAATATTAATCACATCCTGAGTAACAGACTACCTTCCGTTTGGTAGCCTAACTGCCTTTGTTAATAGTCTGCTCTTCAAAATCCCCGTTTTTTTTCCTTCAAAATCCCCTGAATTAATAATTCAAAAACATGATTAAGTCAGATTTCTCATTTTCCTATTGGTAGGCTTTGTGTTGCCATGATAGAATTATACCATATAAAATGTTGGAGGACTTCATATGAAAAACAAAACAAAACAAAACAGGCTGCTCCGAGTTCATAAGACAATATGGCTGTTTGTGCTTGGTGACAAGAATTTGGTGGTACACCACAATGTTCTCCTATGAACACCCCGCCTGATGAACTGTCATCAATTTCTGAGTTACCTGTGAGAAGAGGAAACTCTGACTAGGGTACACAATCAAGCAAGGTAATCCCTCAGCCCCAAGTGGAAACTGGAATCAATATTGAAATAATTTGATATCTCAAAGCCAAACAAAACAAAATTAAAATAGCCATTTCCCCAAAGTCAGAACTTTGTTGGATTTCTTTGAACTAATACATGGTATGTTTAAGAAGAAAGCTTAGGTGAGAAGCAAGGGAGCCATGTTCCACTTAGGACTTGTGACCTCTGAAGTACTGAATCCATCTATGCAATTCGTGTCAGGCCTGAGCTCCCAGGCTTCCTGGTCATGTGAACAGGGAAGCCAAACTGAAATTTCATAAGATACAATGTCAAGTAGAAACCCAGAATCTGGGATGAGGTGTCATGCTGTTCACAGAGGACATGCCTTCCCCATGAGGAAATTATTCCTTTAAATGGTCAACATAATCAAAAGATTTATATACTAGATACAGAGTCAATACATGCACTCTCTCTCTCATTTGAAGCTCAAGTTTTGTCAACAACAAAACTTCATTTTCTAAGCTATAACAAGGTAAACATTCAATATTGGAAAATCCAGGAGTACAAAGGCACAACCACCAGTGTAACATTACAGAGACATTTAAAATAATTATAAAGACTTCGAGGCAACAAAAAAGACAGTGTAGCTAAGGTTAAGTGGCAATCTGAGCAGAAGATTATGTATCTACAACATCTTTCTAACTAGGTAAAAGTAATGTGGGAAAAAACTGAAATGGAAAAAGAAAACAAATGATATTTCTGACTTTTCAAGAAGGCTGGTTGACAATTCTTTTTTTTTTTTCCCCTTGATGTGATTTCTCCTACTGTTCATATTGTTTTCTCTTTTTAGACAAACAATCACCCATGTATTTCAGATTTTTTAAAACAGCTTTTCCAGAAAAAAAGGGGGATCACTTCACAAGATAATCAATATGCATCAATTCCATTACATTATTATTAAACTTCCCTCATATCACTATGAGGAAACATTTTCTAGTTTACATTTTCCTTTGTTTTTTGCTCTATTTTGGTACTGGGGTGTGAACTCAGGGTGCTAAACCACTGAGCCACATCCTCAGGATTTTTTTTTTTTTTTAATTTTGAGACAAGCTCTCACTAAGTTGCTGAGGGCCTAACTAGGTTGCTGACGCTGGCTTTGAACTTGTGATCCTCTTGCCTCCAACAAGTGTTGTTTGTTTGTTTTCTTGTTTTATGGGGCTGGGAATTGAACCCAGGGACTTATGCATGTGAGGCTAGCACTCTACCCACTGAGCTATATCCCCAGCCCTCATAGAACAAGTTTTAAGAGAGAAAGAAAGAAACCCAGAAAAATCCTAGTAGAATTATAAAATAAAAGTATAGCTATTCACCCCGACACTGCCTTTAATATTATGATCAAACATGAAGTATGTATCTCTTTTGTTAGAGGCAAAAGAAAAGAGTAATGGAAAGTTAAATAACTATTCTCTTAAATTAACATAAGTATGTCAGGTCCAAAAAATAGGACATCTACGTTCCCAGTAACTGTGATCTTTTTCAGTAGATTTAAAATAATTAGCTCTGGCTGAACATTGATGTGCGGAATTTTTATTTCTTAGTTTCAATTTACAGATACTTAAGTTTCATTAATCACAGCTGGTAATTTGCTCAAACTATCATACAATGATGAGATGTTAGATAATTACCTGAATTTTATAGGATATGCAACAAGAATCATGCTGGCCTATAAGGCCTGGCCTATAAGGGAGGGCAAATGCTGTTTCTTCCCCTGGACTAAAACCCTAGTGAAAAGAAGGTGAAGTTATCAGGCAGATTATACAGAATAACACTGATTTATTTACTTTGCATCTCACAGCAATTAGAACAATTTGCAGCCTTTCCTGATTTAATTAGCTTTAGTGGACTTCTAAAGAAGACAAAACAAAACAAAACCAAGTCCAGAAATTAGGAAAATGTACCATGCTAAATTAATAGCTGGATTCAGGGAGTATGATTATTTCTTTGAGTCAGGTTAAACCTGATCAGCCTCTCAGAATCCTGGAGTATTTTAAAAATGCCCATGGTCAGGACCCTTCTCCAACCTGCTGAAAGTTAATTAAGAATAGTTTCTAGAAATAGGAATTTTTAACTAACACCCTCGTTTGGAATATACCTTGTTGGGAACCAGCCCAGCACTTTAAAACCAAATATAAGAAATATTAATTCAAGTAGAAAATAATGTTAATGTTTGTGCATGTTAGCTATAGAAATGGAAACATGCACTAAAATTACAAAGAAAAAGTGTTCTTGGAGAAAAAGCTATATAATAGTATATTAATAATTGGATGGAAGCACTATAATGGTTTATCTGAGTTAGAAGGTTATTCCTCACGTAGACACCAATAGTGTTTCCAATTCGTTTTGATTTATTCTAGCAAAAGTAAAAATAGGGCTGAGGCTGTGCCTCAGTGGTACAGTGCTTGCCTGGAACGCATGAGGCACTGGGTTCAATCCTCACCACCACACAAAAATAAAATAAAGGTATTATGTCCCCTGACATCAAAAATAATACATATTTTTTTTAAAAAGTAAAAATTTTTGTTTTCTTGTTGAAACGGCCCACCCTTCTTCCCACTACTGGAAACTCACCAGTCTACTCCCATCACTTCATTCCTGGTTTCAGAATACTTCTACTGGTTCTCCATCCTGGTAGCTACTGTTTCCTTGTAGCTGACTTAGTGTAACTGGAATGTGGCTTTTTTTGCACTTTAGAAAGGACAAAAACTTAAAGCAAAAATTCTGCGTGTACTTGTTCACCTTCTATGCATGTTCTAGGCCCCGCCACATGGTAAGCTGTGGTCACAGTGAGATATAGCTCTTGCCCAAGAGGAGCTCACTGCCTGATGGAGACTTTGAGTGTACACAGGCTATCCACAACATAATAGAGATGTGGGCATGGTTTTAAGGAGTACCAACAGGAGGCACGAGAGGAAAAGACAGAAAAATCCTACAAGCAGGGACACATCAGCATCAGCGAGCACTTGAAGCCCCAGGTCTTGGCCTCAACTACTCTTCATTAAAAGGAACCAGGGCTTCTTTGGAAAAATGGCCAATGCCAGGGCCAAAGTGGGGGAAATGCAAGGTGGGTCTGATATATATATAAAATTATGCCCCAAACTAAGGAAATGTCCAGCAACTGATGTGAACATATCAGGCACCTAAGAACCAGTTTGGTCAAATCAAGAGAAATAATAATACTGGATTATGATCTTTGGAATAAAATATAAGACCATAAATTCATATTGCTATAAAAAATGAATCAAACAACAAATGGGGACACAGGAAAGCTCTTTCTCATGATAGAACACTAACAAATGAGTGTGGAAGGAATGATGGGAAAAGACTGCCACACTTGGCTACCATCACACAGAAGACCAGTTTGGGCAGGAGTCTTCTGTGGATGGTGAGTGAGCCTAGTGGGTGGAGCTTTGAAGAGGAGCAGGATGTCGTCATAATCTCAGAAGACATCCCCACAAAATACTAACATCATAAAAGAAAAGCACAGTGAAGTTAGCCTGGAAGACGCCCACAGGTGACCGCGAGCACAGCACAGTTTGCCTGGCACTCCTGCCCAGAATGCAGGTGCAGAAACGCTGGACAGACCCAGGCTGAGGCCAACTTATGGACCTTCATGCCTAAGCACTCTGGAACTACAAAGGGCAGAAAACAGAAAACCCAGAGAATAAGATAGAAAGGTCAGCAAGGTGTGAGAAAAAGTAGGAGGATGGACATGCATCACGGGAGCCACAGGTGAGGAGATAGACAAGGCAAAGAGAAGCCCTACTGGACCTATTCTCCTCAGACCCTCTTTTTTTTGATATAAGAACATGATAGTTCTGAACTTGACTCTTTTTTTTAAAGGTATAACTGCAAGGATAGATAAAAAGGAATAGTTTTTTTTTTTAATTTTTTTTTTTTTTAGTTATAGTTGTTCACAGTACCTTTGTTTTATTTATTTATTTTTATGTGGTACGGAGGCTCGAACCCAGCCCCTCACACGTGCTAGGCAAGCACTCTGCAGCTGAGCCACAACCCCAGCCCCCCAAAAGGAATAGTTTTTTTAAGATAGTCTTTTTTAAATTTTAGAGTTATAAAAGAAAAATAGTTGTGATTGAAAAATAATCTGGAAGATGAGAAATAACATCAATTCCAGGAAATATTTAAAAGGAACACTAAATATATGCAATAATTTGTAGCATGTATCCATTGAATGTTTAATGAGCACCAAGGGCTGTTGTCAGTGCTTTACGTATATCAATCATCTTGTCCAAATACCGCCCCCTCCAAAGTGGGTACTATTATTATTTCCATTCATAAGCAACTTGCTCAAGGACACTTAGCTAGCGAGTGGCAGAGTGCTATGGTTTGAATGTACCCCAAGATCCACTGTAGAATCCTAATTCTCAATGGGGCAGTATTGGGAGGTGGGCCCTAGTGGGGTTGGGGCTGGAGCCCTCATTAATAGATTGATGTTTTTCTCAGGTGCTATAAAGCAAGATTGGTTCCCGTGCTCCCTCTCTTATTTGCCCTCCCACTCTTTCCATGTATTTTCATGAGTTGAAGCAACACAAGGGCTTCAACAGAAGCCACTGCCAAAACTATCATCATGCTCTTAAACTTCCAGGCCTCCAGAACCAGGAGCCAAAATCTACTCAGGTACTCAGTCTCAGGTATTTCTGTCACCACAACAGAAAACAGCAAAAATACAAAGCTAGGAAAGGACTTAGGCAGTCTTGCCCTGAAGCCTGAGCTACGCTGCTTCAGATGAGCATGAATATTTAAAATCCTCCCACAGCTTGGATAGTCAATTAAAACCATCAATGTTTCCTAAGTAACTGTGTGAATCGCACAGTTCATAGTATCATCAAACTTTTAACGGCTCCTGAGTCTTCACTGATACACACCCATTTAGGCAAGCCTTCTGCCAGAAACATTTATTATCTCACACACAGTTGGAACAAACAAATAACAGCCTGCCTCACTGTGATCACAAGACAAGATAATGCTGTTAGAATGAGAAGCCACATCAAAGAATGTTCTGGGCAGCCCTCTCCAATGACTACTCACAGACTCTGTTCCTGGCAGCCCTATGGATCCGGGACTGAAGTCAATCGGAGGTGATACACCTCTGGGGGACTACAGGGTTGATGAGAGAGGGGTCCTCTATCAGACCTTGAAATCACATTCAAATATAAATCCTCAATACATGCTATTTTGTATAAAATTCAGAATCACACAGACATGTTGAAACTGCTGGGCAAATGATGCAGATTTATTCCTTAACGCATTGAAAAAAGTGTGACTAAGACAAAGAGCTGTCATTTTTTCCCACTCCCAGACAAACACCCAGCTAATTAGTGCTGTCAGGCAGACAAAATTCTCATCTAGTCTGCCAAGAAAATGGCCCCATGGCAATGCTCATCTAAGCCCAGCCTGATGCAATAGAAAGAACCCAATGTTTAGTCTGAAGACCAAGTGTAAGTTCCAGCTCAGTCACTTACTGCCTCTATAATTCTTCTCAGTGTTACTAGCAGACATTTTACATCACTCTTTAACAGTTTAATAATACTTTTCATGCACAGTTTCTTCATTATCTTTCTTTACATTCTTTTAGGGTATTAGTTCCCATTTTTCAGATCAAGTGACTGAGGCTTAGAGAATTTATCCCTTTAAACAGAACAGAATAGAGTCCACTCTGTGACTCACCCCAGAGATCTTTCCATTGTACCTCATGACTGTAGGTGGCAACAGATTATTACCAGCTAACCTAAAGCCTGTTTGCTCAAAAGAACAAAGAAAACTGGAAAGAGTGAACCAATAGAGTTGGGCTGCCCTGGCTAGGAACATAGTTTTGCCATATCTTTTGATATCTGCAGGGGTCCTAGAACCAATCCCCTGGGGAGATCAAGGGATGGCTGTATTTGCTTTGTATCCTTTAATTAAAGCATTTTTAATCTTTATGGCAAACTAGGTATTACTATTACCCTCTTTGCAGATCAACAAACTGAGTCTCAGAGGCAATGACACCTCCTCATAAAGCCCCCAGTTAGTCAGAGGTGGGAATTGACAGGGCCTCCCAAAGCCAGGCTAGGGGGACAGCGAGTCTTCAATCAATGCCGCTTAGGTCAACGAGACTGGGTGGACCAACAGAAACTCAAGAGTGACTTGAGCAGAGTCCCAATGCTAATAATAAAAAGTTCCTGAAGTACATCAAAGACAGGAAGACAGCTTGAGAATCTATGAGACACCTGATGGTGAAAGGGGAGGACAGGGCAGAGACACAAGCCAGACACCAGAAGTTTTGCCTTTCATCTTTACTACTGCAAATATTAGGATTCCAGTTCCAAAATATCTTTTGAAGCAGGTAGGTCAGAAATCTTAGATCTAATAATGACAACAATCTCCTTTTTCTCTATCAAAATTCTCATATTCAACCAGTCAGTAAATCCTATTGATGAACCTTCAAAATATCTCTCATGTCTTTATGCTTTTAAAAGCATTCAGCATCTATGCAAGACACAATATACAAAGACTTTGTGAACTATTGTTGGATACATTTAAAACAAAATGCCCTACTCATGAGGTGGGGTGGGGGGCTTCAGGATATTTGAAACAAATTAATAACTGATAAATATGATGCTTTCAAATTGACATCACAGTTTGTAAACATTCTAAGGTGGCAGGAGCTGGTTCAGGACCAAAGTAATAGGAATTCACTTTTGATGGCTGCAATAAAGCTACCACATAAATGTTCTCTGAGGCTCAGCGTGCCTCCAGAGAGGTCAGCTGGCAAGAGTTTCAGAAAGGTCTCTGGACACACTGCCAAGATCCTGTCCAGTGATGAAGAGATGATTAAGAATATGAGAAGCACTTACTACTTCTTTCCTTTTACCACTCCGTGACTATTTCATTAAATAGATTTACATAGTTGTCTTTAATATCCTCAAATATCATATATGTGGTTCTCTTACACAAATCCAAATTCTGGATTTTAGAGAACAGAAGATTAATGAGCTAAGCAGATATGGGCTGTTTGTCCACTGGGTGCACAGATATCTACCAAGTCTTAAGGTGCATCATGTTTTTTAATGATGCTAATATATTTACATAACTGCTGTTTCCATGTTGGCACGGCCCGGAGTCCACATTCACTTGCTCATCCATTTATTCCTTCACAGGCTTACTGAATGTCATACACCTTCCCTTTCCAACTCAGATCAGTCCATACCACAGCACGAGATTTCTGTATTCCCTCAAGATCCTATCTACTCTGGCCCAATAGACTGACCTTTAGTATCATGTCCCTGCTCAGAGACCTTCAAGACATCACCAAGACCTACAAACTTATGTGCAGGTCACCAGCTTGTCCTTCAGGGGGACCTGCCACAAATCAACCTTATATTCCCAAGTCAACCAATCCTGCACGACCATACAAATGCTATGTGGCCACAGTCCAGAAACTGACCATAGGGAAACATGAAAAGAAATGGGAGACTGAACTCTGACTCCCACACATACTCAGGAAAGTGGTCCAGGTATGGCTATCTGGTATGGTAATGCATCTTCACTTCCCAGTAAGATACCACAATCAACACATCGATAAGGACATGTTTGTTTATTTAAGTCAGTCTAAATGTTGATTGTCCTCCAATTCATGACACACACAATTGCCAGTCTCCTGGTTATGCAGAAAGAACATCAAGGCCAACATACAAAGGGCTGAGTTTAGAAAAGCACAGAATAACTACCCTCATTTAATATCCTAACTTCTGTCTCAGGGTATATGGCAGTTATTAACATCTCCACTAAAACATGGGACATTTGAGACACAGAAGCAGCACCTACCAGGAGGACATAGAGAAAATGTATAAAGTTTGAAGTCACACAGGGCTAAGCTCAAATAGGCTGTGCCATTTACTGGTTTGGCCATCTTGGAATTCTCTTAAGACTGATTTTCTGGGTTAACTTTGAGAAAGAGTAATGCTATTACAGTGAGGATTATGAAAAATAACCTATACGGAGAGCACCAGCAGAGGGCAGACACTCGGGGAGTACACGTTGCTTGGCTTAAAGGTGCTAAACAGAGGAGACCTGGAATCAGGATTTCAAGAGCCTGAGCCCAGAATCAACTAAAGTAACTTGGGAGCTTGAGAAAAGATACAGATGCCCTAGGCCCCCCACAAATCAGTTCAAACAACCTCTAGAGGTGGCGCCTAGATTATCTGTATAGCCACGGAGCTAATAAGGAATTTAGAAATTGGTTAAAGAAATCTAAGTTATCTCTGGAAAGTCAAATTAGTGAACACAAGGTGTAGTGGATGAAGTCAGCACCTAGAGAGGCCATCTCTCTGACCTGTCTGCCAGCATATCATGAAGGAAGACCTCGGAACATCTGTGGCCAATCCTAGGTACTTTCTCCTGAAGAGAGTTGAACCTAATGGCTGGCAGCGGTTGGTAGGACAGTACAGGACAACAGTAGGGGCTTCATCTACATAGAGTCAGGCAGGAAAATAAAAGCAGAAAGGGAAGGTTTTTCTCCAAGTAAAATGGCTACTCTGAGGAGTAGACCAGCACCCAACATTTCCAGGTGGAGTTAAGTGCCATCAGGCCAATCGTCCCTTCCCTCTCAATTCAACCCTCCGTTCAGCCTTCTATGTCTGTTGTCCATGTCTCTTCTCATGGACTCTGTTCCAGAACGAATAACCAGCATCCACAGGCAGGATTCTCCCTACCTCATGACAAACTGGGGTCAGATTCACACTGGTTTGTGGGTCTGGATGACCGGCTTGGTCAGACTACCTTGGGCTGCCCTACTCCGGCCATTTTCACAAATCGAGCTGGATGGCATTCATGACTCAAGACCAAAGCTTCAGTGGAAACTAGTGCCATCTTCTTCCTTGATTACTTTCTTTTAAAATTCAATTTGTTACACTGATTTCTAATCCAGAAACAGTCAGCTGCCTGTCCATCCTGTCACTGTGCTCACTGCTTTAAAACCAGAGTAAGGTTGTGAGGAAACTGGCAGTACTAACTGTATGGGCTGTGGTATCCCATCCACACTCACTTACACAGTCACGCCAGGAAAGTTAAGGAAGTGAAGGTCTATAAGAATGCCATGGAAATTATATCACTATTCACTTTTTTTTTTAATATTCGAAATAATGCTGCTCAAATTCTGACTCTGTCTAGCCATGGCAGAGTCCCTTAGCACAGGAGAAGACTTTTCTTGCAGCTCTCATGAAAATGGGTTCAGTTTTGTCAGCACAATGATGCAGACTGTAATCCCAGAGGCTCAGGAGGCTGAGGCAGGAGGATCAGCCTCAGCAATTTAGCAAGTTTGAGGTCAGCTTCAGCAATTTAGCAAGGCCCATACAACTTAATGAGACCCTGTCTCAAAATAAAAAAATGAAAATTATAAAGGCTGGAGATGCTCAGTGGTTAAGTGCCCCTGGGTTCAATTCCCTGTGTCAAAAAAAGAAAAGAAAAAAGGGTTCAGTTTGTTTTCTGATCATACATTTATTTAGGCAGGCAACATTAGATCCTGCCTCTGGCAGACCAAGCACCCAGCTCATTCAGCACTATGGCTACAAACCGGAGTCTCTCTATAGGACGTTTCTCTGTCTTCCCTCTCTATTAGCATTATTTGGAAGAAAGAATTCCAAAGCCAGGAAACTTCAGAATTCATCTGTTCAATCAGTTTATTAACAGACAAAGAAAATGAGGCCCAAAGCAGTGTTGGGTGTGCTGCCTGGGGTCAGAAAACTGGTGAGAATAATCACCAGCCACATGCCAGAAATTGAAAATCTACTTTCTCAACGCAAAGGAACCACGGTTTCTGTATATATATTAGTTGTTGATGGACCTTGATTTTATTCATTTATTTATAAGCAGTGCCTCACACATGCTAGGCAAATGCTCTACACAACTACAGCCCCTCTTGTATACTCTTGTAACTCAAGAGTGGTTGGGCTTTTGGCCTCTGTACCTGAGAAGTGACTTCCAGGCCCCTGTAATGTCTTGCCTGATAGATGTGTCTTTGATGGCCTGGGGGCCTGGACCAACTCGACAATGTAATATTTTGGAATATACCTCCAGAGGAAGTTGGAGATTAAAGGTACTGCCTGGACCTTTAGAAAGATCCAGAAATCAAAGGTCAACCATGCAGGAAAAATGTGATCAAGCTTAAATAAAAACTCTGGACACCAGAGACTTGCATGAGCTCCCCTGGTTGGCAATGGGTACTGTCACATATGGTAGTTGAAAGAGAAACACATCCGTGACTCCATGAGAAGGCATGACAGGAAACCTCACATTTGGTCCCTCTCAGACCTCACTCTTTGTGTCATTTCTTTTGTCCAGTTCTGATTTGCATTCTGTTGCAATAATAAAACTGCAATCCTAAATATAGGGTTGTCTGAGTTCTGTGAGTGGCTCTAGTGAATTACTAAACCTGAGGGTGCGGTGGGAATTTGTAGCCAGCTGATCAGAAGGGAGGGTGAGGAGGACTGAGCCCTTCACCTGAGTTTTGCTTAACTCTAAGGAGTTTCTGAAGCTCCCTCTTCTACCATCTCCTAAATTAACTGCAGCCACCTTAACAGAAACCCTTGGGAGCAGTTCCTTGAAGTCCCTGCCACCTGAACAGCTGGAAAAAAGGACCCTGGAAGCAGGGCATTTGCCCACTTCAGTGCCTGTGTATCCCACAGTGAGAGGCAGCGGGGGATCTGAGCACGGAAAAAATCGTGGGCCAGGCAAGCCCATTCCCTCCCTTCCCATCCCAGCACACCCCCAGAAGAGGAAAAGACTGAGGAAGGAGAAAGGGCACAAAGTTCTATAACAAACTCATCCAGACTCTCGATAAGTTCAGTTAGGAAAACACCTCCCACCTCTCTAGTGACCAGAGACCTCAACTCAGTGTCCCCCAAAAGCACTTTCTACTTAGCAACCCAAGTCTCCTGGTACTCCAGTATGCCTCCTCAACAGGAATAACCTGCATCTAATCAAGCATTTGGGTCTAACTTCTAATTTATAGAAGAATCAGTTACAGGAGTAAATACAATGAGACCATGTGAAAACAATTAGACACCTCCAGGAGGTGTCTGTAGGAAAACTGGCTGGTCTCTCCAAAAAAATAAATGTCAAAGGGGCCCCCTGGGCTTTCTGCTATGGTAGGGGGCCTGTTTAGCATGCACAAGAACTTGCATTCAACCCCAGCAATAGCAGTGAAAAACTCTGTCATTAAAAAAAAAAAAAGTCATGAAAAAAAAAAAGTAGCAGTAGGGGAACTGTGGCAGGATAAAAATAAACCTTTAACATTCATAACCAAATGCACCCAACCTTCCTTGGTTTGCATAAGCCAGCAGGGAAGATAATGTTTGCAGCAATGTGAATATAGACTGCTGTGTTTTAGATGATATTGAATATCCTTCTTTTTCAGAGATGTAAGTGGAAATATTTAGGGGCAAAATGTTATGAAGTCTGTATTTACCTTGAAATACTTGAGATCCGTATTTACCTTGAACTGCTTCAGTGCTCGTGTTTTGTAGCTTCGATTTTGGAGCCATGTAAATGGCTTTTACATAATTACAAAACAAAATTCAACTTAAAAAGGTTAAACCACTAAAGTGAAAAACGGAATCAAGGTTAGGTTGATGTGCAAATGACAAAGAAAAGGAATGTTCTACGTGAGTTTAAAAACCCAATATTTTAACTTTAAATATGGGGAACTTGGACAAAAAGAACAAAAAAACTTAAAAATGAATTCAGTATTGCTATAATAGTATTAGGATTGTTATTTTAAAGCATTAGCAAAATTACTTATTTGCTTTATCCTACTATATGTATATAAAAACAAAGACAGTATAAAGTAGTTGTGTTAATATCATCAGGATCAAGATTTTTGACCCAAGAGAAATGAGTTACAAATATAGAAATTGAAGAAATGTTCAAACTCTACCATCTTCAAAATAAACTGGTAAGAGCACTATGAACTCATACTTCATTGTTCTCTTTATAAATGTCTGTACCCTAGCTTGTCTTCTGACAACTAGAAGTACCAACAACACAGGGTATCGAGAATTCTAGGTGCCCAGATTAGTGGTTTCTAAATACCATGTCCCACTAAAATGAATCAGGAACTTTTGGAGAAGTGGCTGATTCTTGTCTTGGGCAGGATGAGCTGGGAACATTTCAGACCCTGAAATCATCAGAGATCCCTAGGGACATGGCAAAAGGACATAAGAGCCAATGAAAGGGCTCTCACCGGTCAAGAATAGAATCATTTGAGCTTCCAAAAGAGTAACTGCAATATAATTAAGTAGGTAAAACATTTGAAATTCACTAGTTTGAAATGATACTGAAAATAAAAACACATTACCTTGGGAGGTTGCTAGGGCAACAATTCATTACTTTGAAAAGTGGTAAGTGAAGAAAACGAATCGAGCATTTTCTCGAGTTTCCCCATAAAGACTGCATTTGAAGGTGACCAAATAACTCCAACGAACACATGCAGAAGAATAATAGAATTGGAAAATAACTATTTTTTTTAACCACTAATAAGGAATAGTGGTGAAATGAGAATTAGCAATGGATGTATCCATTGAGAATCTGAACATCACATGAAGAGAGATCAACGGGAATTAAGTCCTCAGCATCCAATGAAGTGTTTTGGCCAAAAAACTGAATCTGAATCTGATCACACTTTTAGATCTAACTACCATTTTACAGGAAATCCGGGGAATGGTGGAATACTTAAGTGTCATCACAGGATATAGTCAGTGCCAGACTGCAGAAGGCAGTGCTGGGCAAACAGTCCCTTTCTTTAACAAATAAGTGCCAAGAAAACAAAGACAACAGAGGAGAATAGTTAACAATTAAGAGATTTCAGAGATGTAGCAACCAGGTGCTATGGGTGGGCCTTGTTTGGATCCTAAATGAAAACAAGCCAGAGAAGAAGAAGGAGAAGGAGAAGGAGAAGGAGGAGAAGAAGAACTTATAAAACAGTCACAGAATTGGAATACTAATAATATTAGATGACAAAATAATTATCATGTGTTGGATCAAACCTAGGGTCCTGCATGTACTAAGTAAGCAAGCACTCTGAGCTATACCCCTGCCCCAAGAATTATTCTTTGTAAGGTATGTACCTCTCTTTTAGAGGTGTATTCCAATTATTGACAAATGAAGGAATTTACTGTCTAGAATTTGCTTTAAATAATCAAGTGGGACAGGAGGGAAGAACTAAATGAAACAGGTTTGGCCACATATGGATAACTATGCAAAGTAGATGGCAGATACAGAGGGACATTTTATACTGCTCTTTCTAATTGTGTTTGTTTGTGAGGATCCATGATAAAGTTAAAAAAAAAATGATCAGGTAAAGAAACTAAAACAGATAGTGAAGAACAAAATGATTATATTTGGGGTTCTTTTTATTGTTTGCTTTTTTGGACAAAATGTTAACTGTCCAATTCTAAGTGATGGGAGTATGGATATTTATATTTTCTATGTTTCTATGTTTTCTATGTTTGAAAATGTTCATATTAGTAAATAAATTTAAAAGCACCTAAACCCAGCCAACAATCAGAACCTGGGTCAGGTTAAAAGGATTATGAAATATAGCTACAGATACCCACTACTGGCATTTATTAGTAATGTCCTCAAAAAAAAAAAAATCAAACCAAATGACAGAAGAATATTCAAAAAAAAGTTCAAATTTGAACTGCAAATTATTAAGGTCCTAGAAAGTGGAACCCAGAGACAACATAGTGAAACACAGTTACTATGCTTGTAATACTAAGGTTATCATTTCAGAGCCAAGTCACAGTACAGTCAGATGAAGGGGAGATGCTTATGATTTCCATCCAGGGTCACGACAGCATCTTTGCCCCCATGATCAGAAAGGTCTGGCTGGTACTATGTGCCCTAAAGCCTCAATGTCTTAAGCAACAGGGAAGAAACAGCAACCCTGTGGAAACTGAAAGCTTTTATGATCTGGCCCTCGATGATGTCGAATTATGAAATAAACCAGGACAAAGCAGCCAGGCTGCTTGTCATGCAGACACATTAACCAGCCTGTGACATCAGAGGCTGTTGCAAAACCACCGCTTCCGGCAGAACTCTATAAGGACAGTGGCACAGCGTCCTCCCACCTACTAATATGGTCTTTCTCATACCTGATGATGACGCACTGGTTCTCTCTGTCGATGATCATGTTTCTGTACATACTATCTGCAAGGGCATAAATATGTGGTGGGTTTTCATACTGTGCCTAGAAAGGCAAAAACAGAAACAAAACCAAAAATACATGTTAGAAAGAGCAACACACTGAATGCTTTTATAGGCCTTGGAAGTGAACCCACCACTATATAGTTCCAATGCCTATAATTACAATGGTAAAGTTTGCATGGTACAAGAATTTATAAAATATCCCTAGTTTACAAAGAGTTACACCCTAAGAAAATTTAGATGGAATCTGGAAGGACACTTCCTGGGCATGTGTGTGACTCAGCCTTCAGACATGTCCCAAAGTCTTTGGGTCCTTCAACACCACACCCTTCCACTCAAGCACGCCTCTGCAAAGAGGTTTTACTGCTGAATGTTTCTGAAGGCACCTGGGCAACAGGTCAGAAGAGCCCAACCAAAAACCTGGGTTTGATTTTGAATAGAATTCTAAATTCCTATGTACATTTTTCTTTTTTTTATAGATTCTGGGATCTCAGAGGAAATTAAGTGAGACTGTGGATTTTCCATAAGAAAAAGCAAGGAGGTGTGGTTCTTTAAAGGGATAAACTAGTTTGGCCAGTTTGTTTGGCCAGTAGGGGAAAAATATTCTGCTACACCAAAAATTCCTGGGTTTATGATTTAGTCTCAGGAGACTGCTTAGCTATGCACAAATACAAACTAAAACATTTTTCCGTACCTAATAAATTCACTGTCTCAGCCTGACTTCAGCCCTGCTCTATTCAATTTCTTGGTGCCCACCTTTACCACTCCCTCAAAAATTACCAAAAAGAGCCAGGTGTGGTGGCACTTGTCTATAATCCCAGTGATTCTCGAAGCTGAGGGAGAAAGATATCAAGTTCAAAATCAGCCTCAGCATCTTAGTGAGGCCCTGAGCAACTTAGAGAGACACTGTCTCAAAATAAAAAAATAAATAAAATTAAATTTAAAAAAAAATAAACAAATAAAGGGCTGAGGATGTGGCTCAATGGTTAAACATTACTGGGTTCAATCCCTGGTACAAGAAAATTACTAAAGAGAAAAGCACTTCACTGTGGTGGATAGCTGGATAAAGTATTCTTAAATTTAAGATTACTAGGGCTGGGGATGTGGCTCAAGCGGTAGCGCGCTCGCCCGGCATGCGTGCGGCCCGGGTTCAATCCTCAGCACCACATACCAACAAAGATGTTGTGTCCGCCGAAAACTAAAAAATAAATATTAAAATTCTCTCTCTCTCTCTCTTTAAAAAAAAAAATTACTGAACCCCAAAGTTAAAAGAATACCAGATCCAGGATGAGCAGACATTTAGAATGCTTCACTGGTTCCCAGCTCTGAAGTGAGGTTAAGAATGCTCATGCTGTAAACCACACAGAGCACTAATAACAGAGAGTAACAGAGAAGATGGACAGGAAACTCACTTTTGTAAAGGTAAAGCATAACCTATTCCATCTTTGAGCCTTATCACTTACTACAGGAAAAGAGGCCTGGCTGAGAAATTGTTGCCCATTGCCAAGCTCTAGAAGACCAAATTCAGTGGGGAGGAGGAGGGGAGCTGGCGCCTGCACACAGGGCAAACGTTGGGTGTAGCCCATGCTCAGGGCTCCCCAGAGGAACTGCCCAGTCAGAGCTGGAGGCCATCCTGGGACTGGATGACTGGAAAACTTTACTCAGGGACCAGAATAGTATGTTAAACCTGCCTTCATTATCAGAAGAGGATGCCTGACTGGAACCTCATAATAGAGTCTTAGACCAGCTTCTCCTAACCCAAATCTTGCTAGTACAATATTGTTTTAATGCCACTTTGAAAACAAGGAAGTAGAGGATTTTAAGAAAGAAAAGAGGATGGAAAATGGAAAGAAATGGAGTGGAGAGAACACTGTGGGTAACCAAGGGAAAGGTGTGGGCAAGTCACTGCCCAGTGAGGGCTTCCAAGCTGCTGAATGAAAGCTAGTGTCTCCTCTGTTTCCCATCTAGGATCTTACTGAGCCTCTGAGCTAGCTACCTGTGAGAATTACAGAGTAGGCATTTCCTGTGCCTGACTCTCCCATCTCCTGAGACCCTAAAGTCAAGGAGACCCGACTTCAAATCCTAGCTTGGTAAATTCTAATATGTCACTTTTGAGCCTCAGTTTCCTCACCTGTGAAATGGAGGTAGATATAGTTGGATATAGCCAGCATCCAGGGATGTTTTATTAAAGTTGTTGCAAGCACACACCGTGCATGGTACTCAGCAACACTGTTACATGGTACTTTATAACACTGTTACAATTAGCAATTAAAAAAATTATACACAATGGCATATCCTATAATCCCAGTGGCTTGGGAGGCTGAGGCAGGAGGATCCCAAATTCAAAGCCAGCCTCAGCAAAAATGAGGCACTAAGCAACCCAGTGAGACCCTGTGTCTAAATAAAATATAAAATAGGGCTGGGGATGTGGCTCAGTGGTCAAGTGTCCTGAGTTCAATCCCCGATGCCCCCTCCATCCCCCTGACAAAAATATTGCATTTCAGCCAGGTGTGGTGGCACACCCCTGTAATCCCAGCGGGACTTGGGAGGCCGAGGAAGGAGGATCACAAGTTCAAAGCCAGCCTCAGCAACTTAGTGAGGCCATAAGTAACTTAGCAAGACCCTGTCTCGAAATAAAAAGAGCTGGGGATGTGGCTCAGTAGTTAAGACTCCCTGGGTTCAATCCCTGGTACCAAAAAAATTCTACATTCCTATAAAGACAATTCTTTGACAGATGAATGATCTAAAAGGGACTCACAGGCAACAGCCCTTTTCAGAGAACTGGAAGGAAACGCAAGCATAGTGTTTCCATGCATGGTGCCCTGGCTGCCATCAAGGATGCAGAATCAGCTCTGCCTCAGGGTCCTCGGACTGGGGGCCAGGGAAGGGCCTGGCCTCTGCAGACAGTGTTTCCCTTGTGCTGGGCCTCCATAAAGGCAGCTTTATCAAAGGCCTCTCGCGTGGCAGCCTCCTTCGGCTCCAGCTACCAGCACCATTCATCTGGCAACGCTGGGGTGGGCTCCTGCTCTGGCTAAGTTGCCTTCCACTTCAACTGATGAATCTGTGTGGGCTCTCTTTTGTTTGTCTTCCAGGGGTCAGAATTAGTGAATGCTCTTGTGCTTCTGCTACAGAGGAGAGGAGCAGCAGAAGAAAGGAAGAGGCAGAGATGGGGAGACCAAGGGAAGTAAGTGCAGAACCGCAAAATAAAATATATTAACAAGGATCATAGCTTCTATTTTTATTAACAACTGAAATGACTATGGAGCTAAAGTTGATATGAGATGGTTCCACATTAATAAATGAAGTAATAAAAGATTCATTTTTCATTTTCAAGTCATAGCCACAGCTAAGGGTTTAATTCTGAAAGGATGTTCCCATTGCCTTATTTTTCTTAACTTATTATTGTTTTTTATTTCTTAGAATTCTGTGGCATATGCAGAAGCAGGAAAATCTCCCTCACAAAGTGGATTCTACACTCATTTATCTAATTTTGTAGACAAATAAGGCTCAAGGGTTTGGCCTGTGTTTCTTCAAACTGTACTCTAAACAGCAGCACATCATTAAAGAATCAAATAATGTCACTTACTTGAGCTTCCCCAATAAATAATTCATAAGAAAATGCAAATGCATTGTTAACTTCAAGAAAAAACTATTTATGCATCATAAAAGCCCTGAACACTACAGTAATTTCTATGGCACATAACTTACCGCTCCTTGGTACATTTCAATTTCCTTTTCCCCAAAATATGGCATCTGCTTGAAAGGGTTCACTGAGATTAATACCGATCCTATATATGTCTGGATTTAACCCGGTTAAGGTCCATCATCAATCTTCACAGCTACACATTTTTCAAATTAAGCAACCAGATGTTATCAAGAACTCATAACGACTGTTCAAATAGAAAGCTCATGTACATGTTTTCTAAATGGCTATAAACAAAGACAAAAGCAATTATCCAAAAGCTTTGTTCCCCCTCAAGAATAATAATGAATTTAATTACCAAGGTGCTACAAAAAGAAATCATTATTTTAAATAAGTTAAAGCATATTCTTTCCAGATTGGGCACATGAAACACTTGGGGTGAGGGCGGTGTGGACAGAACAGAAATGGCCAAGGAGTGAAATAGGCAGTTATTATTTCTCTCCTCGAACAACACGTTTTTCAATTGGAACTTTAGGTAGACTAAAGACATATTCATTTTCTTAGCTTACAAATAGGGGAATTAGACGAACTGAACAGTCATGCTTTTCAGAAGCTCAGGGGAACTCAGTGCCATCAATAAGATAATATTTAGAGAAGAAAATTATAAACCATATATCGAGTTTAGGGGAAGAGAGTATTATTTCTGCTTAGGTGATCCAGGAAAGCCTGGAGAAGATGCACCCAAAATGTTATTAGAACATAAAAAATTCCTTTTATTCATTCAACGATCAGCTAATTTGAATTGGGTGTTTGCCATATGCCAGGCACTGTTGTAGATGTTGGGAATTCAGCAGTGAACAATACAGACAGAACTGATTAAAACCCTTGTCCTCATGAAGGAGAAAAGAATCATGAACATCTCTCTCTCTCTCAAATTTGGATTTATTTATTTATTTAGTGCCAGGGATTGAGCCCAGGGTGCTTAACCATTGAGCTACATCTCCAGCCCTTTTTATTTTTCATTTTGAGACCGGGTCTTGCCAAGTTGCTTAGGGCCTTGATAAGTTGCTGCAGCTGACCTTGAACTTGCTATCCTCCTGATTCAGCCTCCAGAGTTGCTGGGATTATGGCTTTTGGTTTTTTGTTTGTCTGTTTGTTTTTTTGCCATGCTGGGGATTGAACCCAGGCCTTAGTATGTGCTAGGCAAGTGCTCTAACCACTGAGCTACATTCCCAGCTATAAAACTTTTCCTTTTTAGCATTAGTGGCATTGTAACATTTAGCAAATAAAAATATATGAAAGTTAGTTTTAAATTTGAATGTCAGAAAAGCAATTTTTAAGCATGCCTCAAGTAATATTTGGAATATACTTACACTAAAAATTATTTTTTTTAATTCAAATTTAACAGAGGGACACCCCATATTTTACCTATCAACCCTAAAGCAACAGTGCAAGGAACTGAAGCAGGAAGGAGGAAGGATTGTGTCTCTTCTAGATTCTGTGATCCTTTCTGTGCTCTAAAATGCATCCGCCTTAGGTTATTTTTAGTATCTTTTCCACATGGTGGAGACCTAATCAAAACAGAATGGAGAGTTGCCTCCCATTTGGATTTTCATGCTAAACAAATGTGATGACTCTATGGTCAATCCAACGATGAACAAGTGCAGCACTGCTAGAACCAACCTCATTGCGGGTGAGGAGGAGGAGGGGTATTCCATGGGCACATCCATTTCTAGGTCAAAGCAAAGGTGGGTAAACCTGACCCTTCCCTGGGTCCTAAAGGGAATGCTGTTCATGCTGCCTGTCCTAGACAAACTGATCTCTGCACACAAAGAATGAAGGCTGCCCTGAGGACATAAGCCCAAGCATTCCCTCTTGGGCCTTGGTTACCCAATAAATAGAATTGAGCTGCATCTGAGCCCCAAAGGTAACCAACATTTTTCTGGACTGTTAATAATCTGCTATACAAAGGGATGCCTTAAGAATTCTTGATTTTTCACTTACTAGATGATATAAATTCTGCTAATAGCCCAGTTAAGGAAACATTCAGAGAATAAAACCTCTTTGGGCTGTTGTAGGCCAATCCTGAATTAATGACCCCAGGTTGGAAAGGGGAAATTTTAGTTGCTCCCTTAAGTTTCCCCGGAGGGTTCTCCAGGGCAATTCTATATGGGCAATGTGGCCTGATTCCATGCTAAGCAGCCACACACTTCCCTAAATCAGGAGAATTAAGACAAGAGAATTTTAAACTTAATAGAAACAAACATATTTTATCTTTTTCAGATAAACATTTGGCTTCACTGTTTATCTGAACAATTTTCAACTTTCCAACACACTAGGTCTACAGAGACCTCTTGATTTCTCTGAGAATGCAAGTCTCCAGTGGGCTGGGAGCTCCAGGTCACGCCTTCCACACTCACCCAGACTCCCTACTACATAATTCAGCATGCCTTTAGAAAAGCTGTGGGACAGGCTCCACCCACATAACCTTGGGCAATGAAGGTGTGGTCCAAGGTTAATTTTCAAAATGCATGGAGATATAAAAATATGATAAACCAGAAAAAAAGTAAATGCCATCTTATTTAGTAGAGTATGAGAGACAGACTGGGCCCAGCAGATCTTTAATTGATTGGTTCTCAAATGCTGGTCCATAGATCTAATGAGTTTTCTTCGACCTGCGGCAAGAATGACAAAAACAGAAATAATGCACTGAATTTTTCATAAGGCTCAATTCATTCCACATAAAGGTTTATTCTTTATTTTTAGATCATTTCCTTCATACAATTTTTAGCATTAAATATTCTTTCCTTTATGGAATGTACTGGTAGTACAACTTCTGCTTGTTTGCTCTTAAAGGTCTCACTAAGAGCTAAGCTAACTTTGTGACTTCCCCAAAACTGCCCACAGTGAGGAGTCGACTTCCTTGGATCTACCACTGACATGGGGCAGAAGGTGAGGAGACCTGCCCTACACCACACCCGTGAGATTGGCTCCAGCCCTGAGTGCAAGGTCTCGCTGCAGCCTGCTGCCCAGCAAGGGGCTGCTGAGGGCCATACCTCGCTCTGAACAACTACTTTCGCTACCTAGACCTCCCATCAGTCTGGCAGAAAAGTATGGACTCCTAATTCAAGGATTTAAAATGCCAGACACATTTGAGTATGATCTTTGAGCAAAAAAAAAACCAAGTTTGGTAGAAAGTTGGACCCAATTACGCATGAAGTACTTTGATGAAAACCGGAACTGCTTTCATCACCCAAGTGGCTATAAATGATGTGAAGCACAAAAGGACATTGACGTATTCTTTTTTTTTTTTTTTTAAGTTTCCTACAATGTTTTAGAATGTAATTGTGGCATTCCTCATGACAAATGGATGGTAAATTCAACCTTCCTTATCTTAGGATAAACAGCTCAAAAATACATGGTTTTACTGCTGTCAAATGTCAGCATTTCTTAGGCAGATTTTCTTTTCCTAAAGTAGAACAAAGAAATGTGCATTCAGTCTGAATGCATGAACAATAGATTGTGCCAAACCGCTGACCTTCAATACACAGCAGTGCTGGTATTAAATGCAAGAAGAGGTAAAATGAGCAATTTTATAACAATGGCTCTTTTTGCCTTAACAATTAAACACAGGAAAGAAAAAAAGTCAACTCTTATTTATACAGTAATGCTATGCTATTGTATCTCCCTCTTAACATGAAGTAGTAACGGAGACTTTTATATCTTATCAGAGGTATAGGTTTGCAGTGAGGCACCCAGTATTATTTCATAAACATCCATCAGAACCATCAAGCCTCCCAAAGCTCAAAGTGATAGAAAGCACACTTATACTGGGCTTCCCATATATTGAGTGGGTAGAGGTTTTTAAAACATAAAGTCATTAGTGGTCAAGTAACTCATTTCCTTGGTAGAACACAACATTAGTCAGTTATTGATTCAAAGGCATTAATTCAAAGGCATTAATCAGCTCCCTCTATGTGAGTCATTTAAATTTTGGTTGTTTGAATTTAAAAAGCAAGTCTAAGAGAGTCAACAAGTTTTCAATGAACATAAATACAATGCATCATGACAAAAATTGTGCAGGAAAGCAAGAAATACACAACGCAGAATGACGCCATTTTTGTTAAAATTAACAGCAGCAAGAAGGCATAGGTGAATATGTCTATATGTGATCCAAGTGAATGGTGCACACTAAGAGTGTTTTAGTGTTCTCCTCTTTGCCTGTCTGTGTTTTACAAGTCACACGAGATGAACATGTGTTGCTTTAATTGCTTTTTATGTTTTGTTCTTCATACACAAGACACAGTTCCTATCCTGAAGGAGCTTCTGGTGCTTTAGGAGTAAACAGTCTTTATGGGGAGGAGTGAGGCTGTCTGGGAGGAGGATGGACTGACTCCTGACAACTACTGACATTATTTTTGTCTGTTTTTATCCAGCTTATCAAAAACAATGTTTCCTTGGAGGGAGTGGTGGTGTAGGCCTATAACCCCAGTGTCTTGCAAGGCTGAGGTAGGAGGATCACAAGTTCAAAGCCAGCCTCAGCAATTTAGCAAGACCCTGTTTCAAAATAAAATGAATAAATAGGCTGGAGATGTGGTTCTGGTAAAGTGCCTCTGGCTTTAATCTCCAGTGCCAAAAAAACCCAAAGCAATAAACATGTTTCAGTGTTATCAGTAACTTTAGCCTACATCCCAAGGTTTTTATGGGTTTATTAACTGCCCATTTAAACCAATTTCTATGGTAAAATGCACATGAATTTACAATAACCAATTTACAATAACCAATCTAAAATAATTCAGAAACATCAGAACTTAAACATCTGTCTTCATGTGTGTTCATTAACAGCTTGTGCTCCCTCTGTGCTGACTGCACGATTTCACTTCACCAATAGCAGTCTCACCTGAGGGAGATTTAATCATCACTCTCATTATACAGATGAGGAAACCAAGGCCCATAGATCACAAAACCTATTAAGGTCACCAAATCCACACAGAGTAAAGCCTGAAGTCAGGCAGCTCAGAACCAGATTCTGCCACCCAGTTCTTCCTAAGTTCATCTGTCAGTTTCTAAGAATCCCAGGTCCTGACATAAAAGTGATTAAAATTTTTTGGATGATGATAAATACAAAGAAGCATATTACATTTTTTTCTTTCTTTTTTCAATTCTGGGGATCAAACCTGGGGCCTTGGGCATGCTAAGCAAGTGTCCTACCACTGAGTTACACCCATAGCTCAGCATATTTGCTTTTTTTTTTTTTTTTTTTGGCTAAATTAAAGTTCTGAAGTAAACACAATTGCTTCCATTCAATTAAATTACCGGAAACTCTAGACAGGTGTCTAGCTCAAGATTCAATAAGTTTATTCTACAAAGGGCCAGCCTATAATTATTTGATTTTTATTTTTGCATGCTGGGGATCAAACCTACGGTCTCATACATACTAGGCAAGCCCTATGCCAGTGAGTTATACCCCATTCCTGAAAGTAATTATTTTAGACTTCGTGGGTCAGGTAGACTTAGAGTCTTGTTAAGTTGTTGAGGCTGGTTTTGAACTCGAAATCCTCCTACCTCAGCCTCTGGGATTACAGGCATGCGCCACTATCCCTGGCCCTAGGTCATCCTTGACACCATACCTTCAGAAGTCACCACCAACATCAGAGTTAAACCTTTCAGTACCATCATGCAGGTTCCACACAGATCTTTGCACATCAATGGCTAACTCCCATGATACCACATGCACATTTCTTCCCATAGCTGCACTGATCAGAACTCTCGAATCTTATAGGAACTGAAGCAAATATCACAGTTCTCTGTTTATAATGAAGTCAACACACATTTGAATCAAATTTCCATTCTGCATTTTTAAAAGCCCTATAAAGAAACGGCATCCGGCAAGCTAAAATTGAAACATAAAGAACAACTCAAGAATGTCAGGCATTTTCAATAGTTGATCTGCATTCTCATGTTTCCTTTAGTAAACAAAGATGCAAAAAGACTGCCTCATGCAGAAACAAAACAAAACAAAAGCCAAATTGTCAATCTTTTACAAACCTTTTAAGTCTGGAATGAAACTCGCTACATTACTGATATGACTCTCTGCAAACCAGGACTTTCTCTAAGTTTCTAAGATCTAGAGATCTTAGATACCATGTGTGGGCCACAGCACATCAAAGGGACAATACTATAGAGTGAAATACCAGCCGAAACTTGACCTTGTGAAATGCCAGGAAGATGATTTAACATCCATCATCTTTGCCCTTTCATAGCATGAACCAAGTGACACAAAAATCCAGCTCCTCATTCCCAAACGGTGAAAATGCTGTGAGTGCATCAATTCAGACCTTCAGATGGCTCTCTGACCAGGTATAAAGCCACGTTTTGACTGTGCAAAGTATCATAACACAGCAACCAGTAAGGATACGAAGATGTAGTCGTCCATGTATCTCTTCTTCAGGTTCTCCACGATGGCGCTCTCTGTGATCTTGGAGAGCAGCACCATGTCATCCACCCCACTGTGCTTGACATTGTGACTCTGCCAGTGGTACCGGAAGGCTCCTTTGCTCCCCTGGGAACAACAAAAACAACAACAAAAAAATCAAATAACTGTTAGGACAGCTCACATCCTTCTGGAGTTTAAAAAAACAACAACAACAAAATCTAATTTTTCAAATATTCCTCAGATAAATTGCAGCAAGGATTTTGCGTTCATAGACTTGGATTCCAATTCCAGGTTTGTCACCTACAGATAAATAGGGGAAAGTTACTCAAGCACACTGTGTGGCTGAAGCTACTCTTCTCTCATTTGTCAAATGAGAGAAATAAGATGCACTTCACAGAGTTGCTGTGAGGGTCACGTATCGTGTATAAAGGAAACAGTGTGGGAACAGTTCAAAACAAGAAGGACAATCTCTGATACCTCCTAAAATCTCACTGTATTTATTGAACTTGTGGGTGAAAATGGGCAAGGAAATAAAAACTTTCCAGACTTCTTTTTCAAACTCTATGATAGAACCCAGAGGTGGAGAGAATATGTATCACGCAATCACTAGGTCACGTTGTCATAATTCTCAAGTCATCTGAACTATTTTCCCTTCATCAACTTATCACTGTCCGTGTAATGCTGGCCTTCCACATTCAGTACATTATGATAAGTGACCATTTCTATACTAACCAGAAATGGGCAGGGCAGCTATACAAGACACCAGAGCCACGCTGACTAGCGGTGGCCTCTGAACACTGGGGTCTGCAGGGCTTCCTTTCATTTGGCATTTCTGTGGTGCAATCCTCCATGTGTTTGCCTATTTCCCAAGTCCTCAGGCTGGAGCACAGGCTCACTCAAAGTGGTAGCACTTGGGAGCTCACAGTCCATTGAAGGACACCTAGATGACGATGGACAAAGCAATCCATGCATCATCGACGGTCAATACATGAACACACACAAAATATACCTCCAGGGTGGGGAAAGACGCCTTTGTCCTGGATGAGGCAGAAGACGTGACTTCCTGAAGAAGGAGCCATTTACAATAGGTATAAAATATTTTTAATTTGAATTTTCAAGGGGAGACCAAAGGAAGGACATTCATTATACTCTACACTCAATAGGAGCCCCCCCCCCAAAAAAAAGCCAATACATATGTAATAATGAATGGCAGGCATGTGACAAGATATTGGAATATGGTCCCTTGCCTTCAAACACTTCATACATCCTCTTGAAAATGCCATGTGTTGGGTGAGTGTGGGGACCACTGAACTGGGTGAGGCCCAGCACCACCCCCTCCCAGGGGTTCACTACTTGTGGGGGCGGGGGTTGGACAAAGCAGAGAATAATTCTGAATAAGTGTTTATAGAAAGGCTGCTGCTCAGGCGTCAAAAGTTGGACGAGAAAAGAGAATGGGAGACTCCTTGAGAGAAGCAGGAGGTGAAAAGAAACCATTTGGAAGCCACACTAAATTTCATTTTTAAAATGTGTTCAATTGTTTCTCTAAGGGAGGCAGATTCCTTGCTAAGTGCACATTCTAAGAGGCTCTGAGGAAAGCAATCTTCAAAAAAAATCAGCCAAGAAGGGTCCGCCGTAGGAAAATCAATTCGGTGCCATGGGCTCAAGCTGTGGAAAGAGGTTCTGGAAGGTTTGCCCACCCATGCTGCCTAGCAGAGGGAAATGATCTATATGATATATTTGGCTTTCTCAGAACCACACGCAGCATCACTTCTACAAAATTACCTCAGCCCTCACCGCTCCTTCTTCCTCTGGCAGAGCAGAAGAGAGGAAAAGCACAGGCCGCAGCGTGACTCAGGGCCTTCCATCCAATGCCCACGGTCTACTTCCAACCAGAGTGTGGCGGCTCCTCCCCAGGCCCCACCTCCTTCACTTCCTTTTCCAGCTTTCCCAGAACCCACAGAAGTTACTCTACATAGAAAACCAAGGTCCTGGAGTAACCAACCTGTAGGTGTGTCCATGGTGTTTTAACCCCAAGAAATGTCCACTGACTCAAGAAGGGCCACAAATGTTATTTTCTTCTTTGAAATACATAAGCACAGTTAAACAAAACAGAAGGCTATTGACAAGTGGTTATTTAACTTCTACAAAGGACAAGAGACAAAGGAGCTCTGTGTCAGTGTGTGTGCACTGATTCACAGTGGCCACCTTCTCATGGTGACCGGTGCCCGCCTGGGCATCCAATTCCACTGTCTTTCTCCCCACCTCCCTGCCTGGTGATAAGAGTCCTACCTGTCTCCCACTCCCACTCCTAGGCAGTTTCCTCCTCCTAAAAGCAGGTATTCCCCAGCTCCCTTTGGAGTTCATTGATTTTCATGGCCCCAAATATCACTGGACACTGAAGATTCCCTCCCCTGGTTCTCAAGCCTTCTATCTACAGTAGAGTAGGAACCAACAGCGTGACTACAGACTGTCCTGACTTGATGGTTGGACTGATGTTTGTTTGTTTGTTTGTTTGTTTCACTTTACGATGGTGTGAAAACAATATGCAGTCAGTAGAAATTGTAACTGGAATTTTGATCTTTTCCTGGGATAGCCACACGCAGTACCATATGCTGTCATGACGCTGGGCAGCTATAGCTCCTTAGCAGCCACATGATCTTGAGGGTCACTGACCCATGCTCTATCACAGTGCCCTGTGTTGCTAAGCTGTGGTGGTTGTGGGGTTAGATTAAATGCACCTTCAATTTACAATTTTTAAAGAATTGCAATGGGCTCATTGGGACATAACCTCATTTGTAAGCCAAAGAGTACCTGCATATGAAAAGCAGGAAGCTGTTTGGTGGAAGCCAGTCCACTTACTATGCCAACCACCTTATCAGAGAGGGGTTAACACTCCCAATCTCGTAGGAGGAAGCTGAGATCTCCCAACTAGTACGTAGCAAAGGCAAGATGTGGATCAAAGACCCAGTGATTATGGACTCATCCAAATGGCTCTTTCACTGTCTCCCCAGTGACTTACTAGATGTGTCTGCCTGTTGAGTTTTAAAATGGCAACGGAATGACAGACTATCTCTAAAATGGAATTCCTCATTAAAAAGACATATGATCTTTGTTAATGACCACCTCCTCTTAGCATCAAAGACTAAAAACACTGGAGTTGTTTTCAATTTGGCTCACAAATGTGTGTGTGTGTGTGTGTGTGTGTGTGTGTGTATTGGGAGCGGGCCCTCCCTCACTGACTCCCCTCCCCTCTCCCCCAATTATAGTTACAATACATGAACTCGCTCAACCTTCACAATCGTCCCTGATACCGTGTATTATCACCTCAATTTTTCTGTTGAGAAAACTGTAAAGTGCCAAAGGTTCTCAATTATAACTTGCTGTGCCAGAGCTAGGGAGGGTGGGAGCAATGCAGAGCCCTTGGGGGATGGGTGACCCACACGGACTGTTGAGAACCAGGTCAGAACCCACCAGGCAGCAGAGGCCACAAGGTTACCAGGGAAACTGCTAGAAACCAAAGGTGGAAGTTCAGGCTCTCATCCCAGCTCAGGATAGCTTCAAGATTCCCCCAGGGTGTAATAAAAAAAAAAAGGAAAAACCTGTTTTCTGTTTTTCTGCAGGGACCAGTGAGTTGACAATGTGTGACTATCCAGAGGCCTCCTTGACCACAGCTGCCATGGGGAGAGGCTGGCCACAGGGTGGGAAATGGCTACCATCCACAGCCCCACACCCTGGGAAGAGAGGCTGAAAGTTGTTCAGGGACACAGATGACCTCTTAGAAGCGGGGTGGTGGGGGGGACATATATCAGGGCTGGGACAAATCACCTTGATTGCATTTCCCCCTTTATCTCTTGCTCCTACTCCTGACTGAGAGGTGGGGCAGGTGTGGCTGCTGAGCACACTCAGAGGGCCAGTGGGGACAGAGGACACTTCCACAGTGTCATCTGTCACATCACCTCAGTAAGAGCTGCTTCTCTCTTCTGTGGGCTTCTTTTCTGGGTGACTCCTCTTTGTTTACCCCACTAAAAATGGAAATCTTTTAAATAAATAGGGTGCTCAACAAGGTCATTTCATTTTCCAGTGGCCCTGGAGGAAGAGGTACCGGCTGGAAAGGCAGCAGGCGGCGCCGGCCAAGAGATGAAAACAGTAACACCAATAACGAAAGTGACCCATCGCTCTGGCAACGGTCACACATTCCAAGGGCAAAATGTCCCAGTCGATAGGGACTGAGTTCGGACTTTCTTGGACCTACATTTAGTTTCTTAATGATGACTCAGTTGATTAAAATGCATCTGATTCACAGGCAAGTTCTAGAGAACGGTGTACACCCATACCCTTATAATGGCCTGATGTGTCGCTCACCTGTAGGAGGTGACACTGAGACACCAGAGTTCCCCCTGGGGACTGTGGGACAGAAACCTGGACTGCCTGATTGTGACTGGTTTTAAAAGGTGGAGCCTCACTAACTGGCGTGTTTACCAAGGCGGATGAGAGTGACAGTGAGTCAGAGCACAAGGCAGGCATTATGCTGCCCGGGAAGTCCACCTCCACTGCAGGAGGGCACTGGCAGGCCCCGCCCGGCACCGGGCATCTCTGCAAACACTCTCACTTTTTAATTCGTACAAGAGACGAGTTACTCAGAAGCTGGGTAGCTGCAGTCTTCAGATCCCTTCGCATGCCCAGAAAAGGGAGGCCGTTACACAGGCCACGTAAACACAACAGGCCAGTGTGGCAGGGCCTCGTCTTGGGGTGACCATCCTTCCAAATGCTTCTGAAAAGTATTTTTAGAAAGCAATGTGGAAATAGATGCCAAAACTTTAGACACAGATTAGTATATAAGCAGATAATTAATTAAATAAAATTTACATATCTTTGTTCTGACAATTATATTTTTAGTTTACCCCAAGAAATGCCTGCAAATGGATGGCCAGACACATGTACAGATTTGCTCACTGTCACAATGTTTGTAACTGGCTGCAGTGACACTCTGTGAAGGAGTACTATATAGTCCTGAATAGGACTTGCATGCCCACATGAGGAGATCAAGATACACTGCTTGAGGAAAAAAACAATATGTGGAATACATATTGAATGACTGCATTTGTATGCATATTTTTTTAAAGGCATGTGTGTTACAATCATTTTGATCAAAGTTACACAAGGCACCTTTAGGGAAAAGGTCTGGGGTTTTAGGAGAAGGGTGACTTATTTTCCATTTTGTATTTTCCTGTACTGTTCACACTTTTTAATCACATGAAAGTGTTACAGGTTGAGTATCCCTTATCCAAAATGCTTAGAACCAAGTTTTTTGGATTTGGGATTATTTTTAGTTTTTAAAATATTATTTTTAGTTTTTGAATTATTCGAATATACATAATAAGACACCTTGAGGATGGGACTCGTCTAAACATGGAATTTACTTATATTTCACATATAACTTATATACATACCCCAAGGCAAACTGATGCAATGCTTTTCGTGTGACTGCATTTTGATCGAAATCTGTCACTTGTTAGCTGGGGAATTTCCCAGGTGTGGTGTCATGATGACACTAAAAAACTTTTGGGTTTTAGAGTTTGGGTTTTCAAATTATGGATGTTCAACTTATAGCAAAATTTAAAAATAAATAGAAACACTTAGAACAATGCCAACCAAATTGAGCATTTGCTAGTTTGGCATTGACAGAGTTCTCTAAGCCAAATGCCCAGACCGTGGTTTTAAGACTGAATTCTGTGCAGCTTCTAGCTTCAAAAGACAATCAGAAGATGTCGTCTGGACGACAAGGACAGTATCATGTGTGGGCAGTTTAGTTGGTCCATGAGCAGAACAGAACAGCAGATCCAATTTCCAGAAAACCTGGGCCTGGAATGTTCCAATGCTGTAAGCGCATCTCCCTGGTAGCAGATGAACCATATTTTCACTGGGAACAATGGACAACGGCAAAGCTCTGGCCTGCAGTGGAACTGAGCTTGCTTGCTTTCTTTTTTTTTTTTTTTTTTATTTTTTATTAGTTGCTCGAGACAATACAATAATCTTGACATATCATACATTTGATTCAAATGGGCTATGAATTCTCGTTTTTCCACGTGTACAGATTGCAGGATCACATTGGTTATACAGCCACGTATATACATACAGCAATCCTAGTGTCTGTTGTATTCTGCTGCCCTCCCTATCCCCGCCTCCCCTCCCCTCGAACTGAGCTGGCTTTCTAATGCGACTTTTCTGCCTCAGTGAGTCACAACAGGAAAGGAACAGACCTGTCCTTTAGACTATGACTTTTCAATTAACATTCTGGAATTCTACCTTTTGCCTTTCTCCTAATTGACTGGAATGAAGCACTTCCATTAGAAGTGATGAGGGAGAAAATGATCAACCATAAGTACGTGTGTGTCTTCTGTGTCTAAGGCAATGTGAACCAGCCTTAAGCTCGCAATACATTATTTCAACTTTATGGAATTTAAACACCTCCAATATTTTGATGAGGCAAAGATGCATTTTTGAACCAAGTGTGTGTGTGTGCTGAGCTGAACTTAACACATGGAAGGGGACTTTCTTGAAGGGAAGGCGTGGCCACTGTCAGCAGCCTACAAACCACTTCCATCCCCTCAACTTTTGGGTAGTTGAAACTAAAATTTACTGAACTTACAAGTATAGACCCATGCTTTACTTCATTTAATTCTCACGACACCAGCAAGACACAAGTGTTGTAATCCCCCTCTCCCATCCCTCCCCATCACTATTTTGTAAATGAGGAAACTGAGGTCCAGGACTGTCCTATACCAAGTTCCTCTGCTTGGAGAAGATGCACTGAGAAGGTCTTCTGGGGACTGGCAGATGGGGCTGGGGAGGGAACCTCAAGGAACTGAGAATGTGCTTATTACATTCATTCAAGACAATGCAGTCCTACCAAAAGTTCAGCATTTGTGTCTCATTTTCACATCCCGATAGCACTTAATCCCTGAGATTCGACCCTGGGATTTCTGACTTGCTTTTCTTTGCTCTTTCTGCTCTACGATAGCTCCCTTCCAAGGCTTATCCTCCAAGCCAAGTCCAGGGGCTGAAAATCAAGTTAGCTGAAATCAACCTTCCTGGAAGAGTTGACCCCACTGGACAAGCGGTCCACGGTCACAGCAGACGTAATTTACCATCCAACCTGGGTCACTTTTGAAAGCGGAAGAAGGTGTTGTTAATAACAGTGCTGGGACAACAGGCATAAACTAGGACTGACTCAGGCTGCATGGCTGTAAGCACCGTCAACTGCATCTCAGAAAGCCAAGGCCACTCTCAAGGACTAGCCCTCCCAGCCAAGACCCTGAGCCACAGAACCACAGGGTGTCACACCAATCACTCAACCTCTCAGAGCTGGTCCCCTCCTCAGCAGAAGGCTCATAACACTAGGCTGCCCGGGAGCTACTGTGAAGACCAAATAAGATTGACAATCAAAACAAACCCCAATCCCTTTAAGGGGTGGAGCCACCTCTCCCTGAGCCCCCAGCACTGGGAATCAAACCCAGGGCCTCCCATGTGTTAGGCAATCACCCTGCCACTAAACTGCATCCCCCTGGCCCTTTTTATTTCGAGGTAGGGTCTTGCTGAGTTGCCCAGGGAATTGCCCAGGCTGATCTTTAAGTTGAGATCCTTCTGTCCCAGCCTCCCAGGTAACTGGGATGATAGATGTGTGCCACCACACCTGGCTGGTAGGAGTGTTTTAATCTGATGACATGATCAGGAAGCTAAGAATGGACTATGTATTCCAGGCTGGCAACACTGGTTGGAGCGGGTGTGTGCGTGGGGGAGGGGGGAGATTGTAAAAGATAACAAGTATGGGTGTGTCCCAGCTCCACTGGGAGTGTTTGTTTTTGAAGCAGTAGATAAAATAATCATGTGCCCCTTAGAACCAGTGGCATCTTAGATATGATGAATTCAGCACATAACACTTACTGGTGGCCAGGAACTGTTTTAAGCACTTTCCAAATAGTGCTTAAATAGTGCTTACTGATTAATACCATCTGATTCTAAATAGTGCTTACTGATTAATACCATCATAGAAAAAAATATGAAGATTGTTATTAGTTTTTGATACAATGCTTCCAGAATAATCCCACTGCAGGAACTGCAAAGTGTTTTTTATCAGCAGGGTTGACGGTCACTCCGTTGTAGAAGCTTTGTGTAAAAATGTTTGTGGGCATCGCCCCTCCATCCACAACCCAACGACAGGATGAAGCCAAGGGTTGCCCTGATGACCAGCTGCCCGGGATGAGCCACCTACCACCAGACCACAAGTTTGCAAAGTCTTTAGGTAATTTCCTCTTCAATTTGTAAAAGCACTTGCATGTCTGCATCTCTTTCAACCTGTTCCATCAACGCTAATGTGGCTTGAAGCAGGAAGTTGCCTGCCCCGACACGGTGTGTCCATGTGGGATTACTAACATTTCTGCCACACACCACACTCCAGCGTTTCCTACTCGTTGATTACTTTCAACTGCTTCCACAAATTTCCTATAGCCAAGTTCCACCAATCCTATGCTTCAGATTTTTCTATGAAATACTCTGTTAATTTGGTTTAAATCTATACAATAATATCCATAAGATCACTTGCTGGGTGTGCTCTTTTTATTTCTTTAATATGTAAAAGTAACTATGGTGATGAACATTTTAAATACCATCGTGGGGTTGTTCATATCCATCTATGGTCCTCCCCGGTGCTATGATCCACACGTGACGACATGTTGTAACCCGCTTTGGGGCCCGTTTCCACAGATTTCAAATAGCCATGGCGAATTTAAATGATGTCTGATCTACTTCCTAGAGGTGTTTCTCCTTGCTGTGGAAAGTCTCCCATGGCAAAACCACACTTCCCTTTAGTTGGGAAATGAAAGCCTAGAGTTCCATTTCACAGGTAAAAACTATCCTGTATTCATGTTCTGAATTCCCCCCACTTGCCATCAGTGGTCCTAAAGCCCCTGCTCTGGTCTTCTTGCCTCAGAAAATCCTCCCACCACACACCGGCCAGTTCTCCAAGGCAAGCCCTTGCCTTGCGGCTGAG
Source organism: Urocitellus parryii (assembly GCF_045843805.1). NCBI lineage: Eukaryota > Metazoa > Chordata > Mammalia > Rodentia > Sciuridae > Urocitellus > Urocitellus parryii. Next base: position 104,456,197 of record NC_135536.1, read on the forward strand.
GAGGGCATGCTCCCCTGGACACCTGCTACTTATTCTTTCTGCCTAGAAGTGCTTCCTGCCAGTGTCACCAGCACTGTTCTGTCCTCTTTCCTTTTCAATCTCCAGAAAACTTGGAAGGGTGGCTCCTTCCCCTTCGATCCTCACCAACAGTCCCCTTACAAGCCCCTTATTTGGAACAGGTCTTGACCCCCCCCCACCCCCATTCTCATCCCACACAAGCCTGGATGCCCTGTGTCCCAGCTCTGTAATTCACTCCAGGCTCTCTGCAGCCCTGCAGGCTCTCTGTCCTCCAGGCAAAGCCTGGTGGTGGCTCCTTTGAGTATAGCCACTGGCAATCCAGAGGGATGGGCAGTCATGGGACACTGGCTGCCCTGCAAACCTGGACTGGAAGCCCTCAGGGCTGCTCCCAGAAGACAACTGGGAATGCGAAAATCGTAGCAAGGTTTCCCTGATCTGCCTTTGTCCCCCTCAGACCCTGCTTTCCCTGAACTTGAGGCTCCCACAATACCATTTTGCAGGCACGCCATAATGGGTTGATTTTTGGTTTGAGGTCCTGGTGATTGAACCCAGCAGCGCTTAACTGCTGAACCGTATCTCCAGCCCTGTTTCATATTTTATTTTGAGATAGGTTCTCACTATCATGGCCTTGAACTCACGATCTTCCTGCCTCAGTTCCCCGAGCCACAGGGATTATAGGAGTGTGCCATGGTGCGGGCTGGGGTTTGTTTTTGAACTCTGGAGTCTGTGGGTGAGGTGGGATCTTCAGTAACTCTGCCAGGCTAACCTCCTGCTTGGGATATTCTCCCACACTCCTCAACCCCACTCCAACCCTGTGCCTAGTGAACTGCTGCCCAGCTCAGCTGGGGCATCGTCTTCTCTGGGAAGCCGCTCCTTCACTGCCTCAGTAAGCAACACCATCTGAGTGCCTGGCCCCCAGAACTGGGTCTCATCACCATTCTATCTAAGACCTCCTACAGGGATTAGGATGCCTCCACGACACCCCACAGATATTTGTAGAATGAACAGAATAAAATATTTTTCCTACACAACAGCTCATTGTTACTATATACCAGGTACTGTTCTCATACTTTACATATGATGACTTAATCCTTGCAATCTTACAAGGCAGGAAACTGAAGCACAGAGAGGCTAAGTAACTTGCTCAGTTCAACAGGTTGGCTTCAAACCCAGGCCTTCTGGCACAGAATTTCTGCCCTTAAACATAATACCTCCTGCTTCTCATCACAAAATAAGTGGTTATTGGAAAGAGCAATAATTCTAAAGTTCACTGTAACTGTCTCATGACATTTGTACCATGTATGAAATTCTTTCATCTGCACAATGACACCATGAAATTTTCCTTTTTGTTTTGTTTTATTGTTTTGAGTCCTAGGGATTGAACCCATTGAGTTATATCCCCAATGCTGTTTATTTAATATTTTGAGACAGGTCAAAAGACAAAGCTCTGGGCCATGTCAGTCTTCAGAGGACATCTGTTTCCTTCAGCATCCCCAGCATGCAGGGCAGTGCAGGGCAGTGCAGGGCGGGTGGTAGTTAGTGTTCAATCAGTACTAGTTGGGTGAATTAATTTGAGGCTGTATTAGCTCATCTCAACATCTTTGCTGTGTGAATACTTAACTGCAGCAGCTATTGGTTGGACAAATGAGGACCCTGGACCCAGAGTGCCATATTCCTCTAGGGGCAAAATGTAGCCATCAATGCATCAGCCTAAAAGATATTAGGGTGCTAAGAAGACATGTTCATCAGATCAGAGAGCTAGCCGATGGGTGAGGCACAGACAAGGGTCCTGTGGGCACAACTCAGGAGAAGAAGCACCAGAGCAGCCACTGATCAACACTGCAGATCAGTGCCACCAGAAACCTATAGGTTCAAAGCAGCTCAATATGCAAAGACAAAGCCCAGTGCCAGCCTCTCCCTACGGCATCACCTGATGGGAGGACTCGGGACCCACCCCTTGGACTTGAGGAATGGAATAAAAACCAAGACATGACACAAGGAATTTAGAAGGGGTGTGGTGTGGCAGGGATGGGGTGGGGGTCAAGAATAAGCTTGATGATTCAACTAAGAGCCCTAAGGCAGGCAGGAAGGCAGTCTGTCTTTTGATGCCCCTATTATCAGTTATTTTTTAGAAATCACAAATGAACTGTGAGTCTGGTTTGCAAAAGGCAAGTACTGTGGCAGTTCACCGGTGGGATGGGGCGTGGGGTGAGCACAGCAAGGAGCAGACACGGACAGCTGTGTCCCTTGCCAAAGGAATCCCCAAAGGACTCTTCCTGTGCACCAGCCTCCCGAGATAAGCAAATTTTGAGGATGAATTTGTAATAAATTGTCAATTTGGAGTGATTAGCACAGCTTCACCATCAGCTTATCTAAGCCCTATTATGTGCTTCTGGGGAAGCACAAATAGGTACATCTGCCTTCCTGTGAGCAGCTTAAATCCTCACTAAAGTTTCAACTGCAAGCAGATTGTTTAAATTCAGAAATTGGAAAGGTAAAGAGCAGCCAAAGAATATGCTCTCTCTCTGAGAAGGAATGCTAACTGAATGGAAGTCTTAGAAGCTCCTACAACTATCAGGAAGCTCCGTGAGGACATTAAGTAAAAGGCACACAAAAGGATTCTAGTCACAGCCTTAGACAAGGTTATAGTAACTTCTCAGCCTTGGCTTCTATTTCTGTAAAATGGGATAGAACAATAGTAGATACCATTCAGGACTTTCAGGGCAGCGAATGAGAGTGCACGGAAGGTCATATTCCACTGACCCTCAGGGTAAGTTTTGCACTACTTGCTGTTAATAATAAGGGAACCGGGGATACTGGTGGCTGTGGTACTCTGAATATGCTTAGTTTCAAGAAACTATTGTCATTTCATTTGGCTAACAAGAAGAGAGCAAAGATAGGATTTAATTAAAACATGGAATTAAAAAAATCTCACGATGCTCAAGGAGTGCATAATTGCACAATATAAATGTGAAATGTTTGAACACAGTCCCCCTCCCGTGCCCCCAGTACTGGGAATTGAACCCAGGGGCACTACCACTGAGCTTCACCCCCAGTCCCTTTTCTAAGTTGCCCAGGCTAGCCCTTACCTTGCCATGCTCCTGCCTCAGCCTCCCAAGTAGCTGGGATCACAGGGATCACCATGCTGGGCTTTGAACACAGGATTCTGAGAGTAAGGATCTGCCACAGCAGAGGGTAAGAAGCAATGACAGGGAACACACCAGGCACAGGGAACCTAACAGCAGGGAAGAAGTACACCAAGGGCCTTCTTGAGTAACAGGCTGATGCCTTATGGGCAAAAAATGAAAATATTGAAACAACAAAAGAGGGGTAAGGAAGGGGAAGAATACTTCTGAATTCACATTTCGAATCCTCAAATTCTGAATGCACTTAGAAGGAGCTTTGCCCATCAATCAATCTTTCCAAAGCTCTTATTTTGCAGATGAGGAACCTGAAGCCAGAAAGGTGACAGCTATATCCCTGGTGCTATTTTTGATCCCCCATGGAGGTTCTGGCATTTAAATATTTCTAATTTCTCAAATAATAAATTGTACCATTATTGAATCTTGATCCTCTAGCAGTTAGACTGCATGAGGATTCTGGTATCCGTTCACAAAGGAAGCTTTTGATTTTTTCCTAGTTTTATTTTTTAATTGTAGTTGGACACAATACAGTTATTTTATTTATTTATTTATTTTTATGTGGTGCTGAGGATCGAACCCAGGGCCTCGCACATGGGAGGCGAACGCTCTACCACTAAGCCATAATCCCAGCCCCTCTTCCTAGTTTTTAATAAAAATAGAAATATGATTAAGTTTGAATATGTTATTTCTGGTGAGTAATCTTGAATATAGAAGTGCATGTACCACACTTCAGAAACTACTTTACTAGAACCTCTTGCTTCCCACTAAGATATAGGCCTCATTTTATGGGGAAAAGTAAGAGTCTGGACATTGCCTTAAAAAGAAAAGGGAGCTGGGTACGGTGGCACATTGTTGTAATTCTAGTGGCTCAGGAGGCTGAGGCAGGAGGATCGTAAGTTCCAATTCAGCCTCAGTCATGGCGAGGTCCTAAGCAACTCAGTGAGACCCTGTCTCTAAATAAGATACAAAATAGGTCTGGGGATGGGGCTTAGTGGTTAAGTGCCCCTGAGTTAAATCTCAGGTACCAAAAGTGGGGGGGGGCTGGATGTGGATGTGGTGCACACCTGCAATTCCAGCTACTGGAAAGCTGAGGCAGGAGGATCATGAGTTTGAGGCCAATAGGCAACTTAGTGAGACCCTGCCTAAAAAAGTAAAAAGGGCTGAGTGTGTGGCTCAGTGATTAAAAACAAACAAACAAACAAAAAAAAAAAAACACTGGGTTCAAACCCCAGTACTGAAAAAAAAAAAAAAAACGAAGAAGGGAGAAACGTGGGAAAGACAGAAATTAGAACTACAGACCTCTGGCTATAGAACTTTGTGGTGTTCCTTCCAATAGTAACTTTTCTTCTTCCAGAATCAGTAAAATTGAATAAGAAACCCAAGCTGACCACATCTAATATGATCACAGGGCATGGGTGGGTCATACCCGTTAAAACTCAGCTCCACAAATTTTCCACGCAAAGAAGTTTTTGGTGACTGCTACTTACTTTTCGTTGTATTCTGTGAAATACAATACAGCTCACCAAAAAGGCAACCCACATCTAGAACTGTGTGACACCAACTATGTGCCTAACACCACGTCAGGTGCTTTGCATACATTATTGTATTTAAGAATATTTAATTTAAGAATTCTAGAACTACCATCCCAAAGTGCTTCTTGACCCAATTTCAGGCATGGAGTATCAGTTTGGTGGCTTTAGAAACTCAAAACACTGAGGCCCTGGGTGGAAGACAGGGGAAATGGATTCCTGACCCTGAAGATCTCTCAAGAGAGCTGTTCTCGGAGAGCAAAGTTTCAAATGTAGCACTTGAAGTGCGTTTAGGTGGCAGGTTAAATGAAGGGTTACCTTGACTGTGTAAGGGAAGCTACTACTCTGTACATAGAGGGACATCTCCAGCACACTGAATGACCCACAGAAGAAAGATAATGGGCACAGCAAGAAACGCTCAGTGAGGCAAAGAGGCCAGAGCTTTGGAGCCACCCTATGACATTGGGCTTCAGACTTGCCTCCTTCAAAGTGCTTCTTGAAGCCAGTTTCAAGGCCCACACACTGGCCTTCAGTAAGAGCAGGCTTCTCATTCAAAATTTTGCGGGGAGTTGGTTTTGACTTTCCTTTGTGGCAAAAGTGCCTCTTAGCACCGTCAAGGGATTCAAATATGTTAAAAATAAACTCACAGAAATTCTTACTCAGACAAAATCGGCAAGACAGACATCAATTGCTGGGAATCTGTTGAAGGAATAGTTTACGTAGCTTCCAAAAATCAAACAGCATGCTGCTCTCAGCCCTGCAAAGTCAAGAGCTGGTAGTAAATTCTGGTCTCCGTTGTTGTAAGAAAAAAAAAAAGTTAAAAAGGCTGGGACCAACACACACATTAGCCCAGTGCAAATGACAACAGAAATCACTTTATGCAAGGAATTAAAACAAACTGAGATCTGCTCTCCACGTCAGGTAGAAACAAATATGCACACCCAGTGATGTAGAAAGTGGTGTGCACAGTGTGGGACAGGACAATGAATAGAAAATAGATGTCAACATCACCTCACACAGAGGGTTGTGCTTAAAACTGCCAGTAAGATCACAAGTTTATCTGCAAAAACATTTGCACGGTTTCTGGTTGCCAAAAACTGCTGAAAGGATTTGTACTATGTACTCTGCTCTAAAGGGCACAAACGTCCCTTTCTACCTGAGCCCCACAAGGTGGGGAGAAGTAGCACCAGCCAGCCTAACCTTTTCCCTGGCCTGTGACCCTGTTCCTCCCTGGGAGGTGTGCCAAAAGCACAGTATTACTTACTAACCAAATAATCCACACCCAGAGATGCCTGGGAGTGACTGCATTTCAATTAAAGTTTATTGGAGTCAAAGGAAAAGGTTTCATTTGTTTGATGGAGATTTTCTCTGTAAGATACTGCAATAGCTACTAACTTTGCTCGTACGAAAAAAAGTTCATTTCAATTTGTTTTTTTTTAAAAATTCCTTGTAGCAAAAAGGAGAACAGAGGTTAGAATAGAGAGAAATAGCTTGAGATGCTGAGAAAGATAAAAGGCAAATGATTTAAACATGAGGAAAACATTAAAGAAGTGAAGGAAATAAAACAACCCAAGAGATCTAAATATACAACAAAGAAAAGTTGTTTGATCATAGGGCAAGCAGTATGAATAAATAAAATAAAACACCATAAATGCTCTAAAGAAAAGAAAGAAAAAAAAATTCCAACTTCCATTCTGAGGAAACCACAGCACTTTCTGCATGGTGTAACTACAGTCCACGTACTAAGTGACTCAATTCAGTTTTTAAAAAAACCTGCCTACCATTTTCTAGACCGAGAAACGTAAATAAAGCACTCATTCCCTATTGGTGCACAAGTTTTGTGTGGTGGGTGGGTATGTTTCAAATAGTTGTGAACAAAGGCATATAATCATTTTATTTTGGGATTACTTAAAATTTTTTCACTCTTTTGAAACAATTCCTGGTTGATTTACAGGCATCCAGGCAAATTCGTTGGTTTTAAAGAGTGGTTTGGATATTTTCAAACATCCCAATTGGTGCTTTCTTCAAGTCCAGCTCCTTTGCCACCTTTCCTCACGTGTGTTCCTGGAGCACCTTCTGGTTGTGAGGGTTGTGAGTTTGTACACTGCAGGAGGTTTTATTATCACTGTTTAAACGTCCATGAAACGCACTGGACCTGGCAAGCGGGCGAGCTGTGAAATCCAAAGTGCACCACCAGAGAAGCAAAATGAACTCTGGGTGCGAGACTGGACCAGGAATGCTACAGATGGCAGAGGGAGGCCCAAAACAATGTGCAGCCCCTTTCTATTCTGTTTTGCCCCATTGTGTTTTGTATAGACTGCATCACTGCCGCCCAGGGCTGCCTCTGAAAGGCCCCATTGTGAGGGCCCTGCTTTCCCCGAGCAGAGTTCAGGTTGCTGTAGTAACCTTCACTATGAGTTTCCTGACCAATCTGATGACAATCAACTGAATTGTGACATTAGCTATAAACAAGAATGCCAATGACCATGGGCCTGCCCACTGCAGAGGTCTTTTCTTATCTGAACATAGCCCACTGCTCCCTAAATCATTCACACAGCCAAAAAAGAGACAGAATTTCTGAACTTTGAGATGAGAACCTGTATAGAGTGTCAGGGGGTCCATCCCAAAGGACTGGAGGTAGGGGTTAATTGGGAATTTGCAGGAAGTTTCTCCAAAGAGGTCACTTCTGAGCAGGGAAATGAATAGTAAAAACCAACTTGAAAGGCCTCAAAGGGACAAAGAAGGCCATGAGGGAGGCTGGAAAAATCAAGAGGGACAGAGAGACAGCTTTTAATAAGTGCCCCAAACTGCCAGTTTTAGCAGACAGAGACAGAGCTGGTGCATTCATTTATTTCGCCCACTTGTCTTGGGGCTTTGTAAACACCAAAGCCAGAGACTATAAAGTCAAATATTTTTCAAAATCCAGTGCAGGGCAGAGTCAACACTACCATGATCACTTAGTCAACTATACTGACCAAAAGTAAAACCTACTGAACCCCAGAATCAAGCCAATGTCATGCTAAAATCTGCAGAGTGACACATGTTTGAGACCTACTAGATGAGCTCTCTCCAAGTTCTGTGCCTGCCATGCAGTGAGTATTCAAGAAAATACCTGTTGAATGAATAATCAATAATAAATAAGCCTGAGAATTAGCAGGTGATAAAGGGAGATGGGAGGTAGATGCAAGTTGTTTTTTTTTTTTTTTTAAAAAAAGGAAACAGTTCATCCCCAGCACCACAAAGAGAAAAAAAGAAAAAAAAATTTATAATATGTTCATTGACATATTAATAGTTTGTGAAATTAAAAAAATAAGTATAAAGCTAATGAAATTCATATAAATCTAAAATATGAAGCCTCCAACATATACTCAAAGCTGTAACACAGTGAATTCAAAGTAAATGAAACCCTCGAAAAACTTCTCATTTGATTTAGCAGAAAAGATTGTCCTGTATATACAGGACTGATGCACAGGTCCCACAAGAAAGAACCTCTGACTGGATTTACTTTGATTGGTCAATTATGCATGTTGCTAAATATGTGAATATTTTATATCACCCCTGCTTATGTTAAACAACTAGACAAATTTTAACATTAAAGAGCTGGAGATATAGATAGCTCAGTTAGTAGAGTGCTTGCCTTGCATGCAGAAGGCCCTGGGTTCAATCCCCAGCACCATCCAAAAAACAACAACAACAAAAAAAAAAACAAACAAATTTTAACAATTTAAGATGATTTAGTGTGGGTTCAATACAATGACCAGGCCCCTCAAAAGTCTCTTAGATTTTCCTGTGACAGCTGCTTCAATTACAGGTATCCCTCACCATCTGAGGTCCAAATTCAGAAACTGAATAAATTTGTATAAACTTTTCTTTTTTTTTAATTTATTTTTTTTAGTTGGACACAATATCTTTACTTTATTTATTTATTTTATATGATGCTGAGGATCGAACCCAGGGCCTTGCACATGCTAGGCGAGTGCTCTACCGCTGAGCCACAATCCCAGCCCCAGTATAAACTTTTCAATAAGTCCTTTATCTGGAATCTCACTACCCCCTATCACAAACATGGGAACAATACAGATATGGACAAATATCCAAATATCCTACCTAAACACTGACTAGCTGAATGTGGAAATTAATAGCTTTGGATAGTCATGCCATACAACACAAGATGTTCTGGGATTTGCCTTCTCAATCCCAGTTTTCAACATCAGTCAGGAATTTGAAGAATCGAACAGGCTTCCCAGGCCCCAAACAGCAAAGGCTTTGGCTCATCCAGAGACAGAGGGCTTTTCTTACCCTCAGGAGAACCTCGAAGGGCAGGTGAGTGCAGGTGAGTGCAGTTGGAATTCCTCAGCCTGGTGTTCAAAGCCCAGCTCTTTGCTAATGCTCCTGCTACCAACCCACCTGGGAGTCCAAATGCCGCCTTCTACCACTGCATCTTGGCCCATGATGTTCCTGCTGGGTGGACTGAATGCTCTGTGTGTTCAAATCTACTCTATCCTGGAAGATCCAATACAAATACTACCACTTTGATTCCTATGAGTTCCAAGAAATTATAGGAGGTCTTGCCTGCTCTCTTTCTATGCTGCACCAATTGTTTATACCTCCCTTCTCCCTTTCTCAACTATAAGTCACTTGAGAGCGGGATTTGCCTTGACTCTGTACTCTCCTGGTTCTAATAAAGAACCATGCACATAAATACCTTTGTCTGTTCGGTGTCTGTTCAGTGAAGCAATGAATGAAAAAAAAAAAAAATCACAAAGGCTTGAGTCATCCTAGGAGGCTTCAAGGAGATCAGATTTGCATTTAGGATTGAAATAATAACTGATGTTAAAATGAATTGGGAAAAAGGAGGAAAATAGGCATTCTTGAGAGAAACAAGGAAAGCAAAGGCACAAATGAGAAACTAATAATAACATTGCTTGTGTTTGCATGGACCTCTACTCTAAGTGAGAGCCCCCAAAAGACCACCTGAACTAGGAAAGAACATTATGTGTGGAAAAAATCATAGCCCAGGTTAAATAGGAAAAATAGAGCCTGGGAAGGAGGGCCAGCAAGGCCTGGCTGAGGACTTGGCACCAGGGACAGGAAACAGGCAGCCAAGATGGAATCTCCATCAGAGGGTGCAGCCCAGGTCACACAGAAAAAAAAACTGTCTTCCTTCCAAAGGGAAGGGCCCAGACTACTGTAGTCAGATCCCCATCCAGTAAGAGAATAACACCATCTCGCCTTTGTGTATTGCTCCCGGTGTCTTACTACTTAGCCATTAATCATTCCTGGAGAGTCCTATGCTGTTCTCTGCAAGGAAGGCAGAGAACAGGCATAATTATCTCAATTTTATAGCTAGGAAGGGCTAGAAAAATTCCCTAAGAGAGGGGTGGAGATAGGGGAGGATTGAAGAGCAAGTTCCTAGTTGCTGTGGTCTGTTTTGGAGGACGTACCTCTGTTTACCCATCTAGCATGATAATGGCTATGTCACTTATTGCTGGGTTATTATTAGGTTAGGCTGTGAGTCTCTCTGTGTGCTCAATCTCGCCTACTTAGAAATAAAGAGGGGGCAGGAGGAGGGAATCAGAACTAGCAGTGGAGCTAGACTGCTTTTAACCTAGAGACAGGAAAAAAACAAACAGCCCTTTAAGAACACAATTTCTAGGCATACTTAAAGGTAGCAATTCCAGCCTAAAAGCCTCTCAGCTTGGTAAGGCACCACCCTAAAGAAAGGGCAAAATTATCAAGGCATAGGAAAGCAAGAGGCGTCCCACTGTGGATGAAGGGCCCATGCCAACTTCTAAGTAAGAGCGGGAATTACAGTAATTCAGCCCGCAGTGTTTCCCATTTTAACTGATGTTTCCTGTTTTCTATGCTGGGCATTGCGAGGATATTCAGAACCAAACCCAGGGTGTGCGGCTGTCCACTCACTGGGTGCATTCTTTTCTGTTCACTCATCATATTGTGTGCGGCATCACAACCCAAAACAGATCTGTTTTCCTACTGACCTCAATTTGCGGCCACCATTGGTGTTGCTGAGCGAACTCTTGGCTCTGCAAGGCAGAGACAGGCTCCTCTGAACTGGCAACACTAAACACCAGGACAAAACAGCTGGATTTCCAGTGCCCATCACCCTCCAAAATAGAGTCAGGACTTGCTGGTTGGCACTCTCTGCAGGCACCAGCTGGTGCTGGCTTGATTTAGGAGTAGGGGCAGGGAACAGAGAGGGGACGGAAGGAGACCCCTTGCCCAGCCTTTCAGTTTGATAGAGGACCCAGCCTAGGGAACAGATGACAACTGGTGGTGGAGTGGTAATGAGAGGGGATGATGTTTATTTTTGAGTGCAGGATAATGAAGGTATTGGAAGATTTTAGCATTTTGAAATAATTTCAAAACTACAGAAAAGTTAGCAAAGTATGCAAAGAATTCTTAATACTGTTACCAGTTTGTGATATTTTGTCTCATTTGCTTCCTCCCCACCATTTACATATATATCTCCCCATACACATGCATATACATGTGCATACACATAATTGGGGTTTTCCCCCTAAAATATTTGAAAATAGGTCATATATGTTGTGTCCTTTTACTCCTTAATGCTTCAGCTTACATTTCCTGAGAAGGGAATTTTCTGCTAACCATTATAGAGTTAACAATGCCAGGAAATTGAACATTGATGTGATACCTTTTATGCAAGTCAATATTCCAATTTCAATTTTCCTAGTAACATCCTTTGTGAAAATCTTTTTTTCCCCCCTGTGCGGGATCATGTATTTATGGCATTTACTTGTCAGATTTCTTTAGTCTCCTTTAATTTACAACAGCTCCTCAACTTTCCTTTGTATTTTATGATGTTGATGTTGACACTTTAAAGAATTCAGGCCAGTTATTTTATAGAATTTCCCTCCATTTGGGTTTCTCTGCTCTTTTGTCATAATTAGATTCAGCTTTTGCATTTGGGCTAGAATTCTAGGCAAGTAATTTAGTGTCCTTCTCAGGGTATCACATCTAGAGGTACATGATGTTTGTTGGTGATATTCATTTTTATCACTTGGTTAAGTCTTGGCCAATGTCTCCACTGTATAATTTCTATTTTTCCTGCCAAACGATTTGTGGGGAGATACTTTAAGACTATGTAAATATCCTGTTCCCCAAACTCTGGCAACTGACTTTGATAAATTTTACATTTAAAATCAGTCATTTGGCATTCTAGGGGAATGCATTATATGCAGGAGTTGAATTTTTCAGACAGACAGGGCTATGGAACACATACGTGGGCTTCATAGAGACCTGGTAGCTGATTTCCTCACAGCCTGCTGGGTCCCTGAGAGGCTGAGGTTGCTGGACAGCTATGCTCCTGATCTGTAAGGCCATTTTCCACCTCCACAGGGTGTGAAATAAGGCCCTACAGAAGCTGAACTGAAAACGGGAATTATGAGTCAAGGGTGTTTCTTAATGGCCCAGATAGCATCTTGGAAAGAAGTCTGCAAGGAAATCAGCTCTCCCCATATGCAAAGCTATAATATGTGAGACGTTTATCTCTAGTATCCTCCATCAGCCTGCCTGGGGCTCACCTCTGCTCCCATCCTGTTCCTCCTCTCTCCCTTAGCTACAGTGCTGTTGAGTGATTATCTATTTTAAAAGGTGGAGGTAGAGGAAGTTTTTGGGACCAGATTGCTTAAAGCCAGGAGAGGACAAGAGGCAGGAGAAAAGAGCAACTTGAGTGAAAGTCCCCTCAGTCTGTTCAGAGAGGTTACCCACACCTGTTCTTGAGCCACAGCAGGAAGTCTCTCAGCTCAACCTCACATTCCAGCCATTCCTGTTCCCTCAAGGGAATTTGCTACCTCCTGGCAGAGTCATCAAGTATTGTCTTTTTGCTCAAAATTATTGTGTGGAAATAATTTTCCAGAAGACCTTGTTAGATAAGAACCACCATGTCCACCGCTAGAACAGCGAGACAGAACTTTAGGAAGAAGCCGTCTCTACGTAAATTCTCAGACATGAGGACTGGTAAGCTTATTCTGAGACCAAAGAGTCTTTTCACACCACTGATACTATATTTTACAAGCCTGGAGCCCATTTCTGAAAAGTATGCACGTAGGTTAGTGATTTCAATAGCTACTGCTGGGCTGGGGCGTAGCTCAGTGGTGGAGAGCCTGACTGGCATGTGCGAGGCCCTGGGTTTGATCCCTAGTGACAAAACAAATCCAGATGCTACTGAAGCAGCACTGGAGAAATGAAGGTTTTAGACTTTTTAGGTGAAAAGTTCAACATTTAGAAGTCATTTTTTTTTCCTTCCTGAACTAAAGTAATGAGATACAAATTATTGCTCGTGTACTCCAAAATTCCTGATTCATAAACAGGAATTGGCAATAATAGTAATTTCAGGGATTGTATTCTTGTAACAACAACTGTGCTCTTGTGGTCTTTTCTCTGAACCACATCCTATGTTTTTTACTTAGTCATTCACTGATTCGATCATTTAACCCGGTCAACAAAACCTGTGCTAGGCCTAGCATTGCTGCCGCTGCTGTTTTGTTTTTAAGATACAAAGGTTCACAAATTATTCTAATCTGCATTTACAGTTCCATTGTGGAAAATGTGTTTGTTTTTTTTTAACCATGAGACTCAATTTTTCCATCATACAAAAATATGGAATTAGCCAGTGTCTACCATAAAAGAAAAGACAAATGCAATTGTCACCTAATCATGAAATATTATTCCTGGTCACCAGGTAATCTGAGAAGCTGAGTTCACACAAATCAATGATCTTTCAGGACAACTGAATGCTAACCTGATGACTTGATTTAAGGAACCGCTAGTTAATTTCATTTCAGAAACACCAGCCCAAGCTGACAATCATCAACTCCAATCACCTTTTATGCCACTTAGGTTTATTAGATTTTCTCTAACAATCTTTTCTCCTTCTTCTTACTCAAAAGTTGTCTTTTAAAAAATCTCAATGGCCAGCTGCAAGGTGCAGAAATTTGGTGCAAGGTATGTGATACCCTCTCCCTCTCACCCTGCAAAAGGTTTTAAATATCTTAACTGGAATCCTTAAATCTTTAATGCAACACAAGATCTTCGTAAGCTATACTTTGTTGCCACTGAGAAGTTAAAAGGCACTTGAGCCACAGTTTTCCTGTACCAGTAAGTGCTAAGTGTTAAATGCCAGGGCTTTGGGTCCTCTGGAATTCTAGGGGGAAATATAGGGCAGTTCTTCCCAACCAGTACGTCTGGCAAGGCCAATCTCCAGATGAAGGCAGGGGATGGACAGGACATTCCTGTCCCAGTGGCTCTGACTGCCTGGCACGCATTGAAGGCCATCCCCTCTCCTAACAAAGATGCCGGCTTAGAATCACCTCACAGTCCCCACTAATGTCTTCAGGCACCCAGCCTCCCCCGCCTGCACTCACACCCTTGGACTTCATCACAGAGGAAGTGACTCTGCCCCGATGCCGTCACACTCTGAAATCTGGAAGTGGGCCACATGATATAAAAGGAAGCTGAAGGCTGATTGAAGACAATGAGCTGCTACACTGATCTAGATGCCTGTGCCCACCTAGTTAAGAATCTTCCAGAGAGTTCTAATTTTTTAAAAGAAATTCCCATCATTCCCTTCTCTGTCTGGGGGGAGGCATGATGATGAAGAATTCCGGCAGGCCTTCGTAAGGGCCTATAGACGGGCTCTGAGAGGATATCTGAGTGATAATTTTTTTTTTTTTAAGAGAGAGGGGAGAGAGAGGGAGAGAATTTTTCAATATTTATTTTTTTTTAATTTTCGGCGGACACAACATCTTTGTTTGTATGTGGTGCTGAGGATCGAACCCGGGCCGCACGCATGCCAGGCGAGCACGCCACCGCTTGAGCCACATCCCCAGCCCATGATAAAATCTTAATCATAACAAGAGTACTGGACCCAAACTCATTGGGGGAGGGGCTTATTTCATACTTTAATTTTTTTTTTTTTTTTTTTTTTGCTTTGCCAGCCTATGAGTCTTCAAGATTTATTTAAAATGCTTCTTTAGTTAACAACCTACAGGACTGGGGCTGTAGCTCAGTGGCAGAGTGCTTGCCTAACACATGTGAGATACTGGGTTCGATCCTCAGCACCACATAAAAATAAATAAATAAAATAAATAAACATAAAATAAAATCATGTTGCCCATCTACAATTACCAAAAAAAAAAAAAAAGAAACTTAAAAACCCTATATTAGTTAGCATATCCACAGCCCAGGAAGCATCCTCTTTTCCTCTTTGAGGGAAAATGTGGATTCAGCAACTGTAACATACATTTACATGCAAGCACTTTTAAAAGAGATCAATTCTCCCATTTATAACATGGAAACTTGTGGTCATCAGTTCCCTTCCTCTTTCCTCAGGAATTTCCTCATTCCCAGGAAACGTTACCCCATTGCGGGAGCAGGTAGCATCCTCATCCTCCCACAGCCCTGATGGGCAGCCTTCTTTTGAGATGGCTCATTCCCCACCCCCCAGGCTTATTTTATCAGCAGTAGCAAGCCTGAGGTGGAAGACTTAAGACCCTCAGAGTGTCTCTGGTCTGGAGCCTGGAGGCTATTATATATAACTGAGAAGATTCTCTTGATGCTGGGAGGAATCAAGGCAGTAGCAACCACTTTTCTCACTACTGCAGACAGCTTTATTAAATTCCCATTCCTCCATGACCTGGCAGAGAGGAAAGGCTTAGGATTGGAGCCTGAGGAGTGGGCTCAAATTCCTGCCCCTTAGTGGCTGGGAGGCCCAGAGGATTCACTCTTTGTCCTTTGTTTCCATGCTCACAGCATTGGTAGGGACCAGAAAGTCAACCCTGTGGTGCATATAAATGAGATATTTTGATAACATCAAGAGACAATCTGGATTACTATTTGATTTTGTTAGTTTCTCCTAATGTATACCCTTCATGCCAATTGCTATGTGCTTTAAATAACTTGTCTTCTCCCCTCTTCATAAACATTTCTAAAATAATGAAGCAAAACTCAATAAAGATAGGCGTGTTCACCACCTGGCAAAAGGAATGCCCCACTGGAGATAATAAGTCAGCACAGGATTTGGCCAAAGTCCTAGCTAGCAAGGTCTCAGCCACCATGAGCATCAGGTGTGGGAAGAGGTGAAGGGGAACAGTCTGAGCTGGTACACCTTGATCAAGTTCACGGAGACCAGTGCACAATGAGGAGAGAAGCCAGCTAGTGAAGGAAAATAGAGGGACATGTCCAGATAACTAAGGCACTTTCCAAAATGTCTTGAGAGAAC
Source organism: Urocitellus parryii (assembly GCF_045843805.1). Taxonomy (NCBI): domain Eukaryota; kingdom Metazoa; phylum Chordata; class Mammalia; order Rodentia; family Sciuridae; genus Urocitellus; species Urocitellus parryii. Next base: position 104,472,150 of record NC_135536.1, read on the forward strand.
AAGCTACCCAAAATACAGCATCTATATAATCATGAAAATTAATCGGCTGTCTCGATGTGGAAACGTGCTACAAAAGAACACTGACAAGAGGCGGACATGGTGGTACACACCTGAAATCCCAGCGGCTCAGGAGACTGAGGTAGGAGGATCAGGAGTTCAAAGCCAGCCTCAGCAACTTATTGAGGCCCTAAGCACTTATCAAGACCCTGTCTCTAGAGAAAATATTAAAAAGAGCAGGGATGTGGCTCAGTGGTTAAGCACCCCTGGGTTCAATCTCTGGTACCAAAAAAAGCAAAAAGAACACTGATGAGAGAAGAGTGAGAGGCTTGTGCAAGGGGGCAAAAGACTGGTATTGGGAAGTCAGAACCCCTTAGCTGGGTGGCCATAACAGTCACTTAAGACCAGTTGGTCTCACGTTTCCCATCCATGCCAAGGGTGTCATTACCTCCTTTAAGAGAGAGATGCTATGCCTGAAAACTATCTCTATGCTGGATTTAACATTCTGTCTTGACATTAATTAGAAATGACATGACTGGTTCCCTGGATGGGCCCTGCATGCACCTGGACAGAGGAAACTCTTTTTTTCTGGAACCATCTAGCATAGTGCTTTGTACTCCTCGGAGGTTCATCAAAGTGCACTACAAGCCCTGGAACACTACATTAAACTCTAAAAAGATATATAAAAGGCAAGTTATTAAAACTAAATAACAGATTCTTGCCAGCTTAAGATCTAAGAATAGTATTAGAATTTAAGCACTGTGCAGGATATCTCCAGTTCTGTTCAACAGAGGAAGACATGGTATCCAGGGCACCTGTGAATTTGATCTGTTGGACTAGTGCTTCTCTAAAGTGCGGAAAGGAAACTCACAGTTGCAGTCTGATAAAATTCCTCTTAGATTTACTCCAAGCTACCTACCATGTCAACTGATTCCCAAACAAGAAAGTGTGATGCCCTGGCTGGACTTTTAGAAAACACCCAGCTTGGTGGGTGTGTTCCAGTGAACATGCCTTCAATTCCAGTCACCAATCAAGTCTAAATTTGATTAGCAGAATCAGCTGCCAAACTTTATAAAATCACGTGAAATCCCAAAGCAAGAGGCAGCAGTGTCTTCCAGGTTTCCCGTTGGAATAAACAGTGTAAGCCCACAGCCACGTTGTGTCTCTGAGTAGTGGCTCAGAGGCGTGACTGTGCTCTGATTTGACCTTCTATAGGGCTCACAGGAGTGGGAGTGAAAGTCAGTGTTCAAAAGCTGCTTGTTGGAAGGGAGGGAGATGGGAATAGGAAAGACAGTCAACTGAATCGGACATACTCTCCAATGTTCATATATGAATACATGACCAGTGTAAAGACAGATGATGTACAACCACAAGACTGGGAAGTTATACTTCATGTATGTATGATATATCAAAATACACTCTATGGTCATGTATAACTAAAAAAACCCCAAACAAATAAATAAAAAAGTAAAGAAAATTAAAAGGTGCTTGTTATCCTGAACCAACGTTCAGGGACCCTCTCCTGATAAAATCAACCCAACAATAGGCAGAGAATGGACCCTCTACTGGATATACAACCCTTCACAGTTAAGTTTTCACCCACATTATCCTACTGGAGTGATGCCTGAAGGAGTTGCAGGGCAAGCATCTAATTTTCATTTCCGCACGGGGAAGGTGAAGGTCAGGAAATTGGCCAAGGTAACATACAAGCGAAGGACAGAGCTGGGTTCTTTACCCTTCAGGTCTCCCCTTTCCACCTCTTCACAAAGCTTAGGTGAGCCTGGAAATACCTGGAGCTGAACTATGTCTTGGTTCTATAGTTTCCCTTTAGATTCCTGAAGCTCAGGGAAGTTTTTATGAGTGCTATTAGGAAAAAGGGCTCTCTTCTAATTATTCAGATGACACAAAATGAATCACCATGGCACTTTTGCCTTTTTTTTGTTTTCTCTTTTCAAATGAACGTTGCACCACGTTTTCAGGGGACTCTGTTTAGACTACCCTCTGTGGCATCCTTAGCCAGGAACCTGGTTGGGATAGAAATACCCAGGGATCAAATTCTCAGTCCACATTATTCTTCCAGGTACAGGAAGTGGGGATTAAGAATGCCAAACTATGTGGTGATGTACATTAATCTATAAATTGAGCTATTCATTGACTTTGCCCTGAATGAAATCAAGGAAAAATAGAACTTGTCATTATTCTTCCTTCATAAACAAAATTAAGTGCCTACCATTTCTTATAATTTGCAAAAGCACTTTCATATGTATAGTTTCATCTCATCTTCACAAACCTGTGCAGCTGATATTAGCATCACAATTTTACAGCAGGAAACTGAAGCTCTTAGAAGTTAAGAAGCTGGTCCAAGGTAGCCTTGAGGTCACCAAATAAAGTCAGATTTTCTGAAGGTATGGAATAGCATTGTCCTTCCACGACACAACAAACTCATGTCTTCCAGCCAAGACCACCAAGAACACCCAGAGCTGAGCCAGCTATGTACAGTATTCCTACAGCAGTGAGGGAGAATGGGCACCACGGTGGGATCCACGAAGCCTCCTCAGTAGGAAGACATTAAAAGCCTACTTTAGGATTTGAGTGAATTTGGAGAAAAGGGGTTTGCTCTAGATCGAGTGCTGTCAGAAAGTGAGGCAATTCTTTGACTGTGATCTTAATAAATCTTATCAATAGGGAGAGATGACTGGAGTCAATAGAGCCATATGGTAGAGAAGCAGTGACCACTCATACTGCTAAGTGAGAAGATGCTTAGTGTTTGGTGGCTTGTACGAGAAACTCATTTTGTCTGTGCTCACCCGGAATTTTTCAGTGGCCTTGTTTTGTCTCTTTGCCATGGTTTTGGAGTGACCTTGCCTGAGGTTGGTGTTCTAAGAGGTTGTTAATGGAACACAGGAGGATAACACAGCCCAGCTGTGAGCACTGGGCCAGCTCCGGGCAACAATGCCAGACAGCGGGGTCAGACCAACCAGCTCTTGGATGTCAGGACTTACTTTTTCCTTACTCAGATAACAGCCTTCCTACCTAACAGAGAGTCAAGGAAGATCATTCCACAATAATTTAAATAAAACCTTTACTTAGTACAACCCCAAACACAACCAGCACTAAACTGCCCTCCAAACTCTCTAACAGATGAGATAAGCTCCAAGTCACAATCTTCTTATCTCCTCTTGTCTCTTCCTCTATTCATATTCACTCCTGTCTAACAGCTGGCTCATGGGCACCAGAGATTGACCTGTGAACTGTGCTTCCTGACCTTGTGTTATTCAATCTCTGGCTTTTTCTTGGGCACCTGGCTGATCAGAATAAAGAAGCCATTCCCAGGCACTCCTGCAGCTAGGCGTGGCCAGCTGATGTAACTGGAAGGGGTGTGTTCATAGTTGGAGGACACATCATAAAGGGAAGAAGAGATGTGGCCCTCTTTCCCCCTCCTCTACTCAAAATTAGAAGGTAGTACCAGAGCTCCATCACGAGCCCATAGGACAGGGGCTACAACCTAGGGGAGCAGAGCAGAAAAAATGGGAAACAACCTGCATCCAGAAAACTGCAAAGCTCCATTCCAGGCCTGGACTGTGTATATCCAGGATGTTTGGTGGAAGAGAAATAGGCACAGATCACTATACATTGCAATCAATAAAACTCCCTCATAACTCCCTGTATAGTCTTAGGAGGGAATTTTTCCATTTAAATATGGTAAAATTAAATTTAATCCCAATTGTCCCAGCATTAGACTTAAACATCTTTTTTTTAAAATTTTTTATTTGTACTTTTATTTATACATGACAGTCGAATATATTTTGACATATCATACATATACATGGAATAAAACTTCCCATGTCTGTGATTGTACATGATGTGGAGTTACCTTGGTCATGTATTCATATATGAACATAGGCACTTGCTTACTTGAATACCTTTGCTTTTTGTTAGTCTTTGCTTCCCAGTAATGCCCATTATTAATTATTGCTATGCTAATTGCTTTATTATTATGTTTATGTCTTTCCAGTTCCATTTCTAATTTTTACCTTCTTGTCTTATGTGTTCCCCAGCCTACTGATAGGGGCACAAAAGATACAGAACAAATGTCTTTTTTAATGAGCTCTTAAAAGACTACAACGCAATCATATTTTGATGTTACGACCTCATCTGTTCACTCCTCATTTCTCACGTGATATATTCATTTGTGGATGGAAGAAAATATATGCCTTGGCTTAATTGCAAATTGCAAAGGAGTTGCTCCACAGGTTGGCAAAGCCTTAACAGTTAAATTTGCGAGTGCCAAGGGTTTAAATACATCAAATGCCTTTATCTGTAAAAGGCCTCCAAGGACTTTTTCCACTGTTGACTGCTGTATCCCTTACATTTGCAATTTACAAGTGCAATCATACTCATCATGTCAAGGTCCTTGTAGTCAGGCTGGTTATTAGTAATTTACATGTCACAAACAAGGAGCTGAGGGTGTGAGTCACTTGCTCAAGGTGTCATTCATCTAACATCCCCTGTGAAAGGCCCTTTGGGTTATTTTCGTGGTTTCCCTCTCCTGTTGCAGCAGGCCTTCCTGTACCTGGATCTTTGCACCCCTGAGCTAACCTTTCTGTGGGACAGTCTCCAAAATGGAACTGCTGGTCAGGGATTTCAGGATGGGCTGTAAGCAGATAAGAGGGGCACTGGGAAAGCAGAATGAAGAGAGCACAGAGACACTGGTGGTGGGGGCAGGCCTAACGAGATCATCCCTTCTAGCTTTTATTTAGCTAAAAATGTAGGCCACTGCTTTCTAACTTCGGAGTCAAAATAAGTCCAAGTGGATGTCACCCAAGGGAGCTGCCAATGAGGCCTGGGCGACAGCCATTCTCCAAACACTCCAGTAGCGCTTGAGTGTGGCTCACTGGCCAATTCCACGGAGGCTGCATCAACACCTAGGCTCCTGGGAGGATGAGGTTCTGCAGAGCAGTTTTCCATCAGAAGGAGAGCAAGCAGGGCCACGGGATGAGCCAGTTCGAATACTAGTTCTGCCTCTCAAATTTGAGCTATGTCAATCCTGATTATAATTCTGATATTTCCTTTTTACCTTTGTTCTTATACCTTCTACAAGACTGTTAATTTAGCCCTTTGGGTGAGTATGCAATTTGTCATTATCCAATGAGTATTTTTTTAATCCTTTAGAGAAATTTGTTTACAATTTATCTATTTTTATTTATTGATGTTTTATTCCCAAGAGGCAGGAATGGCAGAAAGAACTCTGGGCCTCAGTCAGAAAACTTAGAACCAAGAGAACAAAGACAGAAAGGGAGATGGAAAGAGAACTTCTTTGTACTATACAGGAGCTGTGAGCCGAGCATTTTCCATTCATCAATTGCTGTTTAGCCTCACAAAAATCCTTTAAGAATGGTGTTGGTGTTCCATGTACTGGTAAGAAAATGAAGCATTGAGAAGTAAAAAGTCTTGTCCAACACTGCACTCCTTAAAAACAAAACAGGACTTGAATTAAGGGTTTTCTGACCCATCGACCTGGATTTTCCATTGATTTAGATTTGCAAACCATATAGATAATGGATGCAAAAGCCACTGAGTAAGTGTAACTGAAGGGTAAGCTAAGATGATGATGGTGATGCCAAGACCAGGCACCTCAGGCTCACTGAGGACTCCTGAGGCTCTGGGGGTCAGGCAGCACCATTCCCAGGCCAGACAGCGGCAGGGCTACCTATAGGCTGTGTCCCAACTCTGCTGTCTGATGGTTGTTGTTTCCTTTGACACTTGTGCTCCCTTTAAAGAACCCTTCCCTGGGGGGCTGCCAGCCAAAATCTGTGACTTTTTCAATTTCCTTTTAAAATCTCTTTTCTTACATAGATTTGCAAGGCTGTTCTTCAATTTCTTCCATCTCATTTCCACTTTGTTACTCTGCTTTCCAGCACAATGCAGCATAATTCAAGTTAATTAGGAAGAAGGTTGTCTATCAGGCCTTGTTTATCTTTCCAAAAATATGTGCAACACCCATACAGATAGATATTACATTCCTACACACACATTTATAAATAGGCTAAGAATCACTCTGGAGTCCTTCTCCTCCCATCTGATCCTATCTGTTCTGCTGTAGACCTGTTCTTCAACTGTAGACCCAGGCTCCCTATTCTCACCACCACCATCTTACTTAAACTATTATGTCCCATTGTCCTTTATATAGGACACCAATAAAAACTTAAATTGAGCAACTTTATAGATTTCTGTAACATTTTATAGGTTTTTATAAGTGACCTATATAGAGGACGGTGGGACATAATAGGTTATGGCCTCTTTATCTCTCACTGACAATAGCCATCCTTACTGATCTCTTTGGTGGGATCCCCACTGCCTGCTGCTTTGATCCTGTGCACCCTCTCCTCATAGTTACTTAAATGAGCCATTAGAATACTCCAGGAGGAGGTGCTCCTGAACCTCCCCAAGAACACATCACACAGGCCACCGGAGCCGCTTGAGGGTGGCAGCAAGCCCAAGCCTAATGTAACAAGGTGTAGTCAAGTATGTCTGTCAGGAGTGCAGCTGTGTTCTAACCCCCAGCACCTGTGGGTGTCACCCTATTTGGAAATAGGGTCTTTACAGATGAAATCATGTTGAGATCATCAGGGTGGCCCCTAATTCAATGTACTGTTGTCCTTATGAAAGGGACACAGAGACAAGCATACAAGAAGGCCATAGCAAGGAGAGGACCCCATGATGACATGGGCAGAGGCTGGTGTGATCTGTGTGCCAAGGGCGGCTGGCATCACCTGCAGCTAAGCGAGGGGCAGAGCCTTCAGAGATGCATGGCCCTGCAAAACCTGGATCTTAGAGTTTAGTCTCCAGAACTGAGAGAGCATCAAGTTCTACTGTTTGAAGCCACCAAGTGGTAATTTACTACAACAGCCTTGGAAACCTAATACAATAATCTAAAAAAAGGTAGGAAGAGCTGACCACGAAGAAAAAGGTCTTTGAATCACAATTCCTCTGCTTCAAAAATTTGCCTTTGGTGATTTAGATTACTCCACAAAAAGCCAGCGGCCTCCAGAACAAACCTGATTTTGTCATCTCCTTTTAAAAAGCCCTCCCCTTTCTCTGAGTACAGTAGCATAAGCCTGTAATCCCAGCGATTTAGGAGGCTGAGACGGGAGGATTTCAAGTTTGAAGCCAGCCTGGACAACTTTGCAAATAAAAAATTAAAAAGACAACTCAAAAATAAAAAAAAAATAAAAAGGGCTGGGAAGTTATCACAGTGGTGCAGTGTTTTGGTTCAATCTCCAGTATCAAACAACAAACAAACAAACAAATCAAGGCTCCCCTTTCTATAGGACCAAGTTCAAGCTCCTTGTATGTCATGTCAAGGGCCCCAACAGACACTCTCAGCATAATCCTCCTCACTCTCCCCCTCCTACTCTCTCCTTAACACTGACCTCCAGCCATCACTCTGCCCACAGTCCAGGAACTGATTCTCACACATAATAGACAGCAGGCATGGTGACAGAGACCACTGTCAAGGTGACCTTGAGAGTAGGGCTGAGTGTCTCTCATACTGAGCAAGCCCGGAGGACCAAAGTCCAGGTAATACTGAGACAGACTGAAGGATTGGTGGCTTTGAGTATAGAAACCACAGAAGTTATCATATCAGAAGCATAGTGCGGCAGATCTATCAGGTACTACCAATGGCTACATCAGTTGGTGGCACGTGAGCACTCTACTTCCACTCTGAATTCAATTTGAATCTTCATCATTCAATAAATTATTGAGTTATCTACAATGTGCTTAGCTCTGTGCCAGGTTCAAGGGCATTTGGAAGAGTATATAGGCATCCCTTGTTCCCACAGGGGGTTGGTTCCCAGACCCCTTGAGGACACAAAAATGCACAGTTGTTCAAATCCTTTATATAAAATGATATGTCTGCATATAACTTGTGCACATCCTCCTGAATAATTTAATTCATCTCTAGATTTCCCATAATACCTAATACAATGTAAACACAATGCTAAATAGTTGTTCCGCTGTGTTGTAATGACAAGAAGGAATCTGTACATGTTCAGTACAGATGCAATTTTTTTTCCTGAATATTTTTCAACCTGTAGTTGGTTGAATCCACTGACGTGGGTGGCCTAATAAAGCAGGCTCATTTTCACTTATCAAATTTGTCTGTTCTAGTTGGGGAAAAGACTAATATGCATCACTCTGTACATGAAACACATAGAGGATTAAATGTTAGTGTTTAAAAGTTGCAAGAGTTCAGAGAAGGAAACGATCTCTGTTGACTGATCAGGAAAGTCTCTGTGGGGAAATGGAGACGTAGGCTGGGCCGGGAGGATACAGCTGACTTTGTCAGCCAATGGGAAGAGAGGGGACTTTCCCAGGGACAATAGGAAGAAGGGCACAGAAGCAGAAAGGGCTAATCATCACTACTGCTGGGGAAAACCTGATACTTAGAACACCCCTCTTTTTTGTCCGTTTATTTTTGTGGGCTGGGGATGGAACCCAGGGGCCTCACACAGGCTAGGTAAGCACTTTACCAATACACTACATCCTTAGCCCTTAAAGCACCATTCTTGACTATTCTTGATGACAAAAAATGGAGCATTAGCAGTAGAAAACATCTGAAATCCTGTTAGAAATGCAGAGTCTCTGGCCTCACCCCAGACCTGCTAAAAGAGATGATCTGGGTGTGGGGGTGAGGCCCAGCAATCTGTGTGTCAGCAAGTCATCCAGGTGGCTGGGATGCAGGCGAACGGTTTTGAAAACTCATTGCTCTAGTGAGAAGACATATTTAAAAAGCTTATGATAGCTATTCATACAGGAAAAAAATTTTAATTAGCTGGGCATGATGGTACAGGCCTTTAATCCCAGCTAATCAGGAAACTGAGGCAAAAGAATTCCAAGTTCAAGGCCAGCCTAAGCAACTCAGTGAGACCCCATTTCAAAATAAAAGTAAAGAAAAAAGGGCTGAAAATGTAGCTCTATGGTAGAGCATTTGCCTAGCCTGCACAAGAACTAGGGTTCAATCCTTCGTGGCAATAATAATAATAATAATAATAATAATAAATGTTCTAACTAGAATTCATATCATTTAGTTCTTTCTAAAAATTTTTTTAGTTATAGATGGGCACAATGTCTTTATTTTGTTTATTTCTTTTTATGTGGTGCTGAGGATCGAACCCAGTGCCTTACATGTGTGAGGCATGCACTCCACCACTCAGCCACAACCCCAGGCCTAGTTCTTGATTTATAACCTAAATGATGGTACACATGTAGACTGAGACATTGGGTGCACATGAGTATATGCCATCTGACTGCCAGGAAGTGACTGTTAATAAACATCTGGGAGAGATCTATATAAAAGTTGTTATTTAAGGAAACAACACAGGTCTAATTTCATAGTCCTCTGAGACAAGAAATTCTACACATTAAAGATAAAGTGGTTTTATTTTGGTTATCTAGGACCCAGAGATAATAAATAATAGGTATATAGATAAAGTTACTTCCCATGTCACCCCATATTTCAGTGGCCATTTTGTGGAGAGTCACCAGAGATAAATCTGCACAACCTTTTGTGTTTTGAACTTGGGTATTTGAGGACCTCCAAACAATTCCCCCATTTTCACTATTTCTGACAAATGAAGGTTGGCTAAGTTCTGGTTTGCTTTGGTTCTGTGACCCCCTCGACCCTCTCGCTAAGTAAAACAAGACTGTAAGTCTAGCCATTGCATTCAGGAAGAGAAAAAAAAAAAGGAATCAAAATTAACCATAGGGAGAAAAGGAGGGGATAGTTCCCTGAAAGTCTAAAAGTAGGAACCAAGCATGGTATTTTTGGCTGGAGACTCTCTGTACCACATGAAATTATAAGAATGACTTAATTGCTCCTGTGCATTGAAACTCCAGAGAGACCATAATGGTGGGGTCACACCCAGACCATCTGAGTGAGAGTTAGACAGGGTGGCCTCCTGCCAGCTGAACCTGCTCTGCAAATGTGAGTGACTGTGCCATTCATGTTTTCAGGCCTGGGCTGTGTCTGATGATAGACAGTTGAGCTTTTCTTCTTCAGTCTCCCCAGAGTGGACAGGGTATCTGTTACAGATGGCTGCCATTTTAGGGGTACCCAGAGGTGGGTTCCTGAAAGCTTACGTTCTAATCCTTTCTTTACCTAGTCTCAACCTGCACTCAAGCAGCAATTTAAACTTCTCTCTGAATTCCAGCTTCCTCAACCATGGAATGAGAATGGCAACTATGTGTGTAACTACAGAAAAAAAGGGCTGGGAAAATGAGAAAATAGATACAAATAGATACACCTTTGGAAAGGGAAGAATGTTATAAAGTTATTCCTGGCCTCTCTCTTTTGTTTTGCCCTCTTTTCCACATCCTGCCACACATACTGATTGATTGGGTTGCCCATCCTGCTTCTCTTTCTGCAGGAGGTGGCATTCTTGATGGCCAATGCCACACTGGCACCTGGCCAGAGGAGAAGACCCCAAATGGATTCTCATTCCCAAGATTTCATAATGGAGAGATTTGGAGACTGATCTGCCCATGGCTTAGGTCCTCATATTACCTAATGGTTTTCATTTGGGAGCAATTTTGCACCCAGGGGAACTTCTGGATTCATTTTTGGTTGTCACACTGAGGACGTCCTATTGGATCTAGTGAGTGGGAGATCAAGGACACAGCTAAACATTCTCCAATCCACAACACAGAACTCCTCAACAAAGAACCATCTGGACCACAATGTCAGCAGTGTCAATGTTGAGAAACCCTGGTCTAGAGAAGGAACAGCAACGTCAATGGACCCAGCCAGATGATAAGCTGACTCTGATGGGATAGGGCAGGGGGGTGGGGAAGCTGAGCTTCAGGAAGGGGAAGGGTTTGAGGAAGGGGCAGCCACCATGCAGCTCCAGTCAATTACCACTGGTGAATGCAGCTTAAGGTTGCCAGGTCTGATTTTTCTAGGAGCTGAAAATTTGAATTTTCATATGAAAATCAATTTTTAAATTTTCTCTCTCTCTCTCTCTCTCTCTCTCTCTCTCTCTCTCTCTCTATATATATATATATATATATATATATATTATAGACTATATAAACATATCTCTAGCCTCAAGGAGCCTGGTATGTAGCTTCTGAGCTGAACAGAATAGCCAAAGTCTCCTTTGCTTGAGCTTCTTGCAGCTGAGGCTGCTCCTTCATTTCCTTGGTAGGTATGAGACAGCCCACGATTCTCCCCGCACCTCCATCACCTCTTTTTTTTGGTACTGATGGTTGAATCCAGGGGCACTTTATCACTGAGCTACATCTCCCCAGCTTAATTTTTTATTTTGAGACAAGGTCTTGCTAAGTTGCTGAAGCTGGCCTTGAACTTGCAATTGTCTTATCTTAACCTCCCAAGTCATTGGGGTTACAGGCGTGCACCACCACACCTAGCTCTGTGATTTTTTTTAAAAATAAGTTATCTGAAGCCGGGCACAGTAGTGCATGCCTGTAATCCCAGTGGCTCAGGAGGCTGAAGCAGGAGGATTGCAGGTTCAAAACCAGCCTGAGCAACAGTGAGGCCCTAAGCAACTCAGTGAGACTCTAATTCTAAATGAAATACAAAATAGGACTGGGGATGTGGCTCAGTTATTGAGCCCAGTACCCCCACCAAAAAATAAGCAATGGCTTCTGTTACATGAGCCCCCAAGAGTCTCATCCAACACAACTCCTACCTCTTTGTCTTTCACTTCTTCAGCCATATCTTTTGACCTGGTTATCATCTCCATCCGAGAAAGGAATTTGAATCTCTTGGGGTTGGAAGACACCTCAGTAAAGACTTAGTACTGATATGGCAGGAAAACATAGGCAAGTTATTTAACCTCTCTGTCTCAATGTCCTCATTTGTAAAATGGGTATGATAATAACATTACTTCACTGGGCTTTTAGGAAGACTGAATTGGTATTCATGTATTTGCAATTAATTAAGAATTATCACCTTAACATCCTCCTTAAATCTTCACCTTTAGAAATAAAATAATGCCCCAATGTCGTGGCTGATGCTAATAAAAAATTAAAAGTAATTTTAAAAAAACCCTAAAAAAAACCCTACTCTTAGATTAAGAGTAATGCTAATATTTATCTGTGATTTAGTCTAAAATTTACTCAGATGGAATTTGAAAATTAATTCAGACTTTCTCAGAGACAAATAAGCTGTAACCCATGGACTACTTAAGATAGACTTTTGGAACATTTTATAAACACCAAGGAATTCTCTATGTGTTGAGATATCAGTGGACCAATAAATGTCAGGGTAGTCTGGCTCATGGTGACTTTATGTATGGTCATGAGTAGCAGCAGAGAGAAAAGAACAGCTGTCAAACCATCAAATCTTCAATTGCAAAAAAAAAATTTTTTTGGCAGGGAGTATATAAGAAACTCTTGTGCCAGAATGCAACAATCTCTCACCATCTTAAGAATTTAGTGCATCCAGGTTCATAATCTAACCTGTCACAAGGGTGGCTGTGGCATTCTTTGTTAAAGCCAAGACATTCTGGACTGAATTCTTGCCAAAGCTACTTGACCCTCATAAAAATCCTTGACAGCAGAGTGGGTGCCATTTTTCCCTCGCTTTCAAAAGCTTCCTTGACAGCACCCATTATAAGAGAATAGGGTCTGCTCTCTATAGTGGAAGCCAAAATGCTAATTAACTTATCCCCAAGTCTGCCAAAAATTTGTGGGCAGTACGCTGTCTTCCTAGCAGTATTAACAGACGAAGAGAAAAAAAGAAAAGGGATAAAAATGAATAAATGCCAGAAAGAATTCTGATATTATGACCACATGATTGCATATTTTTCCACATTTGTGCTTCCTACTTTATTTCTGATCACTTCTTGCCAATATGAGCTGTTCTTTTAATTGCAAAATTTATTTCCTTATGTATGGATTGGACACCAGGTCTTGTTTCCCATTATAGACTTCACAGAGAATATATGTGAAGTCTTCAAGGTCCGTTGGCAAGTCCCTTTCAATATTCCCTGTGTAAGGAAGATATCACAAAGAGCAAATAATACATACTAAAAACTGAAAATATAATGAGGAAATAAAGCTGGAATCAATCCAAGTAAATGTGAAGATGTTGTTGCTAAGATATAGCTTCTAAATGCTAACAACTAACTTCCTTTGGCTTTATCAGCAGCAAAGTTAAATAGCCTCAGTAGCCCCGGAGTACTCTGGAATATTGAGTCATATTCATGCTAGACCTGGCTTCTTCCCTAGGGAGACAAGAAAGTATAATTTGGACATGCCAAGAACAGCATCGCACATTCCAGTCTCGCTCCAATGTATGCATTTATCCATTCATCTAAATGCCCATCTATCCACCCATCACCCACCCAGGAACTCATCAATAAGCACTGAATGCCTATCATGTGCCTGACACTGTGGTATGAGTTGGGAGGCAGACATGAGCAAGATGAGCACTTTACCTGCCCTCACAGGACTTACTGTCAAATGAGGCAAATCAACAAGTCAACCAACAATTTCAACAGTTTGGTAAGAGCTGTGTATTGTAAGACATATTTTTTTCTCTCTTCTCTCCAAAGAAGCCTGAGAATTTGTAACTAAGAATTTAGTCTGACATGAATCATGACAACATGCAAGGTTTATGAAGCAAATTCTAAATGCACAATCACTAAGGTAAACCCAACAGAGGAAATAATCTGGGAAGAGAGCAGCAATAAGAGACCTCCATAGCCGAGAATGATGGCATGTGCCTACAGTCCCCGCTACTCTGGAGGCTGAGGCAGGAGGATCAAGAGTTCAAGGTCAGCCAGTGTAACATGCCAAAACCCATTTCAAGAAGACAAAGAAAAAAATGAGGCCTCCAAAAAGAAGGCTCATGCAGGCTGAGGGTAAAGCTCAATAGTAGAACATTTACCTAGTACATGGGAAGGCCTGGGTTGGATCTCTAGCATTGCAAGAGACAGACGGAAGGTAAGAAGGGAGAAAGGAAGAGAAAGAGGAGGGGAGATAGCTAGTGGCATACACAAGGTAACCATTTGTGGCAGTTTCCTGCCCTGAGATCAGCAGACCCAGCTGAAGGACTACGACATAGTCTGGTATTGGTGGTGTCCTTTCCGCACTGGTTTGGAACCCTGGGGGACAGGGGGGGTTCTTTTTCACTGAGCAGTAAACATTAATCCAAAAGGGAGGCAGTATTGGGGCACAAATTTGAGAGAGCAGATGATCTGCTTAAGAGTAGCCAAAGATGAGCAATGAGAGATGAGGCCAGGAAGGGACGCTGTGTGACAGTGGGAGGCAAGTCCTTCAGGTGGGCTAAATAATTCAGTCCAGTGAGTGAACCCCGTAACCTTATGGTGCAGGTACTACTATCATCCCTCCCATTCCACAGACAAGGAAACCAAGGCAGAGATGTTCTAGGATTTGTCTAAGCCATAGAGCCAGCATTCAAGCAATCCAACTTGTCTCTATATTTCAGATGGCAGAAGAATTTAGACCTGTCTTAGTAGGACATGGGGAGTCACTGTGGATTTTTAACTAAAGTACTATGTAATTGGCACTGTGGTTTCATAAATTCAAGTGGTCTCTCTATGTAAAATGAACTGGAGGTGACGCCAGAGATAACCAGCATTTAATGAATATCTCACGTGTGCCCAGGCCTCTCTGGAGATTCATTTTACAATCCTATGTCATTACCCAACAATCACCAGGAAGAGGTGGCCATGAGATGCGCATCATTCTGACACAGGTTTGGCAGCCCTTACCTGAAGTGCCTGAGTCAAGGTCTGTTTCAGAGTTCTAAATTTCCAAATTCAGATTTTTTTTCAGATTCTATAATATTTACAATAAGATATCTTGGGGATGGGACTAACTCTAAATGTGAAATTCATTTATGTTTCACCTAAACAGTATACATATAGCCTGAAGATACTTTTACACAAATATTTTTAGTGCATCTGGTTCTGTCTTTGACCTATAAGGAGGTCAGGTGTGAAAATTTCCATTTGTGGTGTCAAGTTGGTGCTTTAAAATTTTTGGATTTGGGAACATTTTGGATTTCAGGTTTGCTGATGAAGAATGCTCAACATGTATGGGAACTAAGTCCCAAAGTGTTTTGATGTCTTGCCAATACTCTGCAAAGTCTCAGAGTATTTTGATGTCTTGCCAATACAATGCAATCAGAATTTGAACCCTGCTTCACCTACTACACAGTCCTGGAAAAGGAGAGGCAAGAAAACCAGGTATTTGATATGTATAATTGTCAAAATGAGAAGTCATGAGAATCAGGAAAAATGGAAAACTTGATAACTAACTGGACACAGACATCAAGTGAAGGATTAAAATCTCCCCAAAAGATCACATCAAGAATTCAAACTTAGGAGACTACAAGATCTAGGTTGCCATTTACAGAAACTAGGAAGTTAAAAAAGAGGAAGATGTTTTGTTTTCAGAGTGGGGGGACGGGGAGGAGCAAAGCCCAACTGCATGGTGACTAAGGATGCTGGTATTTATTGAGTGCTTACTGTTTGCCAGACATTGCACCAGTTGGTAATTCACATGCATCAACTAATTTGATTCTCACAATACTCTAGGAGGAAAAGGTTACTATCATCCCCATTTGAAAGATGAGAAAAGTAAGAACATTACCCAAGACAACACAATGAATAAAACACAGGGTTGAACTTGAATCCAGGTCTATCTGATGTCCTGTCTTATAAGAACTGGACATTTTAAGTCTGGAAGGAGGTAAGTGCTGTGAAATGGATTTGAAAGATTTGCATGGCTGGGTAATTCTGCAGGGAAAAAAAAATTAGCATGGATGGTTAGACATTATAAAAATAAATTTTCGCTCAGAAACAAAGTTTCTGTGGTAACCTATGTTTACTCTGATTCCAAAATCAATGGATTATATAAAATTATTTTCAAAAATAAAAATAACAAATGTAACTGCTGCAATGTGTCTAATAACTTTAGCTGCTCAAAAATAAGCAGGCTCCTTTCTTAGACAATGCGTTCTTAATCACCAGAAATATTCAAGAATAATGTCTGAGATTGTCAGAATTTCTGCACAAGGAGAAGCTGCAATACCAAACCAAGATAGGTATCTTTGAACTTGAGGATCATTCCTGCCCTTTTTCCTTCACTGATTACTGCTCCCTGTTACCCTTCTCAGCTAAGGTAAACTGGAATCTATTCAAAAAAGGTGTGTCTTGGGCTGGGGATGTGGCTCAAGCGGTAGTGCGCTCGCCTGGCATGCGTGTGGCCTGGGTTCGATCCTCAGCACCACATACAAACAAAGATGTTGTGTCCGCCGAAAACTAAAAAAAATAAATAAATATTAAACATTCTCTCTCTCTTTAAAAAAAAAAATTTTAAAAAAAAGGTGTGTCTTGTGTCACTCTTATAATGTAGGAAATTGTCACCAGGAAGCTGTATCCATACCTGCAAATTGCCTTGATAATTTTGGCCTCAAAAGCTATTTCTTAATTTTGAAAAATGTAAAGGAAGAAGGAGGCAGAAAAATAGGAGGATGAGAGAGAAACAGAGAGAAGGAAAGAAAGAACAAGAAACCAACAGCATTTTAAATACAAAAGCCCAAACCTCTTGTGGTTAACAATCCAGACCATACAGACATTTAGTTAAGTGCTGAAGTTCAAAGTGCTTACCTAGCATGGGGAAGAAGGAAGCCGAGAGAGCCAGTGATGGGCCAAAAGGAAACTGTCCTGCTTACCTGGCTGTTTTAAAAACCTAAGCAATTCTCTCAGAGGGAACGTGGAAGCTAATCAAGCCCTGACCCAGATTTGATGGATGGTAAAAAGGATGTTGGTTTGTTTTGTTTCTAGTGTTTATCTTATAAACTTATCTGAAATCAGAATTCATCTCATCACTGATGACATAGCTTCATTTGGTTAACAGTATTTTTCTTTCTTAAGGGTATATTAAGAAATGGTGCTTTCTGAAATCAGGGACAACCAAAAATGGAAATAAGGTTGACAGCAAATAAACATCGGTTTCTAAAACAAAAAAAACAAGGCCAAACAAAACCAACGGAGTCTTAAGTTTAATGAAACACGGTAATTTCTGAACGTGATATATAAAGAAACAATTTCAACAGGAAATTAACATTCAGAGTTAAAACTGTGGACAAGATGGAGACTGGCTGAGCGCATTCCTCTGATGACTGGGTGAGTGTTGGGGTGTGCTGCGGGGCCCCCACTGTGCTGGAGGGAACAGGGCCTTGAAGTTAAGAGAAAGCAGCAGGCTTGGGACAAAGTGCAGCCAGAGAGGGATCTGGCTAGTTCATCAGAGCAAGCAGGGGGCTGTCACCTTCTATTACTACCAAAGCTCGCAGGTTCCGGTGTTCTGAGTTGAGAGCAACAAAGCCACTTCCATGTACCCACAGTGCGTTCTCCAGCCCCAGAAGACCCACTGGCTGCCTACGTACAGAGGAAGCCTCCAAAAGCAGCATAAAAACACAATTCTAGCAATATCTGAGGTTCAGGGTCCAATTTGGGGGATGGGGGTCCTCTCCCAAGTCCTTAAAGACAGGACCCACTTTAGCCCCAACTCATAAATAGAAAGAGAAGCCTTGGCCAATAGAGGGTAAGACAGGTCGGTTTTCTGAGGTCAAAGAGCATTGGCTTGAAGTCAGACAAGCACATGCATCAGTATGAACAGGATTACATCTACACTGTTAGAAAACCCAGACATATGCTGAGCATGGAAGTGGCACAAATCCCAGAGGCTGAAGCCAAAGGATTATGAATTTGAGGCCAGCCTGGGCAAGTCAGTGAGACCCTGTCTCACAAAAAAAAAAAAAAAAAAAAAAAAAAAAAAAACAACTGGGGATGTAGCTCATTGATAAAGCTCTGGTCTAGCATGTGCAAGGCCCTGAGTGAGATCCCCAGCATGACAAGGAAACACACAACAACAACAACAACAACAACATCTTTGATGCTGTGATACCACTGTAAACACATGACAGTGTAGATGTCAGCCAAAACAGTTTAATCCTGAAATCATGAGATAAATACAAGAGAATTCTATTTATTTATTTATTTATTTATTTATTTATTTATTTATTTATTTATTTATTTATTTGACACAAGGTCTCATTAATTTTCTAGGTTGACCTTGAATTGAGATCCTCCAGCCTCAGACTCCGAAGTAGTAGGAATTGAAGATTTCCCCCTACCTCATGCAACTTTGAATACTTGTTTTAAAAGTAATAATAAATTTTAAAGAACCCTAAACTATCAGGGCCATGGCCAGAAAGGTGGTACCCACTTCCTCATCACATCTATGGAGAACCCAGTACCGAACAAGTCATAGGTCACCTGCTTCTGGGTTAGGGTTAAAAAATAAAATCAGGCCATCTTCCGAGCTGGGCAGGTATGGTGGAGCCCTAGGGGATACTCATATATGTGGGTTGGTTCACAGTGAGGAAAAGGTGGGGAAGAAGTATCTCAGAGGTGCTGCCAGACAGAGCTCCCCCAGTCTAAAGGAGCATTCTCCCCAAAGCCAAGATACGAGTGACAGCTGCCTCCCCACCCCAAGCACCTCACAGAAGGCAGCACATAGCAGGGCCCCAGAATTACTGGCTGGATGAATGAATGCTCAAGGCTGCAGCTGCTTCTTTTAGGCTGATGGGTGGACTTCAGGAGTCAAATGAGGCCTTCTGTCCTAAAGATGTGAAAATACTCCTAACAACCTTAGTCCTATCAGGGAGAAACTCTGGCATGAAGAAAAATCCAGATAATCTCCATCTGAGTAACTTCCCATTTGTAAAACTTCGAACAGTTGAATTTTTGTTTTTAGCATTCTAAAGCTTTTTAGAAAAAAAAAAAATGCCTTTCAACTGAGGACCCATCTTCCTTTCAACAGAGTTTAACAACTTTAACCCAGGAAAAAAAAAAAGATCTCCAAATGACCTAACCAGAGATTTTGTGGAAATGGTCACAGCTTGACTAAAGGCCTTAAGTTCCTGTGGAGTCCCAGTCAGCAGGCTGTGAGATCTGCTGCTTAGTACATCTCTCCACTATAAACCGCTGGTTGGGAAGACTTAGATATTTTAACTCAGGATTTTCTGGAATTCGATAGTATAATCCAATAACATACCCTTTGAGAAATAAGTACTAAGCACATGCTTAGCATGGGGGAGACCGTAGGTTCCATTCCCAGCACCAGGAGCAGAAAATGTACATATCCAGGGGGCTGGGGCTGGGGCTCAGGGGTAGAGCTCTCACCTGCCATGTGCAAGGCACTGGGTTCGATCCTCAACACCATATAAAAATAAATAAATAAAATAAAGATATTGTGTCCAACTACAACCAAAGAAAGAAAGAAAATGTACATATCCAAACACTTTGATAGCCTTTTTTCATGAAGCCATACAGTTATTTAAAAAAAAAAAAAAGTGAATCTAGCATTTCCTCTTTATCTTTTTTGCAAGTAGAATTATTAAAATTTAATCATTATTTCCATTAAATTGACCTGAGCAGAGGCAAAGTGTTCTGCCTCCTGAGTGTGTGGCATCCATGGTGACCCAATGTTATAGTTCAGGCAAGTGTTTGGACTATCAATATCTGGCTTCTGTTTTCTCAACTATCAAATGCAGACATGAATTTATCTCCAAGCCCCGCAGGGCTCTAACCTCCATGACCTATGACTGGGCTGCCCATTGAATCAGAACTTGGGAGCATCAAGAATCCTCTGAAGCCGGGCATGGTGGTAAGCACACCTGTAATCCCAGCAACTCCAGAAGCTGAAGCAGAAGCGTTGC
Organism: Urocitellus parryii; assembly: GCF_045843805.1. NCBI lineage: Eukaryota > Metazoa > Chordata > Mammalia > Rodentia > Sciuridae > Urocitellus > Urocitellus parryii. The sequence continues at coordinate 104,491,927 of NC_135536.1, forward strand.
AAATTCAAGGCCAGTTCCAGGAACTTAGTGAGACTCTGTCTCAAAATAAATTTTGAAAAGGGCTGAGAAGGTAGCTCAGTGGTAGAGTACTTGCCTGGGACATAAGAGGAGGTCCTGTGTTGTTCCACCCCCAATACAGAAAAAGAAAGAAAGACATCCTCTGAAAGCACAGTAGGCAACCACTGGAACTTTCCAAGTAATGGAAAAAGGGAAATCAACCACATATTTTTCAGGGCCTTAGATTCTTTAGACACCAAATGCTAATCAAACTCAAAGGTTTGGTTCCTCTTTTATGTAGGTACATTTTTATTATCAGGTGCTTAAATGGAAAAAAGTAAAAGCAAGAACGAAAAGAAAAGGAGAAAGAAAAAAGAAAAAACCCAGAGAGCTATATATTCCTCTTAATACACAAATAATTCTCACTTCCTCTGAAAATTTGCACAGCAGAATTAGTTGGGTGGTCAGGCTGAACCTATGTTTCAATTCGAAATCACGAGATACTTTTCAATGTCACAAACAGATGATAACTGTTGATATTTAAATCATACTCTGAGCCTAATTGACTCCTACACAGCGGATTTACATTTTCATGATTATATCATTCTATTTTTTGTCTATAGACCTTCTTTTGTGTTAAAATAGGCACTGTTACTTGTGTATTTCATGGCTATGCTTTAATTAAAGATGATGTCATTGCTACATTAATCCCTCCCTTTGTGAACACAGTAGAAAGGACTCTGGAAACCTGACAAGCATCCAAGTCAGAGTCTACCTGGCATTGGCTGAGTGCAAGGCCACTTCCCTAATTGTATGTGAAAAGTTTGGTACAACAGCCAGTCAGGGAACAAAGGGGGAAAGGACAATCCTGAGCTCTGGGCTTCAGGCAGTCAGCTACCTGCACCACTAGGAACTAGAAACTGAGTGGGGCCTCAGTAGGAAAAAAAGAACTAATATCTCCCCCCTTTAAGGGAAGATATTTTCCTAGCTGACTTTTTCACGAGTGCAGATCTCCATGCAGGAGTCTACAATCTGATTCTCATCAGCACCGATCTAAGATTTTGCCTCCAGTTCTTATGTACCCACTACCAACCAATGCAGCCCTGGGTCACTGCAAGAGTCAGTGCCTACTTGCTTCTCCATGTACCTGCTCTATTTTTTTTTTTTTTTCTTTTGGTGCTGAGTATTTGCACCCAGGATACTCTGCCACTGATCTACACTCCCAGCTCATATAACTACTTTTTTAAAGGCACTTCATAAATTTTTTTCAGGAAGTCTAGTCCTAAATATCCCCTTCTGTGCTGATACACAGTAAGTGTTATATAAATATCTGCATTTATTTACTTTACAAACAGTAATGCTATGTAGAGACTGCAAGAGGGCAAGGGTGGAGGAGGAGAGATCACTTAGGAATACTCTGCACCATCTGGGTGAGAAGCATCATGCTGAGTCACTGAAATGGGGGCAGCTATGGTGCAAGGTAAAGATCTCAGACTTGATGTGTCTTTACAAGTAGAAATGATAAGACATGCTGATGTCTTGGGAGTATGAGTGAAGGAAGGAGTGAAGTCAAAGATAGGCTAGTTTGGGCTACCATTTCCTGATGCATCTTGGGCAAATCTGAGATTCCCCATCAGTGGAGGGGCAAGTCTCCTACCTCTCTGAAGAAGATGGTAAGTGGCAAGAGTGAGGTGATGCTGGGGCTGGTGCATGCCTACCACCACCACCAGCAGCTCTATAGGTAACTGAATTCCTAATTCTATTGCACTTTCCCCAGCAGGCACAGGCCAGGTGACAGAGATGTCAGCAGAGACAGAGAGTAAGAAAACCTTCATCCCTGCATGTTTCCTGAGCAGTAAAAGGCTTGCAGAATGTGGCCTTTGCTCATACCAAAGGTAGGAGGAGATGGGAACAGAACAGTGCTTTCTTACCCTGGGGAAGTAGCCTTCCACTTGGTCCTGTGCTACCTCCCAGGGAATGTAGACTGAAAAAGAGATTCTGCAGGAGACAAGAGAACATGACCCATTCCAAAGCTCAAACCTTCAAGACTTTGTAAGCTCTGAAAAAAAACCAAAAACAAACAAAAAAAAACTCCACCCACTTTTATTGAATTGGCAACTGACCAGACAATTGAACAAATGGGTCCTGGGGGGGCGTTCTGTCAGAAACTTCATCTTACAATCTCTGGGAAACCCCAGATGTGCCATTCATGTCGTACATGAAATAGTACACTCATTAGTATTTTACGATGACAAGCCAGGAAACTTAAAGGACATACATGATTCCAGTTATTCAGATATGAACCTGATCAAAACATAACCTGCTGCACATGGCTGTCAGCTTGGCTCCCCCATGCAGTTTGCACTCAAGCTACTTCATGTCCTATGAAATGCAGAGACATCACCAAGGCTTCATTGCCAATCTGGTGTGTCACTCCTCATCATCACCAAGCAACATGGTGATGTGGTCACTGTGCTAGCCTATCCATTCAGTGGAGGAATCACAGAGGTGAGTGACTTACCTAATGAGCCTCAACTAGAAAGCAGCCTGCAGCCAAGGCCAGAGATCTTCAAAACAATATGACCAGTCCAGCTCATTAGATGTCCAAATGCCACCCCACACGTGCATTGTTGGAGGAAAACAGACCCAAGACTCAGTAATATAAACATCTGGGTAAGAACAAACCCAAAGAGATTTTGACATCTGTTCAAAAGGGCTTCAGGAACACTTGAAAGCACATTCTAGGAGGAGGGGAGGCCCACCCAAACTTTCCCACAATTTAGTGTTCCTTCCAAGTTCCTGGCATCATATGACTCGAGATGGAAACTGCCAGCTGTCAAACACTAAGCAGGCCTACTTCCTGCATAACCACCGCTTTTTTGATTGTCTCTTAAGGTCTTTAAAAGAGCAAACCGCAGCTATTCTCACTTCCCAGAACCCTCTGCTGATTACAGCGTGAGATCAAATCCCCATGGACAGGGTGGACTGGTATTTCAAACATGAAGCATCGGAATGCACATTAATAATTTACGAATGACTCTAAACAAACATTGTTCATGGGGGGGAAAAACAGCCCTTACTTTTAAATGGGAAGTCAGTCAAATTACCTCAGTACTTTAGGGAGCAAACTGCAAAATACCTTCTTAGAACTCAATTTTTATTAATGCTGATGGTTCATTTTTTAAGAATTAATCATTCCAAGCTTCAAGATTCTATTTCAGCATAAAGTTCACTTTATTCTGCATGTGGATTTCCGCACTCTCTGCCCAAATAAATTAATATGTATTCCAAAGTCTCGGGCCACGATCAATGAAAAACCACAGCAAATTCCTAAGCAGTAATAGATATTCCACATGGCTTGAGACAGTTGAAGGAGCATTTTTTAAGGTTAAGAATCAAAGTACTGTAATGGAAGATCTTAAAAATGAAGCAGCATGGGCTTCTCAAGGTACCTCTGTTGACTTCTGGGATCATCTAAGGTAAACTTTCTCTCCTAGTCCTTCCCTGCTCTCTCTCTAATCCAGTTTCCAGTTCTAAGAGTGGCATATAGTTGGCATTAGGTCAGTGGTATTAATTTATATTGACAGTGGAATGTTAAAAAAAAAAAAAAGGCAGACTAGGTAGAATAATTACTTGTGAAAAGTGCATACTCACAAATATTCCCGAGGTCTAATGCCAAGATTTTGCCTAGTTTATTCTAAAGGCATATAGTGTAAGGAAGTACTAAAAACTAGAATAATACAGTCTTTTGTCAGTAAATTCCTAAACAAATTGTTTTTAAAAATCTATCCTTGATTTGACTTGAAGGTACTTACAATTTAGTATTCTCCATTCCGTTTAAAATATTAAGTTCTTTCTTTCTTTCTTTCTTTCTTTCTTTCTTTCTTTCTTTCTTTCTTTCTTTCTTTCTTTCTTTCTTTCTTTCTTTCTTTCTTTCTTTCTTTCTTTCTTTCTTTCTTTCTTTCTTTCTTTCTTTCTTTCTTTCTTTCTTTCTTTCTTTCTTTCTTTCTTTCTTTCTTTCTTTCTTTCTTTCTTTCTTTCTTTCTTTCTTTCTTTCTTTCTTTCTTTCTTTCTTTCCGTACTGGGGATTTATTGTTTTTAAAAATCTATCCTTGATTTGACTTGAAGGTACTTACAATTTAGTATTCTCCATTCCATTTAAAATATTAAGTCCTTCCTTCCTTCCTTCCTTCCTTCCTTCCTTCCTTTCCTGGGGATTGAACCCAGGGGTGCTTTACCACTAAGTTATAGCTCCAATCCCTTTTTATTTTTTATTTTGAGACAGGGTCTCATTAAGTTGCTGAAGCTGGCCTCAAACTTAAATTCCTCCTGCCTCAGCCTCCTGAGTCACTGGAATTATATAATGTTAGAACAGAGGTCAGAAAACTATAGCCAGTGGGCCAAACTGTGCTTGTTTTTGTAAAGTTATATTGGGACAGCCACACTCATTCATGTACATATTGCCTACTGTTGATTTCATGCACAAAGGTTCAGTAGTGGTGGCAAAGACTGTGTAGCCCACAAAACCTGAAATACTAATTAGGTGGCCCTTTAAAGAATAAGTTTGCTGACCTAGTGATGGGCAAACTGAAGAAAACTCCAAAAAGGTACAAAAGCAGTCTTTCCTGGTCCACATTGTTACTATATTGTGGAATTTGTAAGAAAAGACTGGCCTTTTAAATCACAACCAGCTTTCTCTTCAAAACCCATCTACAATTAGAGGAAACACATCTCTGAACAGAAGGAAGAGCATCTGATGTGTGGAATAAATTAGGGGTCCACAACACGTCAGAGTCAGGAGAGGAACACTTGGGAACCACGTAACCACCCCACATTTTGGGATGAGATGGAAAAGGTGAACAATGTACACAGATGGTAAGAGAAAGACACTCTCGTCTGCAGACTGCAATCAATTTAACTGTCGACATCAGCCCAAACAAATTGCTACTTAATGCAAAATTATATAAATACATTGCTTCCCCATCCCAAAAACATTGAGCTGGGAAGAAATGAGTCAAAATTATCAATACTTCATAAGCCTACAATAACCTGAATTTCACTCAGGTTAGCAGTTTATGGCATATCTCATATTTATTTTACATAAAAACATGTAAATAACCCCGATAAAGTCATTCCTGTAGGTCATTTTCACCTGATGAGAACTGTTTTAATCAGATTGTTTTTCTCTTCACACGTAGCTAGTTCTGGCTCTACAAAATCCATCATTTCAGATTTGGCCTTGCTACCTGCAGCTCTTCTATTATGGCAGGGTAAGGGTGATGTTCAAAAGACATGAAAGGAAACAGAAAGGCTAATTTTAAAGTGAGGATAAGGTGCAGCTAATTCGAGTACAATGAAGCCCCAACGCTCTCTTTCTTAGGCCAGAATCAGGCTCTTGGTAAAAATTGACAATTTAAAACCAAAATGTACCCTACCAGTTTACCTCCTTTGCCATTTTATGCCCTTAAACAACCCCATGAGTAGAAGGAAAGTAGACCTTATTTACAGTTGGCAAATGAGAAACTTGTGTCCTCAGAGAGCTTAAATCACCTGCTCAGGGTTGTGTGTAGAATTCAGCCTTCAAACTGCTGCTATTTCCCTTGTGAGGCAAAATCGTGTGATAGGAAAATCATAACCAAGAATGCAGACAATCGAACAGAAATAAATCCTGGGCTTTTCCATAGCTCTTACAAGTACATTTATATTCTCAAAATTAAAAGCAAACCCAATATTTTCAAATTATAACTTGCAACTTGATGGGAAATAACAAGCAAGCTGATCCAGGTCACTGGAGAGGATAGCTTGCATCTCATAAGAATGCAGATTAACCAAACAGCAGTGTGTTATTCTGTTCTCCAAATCCAGAGTGGGACTGTCACTGCCTGGTCTAAATAGTTAAGTCCACAAAATTAGGTCAAAACTTCATGCTATTGCTAAAGAAAAGAGATTCCAGGAATTGACTTTTCTGGCCACCCAGTGACAATTTCACTGTCAAGACTGGCCCCATATTGGTTTCTGGCTTTCATTTTGGAATTGGGGATTGAACCCAAGGTTGTTCTATCACTGAACCATGTCCCCAGCCTTTTAAAAAAATTTTAGGGGGGTACCAGGGATTGAACTCAGGGGCACTCAACCACCGAACCATATCCCTAGCCCTATTTTGTATTTTATTTAGAGACAGGGTCTAACTAAGTTGCTTAGGGCCTTGCTAAATTGCTAAGGCTGGGTTTAAATTTGAGATCCTCCTGTCTCAGCCTCCTGAGCAGCTTATAGGTGTGCGCCATGGCGCCTGGCTAATTTTTAAATTTTGAGACAGGGCCTTCCTAAGTTGCCCAGGCTGGCCTCAAACTTGGGATCCCCTTACCTCAGCCTCCTGAGTGGGATCATAAGCACATGCCACCATGTCCGGCCATGGCCACCTTCTATTTTAGTGCATCCTCTTGCCAGCGTTCTGCACACATTATGAAATTTCCTACTCACAGCATCAGCCCTGCGGCCCGACACTGGATCTATTTCCCATTGCGGGGTGCCCTTTCTTTGCACAAACTATTCCCCACTTCCTTCTAGATCCACTTGATTTCTTTCTGCCTTGATTTCAGCCTCTACATCTTCATTTCTTCCTCTTTATTTCTATAATGCTTATAATTGAGAGCTGAACCACAAGAGTAAGTTCAGTAAAGACTTTTGAGCATCCACCAAGGATGTAGGTAAACACTTTAGAACCAACATATACCCATAGAAGAGAGCTACTTTTTCTTGCTCCAAAATCCCCTGGAAGTACGCCCTCATCCCAGGGAAGATAAGACAGTAAGTGACTTCCTGACTGAAGAGATCAATTACATTCATCAGATAGAAAAGAATCAGAGAATATATTATCCTCAATTTTATTGTAAGCTTACAGGAAACTGCAGGTATTATCCTCCAATAATTCCTAAATGCCACCTTATATTTACAACTCTCACTCTTTCATGCCCTTGGTAAGCATATAAATGGGCAAAACTATTCTGGAATCCAATTATGGAGTTCCTCTCAAAGGGTCTCATGCACCTTATCCCATGAACCAGTAACCCTGATGCAGCAGCAAATCCACTCGACTGGAACAGAAGTGGGTGCAATCTAAACATCCACCGATACTGGATATCTCTGAGTAGCAGAGAACAGCAGCATTCAGGGGACAAACTGGTGGTTGATGGTGACACCCAAGATACAAGAAAGGTGTGGGGAGAGGAAGAAGACAGAATACCTTCATATCCCTTTATCCACCACCTCATAAATCAACACTAACCATGGGAAGACTGGCATCTGGTGGTATTTCTCCTATGCCTTTGCCCTTCAAAAAAAAACCCTACACATAATGCAACTGATTATGAGAGTCACCTATTTTGTAGCTGTTCTTATGCTTGGATTTTTTGTTTTGTTTTTAAACCAGGGATTGAACCCAGGAGTACTTAACCACTGAGCCACATCCCCAGCCCTTTTTATTTTTGTAAGACAGGTTTTTGCTAGATTGCTTAGCATCTTGCTAAGTTACTGAGGCTGGCCTTAAATTCGTGATCCTCCTCCCTCAGCCTCCTGAGCTGCTGGTTTTATAGGTATGTGCCATCGTGCCCCACTTTATGCTTGGTTTTTAATCACACATTAAACAATTAATTAATTAACTCAACAATTTAAATGCCTGCTCTATGCCAGGTGGTGTACTAAAACCCAGTATGGTAGCAAAGATATAAAAGAGATGACTAAAAATGGTGGACATTTACATTTGGAGAAAAAGTGGTGAATAAGACAGAGCTTCTGCCTCCCTAGACATCGCAGCCTAGCAGGACCACAGGTGCAAAATAGAGGCTGAGGCCAACGGGACCTCAACCTATCCCCACTGCTAGCTTTCTGTTAGTTCATCTTGCTCATTCTTATGATGAACAACATCATTTCAAATTAGAATAAGTAACCAAAGTCAGTCTCAGGGTTGACCAACATCCTTGCTCTTTAAAACATGACCAATTCAGATGATTTCTGAGCAGAGTAGATAAACAGCATTTTTCCCCACTAGTGACAATGTGGCAGAAACAACTAGATGCCCAAAGTAGAATGAGATGGTAGCAGTAAAACTGCCACCAACTTCATCCAAATATTCTCCAATGCCTCATTCTTCACAAGATGATGATACAGAAATCACTTTGCAAGGACTTCAGCAGCCCCCCTAGTCACTCTGCCAGGTCTTTTGCTTCAACCTGCCAGGGCCAAAAACTAATAGGAAATCTTGAGAAAAACTTGCCAACTCCTTTCACCAACTGTTAGAATTATTTACTTATCTGATGGGCATAAACATGCTCACCCTTTTGCTCTGTTCATAGGTATATGTATTCTCTCTAGGTCACAATAAGAAACCTGGAAGGATATTACTACAAAGCAGACAAAAGAAGCTTATTTGCAAAACACAAAACTATAACCACCAACTGCTCCTGGTTGAAAATACTGCTTAGAAATTTATAATAAATTTACCAGTATAAGTATTTAAGTCTATTCTATCTTTTATAAGAAAAAATTAATAAAGACTGTATCAAAGAGAATATTCATACTATCATGAATCAAACTTCAAAAGAGAAAATAAGGGCACTCTGTTGGCACATGGTCGATCCCCTTGTAATCTCCTTTTGTGTGTGTGTGTAGTACTGAATTCAGGACCTTGCACATGCTGAGCAAGCATTATACCACTGAGCTACCTCGGTCCTTGAACTTGTGATCCTCCTTCCCCAGTCTCCTGAGTAGCCAGGATTATAGTAGTATGTTCCATGCCTGGCCAGAATAATTTTTATTCATTCCCTGCATAACTCATAGCTTTTTTTATTTATTATTATTTTACTTTTTGGTGCTGGAAATTGAACCTAGGGCCTTGTTCATGCTAACCACATGCTCTACCACAGAGCACCAACCAGCTTCATATCTCCTTAATATTAAATAAAATGCATATTTTATGTTAAAATTAAGGAAGGAAAAGAACAAGATTTGGCAGAACTTGGTGGATATGCATATTTTTCTTGGTGTGTGGTAAAAGGTGGACCATCCTCAAGAAGTATGTTAAAATTACTTGAAACTACTTTCAAACATTTCACTGGCAAGCACAGTGCTACACTATGAGATGCGATCTGCCAGAGACCATTAAAATGCAAGATTTTAGGAATTTTGAAAGCAGTGAATGATGATTCAGTAGCCACATCAGGACAGCATGTTTTTTGCATCAAAAAAATCTGTGCTGAGTATGAAAAACAATAAAAAAACAAATTCACTTGGTTCTATATCAAGGATTGCTTTGCACCGTTGTCCCATGCATAAGCCACATGGAAAGAGCTGGAAAAACTCAAGAGCCCTGGCTAGGCTTGCTCTCAAACCTCTTTGAAGTCCCACACCTGTTTTCTCCAGTAACTTAGTGACTAGGATGGACTTGCATTTAACTATATTACATCTCACGCCCCAGGAATTGGCCATGGCTAAGCAGTCTGAGCATTTATTTACCAATAAACAGGATGGAAGATGGGGGGACAAATGCATTCAAGCCATTCCCCTTGAGAATGGTAGGAAAGGAACTACAGCCTTTGAAATGGTCCATAGCTCTGGTTTATGTGGAGGAACACTGGACTGTCATTGGATAGCCACATTGCTGTCTGTACATACGGCTCTGATGCCTTCCTTCATGATAACCTGACTGTGTGGTGTGGGGCTCTCTCTGGTAAGCAAAAGAGTCCTGCAGGGTCTCCTAACTGCCACCACTCTCCCCAGCTCACCCAGTAATAACCTATTTAATGTTTATTTACATCTCTTTAAATCTAGATCTCAAAATGCCCTGGTGTCTTTTATTTTAAAATCTATGTGCTTTTAATAGGACTTCAATTTTGGACATGTGTTGGACCATCTGAAAATACTTTGGTATCTCCAGTGATTCACACAACACACTCCAAGAATCTCTAGTTTTAAAATAAATCTGTGCTTATATAATTTCTCCTTATAGTTATTTAATTGTTTATAGTTTAGAAAACACTTCCAAATGCTTTATTGCATCTGATCCTTATAACAACTCTAGAAGGTGATTTGCAATTATGAATATTTCCACTTTACAGATATGAAAACTGAGGGAATTGATCTAAGATTATAAGAGCCAGGATTCAAATGAGGGTTCCAGACTACAAATTTCCATAGAAGAGATTTTAGGTATAACCAAATTGAGTTTCCTTCAGGTATGAATAAAAAAGATATAATGGCAGGTTGTTTTTTTTTTTTTTTTTTTTTTTTGGAGGGAATACCTAGGATTGAACTCAGGGGCACTTGAACACCCAGTCACATCCCCAGCCCTATTTTGTATTTTATTTACAGACAGGGTGTCTTGGAGCTGCTTAGCGCCTTGCCATGGCTGAGGCTGGCTTTGAACTCACGATCCTCCTGAAGGCAGGTAATTTTGATAAAACCAACTTTGTTCAGCAGAGGAGTTGCATCATTCGTATCTGTGAATAGTGAACTTGATGGTGATTTTTCTAAACATAAACATCCATCAGATAAAATTTTTATAATGTGAAGCACATGGTTTTATCCTGTTCTACTATTTCACATTTGGCACAAAATAGAGTTTAGCCTACAGTACCAGACTTAAAAGAACATTCAAACTACTACAGTCTAAAATATCTTGCTCACAAAATTCCTACAGGACAAAGTAAAACCAAGCTTAGAAACATCTTCGTTTAAGCAATAAGGCAAATCACTCAAACACAATCCCTATGCTTCCCCATCCATGTGGTTGAACTAAGCTTCTTTCCTCCTCTGACTCCACTGAGAAGCGTCACCCAAGAGTGTCAATTAATCAAACTAAATCCTTCGGAAGGAAGGAAGCTCGGTGGTATTTGCAGATTCAGCTACTAGGTGTAACTAATGCGGCCCCCTAGCAATAATTGCTTTGTGAAGCAAAGCCAGCAGAATTATTTAAGTTTGGGGGGAAAAAAATGAATAGATTGCTTAGGAATTTAGTATCCTCTTCTATTTACAACTGACTTTCTATTTTCATTAGTAGGAATCTTTTTTTATAATGGCCACGTAAAACTAGGTCAGCATTGAAATTTTCCTTTTGCTACAGAGATGAATGGCTTATGCAGCACCCAGCAAGTTCCTGATGCCCAGATCTGTGCCTGGCAAACTTTCAGAGTTTTCCAACCTGTGGGCCAGGGAGAGGACTATGGGTATTCTACCTAGATAAAGGGCCACCAGCCGCTGAATTAGGAAGAGGGGAACAGAGAAGATTGTTACCTTTGTGATCTTAGAACTTGTCCAATACATGAAACACTGAGTCAGTTCTGCTCCCTGAGATGTCCTCAGCCCCCGCCCAGGATTCCTGGGTCTCTGGAGTGTGGGAGCTGGTAACTTCACAGCTTTCTGAGCAGGGGGAGCTTCAAGCCTCTGTAACCTGTAACGCCCTCGCACAAGCAGAAGAAGCAGGGTCCCGCACCCCCTCCGATAATAATTTAGGACACTGTGAGAAACACTGTGTGAGAGAACCAAAGGCATGGGAGAAATGGCCACTGTAAGGTCAGCACCCGACAATGCAAATATCCATGACATTTTATCTTGGATTAGCAATAATGGACACTACATTCCTTACTTCTATTTATCAACCCGAGACAGGCAGAAACCTCTCAAGGTCTTCCTCAGAAGTGGGCCTAATGAATGGTTTAGAATCATAGTGCTTAGATTTTGTGTGTAATAAAAGATGTTTCCCTGGGCTTTGTTTTCTAACCAAATGTTTATTAGCTGAACTCCGGTCCCAAGTGCAGACAGAAATATAAGATAACTTGGTTAGTTGAGGTAGAAAATCCTATTCTTTACCTAACCTATTCCTTACCGAAGAGCAGGTATTTCTCAAAGCTACTCCCCAGACACCAGAGTTGTCCAGCTCTGGGTTGACCTACAGCCCAAAGCCCCTCCAAAAGACACAGAAGTGCCATTCTGGGGACTTTAGGCTTCCTTCCTGGGAGTTCTTATTTTGAGTCACTGATTTTTCTCTCTCCTAATGAGATTGTTCTGTCACCATTTTCCTTTTTTATGGCCAACTTTCAGTTTCTTTTTTCCTAAAGAAAATCAGCCACTCTGATTCTTTCTCCCCCAGATGGCAGAAAGGTACAAACTGAATATATGACAACCACAATAAAATTAAAATGTGCACAACACAATTCAATGTACAGAACTCATAATGGAGTGGGAATAAATGCACTTGGATTTGCAAAGTAGCTTTCTTCAAAGGAAAAAGAGGTCATTGCTGTATTCTTCAGAATGAGGGTTCTCCAAACTCTGCGGTATGGAATACAGAAGTTTAGAGGCTAAAAAAGGAAGAGAGATTTTCTCCGCCTTCATATATAACTCATCAAAGGACTTCTCTACCAAGAATTCAAAAAATCCAGCCTGACATTTAAATCAGCGAAGCAAACTTTTCACATAAAACTTGATTTCCTTGAGTTCTGTTTTCATGATGTGCTGGGCTCTTGTTACATTTTCTCTGGATAGTTTAATTTCTAAGGAATACTGGAGGGAGAAGAAAAATTGTCAAAACAGGAAAAAGAAGACTCTCTCACCAAGTTTTTTCCACGTATAGTATCACGATGTACACAGTAACATGAGATGACATGTTTATAATAATCTTTTGCAAAGGATCACCTTTTTAAAAAAAAAAAGTTTCTTGTCTTCTAATTTACTTAATTATTTTAAGTTAAAATTAAAACTAACTTTGTAATTTTTTACTTTGAGATAAAATCAGGAAAAAAGTATTTAAGAAAACTCTTTTTTTTTTTTTCAATCTTTATTCTTTAGTTTTCGGCGGGCACAACATCTTTGTTTGTATGTGGTGCTGAGGATCGAACACAGGCCGCACGCATGCCAGGCGAGCGCGCTACCACTTGAGCCACATCCCCAGCCCAAGAAAACTCTTAAAGAATCAACAAGTACTAAAGAAAGATCCAGGAACTCAAACTAGCATGTCATTTTTTTTAAAAATCACCTAATCTGTTGGCTGCACTAATGTATGTCTGTCATCCCAGCTACTGGGAAGACTGAGGTAGGAGGATGGGAAGTTCAAGGCCAATGGGTAACTTAGCAGACCCTGTCTCAAAATAAAATAAAAAGAGTTGATTGAGGATGCAGCTCAGTGGTAGAGTGTCCCTCTCTACTATCCTCTCTGGGGTTTGGATCCCCAGTACCACAAAAAAATAAAATTTTTTTAAAAAGTCAGCTCATCTATTTTTATATTGTTGATATGATTATAGCTTGAAAAATAATTTAAATTTATTTAAAAAGAAAAAGAAAAAAATTATAGGATACCTAGCTTTTTATGAAGAAAGAAAAGGACATCAAAGAAAAAGAGAGGCCTGACCAATCAGGTGGACAGAGGAGCCACTACTCCGTAAAGACAGTGAGTCTTTAGAAACAACGGAGTATTAAACACATATAGCCCACTGGAAACTCTTCCCCTAAAATTATCAGGTATGCTGAAGAATTTAAATTTGGGGGGAAAAAAAAACTAAACAAAGTACAAAAAGTAGCAAAAGAAAAATAGCATAAAAACGCAAAAGTTGGGGCTAAGGGTGTTGCTGAGTTGTAGAGCACTTGCCTAACAAGAGAGGGCCTGGGTTCAATCCCCAGCATCACGCACACACAAAAAGGCAACTGACTCAGGGTTGGATTCACAGCACAAGGTAGCCTCTCTGAACCTCAACCTTCTCTTCTGCAAAATGGAGAGAACAGAATCTCTTCCAGTGGGTGACTGTGGGGTGGCAGGAGATAAGTCCTGCAGAGCTGGAGGCTGGCTTTCATACTAATCCTGCCCTTTCCCAGGAGAGCTGCCGCTCTGACTCCACAGAAGGAAAGAAAAACAAAAACCACAAACAACTTCCCTAAACTTGGACTCGGGAAACAGGCTTAGAGCTATATACCAAACTGTGCCCTTGGATAAAGCATTCAGTCACTCTGATTCTTTCTCCCTCAGATGGCAGGCTTGGTCTGATGTCACCAAACCACTTCAAAATTCTGAAGTGAGTTAATGAGTGAAATTAGTCTCAAGTTTTCTTGTCTCGAATTGAGGTTTATTAACCTTGTAGGAAAAAAAAAAATCCAGAATCTTTTTTTTTTTTTTTTTTGGCTCTGAAAACATTTATTAGAACTGTCAGTCTCTTGAAGGTGTTATGGAACTCATCAGGAAAAACCATGTAAATTCATGTGAGAACAGAACCAAAGGTTCTAGATAAAATACTAGTTGCATGGATTTCTAGTCACTTCTATGCTAGGAAGTCTATTCTCCACATAGTCAGATCCTTCATTTCATGGACCTGACTGCATTATTTTTAATACAGTTTTGTTAACAGTTTCCCAGGTTTTTCTATAAGAAGAAAGTCAACATTTTTAAAAAGTAGACATCTACTTATTTCATGGCTGTAGAATATAATGTGAAAATATGATGATGAGAAAAGTAACTTGTTTTCTTGGGTACATAGAATGCTTTGTGTCATTATACATAAAACTCTCCATTCTCCAGCTTGTTAGAACCCAACTGGCTAAGCATTCACCTTTAACTTTGGATCTTATCCTGCTGTCAGAAAATAACATTGACTAATTACTTTTATATTTCCTTGGATACAGGATGATTAAGACAAGATAAGGAAATTTAAAGGGAAACTCAGGAAGAGACATTATTAACTCTCCCATACCCTTTTTGGGGAGTGGAGGGGTGTTTAGCCTTGGACACTAGGAACTGATAGCATATTCACCAATTCTTAGAATTCCCAAGGTTTTATGTATGTTATTAATGGGTTAGACATGTTTCTGAATTAAAAAGTCACCTTACAGTTTCCTCTGCTTTCATATAAGACTTCCTTTAAAGCTGTGGGGGGGAAAAAATCCTAGGGTAAATGGACCAGGTTTTATCCAGTAATGGCATTGCTTACTTTGTGGAAGTACTTCAAAAAAAAGCTACAGCACATGGGGTTAATATTTCCTAATGTGTCTGTCACTCTATAGTTTGCAGGGGACTCTTTTGTAATTAGTTATTACAATGATATGATTCCTGGAGTCAGTGTTTTCTCCTTCTGAGATATGAGAAAAGACCTGGCTCTGCTTCTGAATCTCTGCTAGGCAGAATTAAAGCATCTCTCTCCCTCTTCCACTTTCAACTGTGCTTCCCTGATCTTCCTGTAGCATGAGGAGGTGCATCAGGGAACCTCCTGCCCTCTGCCAGGGATCTATTCAGTACAGGCTTCAGGGAGTGGTCCTGTGCTGCACAGTCAGCCCAGATTCAGCTCCTTCTGCACCCACTGGCCTTACAGCCTCCTTGAGCCTTCACAACCATGGCCCAATGGCCCAGGCCACTCTTCATGAGGCGTACACTAGGACACAGGGAGAAATTGTTTTATTTTGTTTCACTTTTTTGATTCAAGAGTAAAAAATGGAATGAGTCAGAATGCTGCATCCTTTCATATTTAAATAAATGAGATTTTTATTATACTCATGTGGGTGGTGATATGATATCCATTAAATCATACAAACAAAATATGAATAAAATTATTAATATTTTCAAAAGACTGTGACAGGAACAATCCCATTTGAACCAAGAATAAAAGTGTATAAAATAAACTTAATAAGAAACGTGAAAGAATTGTGTAAAGAGAAGCATACCTTATAGAAAGCGCTAAACAAAGAGTTCTCATAGAGGACACCATGTTGTAGATGCAAAGACTCAGACCTAAAGATGTTCACCTTCTCAAATGGCTATATAGATTCCATGCAACTTCAACAGGAGGATTTCTTTCTTTTCTTTTTTTCCTTTCCTTTTGTAACATGGTGCTGGGGCTTGAACCTAGAACCTCAAACACACTAAGCACATGCTCTACCACTGAGCTATACTCCCAGTCCCAACAATTTTCAAGAGATTTTGTTTTGAGACTTTGACGTGTTAATGTAAATTTTATCTGGAAGAATAAATGAAAATGAATTGCCAAGAACTCACTTAGAAAGGAATATAACTAGGGCAGTCTTTCCCATACAAACACAATGACAGATTCTAAAACTAGAATAATTATACAGTGTGGTGCTGGTTACTGGTTTGGGAATAGAGGAAAGGATTAATCGGATAGAAGAATCCAGAAACAAATTATAAATGTGAATTTAAAGGTGGCACTTTAGAACAGAAGGAATGCATTATTTAATAAATTACTTATAGGACCATTGACTAAAAAGTAAATTTCAGATGATGTGAAGAGTTGAATTTTAAAAATACACAAAAGTTCTAGGGAAAATACTTATATAGTTATATAATTAGGGGGAGCAAGAAAAACAACCTAGGAAAAGCCAAAACACACCCCACAGCTCAGGATGCAAGACTCCAGTCTTGCCAGTTCTGCAGAGCTGTGTGTAGAGCAGTGGGCCCAAGTGTCAGTTTCCTGCTGGAATCATTTGAAACCTCTGTGTAAAACAGTTGCTGAGTTGCATCCCCAAACTACCAAATCGCCTCCTTAGGTGATTCTGATGCTCTGCATCAGAAGGGAGGTCTCCGATCTAGGATACAGTGCTAAGGTAGGGAGGAGGCAGAGGGATCTCAGGCGGCAAGGCATTTGACAGACGGCCACAGCTCGGCCATCACTGAAGGCCCCTCGGACAATTAGGGAGGAGGTTGAAAAGAAATTTCACCAAGAATTTTCCAAACAGGCAAACCACTCTGTGTCCACACAAAGATTCACCTTTCTCCAGTCCCCTTGGAGTCACCAATCTTCTTAAAGAAGTCAAATACCAAACAAATATCCTCTCTTCACCAACCAAACCAAAAAAACACACAAAACTTCCTAAGTTGCATGGTTTCTGATCAGTGTGCATTTGGTATTACACTTAATGGCAGCACAGTCAACAAGTCTTAAATATCTTAAATACCTACCAACAGTGGCTCTCAGCCTTAGCTGCTTTTAGGAACCACCCAGGAAGCTTTTAAAAGTAATACAGTTGTGTCTGAACTCCACCCCTAGAAGCTCTGATTTTAACTTGTCAGTCCAAGGCTGACAGGCGTAGATAGCACCACAGGTGGATCTTAAGTTAGGTGGAAACAGCCCTGCTCTCTGGTGTTCAACATCCTAATGAGACGGTTCTATCTTTGGTTTATGGTTCTATCTTTATGGTAGTCTACGATGCATGATGCTGGAACCTTTCAAATGAGAGGCCATGGGCAAATGGAAGAGGAAAGTGCCCAGCTGGGAAGGCTGGGGGACCCAAGGGATGGGATTTTTGTTGAGTTTAGATCTAGAAGACTCAGGCATAGTAGCAGGATACTCAGAGAGAGAGAGAGAAAGGGGAGAAAATGACCATTTAAAACCTTCTTAGGGGCTGGGGATGTGGCTCAAGCAGTAGCGTGCTCGCCTGGCATGCGTGCGGCCCGGGTTCGATCCTCAGCACCACATACCAACAAAGATGTTGTGTCCGCCGAGAACTGAAAAATAAATACTAAAAAAACTCTCTCTCTCTCTCCTCTCTCTCTTTAAAAAAAAAAAAAAAACCTTCTTAGTAGTAATTATTTCATTTTCTTCTCATAACCTTTCACATGGACGTGTAAGTATATATACATGTGTTTCCCATAGTCTTTCTGCTCGCAATTATAATTTTCTAGCTAACAGAATTGGATACCATCCTGCCTTTAGCAGGCTCCCAGTGAAGGCTGAGTCTCCTCCAGCCCAGGGTCAAGGCAGAAAGGGTGTCTTTTCCTCCATTCGTAGGAATGCACTGCAAACAATCTACCATATACAAAAGGGTGAACTGAACACCCTCTCTTCAGAAAATTTGAATTCAAAAGCCTTCTTTAAATTACTCAGCCAATTAGGGAGGAGGGTGATAAGAAATTTTGCCAAGAATTTTCCAAATAGGCAAACCACCCTGCCCAAACTCAATGGAGGCGTTACTAATTCGTCTCAATCTGGTTTGTATTCTCTGGGCCGGTGATACAACCTTCCAGAGAATGAAAGCAGAAGCGCTCTCCACCCGCCATTCATCTCTCCCCAGACAAGTCAAAGGGAAAGTCTGAGGCTGGACAGATTCAGCAGAGATGTGTCTAGTTTTCCTGAACCATTTCTAACCTCACTCAGTTGAAGGAATTTCCTTAACAGGCAACATGAGACTCTTTCAAAGACAATCTGTTAAAAGATTGGAAAGAAATGGTATGGTTTTCTAAAGTTTAGTGGGCCAGAACTTAATAAATTAGTTAGAAAAATGCTCATGTAGGAACTGTACTGCGACAGTTGCCTTTCATTTTGGAGGCAGACAGAAAGTCAGAAAGGTGGACGTGTAGGAGAGAACTCCAGCCAAAATCTCACTGTGGTACTTCATATAGTCTCAGTGGTAGGATCCAAAGCATTTATACCTTTATTATTAACAATCAATATATCACCCCTGGAAAACAGAATGCATGCTATACTAACTTCCTTTTTAAAAAATGGATTTGAAGTACAGAGTTAAATAATTGATCTACTCAGTTCCAGGAAACAATGAGGGGGAAAAAACCTACCCAGGTCACCAGGCAGGCTCCTACCTCCCCCTCAGGGTGGAATAGACCCGCTGCCTGCCATAGTCTACTGACTCACCTTCACACCCTGGCTGGAGGATACGCTGAGTCACAGTTTCATTAACATTTATTCGTTGTCGTCCTAAGAAATTTAGAAGTGGGAGTTCCAAGAACTGAGCACAAGGAAAAGAATGCAGATGAAATTAAAAAGGATAAAGTTGGTAATATCTGTCATAATAGTGGGGCCAGGGGTCTCTCAGTGGCAGTTTTTGCCTAGCCCTGGATTTGACCCCCAAGCACTGCCAAAAGGAAGAAGAAGGAAAAAAAGAAAACAAAAACAAAAACAAAAAAAACTCAGAGAGACCAGATGGTGTAGTTCTGCCCTCAGGGACCATATGCATTCCTGAAGAAGGAGGTTAGAGGAGGTGGGGGGTGGGAGCCCACAAGGAACCCTAACATCTCACTCAAGTGCCAGGAGAAATGGGGGAAATGACCAGAGTGCACAGGAACATGAGGAGAGAAAGATGGTAAATTCTGAAAAGTGCAAAGAAATGTAAATCGTTTTGGACCTCAAGGGGCTTACAGTCTATTTAGGCCATAAGATTCCGTACACAGATGACAATGCTAGATTCCACGTGATTTAGTACTCAATACCTCCATGATAAGGACTGAGGTTTGAAAGGAATGATCCCTTCTATGATCAAAATCAAAGGTTTCCAGGAAATGAACCTTTAGTTGGGCCTCTAAGGATTCAGATAAATGGCAAGAAAGAGAAGGGAAGTCTAGTCATGGAAAATGACTAGCAGCTATGTTTTGGGCAAGCGATAAAACATCAGCCTGAGAATCAGTTCATTCATTCATTCAATCAATCAATCAATCAACATTTATTGAGAACTTATTATGTGCAAGTTAATAATAGGGACAAGGCGTCTAAACCATGTAGTTTACATACACCAGAAGGATTACTGAAAAATAGAGGTGGATGGAGCAGGTTTAATGGGGACAGAAATGCTGGGGGTTTTGTTTGTTTTGTTTTTTGGGTTTTGGTGCTAGTGATTGAACCCATGGTCTTGTGCACACCACCACATGCTTTACCACTGAGCTACAGCCCCAGCACCACCACATGCTTTACCACTGAGCTACAGCCCCAGCCTTCGTAGTCTATTTTTTGAGTGAAAGGGATAGTACCATGATGCTAATTCTATCCACACTGTTTCTGTGAATTAGAGAGAGAAGGTAATGATCTATTAAAAGACCCTTGTGATGATCCCAGGGCACAATACAGATTTAAACTGGTGTGATAACTGTGAACAAGAAAGGAGAGCCCTGGGAAGACACGCAGGGCTTGGGAGGCAATAGGTCAGCAGGGAAAAGAAAAGAGGGAGGGAGACATCCAGCCCAGATGCCTGTGGAAATTCTAAAAAAAAAAAAATACCAGCCAGGCACAGTGATGCACCCATGTGTCATCCCAGCTATATGGGAGGCTGACGCAGTAGGATCACAAGTTCAAAGCCAGCCTCTGCAACTTAGTGAGTTCCCTGTCTCAAAATTTAAAAAATGAAAAGGTCTGGGGATGTAGCTCAGTGGTCCAGTACCCCTCCGTTCACTCTCCAGTACAGTAAGTAAGTAAGTAAGTAAAAGGAAAACCATCCAGGACTAGGGTGTTCTGGAAGTGGGGCTCTTTCCAAAGCCCTTCTCTATTTTCATCCTGCTGATATTCCCCAGGTTGGATTGTTCTGCCTTGCTTCTCTGGACTGACAAATTTTGTTCTTGGCCTCTGTAGGAGAAGACTGGATAGACTAATTTGGAAAGATCACTAATGGTAGAAACCTTGGCATTAACAGCAGCCATGGAAGAGACATTCTAGGTTGAGAGTTTTCCTAGCATGCTGTATACAATCACCTATTCTGTGCATCCAGCCAAGGAGAGCTTAACTCCAGAACTGCCCGAGAAAAAAATTCCCACAAGTCCATGTTGAAGAACTGCTCTTAAATTTTTACTTGAGCAGTATAATTAGATATGATTGGTTAGTTGGATTTCTAAAGGCTGGAGACATCTGGCTGCATCCTTGTCCCTGAAAAATGATGTTCTGGAGGGACATCGGTTTTCCTCCGGAGGCATGTTCGGAGTCATGCTATCTTGCCTGGATTACGTGCTCATTTGCAATCACCTAGGGACCTGGGGGAAAATGCAAACTCAGAATCAGTAGATCTGGGATGGGAGCTGGAGTTCTGCATATCTGATACTATTCCAGGTGGAGCCCACACTGCTAGTCCCTGGACCCCCAATTTGGACAAGTCTTGGAATAGACAGTGCCTCTCCAAAATTGACCTTAAGTTCAGGTGACCCAGAATTTATATTCCTTCTCTACCATTTTTCAAATGGGTGACCTGGTACAAGTTGCCTAATTCGTTTCTTTCCTCTTCTGTAAACCAGGAGAAATAATAATAGCCATCTCAAAGGTGAACAAATGCTGGACAATATAAAGTCAGTGTTCAGTAATTTTTTACTTCCAAAGACAGAGGCTCTTCTTTTCAACGCTATGGAAAGCTGTTTAAATGCTCAGAAGCCTATCCAGCCTCTGAAAAGCTCTGAAGTTTCCAGAGAAAATTATCAAGAATGCAAAGCACAGAACACCCTCAGAAATGGGAGGAGCCACTGGAAGCTCTTTATCCCCATGTAATCCTGCATAATCACAAACATTTCCCAAAATAGCTTTATCCTGTATTTGTTTGAGTGATTTATGACATTAAGATCTACCGCATGATTTCGCAACTCTGAAATTCCCAAACCCTAGTTTTCAGGGAATGGAAGCATTTCTTTCCCAAAGAGGCCAGCACACCTGTAGATTTACCAACCTCAGAGGACTTCAGCAACTTTAACCTTCACATCTCTTCCAAAAAGTCAGATTTCACCCTGCATTAAAAACTGCTGTCCTAGGGCATTATAAAGTCCTTTGATCCAAAACATCTCTTTTATACTTAAATTTTTAAAACGCCTATCCCACATGAACCAAAATAGTCTTACACCTGGAATTCTTTGTCATGGGCGAAGAAACAAACCTTCGAATCATTTCTACGTTTTGAAAAGCAAACAACAGCTCCATAAATGTGCCATTTTTGGGGGGGAGAGAGGGTTCTGGCTAAATATCATCATTCCTTTGTATACATTAATCTTTTAACCCCCAAACTTAAAGTATGTAAACATAAATGTCATCATAAATATCAGGTTCCAAAATAATCTGTAGTTTGTGTGGATAGACTGTATATAATTTTTTTAAATTTTTTTTCTTCCTTTCTCTAGCTTCCTTTCTCTACCCCACAGCCAGAAAAACCCCTATTGAGAGAAAGCTACACCTACTACAGAGAGCTCCCCCAACCTTTCCAAAAACATTAAGAGCCATTCAAAACCAAAGGAAATGCCAAGACACAAGGAAAAGTTCTCTTGATGCAAATGAAGCTACTGGAATTTGGAGGAACAGAATAAACAAAACAATTAAGCCATTAGCATGCCTCCTGAGACTCGGCCTCCTGCCCGAGGGAGGCCACCACCAGATCCCATTTGCGCAGGTGAGTGGTTAGTTCACTGAAGGAAAAACAAAGGGTTAGGGTTAGGGTTCTGTCTTTGCCAGAACAGAAACTTTGCCAGAAATTTTTACATTCTATATAGCTGAACAAGGAAAATCTCTTTATCCGTCGATCTGGCAGTGACCCATTATATCAACAAAAATAGCCTGACCACTCCTTCAGTTCAGGGTCAAAGTCACAGTGGCCTTGGATGGCATAACTAGTGATCACAGGCTGCTGCCTCCCCACCAAGCCAGCCCCCAATTTGGAACAGTTCAGTTCAGACATGGGAACTTTGGAGTGGAGGGGCCCTGGTGAAGTTTATTTCCATTTCTGCCTGCTGAGAGCAGGCACCACCCCTGAGGGGGGCGGGGTGCAAGTCCGGACTGGTTATGCAGGCTGGGGCAATCACTTAGCCTCTCAATGCAAGGGGTGGAAGGAAGGGGGAGGAAGAGTCAGATGCAGAAGCTTTCTAGCCCACCCAGCTTCCTTCTGCAGCCACACCGGGTTAATATCCTGTTCTATTAAAAGAAAACTCGAAAGGAAGCCTCAGTGTGGTTTTATCTGAAGGGGCTATTTTTATCTTTGAAAAACATTTCCAGTTTACAATTAGTTGTCTACTTTAATTCACTGTCACCAATCATTCATTCATTGAAGGCTGAGTTGCTGCAAACCAAGTGGACTTGGAAGGTTTGGAGCCCTCCAGGTCCTTTTGGTCTAGCGTTTGGTTTACTTGGTGAAGTTGCCCATCTTAACACATAGCAAACATTGTGCCAGGTACTGGTAATGTCAAACTGAGCCATGTTGTCCTCTTCAGAAGTTTGCAGCCAAGGACAAAACAGTAAACAAATATCTAATGAATTAATATCACCCCCAAGCCTCCCATTAGCCGGTGGGCCTCAGCTTACCTTGCCTGTCTCTCCCTCTCCACTCTGGTCAACAAGCCACTCACATTCCCTCACCCCACATGTTCTAACTGGAGATCAGATGTCTTTCCAGGTTCTTCAGGCTATCTATAAACTACCCTACTTCTCTCTGGCCATTCACATAGGGGTCTCTTTCTTTTACACTTCTGTAAGAGTCAGAAGACCTCACCTATCAGCTCATGGAAAACATGGCAAAAAGCTCAAAAAGTGCAAATCTCCCAATTTGAGTTCACGTTCAAAGATTTCATGAGGGTTAGTTGGACATCACTAGTCTCTGGATTCCCTATGAATTTTAAACAGCTGAATTCACTCTGCCCTCCAAAACCATAAGCAATAAGAGAGCATGTTGTTAGGCTGGGCTGTAACTCAATTGGTAGAGGACTTGCCCAGAATGCAGAGTTCAAGTGTGGGAGGGGTGGTACTGTCTAGGCAAAATCCCATTCCAATTCTTCCTTCCATCTTTCCGTGTGCTGTTTGCCTATTTCTTAAATATTCACATCTGTGAAAATCAATGACCCACATACAATAGATTCCCCCTTTTGAGAGAACCATCCTTCCCTGCAGATTCCTCAACAGTGATAAGGGGAAGGAGTTTGCCCAGGTTTCAACATTATAGCTGCTTGGCAACAGAAGCATCCCAATGTCAGGCTGCTTTCTATTGCCTTCCGTGGATGAGTGGCATGGCTTCCAGGTGCCCTTTTCAGTGTCCTCCTCTGTATTCTCCCTGTTCTCACCAAGCCATATTCCCAAAGGGTGAGCTGAACCAAGTCAGGAGAGACACCTATGCATCAGACCAACTAAAATCAAAGGCTCTAGTGCCATCTGAACCACGGGGCATTCACACCAATTCACTCCTCCTCTTTTGTTCCATTAATGGAGTAACTAGAAGCCGCGGTTTCTTGGAGTGGATCTTGAGAGTGCTTCACTGTGTCGGCAGTTCTGTACTCTACTTTTGTCCTTCAGGACAACGATGTGGGGTGCAGTTTTAAAGAATGTCTGCCTACACAGAGCAGAAGGAAATACAAGCATTTTCCCATTAAATTTTATTTATTTATTTTATTTATCTATGACAGCAGAATGCATTACAATTCTCAGTACGCGCATTCAGCACAATTTTTCATATCTCTGGTTGTATACAAAGTATATTCACATCAATTCGTGTCTTCATACATGTACTTTGGATAATAATGACCATCACATTCCCCCATCCTTGCTAACCTCCTGTCCCCTCCCTTCCCCCCCCACCCCTCTGCCCTATCTAGAGTTCCTCTATTCCTCCCATGCTTCCCCTCTCAAACCCACTATGAATCAGCCTCCTTATATCAGAGAAAACATCTGGCATTTGGTTTTTTGGGATTGGCTAACTTCACTTAGCATTATCTTCTCTGACTCCATCCATTTACCTGCAAATGCCATAATTTTATTAAATTTTAAACAAGTCTTGTACCCTTAGTATGGCAAGTCACAAAACAACAGGGCAGAACCCAATAACAAAGGACTCCACCTGAAAAGGATTTAATCAGAAAAAAAAAAAAAGTGCACAAACCATCATAAAGTGTCTCAAGATTTAAAGGGTATAACTTTAACTATGAGATTAGGAAGGTAGAACTGAGGCCAGCCTAAAAGGAGAACTAGACTTGGATGGGGGAAGGGGAGGAAATAGATTCCAGCCAGACACAAGAACATCCAAGTCTATGAGGGAAGGGCAAGTGATTCCACTTGGACAGAAGATCCGGGTAAGAGCCAAGGTAAAGGGGAGGCTGAAGAAGCTACGCTGCAGAGGCAGAGCCATCTTACTTTGCAAAGGGTGGAATCTTGCGATTCACCACGCCTTATATTTGAAGCATATAAAATGCACCTTTGCCAATGATATGAAAATACAAATGCTGCAAAACACTGGAGACTCTGATTCATAGTCCCAAACAAAGAGGACAGTGCCTCATTGTCTCTGCCGAACAATGCTTGACGTGTTGGTGAGATGGAGGAGGATAGAAAGCGCTGGAGAAAGGAGGAGAGAGTCCCCTTCCTTGGCTGTTTCCTCACTTCTGAGCAGGTGCAGGTTATTTCCTGGCTTTCCAGAGGTCCTCCTTCTCAGTCCTCCGGGTTCCAGAGGTAGGCTTCAAGTGGAGGATGGGGAAGAGGCCTTGTGGGGAAAGAAGGGACCCTATTGGGAGGATGTGGTTGGGGTGTGGTGAGAAGGAAGTGGAAAGAAGAGGTGGTCCCAGCTTTCCTACCCTCTTACATCTAGTTCTCAGTAGAAGAAACAAAGCACAGAAACAGGTATGAGTGCCCCCAATTAGTAAATATTAATTTTATGATGAATGTCGATAGATCCTCACCAGGGAAATAAAGGACTTTCAATTATTTACATAAAGTCAAAATTTCATGCACCTGATTTATACCTGAAGTCTTTGTGATTACAGGAGAATATAATGACCGAAATACAAGATCAATGTTGTGACTCTTTTTATGCTTCATTACTATTCTGAAAAAATCAAGTTAGTTGTCAGCCCAGCACATAATACCTACCATTGCTGCACATCAACTTACTAGTTTAATGTCTCTGAGAATTTTAACAAAAAAATTATTTCAACTTACCACTTTCAACCTCCCTTCTCTCTAATGTTGTTTTATGTTTGATTTTTAAGCAGTCCCCATAAAAGCAGGTTTAGGACCAGGATTCCTAGAGTACAGATCAGGAGACTTTGCACAGACCCCCCGCAAGTAGTTCTAGGATATTTCAGATTTGACATTCTATATTTAAAGTCATCTGATTATTGAAAGAAACAAATATTGTCTTTACAGCCATTACCATGATACAATTCAGATGAGGAGGAATAAAGAGGCTGATAACCATGAACTCACCCTACCAATGGCACCTAAAGGTAGTGCCTGAATAGTGTGAGGACTGTAAGGGGAGAAGCCAGTCCTATCCCGCATGCCAAGATATCATTACTAGATCCTCCTGAAGATGCAAAGTCCCCTCAATGACCAGAGATGTTTACATTAGTCTCTAATACAAGGCTCTACCATTAAAAGTCAAAGGAAAACTACTAGCTTCTGTTCTCTGAGACAGACTTCTCTTCTAGGCCAAAGAGTAGTTAGTAACAAGTTTTGCTTCATTTAGATGCCAATGTAATATGTTTACTTATGGATGAAATGCTGTGATATCTAGGATTCTCCTCAAACTAAACCAGTGGAAGCTGAGCACAGAGAAGATTGGTCATGAGCTGTTGATTGCTGAAGTTGGAAGATTAGTTTTCTCTCCACTTTTGAAATTTTAAATGAGACAGGACAGAGCAGAGGAAGAGAGGATATATCAAAGTGAAAGATCTGTAGGTTAATGGATTTTTGGAGTCCTGTGCACAAAGCTAAATTAATCCTATTCAATTCACATCTTGTTGAGCCCACAGATAGCACAATCTGTGGCTCACTGAATATGGAACTGACACAGGGTTATTTTAAGAATCATCTTAGAGTCTAAAAGACATGACTTTCAACCAAGGGAAAAATGTATTTTTTGGTCTGTGTAAGGAAGGTCTTTCTCCACATGGACAATCAGTGCTTGCTAAAAAGCACTAATTGGGAAGGAAGAAGTCTTGTCCCCATCTTGGAAGGCATGACTTCCACCCTTTGGTCCAAAAGGACATCTAGCCCAGTCTGGTTTGGCATGACTCATTGTTCTCTCAATGGCTTAGTTAAATGTTATTTTCACAAAACTATTTTTCTTTTTGTTTTCTTTTTGTTGTTATAGCTTCTGCTTTTACCTTTTCATCAACAAAACATAGCAACTTTAGAATCAGATTGAGTAGAATTAGACTGGAGCTCAAATTCCTCATGTCTTGGTAAGACAGCAGTGGCCTATCAAGAGCCAGAGTGGCTTCTCTGCCATGTACAGGAGTTCCAAAGATCAGCCTGGGTAACTGGAGCTACTACTGAATTTATTCCTGCCTCAAGGTATTCATTCAATTAAGGAAAGATGAAAAGAGAAAAGGCTGAAATGGGGGAACTATGTAGTCCCTTCCCACACTGACTCTGGACTTAGCCATGTGACTTGCTTTGGTCAATGGGGGCAACTGCAAGCATGATGCAAACAAAG
The DNA here is from genome assembly GCF_045843805.1 of Urocitellus parryii. Taxonomy (NCBI): domain Eukaryota; kingdom Metazoa; phylum Chordata; class Mammalia; order Rodentia; family Sciuridae; genus Urocitellus; species Urocitellus parryii. The sequence goes on from NC_135536.1 coordinate 104,519,071, forward strand.
TCTTCAAAAAATGCTTTCGTATTGGAGTCTGCACTCTGGTCGTTCTTGGTGATCCTGTGGTGTGACCACTACTATGTAAACAAGCCAAGACCAGCCTGTTGTGACAAGAGAGACATGGCCAATTCATCTCCATTGCTCCAGCTGGAAGTGGGCCAACTACCAAACATGTGAGTGAAGCCATCCTGGATTAGGCATTTCCAGCCAAGCCACTGGCTGACCACAGAGCTCAGATGAGCCAGCCTGGATGAGAACTGGCCAGCCAATACACAAAATCATGAGAAATGATAAATCTTTATGATTTATTTAAGCCCCCAGGTTCAGGATGTTCTGTTACACAAAAAGCTAACACATATAACAGATTAAGAAAGGGCGACTAAGAGATGCTAAGATATATTAAAAATCCTGGGATATATCCCCTAATGAACTTTTATACAACACTTAATGGAACTTACTATGGATTCAATCTCATGTCAACTGTTGTTAAAATAAGTTGACATAGATCCAAAATTGAACATTCACCCTAATATTCATCTTAAAAAATAATATTTGGTACAACTTATGGAATGATATTGTATGGGCTTCAGGGGTTTATGAACCTCTGAAATTATATCAAGAATTGCATATAATTATATGCATTCTTTTTTTTATAAATTGGAAAAAGATGTTAAAATCATAAAGAATAATAAAGAAATTTCTATTTACACACTGCTTAGAATTTATGATACTATTTTATCATATTTACTTTGGATTTATTTTTTTATATATAAAACAAATAAAACATCAGCGACCCCCATGTGAGCCTTGAAGGCATGGGAAAAATATATGGCTTCCCAGAGTCCAGTGTAAGAGTATGTGTGTGTGTGTGTGTGTGTGTGTGTGTGTGTGTGTGTGTATAAAGCTTAAAACATATTTGGTGAGTAAAAAAATGAACGAGCTCAGCTGGTGGCCACACCTGTAATCCCACAAATTTGGGAGACTAAAGCAAGAGGATCACAAGTTCAAGGCCAGCCTCAGTAATTTAGCAAGCTCTTGTCTCAAAATAAGAAGAGCTGAGATGTAGCTCAGTGGTAGAACATCCCTGGATTCAATTCCCAGTAAAGAAAGAAGGAAGAAAGAAAGGAAGGAAGGAAGGAAGGAAGGGAGGGAGGGAAAGGAAAGGAAAGAATAAATAGAATGAATGACAAGGAACATACAAACTAGCAGCCATGTAGCCATGGCAAGTCACAATGATTAACAATCAGCAGCAACTGACTATTTGGGGAAGAAGCACCTGCATAGAAGTTCTCCAAATCAAGACGGCACCTAAAACTTTTTATTACACACTACAAAGGTTGCAACACAGGAGAGAAGACAAAAGGTCTTGGAGCTTGATGGATGGGATAGAATCACAATCAATGAAAATGGCAAGTTCTGTATGCTATAGCCAATAATCAAAACAGAAGGAAGTGACATTGCGGAAGTGCTGGTACTGTTGGAGAAGCTGGATATACATGGAGCCTCGCCAGTTCTCTGGTGCTTGTGAGGTGAATTGGCAGCAAAGATGTTGGAGTGAAAGATTTTATACAGATGCTGTTTGTCTGAGGGGACCCTTCAAGGTTCCCAGACTCAATCTATGTAGAAACCAGCAAGACCTGGGCCAGTTGGTGGCCCTCTTCAACACAAGGTATAAGACACACAGAGTAGTACATCTACAAAAGGAAGACACGCTACATTCACAAAAAAGGCATGGCACAACCAGGTCTGCCTACACCTGCCCATCTTCTGCTTCTACATCTAGTGCACCTGCTGCCTGGCAGAGATCACTTTCAATACTATACCATGGAGCACTGAACCACGCTAAACTTCCAAGGTGAGAGGCTTCTGGGGAAGAAGAGGGTACAAAGGATGAGACCAAGGACTCCAAGCTGGAGACGGAGGTCCTAAAGAATCTGCAGGAGCTTAAGAACTTAAATCAGAAGCAGGCTGACCTGGATTTCCAATGCCATGCTGTGGCGGCACCGCCTGCACAAGAAGGAGTCGCAAAGCAAAAGGAGGAAGAGTGGGCAGCCTTGGTGGAAGAAGCCAGGAAAAGAAGACTGCTGAGGACTCTGACTCAGAGGACAAGGCTGCTCCCACCCACCCTGGCTGGTTCTCCTGCAAAACCCTGCCACCACCTTAGATGAGGACCCAAAGACCAAGAGGAAAGCAAAAAGCTGGGTAAGGCATGTCAGGCCTGGTCCTGGTAAAGAAGACAGACTTGGGTTGCAGCAGCAAGCAGGATGAGGTGGTACCCACATCAGAAGCTCCAAAGAAGGAAGATGGCTGACCCTGCACTCCAGATGCCTGAGTCATGTAGGTGTGTATTCAGATAGTGAGGATAGTGGCAGCAACTCAGGCCCCAAATAGGGCCCTGCCTAGGACCTTCCCCAGGTCAAAGGTCACAAATCTAGCATTAGTCACATCTAAGGCCCTAGGATCTGGTGGTCAGGATAGGAAGCCTCAGCACCAGAGACATGGACAAGCACCAGCATCCTCCAAGAAAGGCCTACAGGGCCAGTGAGAGTTTCAACTCAGGTACATGGCTTCTTCCACCATCTCTAGAGCACCTCAGGGACACCAACTCCTCCTGCCCCCACTTTACACTGGGTTGAAAACTGTGACATCCCTGGAGCATCTCTCAGCAGTAACATGCAAAGAAAACAAAAGAGCATCTCTTGGGCCATCCTTTAGTATTTCCGGCATGTGGGTAAGCCTGTCCACCCTCATTACACACCTTAGGGCAGGGACCTAGGAATGTGGAGCATATACCCATCCTGCTCCAACTCCACACCAAAAAGCTGAGCAGTTCACTACTGACCACAGCAATTCTAGTACGAGCAAGGGGGAACTTTCACCTGTGCATACTTCTAGAGGACATCTTCAGTTCAAGCAATCAGGCTACATGGGATTACAATCCTGCCACCAAAATATGATAAATATGGTTACTATAGAAAAGGATTTATAAAACGAGTGGAAAAACACTGAGCACAGATAATATAGTTGCCCCATAATTATAACTATGTAAAAACAGTGTGTTTGGATAGGTTGGAAGGAAATCCAAAGATATAAAAATAATTATTGTGTTGGAGCATAATGATGAGTGAATTCTTCTAAATTTATGTCTTATCATCTTTTAAAGCTGATACAGTGATGAATCAGAAAATAAGTAACAATCTTCCATCTTGGAGCAGGCCTTCTTGAAGAGTTCCAGAAAGAAAATTCCCTGGTCATATCTAGACTCTTAAGGAAATAGACTCTAATCCCACCCCCATTTGGTGACAAAAGTCTTTTTAGGCTGAGATTAGAAAACTTGTAGTCTGTCATCTGTTCATCAAAAACCAGCTATGAGACTTCAGAAATCATTAACCCAGCTCTAGACCTCTTTATGAAATCAGACAAAAGGGTTTAGGACAGAATTCCTAAGCTCTCTTTGGGCTTTTTGTACAATGCAACATATGTTTTACTTTCTACAATGTAGATAATGATTATAAAGTACTATGACTTTGTATCACACATCAGAACTCCAGATGCTAAAGAGTGTGAACTCCTTCAGGTTAGTTTTTATACTTAGTTCCCTGAAAAAAGGACCTCCTGTTTGTCCTCCACGGCTCCCTCTACATGATAATGCACATCTTCAGTAGGGCTAGTTTTCCCCACTCTGAGGCAGAATATAACTTCTGGAAACAGTTAAAAGGGACTTGGTAAAAATCTGGTGAGTAAGATGGATAATCAGGAGGGGCACTAACATTTTAGATTAGAAAGGAAGTAAAAAAATAGATTTTCTTATGTAGCTCATAAATGACCATTCAAAAGTGCTTTGAACAATGGCAATGACGTTGTTCCCATGATAGCAACTCAGAAGGGAGGGCCAAGTTCACTTGCATATACAGTGTAAGTTCTAAGGCTTGCCATTGTTTTAGGAAAAGCTCTTCTAGTTCTTCTCTCAAGTGTGACTGTCATAAAAATATGTTTTAAAAAAATAAAAAGCTCTACTAGAATACCCAAAAACCTTTTGCCTCTGCCAAAATAAATTCTGAAGTTGAAATTCAAAACACAATTTGTTTACCATTATTATAGAATGTGCTTACAACGCTGAGATGTTTATTTTTAATACCTTGGGCATTTAATCTTTAACCCCTCATCTACTTTGTAAACATCAAGTTCAAGCAAGGTAAATAATAAAAACCTATATTAGGGGCTGGGAACACAGCTCAGAGGTAAAGCATGTGCCTGGCATGCACAAGGTCCTGGGTCCAATTCCCAGTACCCACTGTGAAGCTCATAATACCATGCACTTGTATAGAGGTTTCAAAATATTTCGCATGTTGAAGCTGATGAAAGGAACTCTCAAATGTTCTTACTAAGTAATGAGACCCAGTCCTCATCTCATCAGGAAATGCAAAGGACTACATGTTCTTTCTTTCATTTAGTCTCACATGAGCACATGCTAACTAGGTACATATTCCAAGTCATAAAAATGCTCCCTGCTGCTCACTCACTAATCTTAAGGACCTGAAACAGATCTCAAACTCAGAGATTCAGCTGTGAAAGGAGTGATAAAAGGAGCCATCATGCAACATAGAGGGCTATGACATTTTCACTGCAGGAAGGAGTTGAAGGGTAAGAAAGAAAAGTTCAATTTGCAGCCTCACCACTCACAAAACCATCTTAACTGGTGTTTGGATAGCTACGAATAGTAGCAGCTGCATGAAGATTTTCCATTTTAGTAGCTTAGAAATTCCATGGGTAGAAAATACCAGGCAAGTCCAGTTCTTTGGGGAGACTGTGAGAGGCTGTGGACTTATCAGTAAATATTAAAGTCATTTGCTGCATATGTGGCTAAAATTTAGATATTCCTGCTAGTGAGTGAATGGGAGGAAGTGCCGTGGTTCCCAGATACCACACTGAGATTTACAATAGTGGCTGCAAAAAGCTGACCTACAGGTGAGTTTGTTTGGTCCTTCAGTGATAGCAGAACACTTTTAAAAATTGGCAGATCTAGCATAAAAACCTGGATTTCCAGTTTCTCTTGAAAAGCAAAATAACTTGGTTATATGGTCATTTGAACTATATGGTCCAGGGTCAAGTAGTGGTGGTTCTTGGGAGGGGGCATTCCATATTGACTTTCTAGAGATCGACCTCCCCTGCCCCCCACCAGACTATATCCTGACATTGGAGTTTGCAACCACTGAGAAAGCTATAGAGCCCAGCAAAACAGTGGAAGAGATGGCCTGGCCTTTACCTTCTGCAAATATCTGCTTCCCACACTTACCCATCTCTCTCCATCTGCTGCCCCATGGGGCTTCTCTCCAAAGAGGGGAGGCTCTGAGCTGGCCATAGATTTTTCCACTAAGATGGCCCATACACACTTGCCCCAGGGTAATATCCTGGGCTTCAGTTATTTCCCTAACCCCCTGACTCCATCAAACCTTCCGTGCTTTATCGCATTCCTTTTTGTTTTGTTGGATTGAGTTATTTTGGCTAGGAGACTTCAAGCAATCTGATAAACCAATCAGTGGAAATGAATTAGGTTATCTTCCCAGAAAACATATTCAAAATGGTTTCCAGACTTTATAAACATATATCAGGCCTCACCCAAAGGAACATACCTGTGGTCAGCTATCTATCATGTTTCTGTTTTTATGTATTTGTATGCATAATATCTACAATTTATTCAAAAGTAACAAGTAAGGAAAAGAGAAAATATCTTAGACCTTTTTTTTTGAGATAACAGTCAATTCAGATTTATGCAAATATTTCTGCATACTTAATTCACAGAAATCCCATCAATCCCAGATTCTGGGGCCAAAACATATAGCAGGGCTATGTGGGTACATCAGACAATTCATCATGGGCCCATCAGACAATTCATTCTGGTCATGGCCACAAAAGATAACTTTCTTAGCAGATTGCGAGAAAGGCATTCTCTATGAAGAAAAACTTAGATGTATATTACTGGTAATTAAAGCCAAAGCAGACTTTTTTTTTCTTTTTAAGTTGTAGATGGACACAATACCCTTTATTTATTTATTTTTTAATGTGGTGCTGAGGATTGAACCCAGTGCCCCACTTGGGCTAGCCAAGTGCTCTATCACTGAGCTACAACCCCAGCCCCCAAAGAAGATTTTTAAACTCTCCTAAATGACATTCACTAAATTATGAAGATATACAGAGGGTTTTTCTTTGTTTTGTTTGTTTTTAATTTCTTCAAGCCTCCTGAAAAAGAAGATACGAAGAACTATTGCTAGTAGTGTTATTGGTTTTCCCAAGATGAACAAGTGTCCCAAAGTGAGTGTTCAGGAGGAAGATATGAAGTGAATTACAAATTGTACATTGTGTTCATGATTCAGAAATGACAGTCTTCCTTATGAGTCACAAGTGAATAATTCTTGGTAGGGCCTTGGATACAGGTGGAGAACTTTTCTAATGCACTAGCAGTCTTCCAAAGAAACTATGCACACACACACACACACACACACACACACACACACCAGTACAGGTGCCCTTCCCATGCCTGGCCAAGGACCTCTGCTCCAGGCTCATTTGCAGCCACACCCACTGATGGAGATGTCCCTTCCTTTCCTGTTCTAAGCAGCTGAGAGACACACAGGGCAGGCCCAGGCGATGTGGAACACAAAAATGAAGCTTCTTTTGGCTTGATGGACTCTTACGTAAACTTTAAATATTAGACCTATTATAACTGGAGTTTCTCATTTTTTAAGATGCTGATGCTTTGTTCTAAGGAGACATCACATATGTAACAAACAATTTTTCAAGTCAGGGAAGAAAGACTCATTAAAATTTTGGCCACATGACTCTGGATTGGGGAGATCTATCAATGGCACATCTCTCATTTCAGAACAGCCAGCAGTTTCAACTTTTCTGTCAGTGAACTGTGTCCTCAGCAACCTTATCTGATGCACAGAGAGTCTCCCGGAGGCCCATGACATGCCCATTTGTGCTGATGGCAGGGAGCCATCAATAGGTAAGTCACACTCTGTCCTCTGATAAGTCAACTCTGGAGAGGACTCTACTTTAAGACATGCCTCCATACATCCACAGACCAACCATCTACTTCAACAGCAAACTGACCAAATTGACCATGACATTTCTGAGGTCTCCAAAAATGCACCCCCAACTATGTTTTGGTCTGCCCAACAAGAAAAATGAGTTAAATGAGAAAAAGTTAATTTGTCAAGGTACGAAGTAGTTAAATTCAGCAAGATTGTTGAAGCTTTTGACATAAACACATTGATTTTTTTTTTTAGAAATATTGAACCATGGAAAATAATTACAGCAATTCTAAAGTACTCGAACTATCTCACGTTGCCTAAATTCACATGGCCTGATGCCCAATTAAGTAGTTCCGCCCAAATACACAATCAACTTAAATGATTTTCTGTGGGGGTTCCAAAAATAATTTGGGGTAGGCTGACTGCTTAAATCTTTAAATCGGAGGAGAGAGTTTATTTATAGATAAAGTATTCTCTTAGGAGCAAAGGTGACATGGATTTGAACTACGTAAAAAGTAAAGCTTCGGTCCAGGGCATCTTTTAAAGGTTTTGTTTGTTTTTGTTGGGCTGATATGGAGGCTCTGATGGGCCTTAGCTAGAGTCCTTCAAACCGGTCATGTGGGATATAGATTTTTAAATGAGAGCTGTGCTGAGTATCATTTTGACTTAGCTTCACTTTCACAGTCATTAAACAACCACGAATCCGAAGACGGTTCATCCACCTAAGCAGGGCTCTTTGAAAAGAGGCAAGTGTGGAAACTATGAAGCCTTGTAGAACTCTTTTTTCTTTTTCTGAAGGACTGCCAATCTCTTGAAAATAGAGTCCTTGCTTTTGTGCCTCGGAAGGAAAACTACACCACACCAAAGCTCAAGGGATGTGGCTAAGGTTATTGGGAGGGAGGAGGAGTGTGGCCAGGCTGGGGACTCGGGGCAACGAAAAAGTTACAAACGGGTAAGAGAAAGCGGCAGCCAAATCCGTGTTTCCAAAGTGCCAAAGGAAAAAGGAAAAAAAAAAAAAACTTGAAAAAAAAAAAACAACTGAGGACTTTTGGCGTGCAAACTCAAGAGTTTCGGTCACCTCGCACTTGGGAAGGGGTGGGGCCCTCCACGGGCGGTGTTTACTCGGCCTCTTGGGCGCAAAGACCCCAGCGGCCAGCGCGTCTCGCCGGTCCAGCCAACGTGGCTCCAGCCTGCGCCCGGATCACTTTCGCTCTGCGCCCGCCGCCAGGTGCTCGCCCTACCTGGCGCCCCCGCCTGCCTTTGTGCTGCGCGCGGTCCCTAGCCAGGGCAGGCCGGGCCGCCTCCACCGGCGCTCGATGCCAGGAGGGACAGCTGCGGGCACTGCCGGCCACCGACCAGTGCAGGGTAGGACAGAGAGCCGCCTGCGCTGGTGCCAGCGGGCGGGAGGGGGACGGTGGGGCTGGGAGGGGGCGCAGCGGGTCGACTGCGGCGAAAAAGTCCCAGCGAACCTCGCCCGGGATGGTTAGGACCAGAGGGGCACAGGCAGCTGCCCCAATCTTTCCAGCAGGGAGAAAGGGAACCCTCCCGTTGCCGTGCCCCTGAAACCAGATGTGCCCGAACTCTGGCTTCCGACAGCTGGCAGCCATAGCAACCCGGCCACAAAAGTTTCGCGACACAGAAAAGGACTTGAAAGAAAGTTTTCTTTGGCCCCTCGAGCCTTTTCCCAGAGCCCGGGTTTACCGAAAGTAGCAGGAAATCAGAGCTCGCAACGTGCCGACTCCTGCGTCCACCTTCTCCACCCCTGGCCTGGGCAGCGCGCCCAAGGTGGGTGCCTCGTTGGACTTCTAGCCCCTTTTCAAGATCGGCGTCCTGAGACGCAGCTCAGTCAACTCACCATGGTGACTCGCGCCGCGGTCTCTCCTCTGCCGGGTCCGGCTGCCTGGGAGCTGGGACTGGAACGCAATCTCTGGGCGAACTTCAAAAGTTGTTTCCCCTCGCCAAAAACAGGCTCCCGACACCCAAGCACTCACAGGAGCCAATGGGAACCCAGGGGGGACTCCATCCAGGCAGGATTCGCGGGTCTAGGTGAGGGCGAGACCGGGACGATTCAGCAGTCGGAGTGCATGCTGCAGAGGGCTGGGGTCCCCTTGGATCTGGTGATCGCCGACCGCCTAGATGAGTCCGATGAGCTCAGCTTGTGTGCCTGCCTAGTTCCCCTGGTTCTCTTCTCTTTCTTCAACCACTTAATCCGTACTCCTCTGGCTCAGCCTCGGCTCGGGCCGGGCAATCTGTCCATAAATGGAGAATTCAGCTCAGGCCTGACCAATCAGAATTTGTTTTCGAAGCGTCACTCCTCAGGGAAACCCTAGTAGCCAACAAGCTTGGAGCTGCTGGAGTTTCCAAAGACCTCTGGATCCTGTAGTCCTTCTTCCTCGCCAGCCTGCAAAGAAACCTGCGGACCAGCTCGCCTCTGGTAGCAAGACCTGAATTGTTAGAATTGTTAAGAAGAAAATTCCCAGTGAAAGAGAAATAAAACTCTCAGTTTTTTTTTTTAATGTGAAGGTTAGAATAGATTTGACTTCCAAGCTAAAGTTGCATGATTTTCCTAGAAGTTTGTTTTTTTATTTTTTAAAGGAAATATTTTATCAGCATTAAAGATCGGAGTTGTGGCAGCCCAAAGGATATCCTTTTTCTTTTCTGGATTGTGAGGAAAGTAAAAAAAATACCATCCCCCTGGCCCTCCTTTTACCTAAGTTTCCTTGGAAAACCAAGGAAGTCCCCACCCCACCATCCCCGAAAGTTTTGATGGTGAAGGTACACTTGCATTGAGACAGGAACCGGGCAAAGAGGCGGGAAGGGTCGCACCCGTCCTTAGTAGACACAGATCTGATGGAAACGCAAGGGCAATCAGCGCTGTGGACGTTCATTATTCCAGAGTATCCAGTTTCAGGTATTCAGGAGGACAATTAAGAGAAAGTGAGGTGGGGAAAGCAGAATCCCAAAAATAAAGGCAGGTAGTCTAATGTTATTGTCTAAGGGGCTGAGAAAATAAGCTTGGTGGATCACAACAGGGCTGTCCTCCTGGAATCTGTGGGAGATACGATTCAGAAAGACCAGGACACAGAAAATCATTATACTTATATAGAAGCAAGAAGCATAGTGACTTATACTATGATTTACTTTATAAAATTCAATGGTAGACCTTCATTTGAACATAGGATCAGAGTAGTGAAGGATGTTAAAAATCATCTTTCCTAGAAAGGGTTAAAAAACAAACAAACATGGTGCATCCATAAAATGGACTACAGCATTCAGTCATAAAAAGGAATGAGGTGCTGATCCATGCTACTCCAAGGATGAACCTTGAAAGGTAATCTTAAGTGAAAAAGGTCAAGGCACAATAGTTCACATATTGTATAATCCCATTTATATGAAAGTGGAGAGTAGGGAAATCTGTAGAGACAGAGAGTGGATAAGTAGTTTGCTCTAGCCTTGGGGAGGGATGATGGGAGTAATTGTGAAGGAGTATCTGTTTTCTGATTGAGGTGACGAAAATATTCAGGAATTAGACAGCTGTGATGATTATAAAAACTTTGTGACTATACTAAAAATCACGGAATTGTCTGTTTTAAAAGAGTGAATCTTATGATATGTGAATTGTATCTCAGTATTTTTAATGAAGGAATATCATTGTCTGAATTCTTGTAGGTATCATTTATGCAGTTAGGACAACAAATATAATTGAATGTCTACCCCAGGATGTAGGCTAGTCACCAGAGATGCATCTGGCCCCTACCCTTGCCGAGCTCACAGTTTTAGAGGTGGAGAGATGGGATAAGTTAAAAACAATAGCTGAGTGTGCCGGCATATGCTTGTAGTTCCAGCAGTGTGGGAGACCGAACTGGGAGGATGTCAAGCCCTGGATCAAGGTCAGCCTGGGCAACATGGAGAAACCTGGCTCAAAAAAGAAAGAAAATTTATTTGACAACAGTACCTAAGATGAAGTGGAAAGAGGAGGATGTGGGGATGTGGCTTAAGTGGTAGTGCGCTCCTCTAGCATGCATGAGGCACTGGGTTCGATTCTCAGCACCACATAGAAGTAAAACAAAGATATTGTGTCCACCTAAAACTAAATTCTTAAAAAAATAAAGAGGAGGACGTGATATCCCTTGAGTTTTGCTATATACCAGGTTGCCCAGGTACTACATGTGTGATTTCTTATATTATCAGGTAAATATAAATCCATATCTCACTAAGGGCATGACAACTTCAAAATCCTATCAGGTCTTTTAGGAACTCATGAACATAGTTTATCAAAAGGGGAATTTGAGTTGACTAAAACACAACTTAGATTGGAAATGGGACATTACCTAAGCCACCATCCTATCCATGGTCAAGTTGGATTGACATGGGCTTCAAAGGCATACAGGCAAAGGCATAATCATTCCGTTCAAGTTTAATCCTGGAATCAAATGAAACACTTAAAATTTCATTGATAGTATATCAATCTTGGATTTATTAAAAACTACCATGATGGACTGGGGATACAGCTCAGTTGGTAGAGTGCTTGCCTCACATGCAGTACTCCAAGGATGTCTAAAGAAGGACTACAGGATCCCTGGATTCAATCCCCAGCACCACAACAAACAAACAAACAACAACAACAACAACAACAAAACTACCTTGGGATTATTTATATGTTGCATTATCATTTGAGGTATTAAAAAAAAAAAAAGAATTTTGTCGTGCATGGTGGTACACAATTATAATCCCAGCTACTCAGAAGGCTGAGACAGAAGGCTTACAAATTCAAAGTCATCCTGGAAAATCCAGTGAGACCCAGTCTCAAAAGGGCTGGGGACGCTGCTCAGTGGTAGAATACTTGTCTAGCATGTGTAAAGCCCTGGGTTCAATCTTCAGTATCATAAAAAAACAAAAGGTTTACTTTTAATTGTTCTAATTTATTTATTTATTTATTTTTATTTATTTATTTAGGGGGATTTAACCCAGGACCTTATTCATGCAGGGGAAAGTACTCTACCAATTGAGCTATATCCCCAGATGTCTAATAATCTCTTTTTAGTTTCAAAAGCTACTTACCAATTTGGTAAGCAAGACTTTAATGAGGATGAAAGATTATGTTCACTTTTCATATGATTTTATAATATAATCCGATTTCTAGATTGACATATCTGTATATGTGTGTTTATATAAAGTATATCTAAGCAGTGGTTAGATTATGAGATTAGTGACACATAAACCTGAATTTGAAGTCTGGCTTTTCCATTTTATGGTAAGCTGTGAGATCTTAATTTCTCTGAGCCTTAGTTCCCTTACTCTGAAATAGATTTATGTGAGTATAAAGTGAAATTAGTATAAAGATGGTCAGCTAATATAATTCCCTAGTTCCTTCATGCAAACCACATGTTGTAGGTCAGGAATTCCAACCTGGGGTCCTGGGTTAGATCAGATGGACTGAGCTCCTCTGAACTGCATGCTGAGGGGTGGGAGCTGTGTGTATCTTTCCTCCAGGGAGAGTTAAAAGTGCTCATGAAATTCTCCAAGATGCCATAACTGCCCAAATGTTATGAGCTGTAGCTCTTGCTCATATTCATTATGTTTCTCTGGGTCTTTGTCTCTAACATTATGTTTATCTTGAGGAATATAAATTAGAACTGAGCCTAATACTTTAAAAGCAGAGTCTCAGCTTAGATTCTCAAAACAGAACCCACTAATTCACAGTTTGAGTATAGAATGTGATATAGCCTATAATTTTCAAGCCCTCCCCAGCTTAGAGAGGTACATTATCAATTTTGGCTAAGGTGACCATAAATCTTGGTATACCTGGAAGAGTCCTGGCTTATGTCTTTTTCTCAATGACCATCCCTGACCCCTCAGATGATATCTCACTATATAGCCCAGGTAGAGCTCAAAGTCCTGGGCTTAAGTGAGCCACTTGCCTCAGCCTCCCAAGTGCTGGGACTAAAGGCACATGCTAGGCTTTCAGTGAACTTACTAATTTACCTTGCATTCCTTGTCCAAAAGACAAAATTTGAATAATAAATTATATGATCACTCTAGACTTTTTGCCCAAAATCTGTTTTTTAAAATACTCATCTTTTAAAATGAATATTTTAGGGCTGGGGATGTGGCTCAAGCGGTAGAGCGCTCGCCTGGCATGCGTGCGGCCCGGGTTCGATCCTCAGCACCACATACCAACAAAGATGTTGTGTCCGCCGAGAACTAAAAAATAAATATTAAAAATTCTCTCTCTCTCTCTCTCCTCACTCTCTCTTTAAAAAAAAAATAAAATAAAATGAATATTTTTAAAAATTTCCTGATTTTTGCATCTAATTTTCAGAGGACTCAGTAATATAGTATGGACTTTTTTTTCTTTTCTTTTTTTTAGTATTTGGGATAAAACCCAGGATCTTGCACATGCTAAGCACATTATCTACCACTGAGTTACACCCCTAGCTCCAGATATTTATTCTTATTCAAGGCCATAGTAGCTATGAACAGGAAGCAACTTTCATAATTGTAAAACTTATTCTAGACACATGATGGAGCTATTCAGATGAGACTTTGTACATACCTTTGTACATGATTAATTGCATTTTATCTAGGACTGAATGAAAAGGAACAAAGGAAGAAAGCAAGCTGAATATAAATAAAAACAAATCAATGAAAAAAAAACACCACTTATACATTTTGGAAAACAATCAGCAAAAATATAACATCAGACAGTAAAACTAGTTTCCATGTCAACACTACAAAAGAACATTCGCAATGAATTCACAATAACAATTTAAGGAAAATTTTGTTAGCTACCTGTAATCCTAGCTACTGGGGAGGCTAACGCAGGAGGATCCTAAGTTCAAGGACTGCCTGGGCTACTTAGTGAGACCCTGTCTCAAAATAAAAAAATTTTTAAAAAGAAAGGGCTGAAGATGTAGCTCAGTGGTAGAGTATCTCCAGTTCAATCCTTTGTTCCTCTCCCCCACCCTGCAGCCAAAAGAAAAAAAGAAAAGTTAGTGGGAAAATTGGGCCAGAAATCTTTTTTTTTAATATTTTTTTTAGTTGTAGGTGGACACAATATCTTTATTTTTATTTATTTATTTATATGTGGTGCTGAGGTTTAAACCCAGGGCCTCACTCGTGTGAGGCAAGCACTCTACCACTGAGCTACAACCCCAGCCCATGGGCCAGACACCTTTAAGAAGACATTAATGAAGCAGATAGTTGGGTCACATCACTGTGAAATATCCTGTACACTCCCTGTATACTCTCTTTCTGTCATAAACAGGCACCATTTATTAAGTTCTCTGGGTACTCATTTTTTATGGGATGTAAGAATGACATTTGGGTCCGGGACTATAGCTCAGGGGTAGAGTATGTGTTTAGCAAGTATGAAGTCCTGGGTTTGATTCCCAGCACCACAAAAACAAATAAATAAGAGAAACAACAAAAAAGTCAAAATAAGAATGACATTTATATAAAGAGGTTTAAATCAACTTTAAACATTCTTTGTTTTTTCTAATATGTTGATTTGAAAATGATATTAAAGAGAATTTCAGTAGATAAGTAATATGTTCTTTCTAACTAACATGTTTTGCTGTCATATTTTTTAAAATTTTTTTAGTTTTATTTTTTAGTTGTTGATAGACCCCTATTTATATATTTATATGTTATGCTGAGAATCGAACCCAGTACCTCACACATGCCAGGCAAGTGCACTATCGCTGAGCCCCAGCCCCAGTCCCATGCTGTCATGATTATTTTATTGAAATAAACAAATAGAAATTATTTAACCATGCTTGAATTAATAGCATGTCTACATGGAGTATTATTTTTTTCTGATTTAAATCAATATTGTCTTTCTTTTTTCCTTTCTTCTTCTTTTTTTTTTTTTTTTTGTACCAGGGATTGAACTCAGGGGCACTGAACCACTGAGCCACATCTCAACCCTTTCAATTTTTTATTTTGAGACAGGATCTCGATGAGTTGCTTAGAACCTTGCTAAGTTGCTGAAGCTGGCTCTGAACTTGCAATCTTCCTGCCTGGGCCTCCCCAGCTGCTGGGATTACAGGCGTGTGCCACCATGCTCAGCTCCAGTTTCATTTTGATTTTAACATTCATAAGATAAATACTGACTGGACTGGGGAAGAAGCTTAGTTGGTTAAGCATTTGCTTAGCATTTGTAAGGCCTTGGATTTAATCCCAGTACTGCAAAAGAGAGAGAGAGAGAGAGAGAGAGAGAGAGAGAGAGAGAGAGAGAGAGAGAGAGAGAGAGAGACAACACAACAAAACAAAAACCCTGACCATTTGCCACCTTTATAAAATCTTTCTTTTTTCCCCTGCCTTCCTCCTTTGTCCTTTGCAGTGGTATGAATTTAACTTATGACTATTACCAGTCACGGTGCTCTGTGATCTATCATGGAATAAGGCAATCCACAGAAGCAAGCTTTGCAGATAACTAAATCTCTTGCACACCTTGGTTTTCTTTCTTCTTTCCCTTCACTGCCATTTTTGCTTTCTTGTTGGATTTTGTATATTCTTATAAGTCATAGTAAATCTTTGCTGGCAAGGCATGAATCAATAAATACATACATTTTAAATACTGAAAAGTAACAAATCACTCAATGAACCTTGCCTTCTTTAAACACCAAGGCTTTTTTTTAACTTGAAGGAAAATTTTTTTCTGAAGCAAACTGCATGCTTCATTGCCTTCTGAAAATATGCTGAATGTCAAGCAGCCTTTACTTGAAGACTCAAGGTCATCACTGTACATGCTGATTATTGTACAGACTTGCATACCACCAAGGTCCCTGGGAACCATTGAATGAAATGAGTGTTTGCCCCTATATTTTGTAGTTCTGGGCTGTTTTGCTTGTATAGTTCTTATTTATTTATTTATTTTTAAAGTCATATCCTTAGTTGTTAGAGACTGTTTTCTCTTGTTATCTGTTGTTCTAATTTCATCTTTTTCAGGAACAAGGGCAGAAAAGCACATGAATTGTTTTGGGGGAAAATTTTTTTAAAAAAGATGTATATGCAAGAATGTGGAGGAAAAGGCACACTCATTCATTGCTGGTGGGATTGCAAATTGGTGCAACCAATCTAGAAAGCAAATTCCTTAGAAAACTTGGAATGAAGCCACCATTTGATCCAGCTATCCCTTTCCTCCGACTATACCCTAACAACTTAAAAACAGCATACTACTGTAATGCAGCCACTTCAATATTTATAGCAGCACAATTCACAATTGCTAAACTATGGAACCAACCTAGTGCCATTCAATAGATGAAAGGATAAAGAAACTGTGGTACATATACACAATGGAATATTACTCAGCATTGAAAGAGGATAAATTTATAGCATTTGCAGGTAAATAGAAGGAGTTGGAGAATATCATGCTAAGCAAAGTAAGCCAATCTCAAAAACCAGGGGCCAAATGTTTTCCCTGATAAGTGGATGCTAATCCATATGAAGGGGGTGCATGGGATAAGTGAAGGAATTTTGGATTGGGCAAAGGGGAGGGGGGAGGGGGCAAAGAAATGGGAAAGATGGTGGAATGAGGAAGACATTGTTACCCTAGGTACATGTATGATTGAACAAATGGTGTGACTCTATTTCATGCACAACCAGACAAGTGAAAAATTTTGCTCCATTTGTGTACAATGAATCGAAGAGCTTTCTACTATCACTGTTCTGATTAGAACTAATAAATAAATTAATTAATTAATTTTAAAAAAGATATGCATGCCCAGGAGTCCAGGAAACACAGAAACCAAAGGAAGGTAGGACTGCAGGTGCCTTTTGCCTTCTCTGGTTTTGTGGCTTCTCTGACCCTAGGATGACCTGTTGGTGATGTTGCCCATGGCTCACTGGAAAATTCCCTCTTGGCATCTTAATTCAATCTCCAGGGAGAGAAAGACAGAATCCAACTCACTCTTCTCAACCTTTTAAATCATGCAACCAAGGTCATAGGTCACTAGCAAGCCCAGGAGGGCCCTGCTCAGACCAGGTGTCTGTCCATTCACATTCCAAGGAAATGCTGTCAGAGGTGATGTCCTAAGGCCAACTATCTCATTAAAAAGAAATGGGGACTAGGCACAGAGTCTCCAGGGAGGGAACAAGAGTAGGTACTTTAAATTGAGGGCATGCAGCATTTGCTGACTGCATCTGTCTGTTGGCTTGATTTATACACAGCTATCTTGGTGAGGCCATGAAAGTAGTGCCCTTCACCTCTTCAGCAGAAAAAAAAAAGCATGGCCTTTACAATGGTCATTGTCATTTCACCTTTATTGTCATTTACTTATAAGTGTGTTTATATATTTAAGATGTGACATCATTTGGCCTTTATTGACATGCACTAATAAATGTATTTTCTCTATAAATACCTGTAAATATTTGTATATACACATAGATGTGTGTGTCTGTGCATATTTAAGATGACATATTTTTCAAGATGTTATAAATACTCAAAGGGATCTACTTTGGTTTGTTTTTGTTTTGTGGGGGGGGGATTTACTTTGAATAGAGTGTTTCTTGGTGTCGGTGCACACCTTGTTGGCAGTGTGGTATCTAAACCACTAACGTTTCATTCACCACCACACAAACATTGCTGAGCACTCTTGCCAGCACTAGAGAAGTAGAAGACAATTCCTAATGGGATCCATTTCTTTACAGGTACATAAAAAAAAAAAATCTACATCAATACAAGAGATTCCTGCCTTCAGACATAACGTGTTCCCCAAAACACACAACAATGTCAGATGTGTAAAATCTAAAAACAGATTAGTGCATTTTAAGGAGAGCTTCTATTTTCAGAGATCAACAACATAGTATAAAATTTCTAATTGTGCCTTGTCTCTTAGCTATAGTCTTAAAGTATAATTCCAGCATTTAGTTGTCTTTAAAAGTTGGGCTTTTCCTTTCCAGTGAAGCAGAGTTGACCACCATTCTGGATAGGAAACTTGATGATATGGTTCAGGCTATTTACCTATTTATGAAGCAAAAATTGTTTTCCTTATCTGTAAAAACAAAGATAACGATCATATTCTATTGTTTGTTCCCCACATAGCATTGTTATGAGTGAAAATAAAACCATATAAAGTGATCAGAACAGTGACTGACACATGGCAAGTTTTCAGTTTGAGGCCAAAGATTCACCATTTTCTGCACACCTAAGGAATTCCTTCTTTGTCTCAATTGCTTTATGTTTATGAGAGCTATGCTTCCCTTTTTCCTGCTATTTGCATTTGAATTTATCCATATGCCACTAATTTTTAAAAAATTTTTTTAGTTGCAGATGGACACAATACCTTTATTTTGTTTATTTATTCTTTATGTGGTACTGAGGGTTGAACCCAGTGCCTCACACATGTTAGTCGAGCGCTCTATCACTGAGCTACAACCCAGCCCCTCCACTAATTTTGATAAAGTAACAAGGTTAAATACAATATTATGAACAGAATTGAATAAATACTGTAGGCCCACAAAGATGATGGCAGAGGGGACCTGGACTGTGAGCTGGCAGACAGCACCATCAACAGATAGTTGCCAATGTTCCTGCATTGCCTGCTTATTATCCTACTGTCACTTAAGAAAGATGGCTTGTGTCAGGCATGATGGCACACGCTTATAATCTCAGCAACTCAGGAGGCTGAGGTAGGAAGATCACAAGTTCAAGACCAGTCTGGGTAACTTAACGAGATCCTGTCTCAAAAAAAGGGAGTTGTAGCTTAGTGGTAGAGTGCCCCAGGGTTTAATCCCCAGTCTCTCTCTCTCTCTCTCTCTCTCTCTCTCTCTCTCTCTCTCTCTCTCTCTCTCGCACACACACACACATACACACACACACACACACACACACAGGAAAGAAAGAACGGGGCATTCACGGGCAACATCTTTATCTCTATGTACATAAAGGGTCACAGGAGATAGCATTTCCCTTTCACCATATTAAAGTCTTGAATATCCAAAAATAAAGCCAAACATTATAGTTGGTGATAGTTGATGTCAGAAGGAACTCTTCAGTAAAGACATAGTAACAACTGAATTATTTTGTTCCAAATAGTATAAAATGGAAATAAATGTGTAACTTTTACTATACTAGTGGATCTCAGTGAAAAGTGTATTATAGCACATAAAAATATCACACAACTATCCTAACTCCATAAATTTGCCTTGATAGTGTCCCAGGTTTGATAATTATTAGTAAAAATTTCATTAATAATTACTTTTTGCCTTTTCTTCTTCTTTTTAATCTTTTATTTTTTGAGAGAAGCTCTTGCTATGTTGTTCAGGCTGGTGTCAAACTTCTGGGACCAAGTGATCCTGCTGCCTCAACCTTGAGAGTAGCTGGGACTCCAGGAATATGCCATCAAGCTAGGCAATTCCTTTTCAGTTGAAAATTTGAGAGTGGGTGTGAAAGTAGTGGCAGGGGGTGATGCTTAGGAATAACCTATAAAGGTGTGAAATTAGCTTTTTTTTGGTGCTGGGGATTGAACCCAGGGGCACTTTATCACTGAGCTACATCCACAGCCCTTTTTATTTTGAGATAGAGTTTCACTAAGTTGCAGAGGCTGGCCTCAAACTTGTGATCCTCCTGCCTCAGCTTTTCAAGTAACTAGTATTATAGGCATGCACCACTGCACCCCGTTTTCCTATAAGATTTTAAATACAAGAAAAGGTGATTGCACTGGTAGAAAACAAGAAGAGGCTTATATTTCATTGAGTTCCATTTTAGATGAGTTGGGCTGAAGCTATCAGAGGTTCCAGGCATTTCTAGGACAGTCTCACTAAACCTCCAGGAGATGTCAGGTCTAACATTGTGTGTGCTTTTTTAAGTCTTCACCTGGTTGTCCCTTTTCTGCTTTTGATGCTAAGCTACCACTCCTTCCTACCCTCTCCCTCCCTCCTTACCTCTTTCTTGGCAAAGCGGTGAAGGAACAGGCTTCTTCTATATTTTTGGTGGGAGTATAAATAGCTAAACCCCTATGGAAAGCATTTTGGCATTCACTCTCTCACATTACAGAATTATGCAATCTCTGACCCATCCATCTGGTTTTTGGGAATTTATCCAAGGATGCAAACACACAATGCAAATTGACATATGTCACCCAGCATCATTGGCACAGTAAAAGATGGCAAAACACCCAAATGTCCATCATTAGCAGAATTGGTTAAATACATTAGCAGACAACATACAGTAGAATTCTTTAAATTTTAAAAAGCTTTGAAAACCAGAATGAGTTGCTCTCTGAACCAAAATGGAATAATTTCCAAGATATAGTGATAAGTTAAAACAAGAAGAACAAGGCACACAATAGTATGTACATTAAGCTACTATTTGTGCAAAAAAAAAAAAAAAACAGATATGAGGGCTGGGGTGCAGCTCAGTGGTAGAGCACTTGCTTGACCTGTATGAAGCCCTGAGTTCAATCCCCAGCACAGAAAACAGAGGGGAGAAAAAACAGAGGGGAGACGGAAGGAGAAAAATAAAGATGGAGAAATAATAGATTGGTATTTACATTTACATGAAGAAACTTTGGAAAAAAATATGAAACTCGCAGAAGAATCTGGGGAATGTGGAAGCAGGACTGGATATGTTTTATATTGCTTGATTTTGGAACCATTGTAAACATACTGCTCATAAACATTTAAAAATATTTATCAATCAGAATCTATTGCTACACATGGCAGAATAATACAAAGGCTAGTAGGAATCTTCTAAGTGTGGATTTTGAAAGCACACGGAGGTCTTTTTGGAGTGGTATGTGTGAGCTGGCCAACTGTGAAAATTTAGACAGGTGGAGAATTAGGGAGTTGGATTTGTTTGTGAGGGGCTCATGGGACCTTTTAGGTTTTGAGATCTGCATGAGCAAAAGCCAAAATTTTGAAAGTCTATTGTGTTGACTGGAAAAATTTCTCCCTAGAATACTTTCTGAAACTAAGAAAATAATGAGCTGAGAGTCTGCCTTGTTTCTTTGGGACAGTAGCAAAATGAATCAGGTTCCAGCCTTCGCTCAAGTGCAGCGTGTGATTTCTGTTGCTCCTTGTAAGCTGCTGGTACTGCATCCTCAGATACGTCAGGTCTCATCCACCGAGCAAATGGAAAGTTCCTTAGGCCCTGAAAATCAAATGCAAATCTATTTTAGATTTTCTTGTTTGTTTTCCGGTTTTGGTGCTGGGGGCTGAACCCAGGGCTTTCTGTCTGCTAACTCTGCTCTCTACCACTGGCCTACACCCTATCCCTGTATTAGGGCAGGATTTATCTGAAATTTCAAACGATTCAACCTAATTTTTTCTTACCTCTTTCACCTTAGTTTGAAGTAAGTGTATTGTGAATGAGACTCAGGGTTAATTATCTGTTTGTGTATCAAAGTCACAATATCATGGGCCTTAGTTTTATTTCTTATTTTTACAACTCGTGCTTTATTTCTTGTTATCTTTCTTAAGAGGATGGACTGTGAGAAGAGCAGCTGAATATAGAGTAGTTGATGCCTAATGACAGGATAAAGGAAAGTCAACTTTGTTTTTACCAAACTTATGAAATTGCTCAATAATTCTAAGATGACTCATCTTAGTACTTTAAAATCACATTAACCCTGCTGCCTTGAAAATAGTGCTTTAGGGAAGTGGATCCAATTACGTTAAAACCTCTTTCTTCTCTCTGACACACACACACACACACATCATTTATATAAAGAATAAAAGGGCTTCAAAGGAAATATGACAAATGTTTAACATTGATAGGGTCTGGGGTAAGACCATGAAGATCTTTATTCTTTTATTTTTTAAAAAATATTATCCAAATAGTATTTAATGACTATGAACTTTTTTTTTTTTTTCCAGTATTGGGGATTAAGCCCAGGGAAGCTCTATCACTGAACTATATCCTTGCCCTTTTTATGTTGACACACGGTTTCACTAAGTTGCTCAGGTTGACAACTTGTGATCTTTCCTCCTCAGCCTCCAGTGTTGCTGAGATTACAGGTGTGTGCCACCACAGAGGCACCACAAACCATTTTCATCACAGAAACAGAACACAAAAACAACCAGAGCATACTTAAAAGCAGGGTTTAGTGGGCTGAGGTCAGTATGCAGCTCCTTTCTCCGCTCACCTTCTACGAGGTCCAGGTGAACCTGTGGCAGCTGCTGTCTTTCACCTGGAGAGATGGGGCTGTCCACTTTGAGGACTTCACAATGTCGGCTCTGGGGGAAAAAAAAGAGCTGGGCCCTGTCCCAGCCTCCATTTAATTGGTTTGCTGGCGTGCACCTGGGTCCTGTGTCACTCTTGTTATCGATGCAAGATTACCTTTAGGCTGGACTCAGCACTGGGTCCCATCCCTTGGCCCACCCTCCTCCAAAACAAGTAAATCCTACTACTGAAGAGGCTTGACTTTTCTCTGGGAAACTTTTCAAGTTCCTGGCCCTTCCTGTTCCTCATAGGGTCTCCTGGGCCTCCTGAGCCTGACATTGCTCCCTCCTTCTCTCCACTTGTACTTGCCATCTAGTAAAAAGAGCATCCTGTCCCCAGCCAGATTCCAACCGCCTCAGTTCTCCAAACAAGTGCCCAAAGCCAATAGTTCAATTGAATTAATCCTTCCTGGAAGCTGGATGAAGACCTTGAATTCAATTTAATGCCCTTGGCCGCACAGATGTAACGACTAGAGTTTGTGTAAAACATGTAGCCCTGAGGATGAGTTCTGGTCTCAGTATCCTGTAAACTCTGATTACTTTCAGTAGTCCAAACAGGGACAGTGGGACAAATATGAGTCTCTTTAGCATGAGGTTTCAGCTGGAAGCTGTCTCAGCCACTTGGGCTCTCTCTTGGAAGGGAACAAGGTAGGGCATGAGGTGTCATAGACCACAAGACCAGAGTGTAAGTGGAGGGTTGCAAAACATATGTGTGAACTCTCTCTCTCTCTCCCTCTCTCTCTCTCTCTCTCTCTCTCTCTCTCTCTCTCTCTCTCTCTTTTTGTAACAGGGATTGAACCCAGGGGCATTAAACCACTGAGCCACATCCCCAGCCCTTTTCTGTATTTTATTTAGAGACAAGGTATCAATTGCTTAGGGTCCTAACTAATTTGCTGAGGCTGCCTTTGAACTTGCGATCCTCCTGCTTCAGCCTCCCAAGCCACTGGGATTACAGGCATGCGCCACTGTGCCTAGCTAAATATTTCAAAGTTATGTTAAGCTAACAGATAATTATATAAAATATGTTCTTTCCTCCTACCTTGACAAAAATATCTTCAGGACAACCTGGAAATATAGGTTGGAAATTAGAATTCTTGGATTCCTTAGCGTTGCTTGAAGAGCATGGTGGCTTGAAAGAGCCAGTTACAGCTTTGCCCTAATTCTGCTTCCCTTCTTCTTCCCACTTAAGACTCCTGCCCCTCTGACATCTGCAGGGAACTCTTGCATTCTTGCATGGACTGCCCAGCCCGCATATGCAGGTTCGCTCCCTACACCCACTCTTTGCTGATCCTTTAGTTTGGAGTAAACACACCAGCATCTGGGAGACTGACCTGGAAAAGGCCTGTTCTGAGCCTGGAAGTGAGCCTTTGGATGTATGGACAGAGAAGTCTGGGATCCCATGCATGGTTCATAAAAATGCTAAACTGTCCGTTCCTAATTTGTAATCCTTGAAAGCTTCTTCTAAGATGATTTGAGGAAACTCAAGTTAGCACTGTTAATTACCAGTGTTGCTGGAAAGCAGAGGGATGGACTTATTCCTTCCCTTCTCCTACTACAGAGGGTCTTTGGGAAAAGCCCATGGTCCACCCCATCTTGGTACCCCTTGGACAGCTTTGAACATGAAGCAAAGTCCTCTCTGTTTCTTGCAGTTTTCTGCACTGTTAGGAATGATTCAAGGGGCAGGGAATTTCAAGGCAGAGCCTATCACCAGGAATCTTGTTTCCCTGATTAGGTAAAAAATGATCTTTACCTAGATGAGACAATGGAGGAGGAGGATGAAAGGATGGCCAAGGACTTGGAGAAGGGCCACCTTTCATTTTATCTCTGCAGTGTGTTGGGAGGCAGAGAGGCCAGCTAGATCACCCTCTGACCCTTCTCAGGGTGGCTTTGCAGGCCATGATCAGCCCTGGAAGGGATGTGGGAAGGGCTTAAGTGCCGAACTTGATGCCCCGACTGGAGGTAGTGCTGCAGTGACTCAGGCTGGGAGGGAGACAAGTGTGCTCTGAACCTTGGGGTGGGGTCAGAAGGACATCAAGCCGCTGGGCTTCCAGTTCTAGGATCTTCCATGAAGTCTAGCTCTTTGGGATTTTTTTTTTTTTTTTTTTGGTGGGGGGTGGTATCAGGATTGAACTCAGGGCACTCAACCATGGATCCACATCCCCAGCCCTGTTTTGTGTTTTATTTAGATTCAAGGTCTCACTGAGTTGCTTAGGGTCCTCGCTAATTTGCTGGAGCTGGCTTTGAACTTGTGATCCTCCTGCCTCAGCCTCCTAAACTGCTGGGATTACAGGTATGTGCCGCTGTGCCCGGCTCCCTGTGATCTTGGCCAGTAATGATGGCTTAAGCACTTGCCTAGCATGTATGAGGCCCTGGGTTCGATTCTCAGCACTGGATTCGATTCTCATTAAAAAATAAAAATAAAAAATAAAGGCATTGTGTCCAAATTTATAACTAATAAAATATTTTTAAAAAAAGGAATGTGAAAACTCCAGAGGGTTAACACACACACACACACACACACACACACACACACACACACAGAGAGAGAGAGAGAGAGAGAGAGAGAGAGAGAGAGAGCCCCTTACCTCAAGGCCTAGCCTTCCAAAGAAGATGTTTTTGAGTAGGGCAGTTGGAGATATGTCACAGAGAGTTCATAAATATATAAACTGACCTTCCTCTGAGTCATGCTCCTCTCATCCCCACCCAAATATAAAATTACGAATAAGTATGCTAGACTAGTTTTGAGCTATGGGTCATTAACTTGATATTGCTCTGATACTTGCATTTTCATTTTAGAGGTAAAGTCAATGGGCTGGACACAGCGGTGCACACATGTAATCCCAGCAACTAGGGAGGCTGAGGCAGGAACATTGCTAGCCTCAGCAAGTTTGAAGCCAGCCTGGGCAACTTGGCAAGACCCTGTTTCAAAATAAAAAACTAAAAAGGGCTGAGGATGTAGCTCAATGGTAAAGCATCCCTGAGTTCAATTGCCAGTACCAAAATGAAAAATAAAAAAGTAAAGTTATTGGAAAATGCCTCTGGATCTTGAAAATAAATGATATAGCCCTAAATATTATGGGTGGAACAAAATGACACCCAAGAGAGCAGGTTTCACTGTGTTTCCATAAGATTGTTCTTAGGAAGCCATAGTTCACTCCATTCCTTAGACTATCGAGAGTCTGCAGTGTTTCCATTATGAGAGGGACTTGCAGGGATAAGGAAGGGATCGGGGGTGTCAGGTGGCAAAGGATAAAGTAGTATTCTATTGATAGAAGCAAGATATAATAATGAAAATAAACCTTGAGGTAGTTAACCCAGGACCTTCTTACTGGAGTGTAAACAGAATCCTTTTGCCTACTTATGCTCAACATGACTCATGAGAGAACACTCTCCCTGATAACCAGTCTGAGAATCTAATCCAATTCTATAACACTTCTCTCTCTCTCTCTCGACCTTCAACTTAGATTCTGTAACATCATACATCACAAAACCAAGTCAAACTCTAGCTTGACTTTTACAAGAATATAAACTGGCATCCATGTAGGCTTTCCAGATAGAATATAGGACATCTGTATTTGTATTCTCTAAATCTAGCAACCCTATATCTATGTTCCAAATCTTCAATCTCCTCCAAATTTCTTCAGTAATGAAAGCTCCTAAATGTGTGGAAATGATAACTCATGGACATCTGAGTCTTAGGCAGATGTTAGATGGGATCCTACAAAAAAAGACAAGAAAATCTCCAGTCAAAATCTAGAAAGCCTTGATAGTGGAAGGAGACGGTCATCATTATACAAAATTCATGTATGAAGATATACATGAATATACAAACAGAGATTTGATAAATTGTGGTACAAAGGTGTATTAAGAATTGCAATGCAAATATTATGAACATAATGCACTCCTCTATTGTGATGTATGTAAGAAATAATATAAAAATAAATTATTTAATTTTAAAAAAAATCTAGAAAGCCTTGGGACTGGAGTTGTGGCTCAATGGTGGAGCACCTGCCTAGCACATGTGAGGCACTAGGTTTGGTCCTCAGCACCACATAAAAATAAATAAAGGCATTGTGTTCATCTGCAACTTACAAAATAAAAAAAAAATTTAGAAAGCCTCAAGAATGAAATCCTGCCATTTGTGGCAAAATGCATGGACATTATGTTAAATGAAATAAGTCAGGTACAGAAAGACAAATTCCACATGTTCCCACTCATATTGGAAGCTCAAAGAGTAAGTCTTTAGGAAGTAGGGAGTATAATAGTGGTTATCAGAGACTGAGGAGAGCAGAGGGGAGGGAGGGATGGAGAGGGAGTGGTTAGTGGGTACCAGGGTACAGTTGGATAAGAGGGAAAACTCCTAACGTTCTATGTAGCACAGTAGGGTAACTACTGTAGACAACAATTCGTTGTATATTTCAAAATAGCTAAGAGAGAATTTTGAATGTTCCCAACACAATGAAATGACTACCATTTAAGGTCATGGATAAACCAATTACCTGACCTAATCATAATGCATTGTATATGTATTTTGAAATATCACACTGTACCCTACAAACATGTACAATTATTATGTGTCAATTAAGTATTTAAAAAAAGAAGAAAACTAAAACAGCTCTTCTAGCATAGTAAACTTCCTTCCTGATCATACATGTGCCTATATCAGAAAACCTGTTTGACTACCAATCAAAAAGGAAAGCTCCTGAACCAATAGATAATAATGCACACTCAATGAGCCCCTACTATTTGCAGAACATTGTGTTAGAAGCTTTAGGTACCTCATCTCATTTCATCCTCATTATGTGCTTGAAGATAACTATTTCCTATTCTTTAATGTAAAGATGAGAAATATGAGGCTTGAAAATGTTACTGGGTGTGGTGGTGGTGTACAACTGTAATCCCAGCTACTGGAGAGGCTGAAGTGGGATCACAAAGTCAGGGCCAACCTGGGCAATTTAGTGAGACCCTGTCTCAAAATAAAATAATAAGGGTCTGGGTATATAGCTCAGTTGGTAGAGTGCTTTCCTCCCATACATAAGGCCCTGAGTTTAATTCCCAGCACCACAAAAATAAATAAATAAAAGAATAAGGCCTGGGGAAATAACTCAGTGGTAGAGTGCTTACCTATTATGTGTAAGGCCCTGGGTTCCATCCCAGTACTGCAAATCAAAATAAAAAGGGCTGGGGAGGTACCAGTGGGAGAGCACCCCTCTATTCAATCCCCAGTAATGAGAGAGAGAGAGAAAGGTGGGGGGCTAAATAATTTGTCCCAGGTCACTTGCTTGGTAGAAACTCTGGTTGACTTGACAATAAGGCAGCTGTAAGGTTAATTTTCTAGGAAGCAGCTGAGTCTAGAGGTTGGTCCAGTGACCTGTAATAGGGAGAATGAGAGCGGGACATGGTGATGAGGAGCCAGGATCATGGT
Organism: Urocitellus parryii; assembly: GCF_045843805.1. Taxonomy (NCBI): domain Eukaryota; kingdom Metazoa; phylum Chordata; class Mammalia; order Rodentia; family Sciuridae; genus Urocitellus; species Urocitellus parryii. The sequence continues at coordinate 104,546,692 of NC_135536.1, forward strand.
AATGAAAACAGTGATAATGGTGGTGATGGTGGTGATGATGGTGATGATGGTGGTGATGGTGGTGATAATGGTGGAGATGGTGGTGATGGTGGTGATGGTGGTGATAATGGTGTGATGGCTGACATTCCTTGGGAATATATGTGCCAGTGAATGTGCTGAGTATGCTATATGCATCAACTTATTCAATTATCACAACTGTCTTTTCTTTTTAAAAAATTTTTTAGTTGTAGATGAACACAATACCCTTTATTTTATTCATTTATTTTTATGTGGTACTGAGGATTGAACCCAGTGCCTCTCAGGTGCTAGACAAGCGCTGTACCACTGAGCCATAACGCTCTGAGCCACAACTGTCTTTTCTGATTGGTACTCCTGCTAATGTCATTTTCTTATTTAAAATTTTTTTCCCTGTTTTGGGGATCAAACATAGAACCTCATACATTCTAGGCAAGTGCTCTATCATCAAGCTAAATCTTAGGCCACCAAACTCCATTTTAAAGATGAGGGGTGCTCGGGGTGTGGCTGAGTGGTAGAACATGTTCTTAGCATGCATGAAACCCTGGATTCAATCCCCAGAAACCAAAAATTAAACAAACAAGCAAATAAGTAAGAAAGAAACATACACTCCTGGTCTCTGGTTTTAATACTGACTCTACTGTTAGTCATACTTTATTTGGTCTCCTTAATCTACCTACTGGGTTCTCACCATCCCATTCCCATTTCTCCTGTTGCAGATCACAGAACCCACTTGTAGACTCAAAGAGATTCCTAAAACATCAACTCGATGGCCGGTTTATTGGTTCTTGGAAGTGTATGGTAAAGCTTTGGTAGGCAAATGTCCACTTAACTAGAGTTTTTACCTTAAATCTTGTGAATTTAGTGTTTCATGTCTTGAAATTTTACACTGTTATGGTTTAGATGTGGTATTCCCCAAAAGCTCAAGTGTGAGACAATGAAAGAAGATTTGGAGGGGAAAAGATTGGGTTGTGAGTGTCTTAACCCAATCAGCGAATTAATCTCCTGATAGGGATTAACTGAGTCGTAGTTGAAGTGGTAGGGTGTGGCTGGAGGAGGTGGTTCATTGGGGATGTGGCTATGAGGTATATATTTTGAATCTGGAGAGTGGAGTCTCTCTTTGCTTCCTGATCACCATATGGACTGCTTCCCCTCAGCCACACTCTCCTGCCATGATGTCCTGCCTCATTTCAGGCTCCCAGGGATGGAGGTGGCCTTCTATGGACTAAGACCATGAGCTCTTAAATAAGCTTTTTTTTCCTCTAGTTGTTCTGGTCAGGTCTTTTCACAGCAGCGAAAAAGCTGACTAAAACACACTTTTAGGGCAAATTACTCTGAAGAGTTGACACATATCCAGAAAAACACTCTGAACAAAAATCATCTCAATTTTATCTTCAGAAAGCACTTGGCTTTTGCTAACCATAATTTTAGAGAAACTCCCAGACACTCAAAGACAAGTTTGACCTCCTACCAATTTGGCAAAGCTGGTTTCTGTCCAAGGATACAATGCCACAGATCCTTATGTGGGAAGAGCCCCCCATTGCTTTGATGCAAGTTCAAGATTGGGAAGACAAATGGGAAAGTGAATACAAAACTTTCACTCTTGCACTTTCTCCTTATCCACCTCTGCAATATAATTCCCCCAAACTCAAAGAAAGGGACTAAGACTCCAAACATTTCAAAAGCCCACCATCTTCTCTTGACTTGCCCTAGAAAAACATTTCTCTCACTTTGTGTTAGTCAGCTTTCTATTGCTGTGACAAAATACTGGAGCTAAGCAACTTAAAAGGAGGGAAATGGTGGGGGGATATATAGCTCAATGATAGAGCATTAACATAGTTTGAGGGGAGGGACACTGGATTCAATCCTCAGCACCACTAAATAAATAGATAAATAAATAAACTAATTAATAAACAGGGGAGGAAAGATTTATTTTTTTGGCTCATGATTTCAGAGTCTCAATCCAGGGTTCCTTATTCCTGTTGCTTTGGGCCTCTGGTGGCACAGTACATAATGGCAAGAATGTGTGGCAGAGTAATTATGGCAGCCAGACAGTGAGAGAAAGGAAGAAAAGGGGCTGGCGTCCCAATTCCCCTTCAAGGGCATGTCCCCAGGGACCTCACTTCCTCCCACGAGGCCTCACCTCCTGAATCCTCACCACCTCCCAGTAGTGTCAAGCTGGGGACCAAGCCTTCAATACTGGGCCTTTGGGGCACATTCAAGACTCAAATGATAGCACATTTCCCTCTTCTTTCTGTCTTCAAAAGGCAATTCTGCTTTGCCTGGGAGTGTGTGGTGGCTTTGCTGCCCAGGCTCTCTGGCTGTGCTTCTAGAAAGGGTGCATCAGAAGGTAGTGTCAAAGAGGCAGAGCATGATGACTGAGAGTGCAGCTTGGGGTCTGGGCCACCTGGGATGGAACCCCACTCTAGCATGTGCTTATGTGTAAGCTTCAGCACTTTACCCTCTCTCTGCTCAGCTTCCTCATCAGTAAAACTGGGATGGTCATAGTCTCTGCATTACAGAGCTAAATAACACATACACAGCACATAGCAGCTTGTGGGCTCATGGTTTCAGAGTCTCAATCCAGGGTCTGGATGTATATGCTATGACATCTGTGACTGTCACTCTCTGAGAGAGGGTGCTCCATTTTTTTAAAAAAATCACATTACAGCCAGGTGTGGTGGTGCACACCTGCAATCCCAGCAGCTAGGAAAGTTGAGGCAGGAGGATTACAAGTTCAAAGCCAGCCTTAGCAACTTAGCGAGGTTCTCAGCAATTTAGTGAGACCCTGTCTCTAAATAAAATATTAGAAAAAGGTCTGTGGATGTGGCTCAGTGGTTAAGACCTCTGGTTTCAATCCCTGGTACACACACACACATACACACACACACACACACACAAAAATCACATATATCCTTGGTACCTACCATAGTGCCTGGCATATGATAAACACCCCTAAAATATTTGATCCATGTTAGCTGAAAGTGTGAGAAGGACTTTGAGTACAAAGAGTTCAGGCTGAGCTCATCCTTTCAGGACAACCCTTCTCTCCTTTCCCTTTAACCCTTCCCTCAGAAGGTGCATGGGAAGGACTTTGGGCCCGCAGACTATGAAAAGCAGCTCCCCTGCCATACCAGTCATAACGTATTTCCTGGAGCCATATGGGTGGAAGTTGTTAGCCAAGGTGATGGGTGCACAGCCATTGGCAGTGGGGAAAGAAGAGTTCAGGTAGCTTCAGGGAGAAAGCTAGCTCATTTGGGCTGCTGTGGTATTATGTCTCTTATTTTGACTCATTAATTTGCATTGCTTCCACGATGACTGGACATGCTAAGTTGATCTCCACCGGCTCTGCTCAAGAAGCTGGCCCTGCATACCCTCATGAGCAAACTGTGGAGTGAGGCTACTTTGTGGAGTCACTTGGCAGAAGTCCTAGCCAAAGGATTCTTTCTGGTTCTAAGTTTTGACATGTGTTTGTGCTCTTGGAGCTGAAAGAGGAGAATCAGGTGGAATATTACATGGTAAATTCACTGGTCATTTCAATTACTAAACATTTTTCTTTCAACATCTGATGACTGAAATCCAAAAATATAGCACAATTAGGACTTCAACCCTATAAGACTATCAGATTTGTCCAGATATTTGGGTATTATTTGATGATGATATTTAATTTTTTAATTTCTAGGATATGGTTTAGGTTATGTACCTCTATCTCTTGGCCTTTATCACTTTTGTTGATATTGTATTTGAAGAATTTATCAATTACAGATGAGTCATTTAAAGCAGAAACCCTTGGTGTAAACCTATGAAACACCATCACACAGGATTTGACATTTGAAAGACTCTAGAGAAAAGAGTGAATTAATCAGCACTCACTGCCTGAGTCTGTTAAAGGGTGTATCACCAAAACTCATTAATATTGCTTCAAATGAGCTGATGCACCGGATACACTCACTCCTCTAATCCTACTTAGATTCATCCTGACAATCTGTTTCTGCAGCTAATGATGGAGACACAAATGGACTATTGGGCTTTTCCAGATTGCTTTAATATTCCAAATGCCAAACCATCGTAGTTTGTAAAATCACTTTTTAATTTCCAAATACCATAACTTCAGGACATGCAGACTAGGACATTTATTGTGTGTGTATTTTTGCCTTGCTGTTTTCTGTGAGTTCATTGGTTATATTAATTGACTATCCAGCCAAGAGAGAGAAATTGCACTAGAGGGGATGGATATGGGCACAGTCCTAACTATGGCATCACTAGAGACCCTAAGCCCCAAGCCTGCAGAGCAGTATTTGAAGTGGTTCCACAACATTGCCTTTGGATAACTGGGCTGGTTTTCCAGTTCCTTCCTGGACACCTGCAAGTGTGAGTTATTTGGTGATAGTGGGGCTACTTTGGAGCTATTTGCATAAGAAGAAGAGTGCATACAAACACAGCTGTTGCACACTCTATAATCCCAGCTACTCAGTTAGTTGAGGCAGGAAGATCACAAGTACAAGGCCAGCCTGGGCAATTAAGTGAGATCCTGTAGTGAGAGAAAAAAAAAAAATTTTTTTTTTTTAAAGAGCCAGGGATATAGTTCTGTAGCAAAGCACTCCTGGGTTAAATCTTGGATAGTACAAAAACTAAAATGAAATAATAAAAATAAGAAGAAGAGTACAAACTCTGGTGGGGCATACTTTGTTTCACTTGGATAAGTAACTGATAAGGCATGTTGTTTTCATGGGAATAAACACATGGGAGAGACACTGGGTAGACTAGGATGATGTATGTCTGCCTGTGACCAACTTCAAAATACCAATGCATGGGCTGAGGATGTGGCTCAAGCGGTAGCGCGCTCGCCTGGCATGCGTGCGGCCCGGGTTCAATCCTCAGCACCACATACCAACAAAGATGTTGTGTCCTCCGAGAACTAAAAAAAATAAAAAAATAAAAAAAAAATACCAGTGCAGTACACATCACAGAAGTTTATTTCTCTTTTACATTAAAAAAAAAGGCAGAGGTAAGCAGTACAGAACATCTAGCAGCTTCATGAAATAATTAAGAAATAAAGCCATTTTCTTTCTAGCTCCAAGAACTACCATCCCTAGGTTATGGCTTGTATTGAAGTTGGTAACTAAAAAACAACCTTCATACGCAAATCACATCCAGGAAGGTGCAAGCAGTTCTGCTTTTATATTATTGGCCAGAACTTGACCAAATGGCTACATCTAGCTGCAAAAGATGCTGGAAAATGTAGACTTTATCCCATGCACCATATGGTCAGTTAAAAATTAGAAGAAAGAGATGAGAGAATAGGAATGAGGTAGACTATTAACAGTCTCTGCCACAAACACTGAACCCAGGCACGGAAAATCACAAGAGTCCTCCAGAAAGAAGTCATGAGCTCATGCCAGAGCTGTGTGCAGTGGCACACACTTGTAATCCCAGCTATTCAATTCGCAGAGGCAGGGGGATTCCAAATTTGAGGCCAAGCTTCGTAACTTTGTGAGACCCTGTCTCAAAATAAAAACATAAAAAGGCCAGGTGTGGTGGCACACACCTGTAATCCCAGTGGCACAGGAGGCTAAGGTATGAGGATCGCGAGTTCAAAACCAGCCTCAGCAAAAGCAAGGCGCTAAGCAACTCAGTGAGACCCTGTCTCTAAAAATCAAAATAGGGATGGCTCAGTGGTCGAGTGCCCCTGAGTTTAATTCCCGGTACCCCCCCAAAACCAAACCAAACCAAACAAAAAACATAGAAAGGACTGGGGATGTACTTCTGTGGTAAAGCACTCCTGGTTTCAAAGTTCAATCCCCAGTACTATAAAAACAAACAAACCCCCCCTCATTCTTGGCCCAGTGGCCCATGCCTGTAATCCCAACTACTGGGGAGACTGAGGAAGGAAGATCACAAGCTTGAGGCTGGCAATGTAGCAAGACTCTATCTCAAAAATATAAGTAAACAAGTAAGTAGATATAAAGGGCTGAGGTGTAGCTCTCCAAAGTACCCCAAGTAGTTTCATCCCCAGTATGGGGGGGACAATGCCCCCAAAAAAACTTGTGCAAGAAAAAGGAACTGACAGTAGAAGAGGGGGTATTAGGGACTGGGACAGGGCCGAATGGAGAGAGAGTAGTGCAAGAGAGGCCAGAAGTAAGGACGAACATGATTAATCCACGACATATGTATCTATGGAAATAGTGAAATCCCCTGATTTGTTCAATGAATGTGTTACTTATAATAAAAAGGAACTCATGCAACCCAAACACAGTTAGAAATAAGCAACAAATTCTAGTGTTCTACAGAATTGTGGGGCCTATAGTTGACAATAACCTATTACATAGTTTATGAAGATATAGAAGAGAGGAGCTCAAGTGTCTCCAAACACAAAAGAATGCTGAGGAGGATAGGAATGTGAATTATCCTGATTTGGTAAGCACATTTTATATACTTGTGTTGAATTATCACACTATAGCCCATATGTATATTCAATTAGTATGTGTTAATCTAAACTATTTTTAATTTTTAAAAAAATATTTATTTTTTAGTTGTAGTTGGACACAATATCTTTATTTTATTTATTTCTACGTGGTGCTGAGGATGGAACGCAGGGTGTTGTGCGTGCTAGGCGAATGCTCTACCACTGAGCCACAACCCCAGCCCCGAAAATATTTTTAATTTTGAAGAGATGGAAATGTGAACCACCTTGATGTGATCATCACACATTGTATACATGTACTGAATTATCCCACTATATCCCATAAACATATACAATTAAAATAATAACAAATAAAATTCAGTTTAAAAAACTCATGCCGATGCAAGGGATATAAAGGAGGAAGGGAAGCATGTTTCAGAGGGAGGGACAGCATGTGTGAGGCCAGCAGGGAGAGGAAGCATGACCAGATGGGGAACTGAAAGATGCTCCTCTGGCTGGAGTGGAGGCAGGATGATCCACTCCTGACCCTGGGGTCCAGCCAGTCCTCGGGTGTCTGGCTCTCTCCCTTAGCCCCCGCTGTATCTGATTCTCCAGGTTTACGGTGCAGGGTCATTCCCACCAGGCAGGTAAAGGGAAGAGCATATTGGACCTTGTTGGTTGTCCTGTCCTTCTTAAGAAGGCCCTCTGCTTTTTTCTCAGAATAGGAAAATTGAATTTCTCCTTCAACTGTCATGAAAATTTTCCAGTAGGCTCCTTAGAGAGGTCCCCATCCAGGGAATGTGGCAATGGAGGGAGGACACCCTCCACCCAAGAGCCTCCTCTCTACCCCTGCATACCTGGGAGGGGAGCTAATCACCTGTCATTACTATCACAGCCCTGATCTGTGACCTGGTCACTCAGAGATGGTAAAGGCACCTCTAAATCAGCTTGTCCAAGACTGACTCATGTTCTTATGCTCCAATGGTTTTGCCTTCATGTCCTTGGTCTCCCTGAATGCCCTCCTACTCATCCCTGTGCCAGAGGAAGGAAGTCTCAGCATTGACTCTCCCTCACTCTTCACCTCCAACCCATCAGGCTCAGGTCTAGCGATTCAGCCTCTCCCATAGCATCTGCCTACTACTCTCCACCGCCACTGCCCCCACTCTAGTCCAGGCTACTGTTGCCCTCTCCTGACACACAGCAGTGATGTAAGACAGGTTACCTGTCTTACCCACTCAGGTCCTTGTACCATGGCACCAGGCCTCAGCCAGTGTCATCATTTCACAGTGAGACTGAACGTGGTACTCCTCCCCGACTTGAAGCCAGTGGCTGCTTTCTCCCCGAGATCTCCACAGTCCTGAGTGATTAGGTTCAAGCCTCTCCTGCTCCATCACCCATCAGTCTCCCCAGTACACTTCACCCCAGTCACCTCGTCTGGCTGTCTCCCCACACTCTGCCCTCCCTTCTCTGAGGGCTTTCCTGCAAGCTGCCGTGCTCACCCTTCTCCTGGGGAAAACCCAGGCATCTTTCTGTTCTCAGCTCCAGCTGCCTTTCTGGAAAGTCTTTGTCAGCCAAGAATTCTCCTCCAACTCCCCCCAGGTTTCTTTCCTTTAATACACATGTTGGTTTATAATTTTACATTCATGGCTTCTTTGATTAATGTCTTCATAGCTTCCAGCCAAAAGAAATACAGAGGTGTTGGGTTAATCATGCAAACATTTTCTCTTTGCATATTTAGAAGGAAAGTGATCTTTTCTAATATTTGCAGATAAGAGGACTATTTTAAGTCAAGGTCCTAAAGGATTATTATTTTTATAATGGTTTTATATTCTCTTTGCTCTTGCTTTGATGCTGATATAAAGTAATAAACACAAAGTTTCCAAGCATTAGTGATTAGCTGTGGATAATGTGAAGATGCTCTCCTTTGGTAGGAGGAGTGATAGGGTGAAAGGGTTATTAGAATACTGTAACTGTTTTTCAGACCCAGAACACTTCTGCTTCTAGCCCCAGCAGGGTTCTAAGGGTCCAAGGGTTTTAGGAGGGCTGCCCACGGAGACAGAGCTGGAGGTGCTGGGTGTTGGGGGCGATGGGGTGGGGAAGAGTCTCTATTTGCCTTCTTCTATCACCCACATCCCTACACTTAGGGATACTATACAAATGACACTCACCAGGGGTCACAAACTTATGACTTACAGGCCAAATTAGTCCTTTAGATGTGTTTCATTTGCCTGTGAATTTGTGGGGGTGGAGGGAGGTACTAGGAATTGAACCCAGATCTAACACTGAGTTATGCATCCAGCCTCTTCATTTTTGCTTATATTTCCTAATAATAGATTCTTGGATTTCTCTACCACAAATCTTGCAATAAACATCTGCATATGAACTCTCCTTATGGACTAGTACAGAGTTTCCTGGAGAATACTCTCAGGAGTAAGGTGGTTTGGCTATCACATAGGTATGTAAGATCAAGTTTGGATGGCACTTTGTATTATTCAGCATCATAATTTTGGCCAAAATCTTGATTATAAAGTTCTAGTTTATCTTTTATTTGGTATTTTTAGGCATCCTATTTTTTTTTTGTATTTTTAATTACTAATGAGGTTCAGAATGACTTTGCATACTTATTAGCCATTAGGAAAAACCTAATAGGGATCATTCTGAAAATATCTCTTGATGGTCTCTGTCCAATATTTAATTGGGTTTCCTGTATTTTTGTTTGTTGTTGATGATGATGATTTGTAGATGCTCCTTGTATATATTCTGGGTATTGAGACATCATTGGTTGTAGATATTGTGAACATCTTTTTATCTATTAACTTTATCTGTGGTGTCATCCATGTAATAAAACCCTTATTATTTTTTGGAGTCCAAGTCAATATTTTTTTTCCTTATGGTTTATACGTTGGCAATCTTGCTTAGGAAAATCTTCCATAATTGAGATCACAAAAATATTCTGATATCTGCTACTAGTTTGTATTTTATCTTTTACATTTAAGTTTTCAGGTCTTTGATCCATTCAGAATTGTTTATTTATTTATTTAAGCTGTGAAGTAAAGATTTAATTTCATTTTTTTTCTACAAAGTAAACCAAATTTTCCCCTACATCATCTGTTAAAATAATATTTTTTTGTTATTGTTACTGGGGAATCAACTCAGGGACACTCTACCACTCAATTATATCCCTGCCTTTTTTTTTTTTTTTTTTCTTTTTTGAGGCAGGGTCTCACTAAGTTGCTCTGGTTGGCCTTGAACTTCTGACCTTCCTGCCTCAGTCTCTGGAGTCATTGGGATTACAGGCATGTACCACAGCAACCAGCTAAAAAATGTACTCTTGATGGAATTTGTGGTGCCACCTATATTTTTGCATATATCATGAGTCTGTTTCTAGGTTCTTTATTTTGTTCTATTTGTGTATATTTGTTTGTTTCTGAATGAATATACCACCCTATATTAATTACCTTGGCTTTTAAGTTGTGTTAGTATCTCATAGGGTAAGTCTTTCCTTGGCTTTTCTTTTTCTTTTTATTTTTTTATTTATTTATTTTTTAAAATATTTATTTATTTTTTAGTTATTGGCGGACACAACATCTTTGTTGGTATGTGGTGCTGGAGGATCGAACCGGGGCCGCACGCATGCCAGGCGAGCGCGCTACCGCTTGAGCCACATCCCCAGCCCCTTGGCTTTTCTTTTTAAAAATTATCTTAGCTACTCAAAGATTTTAGTCCTCCAGCTAAATTTAGAATCAATTTGTACAAAAAACACTACTGGAACTTTGAAATTTTCTTTATATATTAATTTCATGAGAAATGATATCTTTACAAAATTAATTACCCAACCCCACTACCCCTATATGCTAAAGTTTCTATTAATTAAACTCTCCTAAAAATGTGTCTTAATAGTATTTCTAAATTTCTTCATAGGGTCTTATATGTTCTTTGTTGGTAAAATTTGACGTATTATGGTGTTGTTACTAGCATGAACCAAGTCTTTAATTTTTATTCCACTTGCTAGTTTGTTATTGCTAATATAGAGGATCACTCCTTTTTAAGGTTCTAGCTCATTGAGTTTATGAGTCTGTCATTTCTCTGTCTGAGCCACTTGGTCTTCACCTCATGTTCCAGAAGAAGACTCCAATAGTTCCAGGGTTTCCAGGCACATCTATTCATCTATCCTTATCTTTCTGCTATGAATTGTGTTTTTTTCTTCATTTCATACATTGAAGCTCTAACCTCCAATGTAACTGTATGTAGAGATGGGGCCTTTCAGGAAGCAATTAAAACCAAGAGGGGCTGGGCATGTAGCTCAGTGGCAAAGAGCTTGCCCTGCATGCACAAGGACATGGGTTTCATCCCCAGCAAGAGGAAAAATGTTTGAAAAGTTAAATGAGATCATAAGAGGGGAGTTCTAATCTGACAGGACTGGTGTCCTTATAAGAAGAGTGAGAGACACCAGAGCTCCCCCAACCCTATGCACACACACAGAAAAGGCCTTGCAATAATACAGTGTCAAAGTGGCTATTTGTAAGCTGAAGAGAGAGGCTTCATCAAACTCAACTCTGCTAACACCTTTATCTTGGATTTTCAGTCTCTAGAACTGCAAGAAAATGCATTTCTACTGCTTAAGTCAAGCAGGCCATGGTGTTTTGTTATGGCAGCTAGAGATTAGTTCAGTCTCTCTCTGCCTTGGCTTCTCTGGGTTTCCCTTGCCCCAATACTGGGGTTTGAACCCAGAGGTCTTCTACCACTGAGCTACACCACCATCCCTTTATTTTTTACTTTTTAATTTTCACTTTTTATTTTATTTAGTCTCACTAAATTTTCCAGCCTGGCTTTGAACTTGCAGTCTTCCTGCCTCAGCTTTCCAAGTTGCTGGGATGACACTGTGCCCAGAGGGGAGTGAATTGTTTCTAGAGGTATATCTCTACCAACAAATAGCCAGACAAACAAGCTCATTACTTCTCAGGGTGGGGGAAAGGGAGGCACATCTATGTATAGGGCCTAAACACAAAAGAAGATCCATCGAGAGGAGAGAGACATACCTTATTCTCTAGAGCAACCTGAGGTCCACAGCCTTACTTCTTTCAATTTAGACAAGGCCAAAAGGGTAGAAAGTGCTGTTCATGTTTGTGTGGAATCCAGTAATAGTTTAGTGAGAAATTTCCTGCATTAGAAGTCTCTTCTCTAAAAATCAGATCAAAAACTCTGCCAATGGATTTTCATCATACCCAGAATGGAATTCATGTGTTCCCCATGGCCAGTATGCCAACTGGTCAGGCTCTGGCCATCACCCTGAAATAATCTACCATCTGCCTCCTTTTCACTCTGTTCTGCTATTACTGGCTTCTTTTTGCTCTTTGAACACACAGACCTGACAGCTGGCAGAGGCCCGGGAACATTCTTTCCCCTCTGACAAGAGTACCCTTCCTCCAGATCTTTGCTGCTTTCGTTTTCTAAAGTTTATGCTAAAATGTCAGTTTCTCAGAGAGGTCTTCTCTGACCCCTGGAATTCTGCCTTCCAGCATTCCCTGCTCATTAGCAGTGAAGTTACAGATTCACTTGATTATTTGCTTATTGTCAGCATCTTCTACTAGAATGTAAGATCTGTGAGGACAAGGACCTTGTGGAGAACAGCCCCAGGCACACAGCAGGAGGTCGGTGGGTATATGGCGAATAAATGAATAAGCAGGCTGGCCTGCCAAGGACATTTTGGAATTTGGGGGAATGAAGTATGTGTGAGCACAAAAGATACAATGGTATGCTTCTTTCCTCCCGAGAACCACTACTTCATCCTGTTCATCCCCGTTTCCCCCGAAACCTCAGAATAGTGTTCTCCACCCTCAAGGAGAAACAGCCTTCACAAATGGCCCAGGGACACCACCATCACCCCCCAATGCTTCTTTCTAGTTTTCCTACTTTGCTCCCATCAGTCAGCCTTGACTTTTCTAGGCTCATCTGGACATGAGGGATCCATGGGCACATTCAATTGCTCAGATCCCTTAGGGCAGCTGGTCTGGGACAGTCACCTACAGGTCTGGAGCTCCTGCAGCCTCCCACCTACTCCATCTGCCTAACACCACTCCTTGTAGCCTCACAACATGACCCCGGAGCTAGTGAATGTCACATTCAGGGACTCCTGGAAAGGGAGATTGGAACTGCGGAAACACTGGGCACCAGGACATGGGTGGGCCTGAGAGGTTGGAAGTGAAGCTACACCATGTTCTTTCCAGGTAATTCTCATTGAAAAATCCAGAATGAATATCCTTCTCCAACTCAAGAAATGAAATGATCAACATCACACCTCCTTAAGGGGCCTGCATGTTCCTATTTCTAGGATGAAGCATATTCTTTAAGCCAGGTGTGGTGACAAATACCTGTAATTCCAGTGACTTGGGAGGCTGAGGCAGGAAGATGCCAAGTTTAAGGCCAGCCTGGGAAAATTAGTGAGACTGTGTCTGAAAATAAAAAAATAAGAAGGGTTGGGGATGTAGCTCAGGGGTAGAGAGCTCATAATACAAAAAAAAAAAAATCACTTTTAGAAGCAGCAACTTTGTGGCAGTTGCTGTGCTAGTAAGTACTTTCTTTAAGTCATCTCATTTACAGAAAGTAAATTTAGTGGGCACTTTGCTTTATGCAATACAATTTACATCACCCATGTTACAGATAAGGAGATTGAGGCTGGGAGATGTGAAGCAATTTATTCCCATTTACTTTGCAAGCTATGGAGTCAGGACTACAATTTAGATGTAATCTCTATGCTATTTGGCATACCAATTTAATTCAGTTACCTTCACCAACTTAAAAAAAAGCAGCCTTTATATTATAAAATTCACCCATTGTAAGTGTACAATTTAATGATTTTGTAAACTTACAGAGTTGGGCAACCATTACCACAATCCAGTTTTAGAACATTTCCACTACCTCAGAATGTTTCCTCGTACACATTTTTGGTTAGTCCTACTCCTACCCCTAGCCCTAGGCAACCACTGATCTATTTTCTGTGTCTATAAATTTGCTGTTCTAGACACTTTTTATAAATGAAATCATCTTGCATTATCTTTTACTACAAACTGCATTTGTTTTGTGATGACTGCTTAGCTCAGTTCTCAGCATTCAGTGCAGAGATGTACACTGGGGTAGCACAAGGAAGGCATTATACCTTCACTCTGCAGGAGGCCTGGGTGGTGGGGTTTGCTTGTTTGTTAATACTCAGAGATTCTGAGGACATAGACCCAGGCTCTGCCTGGATGGAAGTGGAGAATCAAGTGGGGAAATGTTAATTTTCTCTGTTTTTTCAATTTTGAAGCCATGAAGAATAGTCTATCTGGGGTGGGGTTGTGGCTCAGAAGTAGAGCACTTGCCTAGCACATGCAAGGCCCTGAGTTCAATCCTCAGCACCACATAAAAATAAATAAATAAAATAAAGATATTGTGTCCAATTATAACTAAAAAATAAGTATTAAAAAAAGAGAATGGTCTATCTTAATTCAAAGACTTCTACCCCTAATAGTTTCAGGAATGACTCCATTTAAAAATAAAATGTAGCCAGGCGCAGTGGTGCATACCTGTAATCTCAGCAACTCGGAAGGCTGAGAAAGAGGATTGCAAGTTTGAGGCCAGCCTGGGCAGTTTAGGGAGATCATAACTCAAGATAAAAATTAAAAAGTTCTAAGTATGTAACTCAGTGGTAGAATGCCCCTGGGTTCAATCCCCAGTACCAAAATAAATAAATAAATAAACAGATAAATAAATAAATAAACAGACAAACAAATAAATAAATAACAAAATGGAGTCCTAAAAGTCTAATTGAAAAATGTAATCCATTTAAGGAAAAGAAAATACTAAAAAAAAAAAGTAATTCAGTGGTGGTGGTACATGTCTGTAATTCCAGTGATTTGGGAGGCTGAGGGAGGAAGATTGTAAGCTTGAGGTCAGTCTCAGCAACTTAGTAAGACCCTATCTCAAAATAAAAAGGGTTGGGGATGTAGCTCAGTGGTAAAGGGCCTCTGGGTTCAATCCTTCCAGTACAAAAAAAGAAGAGAGAAGAAACGGGGAGGGGGAGGGGGAGGGGGACGGGGAGGAAAGAAAGATGTAAGTCAAAGACCAAAGTGAAATGAGTTGTCCTACCCCCTACCCAGTAATGAAATTCCTAAAAGATGTATGAGGTAGACACTATTGGGTCCAATGCAGCGCTGGGTACCCCATTATCTTGACTCTGGACCTCCTTTATTCCTGAAGCCCCCTTTCTGGGGAGCAAAGTCAGAAGAGACCTCCAGAAGATTCAGAGACAAATGAAGGAGTTAACCTCCTTTCTTCCCTCCCCAACTCTTGCTTCTCTGAATGAAATTCCCATTTCACCCAGAGAACCCAAACCCCTGCTTCAGGACCATGCAGCCTATTCCAACCCTTCACACCCATTCCTCTTCCTGCCAGGAGCAAATTCTACCCCAACTCCCCACCCGCCACGTACTCACTCACAGGCACTGTCTTCTGTACCTAAACAAATCTGAAAATAGCTGGTTTTAAGTTTTATTCCGAGTACCTCTAGGTGGAGATAGTGTCGTGGGGGGAAGACTGAATAGAAGACTAATGACATTATCATAAAAAATAATAATGGTTAACATTTATTAAAACTGACTAGACACCGTGTTCTGTACATTTTAACCTGTTTTTCCCCTCATCTACTGCTCAAAAAAATTCTATAAGGCCAGTAGTATTACTAGTTTCGTTTTTCAAAGAATTATTACTATTATCAATACAGAAATTTTAGCATAAAACCATACACAATTATTATCATTGTTGCATTATTAGTGGTATAGACTTTTATTTATATCTGTATTATTAGTACAGAAAATATCATTAAGGTACAGAAATTAGTATCAGGGCTGGAGGTATAGCTTAGCGGTAGAGTGATGAACTAGCCCTGGGTTTCATCTCCAGGACTAAAAACAAAAAAGCAAACCCCTTCCCCCCCCCCCAAAAAAAAAAAGAAAGAAAGAAAGAAAAAGAAATACATACAGCATTAATATGGAAAATAGGATCAATACCATTATTACAGTCTCACAGTACAGACTTTATTAGTATGAAGATGTTATCAGTACTATTATAGTATGAAAATAATATCAGTACTATTATTAACTCTGTTTTACAGAAAAACAAGGCTTTGAGAAATTAAGCTAATTTATCTAAGGTCACAGAGCTAGGGAGTGGGGCTGCATTCCCATGACATGAAATGAGCTAATTCTTAACCATTAAGGGATACTGCTGGTACACCCCACCCCCCACCCCCACACCACCTTGGCTTCATTCCAGGGCAGGGATGGGTTGGGAGGGGAAGGAGGGTCTGAGCCCTAGGACTATGAGAAACAAGTACAATGACAGAAGGAGAAAGAACTCCGGATCCTTTCTGGTGACCCAGAGCCAACAGGGAAATGGGTAACTAATTAACCTGGGAAACATTCCCACATCCTATGTTGGAAAGAAAGAAACCATTTAAAAAGTTAGAAATGAGTAGGAATAATGTTGCATTTAAACTAAACTTAAGCAGTGGGTATTTCTTTGGTGTAGATTCTACCTTAGAGCTGTTCATTTGACTTTTGACAGTTATGCTGAATTATATTCCCTTATGGTTACTGTATTCTAGGGTTTTGCTCCAGAAATGAGCCCAATTGCAGTCCCGCAGGGTCAGGGAGGGACATAGATGAAGCATAGGCTGGGATTAACTTTGGGAACAGTTGCTAAGGCAGGCGATCCACCAGAGGGATGGGTTCTTTCTACCTAATGTTGAGGGGTGCCCAGAGGTGGACTTGATCTGAAAGAAGCTGCAGGATGAATATCCACCCACAGCAGAAACACAGTTGTATGTACACATCTTCCAACAGCTACCACTGCGTTCCCACCAAGAAAGGATGACAAGCAATTCATCTGGAAACCTGAATAGGGGAAGGAAATTGAGATTTGTATAGTGATTTTCAAACTCTACACAACAACTGCATCCACTTCTCTTTCAGAGCAGGGGAAAGACAAAAATGTAGGAAAAATTTCACAGGAATGAGATCACTCACTTCCTTCACCAAGAACAAAAATACCTCAACCTGCACTCTCCTAGGTTGGGGCTCCTGGGTGGAATGTACTGCACACTTGAGTGGGTAGGAGAAGAACGCCAGGAGGATAGAATATTCCAGTGAAGAGTAAGGGAAGAGGATAGAGTGAGATGGGAGAGCAGAGGAGAGGCCAGGAGGTGGTCTCTGATTTGGGTGGGGGAGGCTAACCTAGATCTGTGGCTAGCATCCAATATCTCTGTTCCTCCCTGCGAGGAGATTATGCTGGAGAGGGAGTCAGAGCTTGTGAGTAGAAAGGGGAAAAGGAGTTTGGAAGATGGTGCAATTTTGGTGCAGTTTAGTGTTTATGTTGATGAAGGAGGTTCAGGAGTGGAGCTGGGAATGAGAAAGACTTGCGGGAGCACCTCGGGTCTGAGAGGCAGCTGTGGGATATTTGTGAAGGGGAAACTTTTTTTTTTTTTCATTCAGAATTCACATTCCGCTCCCAGATGTTGCTTCTTAAACCAATTCAAAGACAGTTCCAAAGAAGTAACACTACAATGAGTTCCATTCTCTGCACTCTCCCTGCCATCTGCTGTGAAGGGACCCAGGGAGGTTCTGGGGCATCAAGGATGGGAGGTCAGAGAGTGGCCTCAGGCCTCTCTGGACTTTCCTGTGTGGGCATTAAAACAGGTCTTCCCTGAGTCCTTTGTAGGGAGAAAAAAAATCAATTAATTATTTAAAAGTAAGAAAAAACCAGCTAGACATACTTTTCGCTTTATTTTAAACATATTGCCTTGAGTGTGGTAATGTGAGGCCAGATGCAGGTTAAAGGAGAGAAACTGGAGAGAGTTTCAGAGTTTTGTTACACTTGCAGTTTCTTCAGGAGTCACAGTGTGCCACGCAAGGCCACTCAAGCGAAGCAGAAGCCTCCTGCTCGGTTGTGAGGCAAAGAGAGAGGGGAACTGTGGGCAGGCACCTGTTTTCTGGTCTCTATGGGGAAGAATGG
Organism: Urocitellus parryii; assembly: GCF_045843805.1. Classification (NCBI taxonomy): domain Eukaryota; kingdom Metazoa; phylum Chordata; class Mammalia; order Rodentia; family Sciuridae; genus Urocitellus; species Urocitellus parryii. The sequence goes on from NC_135536.1 coordinate 104,564,156, forward strand.
GCAAGGCGGAGTAAGAAGGCTTAGGACTGGCTAAATAATCTCACTGGGCTCTGGGACATAGGGGCTACCCCTGGTTGTCTTCTACCTGACCCCAGGACAATTAGGGTGGGTTTATACTAACCCAGAGTGTGAGAGCCTAATAAAGAAGACAGTTGGAATGTGGACTTCATTGGCTCTCAAGAAGGAGGACTGAGCTCCCCTGGCCAGCCCTTATTCTAGTGCGGAAGAGTTCTTATTTTAGCCATTGGTAGTTGGCAGTTTCCACTTCCTCAGGAAATGATTTTCAAGTCTGTGGTAGCATAGCTACCCTTGAGTGACAGAAGGATTTCTCCATTCAGAACCACTCTTCTATGCTACAAAAATCATTCATTATCAAAGATTTGTTTTAAAGCGGAAATCTTTTGCTAAAGGGCATTCAATATCTTTCAGAATCCCTGGGAGGGCCATAGGGCAGGCTCTGGAGCACCCAGCCTGGAACAGGGTCCAATTACACAATGACACTGCTCTTCCAGAATATTTAAAATTCATTTATTTTTTTACTTTGGAATGTTTCAAACCACAAGGAATGGAAAGAACACTATAATAAACACCCATATGTCCATATACACTAGGCCTGGTTTGGATTTTCCCAAAAGGAGATCCTGAGAGAACTTGGGTGCATATAGTTTATTTGGGAGATGATTTCAGAAACCACAAGTGAGGGCATTCAGGGCATCGGACAGAAAAGAAAAAGAGAATAACAGTGTGTGCATTAAAGATGGTCACCATTGTGGGCAATGGAAACTCAGTCCTGCTGGGGACCTTCTAGAAACACATATAGTAGCAGCTGCACAGTTGTCTCACCAAAGGAAGAGGAGACTGGGCCTTTATCTACTGCCGCCTGTTCCCTACTGGTGGAGGGTTGACCTGGGGGAGTCAACTGTCACAGTTTCCATATTGTGGCTAAGTCGGCAAACTGCCTTGTGCTGGAGAAATCTCTCTGGCAGAGAAATAGCCAGATGCATTACTTGAGGTAGAAAATCTCCACATAGCAGAAATGAAACCACAGTCTGGGGGGATGAGGGCTGGGAAAGCAAGATCACCTGCTTAGAAGAGCTGCTGCAAAATCTTTCTACCCTTTCCCATCTCTCTCTTTAGACTCCCACACCCACAGTAAAGAAATAGTATTTATCATGTTCCTGCACTACTATGTGCACCTATTAAGTCACTGAGTCTGCATAATGACTCTAAGAAGCAGATATCCAATAGCTATGGTGCTTAGAGGATACTAGAATCATTCCAAAGAGTGCCGAACAGTGCTATTTTAAAATATCACTATGTCAGAAATTAAATCTTTTGCAACTATCTGAACTTATGGTGAGAATTTTTAGATGCCAACTTAAAAATATTCACGGGGTATATAGTTTTTCAAAATTCTTTCTTTGAGTAAGCAAAGAGTTTGTAGATCACCATCCTGGATTTCAGCTTATCTTCCTCTGGTGGTACACCAGAACCACAACAGTGATTTGTGGGGGCTGAGAAGGGCATGGTGAAACAGCTAAGGCTCTTCTGTGGTTACCCTGGGAGGATCCTGGGAAATATATTTTTAAAAAGAAAATCAAAATGAGAGATGCTATAGATAGAAAGTGAGTTCAGCGAGCTGAAGTTCCAGATGGATGAGCGCTGAATAACCAGGCTGTGCTCTCCAGCATTCGGATTCAGTCATCCCAGTCTGTGGATGCTGAGTCAGTAGCTCAGAGGCATCCCATCCTGTCACCCACCCCTCCTCCTTATATTTACTTGATTTTCTTCACTTTGCCTCCTTAGACTCTAAGTGTCAAACTTCATCTATGATTAGTATAGCTTAAAAAATTATTTTGAGGACTCATTCTACTTTTATACCTGGTAACATAAGAGTAAGAGCTTGGACTTTCAAGCCAGATGACCATGAAGATGCTCAGCAGGCTGACAGAGAACCTTTCCTCTTCTAGAGAACCCAGTGAATACCATTCATAAAGTTTATGTGCAAGCATGTTAAGGGTACAACATGAGCCATGAGGCAGTTCTGCTGATGGATGGGTAGCAGAGGAGAGGTAACAGTGACAATGGAAAACCTACTTTATTATAGAAAAGAGAGACTGTGGGTGGGATGTAGCTCAGTGGTGGAGCACTTGCCTAGCAAATGTAAGACCCTGGGTTTGATCCTTAGCCCTGGGGGAAACAAAAGAAAAGAAAAGAAAAAGAAAAGAAGAAGCCTCAGATTTATAATTTATCTAAACTGAATTCATCAACAGTAACCCTAGCTTTCCCTTTTTAGAGAACAATTCTAACTTATAGGGGAAGCAGTTTGGTTCTATGAGTCTCTCTTGACTCTGTTCTCTCCAAGAGTGGGAGAGAGAGCTTAGAAAGGTTGATAGAATTTGGTCTAATCAGTAACTTAACCCAGCTTGTAAAAATTCAACTCAGTTCAATTCAGCTATTTTTACCACTAAGAAGTGTTATTTATGTCAACAACAACTGCAATAGGAAAGAATTTAAAGAACAACTTTTCTTGCTCTGATTCCTTTTTCATACCTGGTAACATAAGGATAAGAGCTTGGGCTTTGGAGCCAGACAGCCATGAATTTAAAGCTGCGCTCAGTTACTTATTAGCTGGGAAGCTTGGATAAATTATTTCAATTTTCTGAAACTCAGTTTTCTGGTGGATTTGCTTCTGCCCCCCACCCACTGTTTGTTTTGGTCCTGGGGATTGAACCCATGGGTACTTTACTGCTGAGCTAAATCTCTGGCCCTTTTAATTATTATTATTATTGTTTTTAAATTTTGAGACAGGGTCTTGATAAAATGCTGAGCCTGTCCTTGAACTTGCAATCCTCCTGCCTCAGCCTCCTGATTACAGGCATGCACCACCCCAGTTGGCCTCAGTTTCCTTTTCTGCACAATGAGGGTGATGTTTCTTTCTTACAGGACTCCTCTGAGGGTTCAACAAGGCCACGTGTGCAAAAAGCCTACTACATGTCTATACGATGAATGATGGCCGGTACTGTCATTGACATCATGTCCCCTCTGATCTATGATGTGGTTTCTGAAAAGACTTGACTCTAGGAAAAGAAAAAAATCCTATGTGGAAGACTGATACAAATATTTTGGCTTGCTTTGTCTTTAGTTATAAAATCAGAAATTGATAATCAGGTTTTAAATCACTACTGGTAGATTTGCTTACTAAAATCATATAATCAGTTAGATACAGGTTGTAGGCCTAGGGTAATGTCCTAAACACAGTAGGCTTGCCATAGTAAGATGTAACGATAATAACAGTTTGAAAAATCCTTTAATTTATAAAGCCTTTATAAATATCATCTAATTCTCATAAAAACCTATGATTTAACCAAAACAAATATCAGTTTTCATTTTCATTTTGAAAGAAAGATAAGAGATATTGAATAACTCACCTTTGTGTCTTTGTTCTTCATTTCCTCCTTAGGAACCTCCCCTCTGTGTATTAAGTTGCCACACGTTCATCAAAGCCCATTTTAGCTTTCCTCTCTTTTCATAGTTCAAAAACTCAGTTTTTAAAAACCCTTCTATAGCATTCAAACTGTGAACCGTGTAATTTAGTATTTTATTATTCTGTCTTTCATTTTTACCTACTGGTTTCTTGGTTTTGCATGTCTATTATTTTATAACTCTGCCCATTAAGACAAGAAATCTATCAAGGGTGGGGACCATGCAACGAAAATATATTTTGGATCTCACTACCCAGTCCCCTTCCCCTTCCCACTGTCTAGTACAGAGCTGGGCACACAACAACTGCCTTGTGTATACCTGATTAATTCCCAGAGAGTTTATCTGAAATGATGGCCTAGAAAACCCTTTGCTGGATAAAAATGGATAATTATTCCTTAGGGACTGCCATCTAAGAAACAGGGCAGGGGATAGGGTTGTGGCTCGGCGGTAGCGCACTTGCCTGGTATGTGTGAGGCACTGGATTCGATCCTCAGTACTGCATATAAATAAATACAATAAAGGTCTATATATATATAAAGGAAACAGGGCAAAAATGTCCTGTGAGGAAATTTAATGCAAAAGGCAAACACAAGCAGGAAACATCACAGGTGCAGTTTTTGTGCTGATTCTGGTGAACCCCATTATACTCTTGTAAGTTATATGACACACCTTTGGTCACAGTATAGGTAGGGGACATCTTTTGTGGGTTTATAGCACTCTGTTCCCCCTCCTGCAGTAATGAAAACTAACTTCATTGTCTAATAAAGTTAAACAACCCTTAACTGAGGGAAGCTAAATAGCAACTGATATTTTTGGAGGTTCTCTTAAATTAGGACAGCTGAGTTTAAAAGAAAAACAAACACATTTCATACTGAATATCTGTTACATACTGTTTCACAGTTTAGAGAGAATTTTTTCTTTTGTTTCTTCATTTTCATGACATTTCTTCCTAGTACTTTATATAACTTATGTATAATCAAAATTTATAAATCTCAAATAGCATGACATATTTGGGTTTCCTTTTATAACACAAAATTCCAGACTTTTTCCCAGTGATTCCAATGACTGGGATTCCTACCACCAGGACCAGTGTTTCTCATCAATGAAGAAGACTTTTTTTTTTTTTTTAAAGATGGAGTCTTGCTATGTTGAACTTGTAGGTTCAAGTGATCCTCCTGCCTCAATCTTCCAAGTGGCTGGAACTATAGGCATATGCCACTATGCTTGGCAAAGCCATGGCTCTTGAAGACTGGAGCTCTGCCAAGTTTCAGTGGGGTCAATTCTCTAAGCTGATACTTCTCAGACTTAATTGTTTATAATGATCAGCAGGAAGTCTTGTTAAAACGCAGATTCTGATTCTGTAGATCTGGGATGGGGCCAGTTGTTGTGCATTCCACAGGCAGTAGTGGGACCAATGCTGCTGATCTGCAGACTGCACTTTGGGTAGCAGTGTTCTAGATAGAATTCAAGTTCAATGGAAAGGCAGGTCTCTAAGAACTTGGACGAAGATGCTTGAGTAGAAGCAGATGTGGTCCCATCCCTGGAAGCCAGAAAGGACATTAAGTCCTAGATGGTCCTGCTTTAAAAACAGGACAAGCTGGGAAAGCTATTTTTGGAGGAAAGGGCAGCTTCTTCTTAGAGTTGTGTAGGAAACGCCTGCTGCCTGGGAGCTCTCCCTGGTGCTGCTTCAGACTTCTTCCAAGTCAGCTTTCCTCATAATAGAAAACCCTTTGAGTTTCTGCTCTTCTGTCTACAGCATCATTCCAAGCCCTTGCTTGTAACTGTGCCCTACCTTGACTCTGCTGCCTAACTATACCCCATTTATTGCTGGCCTAGATATTGCAGTTCTTGGTCCTGCCTGAGATAAAGTAAGGAGGTCTTTAAATTCTTATCCTGGGTAACAGATTTTCTGAACCATCAACCCCCTGCCCCATCCCACCCACTTTAATTTGATGTTCTTGATCAGAAAGGGGAAAAAAATTTCATTGTGGCCATACTTTTATAAAGAAAATAAAGTAGAGGCACATAATGTGTGCCTTGCATGTAACAGGTGTTTGATGCATTCTTTTCCTTTTTTTAAATTGAGGTGAAATTCATACAACATAAAATTAATTATGTTGAAGTGTTTGATGCAGTGGCATTTAATATGTTCGTGACTCTATCCAGTTCCAAAGCACTTAATACATACCTTTCATTTGTTTTTGCTATACTGGGGATTGAATTCAGGGGTGCTCTTCCACTGAGCTACATCCCCAGCCCTTCTTATTTTTTACTTTGAGACAGAGTATTGCTAAGTTTTGCTGGCTGGTCTTGAACTTGTAATCTTCCTGCCTCAGCTTCTCAAGTAGCTGGTATTACAGGTGTGTACCACTATATCAGCAATGATACATTTTGTGTGTGTGTGTGGGGGGGGGTACTGGGGATTGAACCCAGGGCCTTGTGCATGTGAGACAAGCACTCTATCAACTGAGCTATATCCCCAGCCCAGCATTGATAAAAAGCTGGGCTGAAAGCAAAGTTGAAGGTTACTTGAGTGATTCGTAACAAATGTCTGTCACTTATTAAATTCACTAGGCAAATCATTGACTCTTAATTCTATAAATTACTTAACTATATAAATATTTTTTCATTTTGTTTTTGTATTTGCCTATGTAGTAATGATAATAACTGGTATTATTTATGCTATATGCCAGCCACATTATATATTTTTCTCATTCAAAATTCACAACAGTCTAATGAAATAGGTATTTTTATTGTTGACTTTTGACAGAAAAGTACACAGAACCCCGGAGACGTTAATTAACTTTTTCAAAGACACACAGCTACCACCTGGCTGAACTGGGGTTTAATTCAAGCCAGTGTGATTTCAGGACTTGATCTCTTAATCACAGCACAATAATGCTTCATGTGGACATAGACTTATTATATGTGACAAGTGTGAATTATGGAGAAAGTTAAACTCTCAGAAAGCAAAAATTTGGATACATGTGAACCCAAGATTAAATATTTGAAACAAAAATGAGAAGAAACTAACAAAATATCAGAAATCTTTACAGAGCCTTCAAAATTAAGAAGAGTTTTGCTGAAACTTTAAAAAAATAACTTAAGGGACTTTAATTATTCACCTGGCAGGATTGTAAAATCATGATTTACAACTATTATTCCCTCCTGCATCACAGATTTCTTTCCCTTCACTGAAACAATCTTAACCAAAAGGAATTTCCATCTCATCTGCAACCATAATCCAAGCCACCATCATAGCTCACCACGACAATTTCTTTAAAAAAAATTTTTTTTACACTTTCTGTTGTAATTCATTCTCAAAATCATCACCAGAGTACATCAGATTGGTTGTTCCCCTGCTGAGAGCTTCCTATGGCTTATCTCCAACAAACAAACACTCCATAAAAACCAAAATTCATAACTGCAGCTTTCAGACTCCAGCACTACCCTCTAAATTAATCTAACACCCCTCTCTCCTCTCTTCTTCCAAACTCTAGTCCCACTAATCTCCCTCCTACTCTTCAAATATGCCAATCCACTCAGGACTGGCTGTCCCTTCTGCACGGGATTCTCTTCTCTATAGTTGATTTTAAATCATCCAGGTATTAGTTGAATACCACCTTCTTAGACCAGTCTACTCTAAACATTCTTTCTAAACTAGCTGCCATGCTCTGTTACCAACGACTATCATATAGCTCTTTTTGTTTTACCCATGTTCCTTATGACTGTCTAAAATTGCTTTGCTTGCTTGTTTATAATTTTCCCTTTTTGGATGTAAGCTCAATAAGGGCTACTGTGTCCCTAATGCCTAAGATAGTAGTGTCTGACACAGTCCAGATGCTCAACAGATGAGGGAATTGAGTCCCAAACAGATTAGATGATTTACTCAAAATCATCTAGTTAGTTAAGAGATGGAGCCAAGACTTCAACTTTAGTCTTTGAGTGTTGGAGTCCACCACATAAAATTCATGCAATATATCTTTAGTAGGTAATTATTTTAATTATCTGGATTATGAAAAAAGATCGCCTGGCTTTTTGTTATTCACAATGCTTATAAAAATCAACTTGCTTGCTTGCTCTAAATTGTTATTATTGTTCCACAGATAGAAAGAAAATTCATACTTCAGATGAATACTCTTTGTATCTGGAAATTATTTTTGTATTAATACAATAGGCTTTATCATCACTATTCTATTTTTAATGGGCTAAAACTGACATGAAAAACCAAATAATGACTTTTTGTCAGAAAATTATTAAAATATATTTGGAGAGATTTTCTATACTGTCAATGGGTTTATGTTAACAAAATTAGTTTTTAAATTAGTGTCTTAAGTTCTCTAAAAGTGTTTCATAATGCTATTCTAAAATGGGAGAATTGTGGTTTGTTAACCACATATTTTGAATGTGCCTGAAACAAAAAATACAGAAACTATGTCCTAGGAAAAAAGGCAGTAATAAGACTCTTAAATAACCAGAGGAATTTCAAAACAATAGTGCATGTGCTTTTAAAAATGTTCTCTGATTCATTTTCTCTGGAATTTATTTTTTTGTGCATTAAAAAAATACATGTACTTGGGTGTTTTTTTTTTCTTTTTTTTTGAAGTTTTGGGGATTGAACCCAGAACCTTGTGAATGTTAGGCAAGCACCCTACCACTGATCTATAGCCCCAATCCCTGTACCTAGTTTAAAAATGTTTATACCAATGTTTCTTGATTTCCCACCATTGGACACTACTTATTAACTTCCTACTATGAAAGATGAGGATTTAGTTCTCCTATAAGTGTCAGCTTCTCCTCCTTTAATCTCAAAATAGTGACAAATAATTTTTTATTAAATTAATAATTAGTAATGTGCTTACACTATGACTATTATTGAGCTGAGTATGACTGTAGACCTTTAAAAAACCTCTTGACATGAATAATTGTGTTTTGGGGGGGGCATTATTGGCTTAGGATTAATGCACCTATTACTAATTTACCTATAAACCTTCTGATAGAACTATACCTCCTCTCACGAGGGTCACACATATCAGGTAATCTGTTCCTCTCTTTTTTTCTCTCATTTTCTTGGGAATATCCTCCCTGTAGTGCTGTATTCTTTTGCATTGGTTCCTCTCCACCAGACATGTTGGACATCAGTTCTGGGACATTATATCTACATTTTCATTTTATTTTCTTTTGTCAGTGCTGGGGATTGAAACCAGGGCTTCATACATGCCAGGCTAGTGCTCTACCACAGAGTTATATCCCCAACCCCCATATCTACTTTTTGATTTACATTCTCATACCTAGGAAACATTTATCAGTAGATTCCTGAGAAAGGGTGCAGATGAGGTACGTTTTTGAGAGCTGGCATATGTGAAAGTGTATTCTGTCCTCAGACTTGGTTGAATAGTTTAGCTGGATATAGAATTCTAGAATAGAAATAAATCTCTCTCAGAATTTTGAAAAGTATTGTTCTTTCTTCCAGTGTTACTACTGGGAAGTCTAATGTCAGTCTAACTTCTGATTCTTTGTATATGATATATTTATTGTCCAGAGGGTTTTGGACCTTACCTTTTCTTTACTGTTCTAAAAGTTCAAAATTTGTTAGTGTCTTGATATGATTCTTTTTTTTCATTCACTTTGCCAGGTAATTGGTGTTTTTTAAAATCTTGATACTTATGTGTTTCAGTTATAAGAAAAATTCTTGTGTCATTTCTGAAGATTTAGGGAGCTACTCCAAGCATTCTTATTGGTCATCCTTCCTTTAGTGATGCTCAGGAAAATGCCTATTTGAAAGTTTTTTGAAGCATTATTATAATTTTCCCTCTTTTAAACTTAATAAAACGAAAGCTGATATCTTGTGTGGAAAAAAGGTAGAGTCTGCCTTGGAAGAAGAGTCAAAATGATTTTGCTAAGGTTAGGTATTGGGTATATCTTACAATTAAATAAATTTAGCAATAAGTATCAGTGAGATCTGTTCACAAAAGAATGCTCTGGTTTTTATGTACTAGAATTACCAAATTCTGCCTCCGTGTATTGAATAGTTAAACCAGTATTAATCAGACTTAATTTTCTAAATGAATTTGGGAGAAAATAAGCCAGGGAAAACTAAGCTTCCTCTTCTGTTTTTCATTTTTGCAGTGCTGGGAAGTGAACTCAGGGCTTCTTGCATATGAGATAAGTGCTCTACCACTGTGCTATATTCCCAGCCCAAGCCTCAAGTCTGGCATAAGAGTTCTGGGCAGAGGTCCCAGTCAGGAATAGGCCCTCTCCCGATGCCCAGAACAGAGTGGGCAGGTGGAGGACAGTCTTAAGAAAATTGAGCATGGGTTAGATTGTAGGACTAGGAACTTGGCAGTCTTTATTGTTTCAGTGTTCTTTGAAATTTTACTTTATTGTTCACAAAAACAAGCCAAACAACTGAAAGCAGGAACCAGAGAATTATCTAATGGTGGTGGCCACTGACTCCAGCCATTGCTGGTAACATTCATCCTCAGAGATGTCCACTGGAAGGAAGAATGACTTCAACCTGAAGTGGAAGTAGAGAGAATGTGGTGGTGATGCCACTTCCACTTTTCCCACAGCACCAAATACACAGGCCTCTGTCCCATTTTAAGGCCCTAGACAGGTGCTTAATTTGACTGAATCATGTAGGTGGTGAAGGAAGGATTCAGATAAACAAGGTAGAAACCATACTGTGACAATGCCACTCATTGTTCTGGAGAACTTGGAATTTATATTAGGTGTGGTAAAAAGTGGTCTAGGATAATAAGAGCCCCACATACATTTGAATAGGACATTGATAACAACATGCAAGAGAAAGACATGTTCTGGGTGTGGCTGATAACAGAAGGATACTGAGAATTGTGTAAGACAAGCATGTCAGTAATAAGGTGAGGGGTGAGTCAAGCAGACTAATTACCAAATTCAGTCTTCATGTGTAAGCTTTAATAGTTAAGCTAGGATTAACTAGATCTGCGCTTTTCTGATTAGGTATTAGAAGAAAATAATAGTAATAATATTTATATATAATACATAATGAGTAATAGTGTAAATAATAACTAAGATGTTATTCTAAGCTTATAATGAATCAGTGCCTTTGATCTCCATTAGAACCCCATGGGATTCACACTTCATTATCTTCAGTTCACAGATGAGGACTGAGTCAAAGGGAAGTTAAGTAACTTGCCCGAGCACATTCAGATAATTTTTAGTATCTTTGCAGCAGGAACATCCTTTGGGGAAAAAATATGACATCTTGTTTTTATGTTTCCAAGGGGAATAAAAAGCTATTTCTTGTGTTCACAGTGCTAATTACCCATACATAATTATGTGGGGCTCCATCACCTCATAGAAAATGGTACAACCTGTTCACCTGGGCTTGGAAAACCTGTTTATGTGCACGAAAAACAGTATTTCAGAATGTTGTTGAGGAAACTAAGACAATTACACTTGAAATTTTTATTTTTAAGAGTAACTGTATAATATCTATTTTATTCTAAGTGCAGATGCATATTATCTATTATGATTTTTATTTATTTAGGCAGAACTGGGAATTGAACCCAGGGCATTATGCATGCACTAGGCCATACCCCAGTCCTATTAACAGTTTTAAAAAGGCATCACACTATACGCCTTTTGCTGGCAAGCACATACTCATAAAACCTTGCTTTCATTTCATTATTTAGGAATGCTCAAACCCCCAAATGTTTCTTACTCTCTAGATATCAAACTAAAGAGTCTTTGATCAGATTTATAGGGATAAGTATGCCAAACCTTTAACTCTTTGCTAGTGTAGACTAAGTTATAAAATACAAATAGAATTTTAAAGTGAATTTGCTCTCTAAAAATAATTTTTATATGATACTATTTATATCCCGTGATATGTCCTTGGGGGAAGGAAGAGGGAAAGGAAGTATTTAGTTAGTTTTCATTATGCCAACACTTTAGCTACTGATGTTTACAATATACTTTTTGTCCTTAGACACAGGTTATTCTTGGGAGGTAATTTAGCACCTGGTTAAAGGCACAGGCTGTGAGGTGTCTGGATTCAAATTCTACCACTTGACAGCTTTGGAACTTTGGACCAGCCATGTAAGGATTCTAAGCCTTAGTTTATTTGTGGATTGTTGGAAGAAAGAAATGAAATATTATAGGTAAGCACTTAGCTCAGGGCTTGACACATAAATGTCATCATTGACCATGAGTACACTGGAGCCAACTGGAGGTGAGTGAGGCACTCATCTCAAATGCAAAATTTAAGAAGGTGCCAAAAACTCAGAGAGCAAGATAAATATTTTAATGCAATATTTAAAAAAATCAAAATTAAGGATAGGGGTGTAGCTCAGAGGTAGACTGCTTGTCTAGCATAAGTTGAGGCCCTTTGTTTGATCCCTAGCACTGCAAAAGAAAAAAATCAAAATTAATAGAAATATTCCATGATCGACAAAATATTAAAAAAAAATTTAAAAAAATATGGAATCAATACTCCTAGTTTTTTCTCCTGGCTTTGATATGATTTGGCATTGGGCACTGCATACCTCATGTGGTGGGTGCTGTCATTCTTTTTTGTTGTTGAACAGAAGGAAAAGTTGTCTTTTAATTCTCCTACCTATGAAGATCACTGTTCGATAATGTACTACTTGGCAAGAAGCCAAAACAAGGTGTCAGCTTATGTGAGACTCCATTCTCTTGACTGTGGTGTCATGACTGGCTAAGGCAAGACAGTCCACAAACACTTGTGGACTGGACTGAGCCAATGTAGCATCAACCTTCAAAATAACTCAAAGCCTGTGTGTGTGTGTGTGTGTGTGTGTGTGTGTTGTGTATATACGTATATATGTGTGTATACAACACACACGTATATTTTCTGAAAATTGTTGGAAATAGGAAAGAAAAATTTTCCAAAATCAATGAGTAGTGGGATTTTTTTTGTAGTACTCTTCTTGGTACTGAACTGAGTTTGGGAGGAATTAATTTTATTATGAAGTTATCCTAGAATTTCTGGCCATAATCTCTTCAGACAAAGCCTTCTTCTTCCTTTTTTTTTTTTTTTTTGGTACCAGGAATTAAACTCAGGGGAATTAGACCACTGACCCACCTTCCCAGCCCTATTTATTTTGTATTTTATTTATACACAGGATCTCCCTGAGTTGTTTAATGCCTCGCTGCTGCTGAGGCTGGATTTGAACTCACGATCCTCCTGTCTCAACCTCCCAAGCTGCTGGGATTACAGTCGTATGCCACTGCCCTGGGCAGATAAAGCCTTCTTTATCTTTCTTGTAAGTGGTATTATGTTCTGTTATGTCTCAGTTGTATGCTACACACTGAGGCTGAATTTGCCTTCTTATGTACAACAGCAATTATCTAAGACACCAATAATACCAGGAAGGATCTTTACAAAATTTTATGCTTTCTCTGATGGTGTGCCTTAGGTGTACTTACTTTAAAAAATTCTTGTGAGATGAATAGATACAAATTCATAAATAAAGCATACTATTTGAGAGAATTACCCTCCACAAGAAAGGAAATAACTAGTGAAACAACTAAGCCAATTAGAGTATATTCAAAACATATGAAAAATCTATTATGTTTACACATAAAAGAGGGAAAAAGGGATTTCCTTAATTCTAAGACATTTCTATTATTAGAAAGGAAAACAAAGAAAAGCCATAAAGAATAACATATGTTGTGTTAACTACTTGTTAACTCAACTTTTTAGTTTGTTGTTAAGAGAATAATGTCCCAAAGTCTGAACCTCACCTTTATTCAATAAGATTTCTCCTAATGGAGGAAGTATTTTTTAAAAAAGTAAACAGAGGGCTGGGGTTGTGGTTCAGTGGTAGAGCACTTGCCTAGCATGTGTGAGGCACTGGGTTCGGTTCTCAGCAGCATATATAAATAAAAAAAAAATTTTAAAGGAAACAGATACAGCAATTATGAAATTAATGGTAGAATGAATTAATGATAGATTAGATTGTTGATCAGTACAATGTGATGTCTTGTGCTCTGCCATTTCTTTACTCTACAACAGTATATGTGAACACAGGCTATTTTTTTTTTCTATCTTGAAAGTGGCCACTAGGTATGAGAGACATTGTACTGATGTTATTTCTCACCTTCCCTGCACTGCAGAACTTCTTTAAAGAGTGACTAACACCATTCTTATACTTCTTCAGTATCTAGTCTTTTCCTACTACCCACAGCAATGTGGTAACTAAAAAACATCCATGAAGGTCACAAGTGATCTATTCACTTAGTCATCTGGAGCCTTCTGTCCTTGAACTTTTTTTTCCCTATTCCCTCTCTGACATTGTCCCCACTCTAACAACTCTGGTTCTTCCTCATTGTTCCGCTGTGGGAACTATCTTCCTCTTTTGTTCCCTGCACATGACCTGTCCTTGTGGTTCAATTCTTTGGCACCTTATTAAGAATGAACAATGTGTAGCACAGCTCTCCAATAGATCTGGACCTTCCACAAAGTTACAAGCCATTGTTGAAAATATTGAGGTCAAGATAAAGTGATAATTGAATCCATCCCAAACTCACCACATTCTTTTTTTTCCCAAAAACTTTTTAGTTGTAGATGGACACAATACTTTAATTTTATTTGTTTATTTTTACTTGGTGCCAAGTGTCAAACTCAGTGCTTCACACATGCTAGGCAAGCACTCTACCACTGAGCCACAACTCCGGCCCCCAAACTTACCACATTCTTAACCCAACTACTTACCAGTCTTTTTACAAATACCATTTTTGGGGCACAAACCTGTAATCCCAGCAACTCAGGAGGCTGAGGCAGGAGGATCACAATTTCAAAGCTGGCCTCAGCAACTTAGTAAGGCCCTAAGCAACCTCATGAGATTCTGTCTCTAAATAAAATATAAAAGAGGCTGGAGATGTGGCTCAGTGGTTAAGCCCCCCTGGGTATAGTCCCTGGTACCAAAAACAAAAACAAAACCAAAAAACAACAACAAAAAAAACCCCAAAACATTTTTGACCTACACAAGCTATTGACCTTTATCTAGATGAGCCTGTTCACTGTCCTCACAGATGTCCTGTACATTTAATCATCTAGATCAGTGGCAGTGCAGGGACAGTTAGGAACAGAACCCAGCTGTGCAAAAAATTCATTTAAAGAAAATCCCTGCAGGGCTGGAGATGCAGCTCAGTGGTAGAATGCTTACCTAGCATGCAGGAGGCTCTGGGTTTGATCCCCAACACCACATAAAGAAAAAAGAAAAAAATCCCTATAGTGTCTGGCACATATACTTCACAAATTATTTTTATTTAATGACTGGTTGGTGACTAGTATTATGGCCATCAAAGTTATACAACTGATCTCTTTGTTAAGACTATTTTTAGTAATCTCTGCCAGCATAAATAATTTGTGATAAATCATGGATTGTTAATTAAGATAATGCAAGAAAAATCCATTTCCTCTAATGAATGATAATAAAAACAATTCTGGAAAAATGGATACTTGATTGCAATTTATCTTACAGAAATAGCAAAAAGAAAAGAAATTAGGGTAGGTTTAAATTATTGTGTGCTAAACTTCATCTCCTTAGGATTCCAAAAGAAAATTGCCTGGAAAGAAAAAATAAAAGGTAGAGTGGGAAGTCATGGGCTTAATCCAAGACTACTTAGAATTCTCAGGGCTTGTATTGAGGAGTCAAGGTTTTGAAAGAACTACAATTACTTTTTTTTACTGTTAATGAATCTTTTTAAATATGATTTTTTTTTTACTTATATTAGTTGTTATAGTTGTTAAAAAGGAAATTAATGTCAGCCTAAATAGAAGAGTGTATCCATGTGGCAAGGACCCTTTACCTTCTCACCATCCAGGTTCTCACCTTCCTTACCTACAGTGTGAGGGAGTCTTGTGGTAGATAAAATATCAAAGTTATGTTTTGAAGGCCATTAGAAGTAGCAAGAGGGAGTTTCCTCTCTTTTATGGGTGTTTCATTCTAAGGAATACAAAGAGCCACTGTCATCCTCCTAGAAAGCCAACAGTGAGTACCCTGAGGCTTAGACTAAAGTGGGTCCTGGCGGGATTGAGCTAGACCAGAGAGACAGTAGATTAGGAAGGAGAGATGTGGAAACAATAGGGGACAGTCATGTGTTCACCTGAGATGCGCATCTTATACTGGAAGGCGATCTGATGGAGACAGGAAAAATAACATTTTTAACTTGTGTCTGGACTCTTCACAATGGGCTCTGAGCTTGAATGGTTACTTTCTGGTAACATCTATGTCCTTCTAGACATTGTGGCAAGTTATGTATGTTTCAAACATATTTTAAGTGGCAGAAAGTCACTGGGAAAATGATTGATATTGTCATCATTGTGGCATAGGATTCAGTTCAATGTATATTAACTAACTACATATCAGGTGCCAGGCTGTGGGAATCTACCAGAGAATAGGAAAAAATGATAGTTAGGTTTTTCCAGTGTTAAAGGGAAGCTATGATGTCCGATCTCCATATCACAGAACTCAAGGCCAGGACCCTGCTTGTTACAGTGGCAGTTTTACCTGTGTCTATAACATTTGATTAACATATGTCAGGCTGCAAGCTCCATGAGAGTAGAGGGTCACATTTCTTTTTTCCTTCTTTTCTGTTTGTCTTAGATCTAAGCATAGTTTCTGGCACTTAGCAGGCATCCAATAAACACTGTTGACGGAATGAGTGTTACAGATGCTTTAACCCCTTGTTGGGGGTATTATTCTATTATAAAGGCAAGGAAATAGCCTCAGAATACCAAAGACAACACACAAATATCTGCTGAAGCAAGGTTTCCAAGACGGCTCTGCCTGACTCCACAGCTCTTCCTACTGTGTCACACTCCTTATCCAAGATTGGAGAGGCTCAGGCGGGTGGGGAGACAGACAGGAGGACCCGCGCTGGGTAAGTAGGAGAGAGTCTCCACGAAAGAGGTATGAACCAGACGCAGCGAGGCGGGCAAAGGTGGGGGTCTACCGCTCCGCTGAAATCCCGCCCATGGAGAGGAAGCGAAATTATGAGTGGATGGGTTTGTGCATCCTGCCGAGAATCCGTCATTGCGAGGAAGGTGGAAAGAGTTAGGATGCTCTGGGAGGAGGATGAGGCAGAGGAGAGAAGGAAGGGCTGGCAAGAAGAGGGGTGTAGCATTCTTCCTTGCGTCGTATCTTGCCCAGAAACGTGACCCTGGGTCCTCGCTGGGGATGTCAGGGTGATTCGTTAAAAGGCACTTGGTGCCCAGGGTGTTCGTTTACCTGTACAGGTGAGGCATCAGCGCGCGAGCCGCTAACCAGACCGTGACCTCGTCGACTAACTTCTCCCCCATCTGAGGAGGAGCGGGCAGTTAGTTATTTTTTTGTGGGGAAGAGATTTAATAAATAAGGGATGTTAGGGCTTTGGGGAGAATTACAGTGCAAACGCCATGGCTTAATCAGGCACCATTTCAACACCTAACTCTACATTCAAGTCAACCCGTCCTACAACAGGATTTATTTTCCAATAAGCGAAATCCCCGCCCGCCAACTCCGAGGCGCTTGGATGCTAGCTCTGTGGGAAACAGCAGCGATGAGGAGAGGCTATTTTGGGTGTGGGAAGGAGGAGGGAGGAGGGGCGGCGCCGCCGGGCTGGGCGCGGGTGCGCGGGGAAAGCCTCCAGCTCGGGCTGCCACGGCAACCGCGTCCAGGCAACGCGCCCGGAAGCGGCTCGGGCTGCGCGCGGCGGCTCGCGCCCCTCGGGAGCCGCGAACCCTGCCGGGCCGCGCGCGGGGCCAGGCGGCAGGCGCGCGCTGATTGGACGGCGCTCCCCGCGGCGCGGGCCCGCAGCCGGGCGCCCTGCACAGCCCGCGCCAGTGGCCGCCGCACCCAGCCGCGCCGGCGAGGATATGGGCAGCCGCGGCGCGCCCGCCCCCCGCGCCGGTGAGTGCCGCGCCCCGAGCCCCCGGCCGGCCACGCTCCGGGTCCCGGCAGCGGGCGCTCCCTGGGACCGCCGGTGACCTTGGGGCCCCAGCTTAGTAGATAGGCATGGGGAAGAAAGAGAGCTGCGCGTGGCCCTTGTGACATGCTGCGGGCTAGAGGGTTAACTGCATGCTGACGCGAAGGGGAGAAGTTGGGCACAGAGCGCAACTGGCATTGCATTTTCGCGGGGGTTGCATGCTAGCAAACCAACAGGCCGGGAGAGACTGTTTGGGGGCGCTGGGGTGGTCTACAGATTGCTACCGGTAAGGGCGAGTCAGCTGTCCCACTACTCAGAGCTGAGTGACCTTGGGCAGGTTAATCATTCTGTTCCCTCGCGGCTTTTCTTTTTCTCATCTTTGAAAAGAAGGACTCAGGTTCTTTGCATTGTACTGTGAGCTGAGAAAGGGCCCCAAAGTACGGTTTTGCGGGTACTGTATATACAAGGCTTAACCATATTAATTTTACTAGGGGTTTTTGTTAATTGATTCCCAAAACGGCAAGAAATGGAAGTGGAAGGTTAGTAATGGAGAAAGCAGTCGTGGTCTAGAGAGGGCTTGCTAAAATGCACAGGTTAAAACCCTAAGGTGCCCTAACATAGTGAACAAAATCAGGATTAATGCTCCCGGAGTACTTCTTTCCTGAAGTTGATCTAATAGAAAACTTTGTGTTTGAACAGGTAAAATCAATCCCAGTAGTGGCAGGCAGCAGCAAATTAAGTGAGTCATTTCTTCAATGTGCATGAGGTTTTGTGTGTGTGTGCGTGTGTGTGACAGTGCGCACGCGCAAACCCTCAGCTTAAAATCTGTATGTCAGTGTTAGAAATTATTTCATAAGAATAATCAGAATAATTATTTGAATCCACAGAGCTGTAACTCTCTCAGAAGCAGGGACAAACATTTGCAGCTTATTCTTTCGATAAGAGGTCTGTGAGTGTAAATATGTTCTTTATTGAGAACCTTTCCTAGGATTTGCGAATAGTATCTGTCATGAAGTGTGTATGTGTGTGTAGGGGGTTGCCAAATAGGCTGTGGTACTTCTTTTACTTTAGCGCTAGTTAGTACTAAAAAAAGATACTCAGGCCCCTTTCCATATTCTGCTTCCATAAACCTTCTCCTGAGAGGGAAAGAAGAAGTGTTCTGGATTCCTCTCACAGATCCCTTGGGATGCATGCCCCTTTTGACTTTCTGCTTCAAGGATGCCCTTGATAGTCATTCAAATTTGATTTTATCTGTATAAAAATATGAGTTAGGAAGATAAAGTTGTTAATATTAAATAAGCTTCTGCAAGCTTGTTTACCTGAGGGCTTAATAATCTTTAATGGTTTGCATCTTAGAAATCTGATAGCATTCAAATAGGAAAATCTTTACTGTTCAGAAATTCAACCACTAAACCCTACAAACTCTTCAATGAACTATATCTCATTGTACTTGGAACCCTCATAGCAAACTGGTCTTCCTCTCTCTGCAGGGCACTGACCTGCATGACTCCAGACTGCCTTTCAGTGTCTTTTTTCTTGCACCCTGCAGCCATACTTTTTTATTTTTTGCTGAGCCTATCTTTTTTCTCTCCCCTCACATCAGAGCCTGAGTGAACAACTCTACTCAGAAGAATCCTCTCTACTGTCCTCTCCATTGCACCAGAAGGGGATGTTCTTCCCCTTGCTCCTTAGTGCCACCTCATTCCCAGCCAAGTCTTCTCTTAGAAAGTAGTTCTGTTTTCCCAGTACCTTCCTTCTTATCTTCTGGTTTCTTTCTTATCTTAAACCTGGTGGCTCCTCAGAATTACCTGGAACATTTTGAAAAGCCTGGCCTGTTAGACTCTGTTAAATATACCATATTAGAATCATGAGGATGAGTGAGACCTAAAAGATCCTTATTTTATAACAAACCCCAAAAGAAGGAGGAGTGATAGGGGAGGGAGAGAGAAAACAGAGTTTCCTGGATGGTTCTGATGTTCACTCAGGTTTGGGAATCACTTCCCTTGATGCCACAAAAGAATAAGAAACAGTGGGAGCAGCTAGCTTCTTTCCCTTCTCTGTCTTGTCTGTTGCTAGTGACTTTGTGGATACGTTGAGGCTCTTTTAATTCATTGACTTTGAAGTTCTTCAACATTAACTTCTATGGTTCAGTTTTCATTCTACTTCAACTGCTAATATCTTGGACCTATTTAGACTTGGGAATTTTTCTACCTTCAAGAGCTGAAACTTGGACTTCTGCCACCTACTGTGCCCTATTTTAACCATCACTCTGGTCCCTAAATCGCTTGCTGTTCCAAAGCTTCAGCCCCTCATGGCTCCATTTTTCCACTTGGAATGTATAGGTAGGCAGCCATTTCAGTTCTGTCTGGAATCAAGAATCCTTTGTCTTAACATTTTGGGCTTCTCATATTCTAGTCCTCAATCCAAAATCATCCTTGTTATCTGTATATTCTTCTCCCATCCTACAAGTTATCCAGGAGAAAAATCACAAAGACCTTCAGACTAGTTACTGTTGCAAATTATGCTGGTTCTAATTTCACTGAGATCTTGCTTGTCTATGAACCCCCCCCCCCCAAAAAAAAAGCACCATTTATTAACTCTGTCTGCATCTATTTAGAGGTTGAATGCCATATCTTTCCATTACTTAAACTTCGAGGTACTTCCATTTCAGGAAGTAGCTCCTTTTTACTGTTAAGATTAAGGATGTCTGCAGTCTAGTTTACTGTCCTTACCTCAATGTAAATTCCCACTGCACCCTCCTCAGTACCTCTGAACACTTTTCTCTGCTTCTCTCTGTCCTTTATCTTCTCTTTCTCCATGGAAGAAAATGTCTACAAGTCCCTTCACTAAGATTAGCCCACATATACCATACTGTCCATTCTCTGGACTTTGTTCCTTCCTTCTTGCCCCTTTTGGGAATTTTTTTCCAGTTGTTATTCCCTTTCTCTGTTTTTATTTTGGTCCCTCCTTCCTCTGCTCCAGCCCTCACTACACCATGTATTCAGGACATCTTTCGTATAACAAATCCTGCCAGAGTCCTCACTCTGTCCAATAAAACTTTCAGTGGTGAGAGAAAATACTGGATTGTCCACATGGTAGTCATTGACCCATATGTGACTACTGAACTTGCAAAATGGGTCTTGCTTTGTAATTTAGGTTAAATTTAAGAAAATTTACATTCACGGGGCTGAGAGTAGGGTTCACCGATAGATCACATGTTCAGAGTGCATGAGGCCCTGTGTTCGATCCCCAGCACCCTTGCCCCACACAATTCGAGTAGTCACATGGGGCTATTTGCTGGCATATAGGACAGCACAGTCCTCTACTCTGTTGCCCTGTCCAACTCTCTTCAAGTTTCTCCCTTTGACTGCCCACTTGTCTCTCTGGCTTCACTCTTACTTTCTGTTGAATCTCCTCCCTGAAGGGCTCCAGCAGGGGTGTTTTGGCAGCAGATCTGAGCCTGTGCTGTCCAGAGCTCCTGGATGTGCCCTTCTCCCCTGCATTTGCTGCCTGTGTCAGCCCTCCTTCTGTGCTTCTCTTTTTCCCTGTCTCTAAGGCCTGGCTCTCCAGGTCCCACTCAGACCTCCTTTGTTCCTTTCTTCTTCTGGCCTCTAGGAGTGGGGATTCGGTGAGACTCTGTCCTTGTCTGTTTCTCCTCCTTTCCTGGCCTCCTCCCTTCTGCCTCCCAGCTTCAATCTCACTGCCAGCCCCTGATAGCCAAGAGGAGTGGGCACTTTCCCTGTGCTGCCCTGGGAGCCTGGTTCATCCGTGTTACCCTTTAGTGCTCCATCCGTCTCTGTGTGGCCAGCTCTTCTTATTGCTGTCATATAGTGAGGATCCTGGAGTAGAGGGGAGTAGAATAAGCCAAAGGGGGGGCATGCTTTTGGGGAGCAGATCTGGGAAAGGAACTCTGGCATCATTCTGACCTTAGAGCCCTGGTTTCAGCCCTGATTTGCTCAGCTCCTCAACCCCTTCTCTCAAATTCCATTCAGAATTTAATACCAGAAAGCCTGACTGTTTTGTCATCTGGCTTCCATAAGCATTTTTCCTGTTTCTTAATTGTTTACTTTGAAAAAAATTGAGATTTACAGGAACATTTCAAGAATAATTTAAGTAATTCTGATATACCTTTCAACAAAATTCAATAAATATTAGCTTTGTACTACACTTGCTTCGTCTTTCTTACTCTATCACATTCTCTCATTCTTGGAATCTATATACATCACATATGTGTCCGTATACACACATACAGATGTCGAAATTTTTCCTTGAACCATTTCAGAGTAATGTAGACATGATATACCTTTATCCTCCTAAATACATAAGGGAATATTTCTTTCTTAAAAAAGGTCATTTCTTGTATAACAAGTGTCAAAATCAGGAAACTAAGATTGATTCAGTCCTGTTATCTAAGCTACAGACCTTATTCAGGTGTCACCAATTGTCCTAATAACATCCTTTATACAAAAAGAGGGGAAGAAAGATCTCAAAACTGAAAAACCAAAACCAAAAAGATTCTGTCCAGGAGTCCATCCAGGATCCTTGTTACATTAGTTGTTATGCCTCTCTGGTTTCCTTTAATCTAGACTATTTTCCCGGTTGTTCTGTTTTTTGTGACCTTGACCTTGACACTTTTGAAGGGCACAGGCTGATTGTTTTGTAGGATGCCCTTTTCCTCCTCCTTTTTTTGTTTTTTTTTTTAAGATACTGAGAGTTAAACTTAAGAGTGTTCTACCCCTGGCCTACTTCTTCCCTAGCCCTTTTTATTTTTTATTTTGGGACAGGGTCTTGCTACATTTCAAAGACTGGCCTCAAACTTGTGATCCTCCTGTCTCAGCCTCCCAAGTCACTGGGATTGTAGGCATGTGCTGTTGCACCTGGCTGTAGGGTGCCACTCACTTGGGCTTGCCTGTGTGTTCTCCTGAGTGGCCCTGTGGTGCCCTTGCTGATGGTTTAGAGCTGACATTCTCTGCCCTTGGGGTTAAGCTTTCTGCTCTTCTTTCCTCTCCCACATCCAGTTGTCATCTAGTGCGAGGTGCAGTCTCTCTCAACTTGTTTCTTCCTTCTGTTCCTGCTGTCTCTCCTGTTTCTAGCAATCGTGGAGTGAGGGCCTCTGCACACGGGCCACACTCAACTCTTCCAGCCTTACCTCCGCTATTTACCTGCTGATTTCCACTAGTCAGTATTTCCTCTGCTTTGTCCCCTCTTCATCTTTCCCCTTGCTGCCCTGAGTTCACTTAGCCCACCCCTTGGGACATCCGACTCAAATGCCTGCTCCTCAAAGGCTTTTCCTGATGCCCAGTTCAAACTGATCCAGCCATCCTTTTGTCCCATAGCCTTGGCTAGTTTGTTCCTGGAGCCCTTAGCAGCCTCTCCAGTCTTGCTTGGTGGTCTGCTACTGCTATTTCCCCGTTGAGTCAAAGCTCTTGCAGTGCAGGGACTGTGTCTTGTTCGGCACTGAAGAGTGTCAATGAATGTTTGTTGACTTGACTAAAGTATTTGGTTAAATCATGAAGTGAGCACACACAGTGACGGCAGAGCTGTCCACTACCATCCAGTCCTTGATGGAGGATGTCAGACCCGTGCCTTCCCCTTGGAGTCAGATGAGCATTGGTTCAAACTAGGATCTTTGAGGAAAGTGGTGGAAAATTTGGGAAGGTATTTCCATATTGTAAGTGGGAAAAATGATTTCCCCTGATGATATCTTAATTTTGTGTTTATGTCAAGACAAAGAAAGAGCATATTTGATTAAGAAAATGAGTAGACAAACCTCACAGAGCATATTAAATATGGCCCATCTAGTTCTTCACACCCCAAATGAGCAGCTGAATGTGAGAGGAGCAGTTTCTCAGGCGTCCTCCCTTTGGAGCCCTAGCCACCTGTTCTTCGCATTGTCTGGCCTCCTGCTGTCCCTCCTCGGGCTCCCTCAGTGCTGCCTCTTCTCCTTAGCCTTCCCCTTGCTCATCCCCTCTTCTTCCTTATTTTCACTTTTCCTGCCTGTTCCTTCTGGTCAATATGCTTCTGTTTCCTCCCTTTCCCTACATTGGTTACTTCATTTTTGTCTGATCAGAAGTGGTTTTATGTTCCATGAATTTTTAATATGAAAGCAGGTATTTTTTTGAAAAAATAGGAAACTCAATTGTGTGTGTGTGTGTGTGTGTGTGTGTGTGTGTGTGTGTGTGAGAGCCTATTCAGTTGTCTTTTGTTGATTCTTTTCCATGGCTCAGTGGTTCTTGGTATTTTATTGACTTTTTACAGTGCAGGGGATAACCCAGGTCTTTCAGCATGCTAAGCAAGTGCACCACCCAACCCCTTTACTATTTTAAAGATGTAGTTATTGGTGATCATCAAATACCTGTTTCAGAAATAATCAGCTCTTTCTGGAACACCAGGAAAGTTACTGGGAATTTGCTGTTTGACAAGCTTCAAAAGACCTGAATTTTTTAGTCTCTGCTAAAGCAACATTTGTTCTTGAAGTTAAAAATCAGATTTTCGGATGGTGAGTGGTTGAGGTTGTGGGGAACTGCTGACGTCCCTCCTCAGGGTGTGTCTGCCCTTGCTGACTGGTGGTCAGCTCCGCCACCCCTAGTGCTTCTATGGAGATGTCCTCCCTGGACAAGGAACCGCAGAGGTGAAGACAGAGATCCTGCTGCTGCAGCTCAGAGTGGCTTCAATAAAGAGCGTGTTTGTGTGGGAGAGAATGTGTGGGGGTTGCTTTCGCATTATGGAATTCTTAAAATTGTTTAACCGGGAAGATGTTATTCAGAATCCCCTGGTGTCTTCAGCTTGTTTTTTTGTTTAGTTCAGATTTCTTTTTTTTTTTCCTGCATTTTTAATTATCTGTGGAAGAGCTCAAGAGTCCTCCCCTGCTCTCTCTAAATAGTTATAAAATTAATATGCTGCGCTCCAGTTGTGACTCCAAATAAAAGAGTCTCCTGGAGTCTCCCATGTGGGGCAGAGCAGTGCCACCACTCCCTCTGCATGTGAGGAAAGGGCACAGGCTGGGGCAGGGTCCTGGTTCAAGTCCACACCCTTGGCTTTCCCCTCAGCGATTCCACAAAGCCACAACTAGCATTTTGCCTGCACAACACAAAGTCGTGCCTTCCCCTCCCATGTGAGCCCTGGAGCATCTGGGGGTGTAGGTAGAGAGTTCAGTAGGTAGAGAGTTTATGCCGGCTTTAAATAATATTTTTTTCTGTTCTTGCTGTTTCATTTGGCAGATTCCCTTTTTAACATTTGGTAATGTGTCTTCTGTAATGCTAGAAAGAAAAGTTGCCAAATATAGCTGTTGATAAAAGTAATATTAAGACATTTCTTTTTTGGTGTGGGTGTGTGCACGTGTGTATGCCTGGGCCCGTTGCAGGGTGACCTCAAGCAGTCTGCCAAGTTCACAGCTGGAGGGGCACCTTGAGTCAGCCATCAATACGTCATTTGAGCAGAGCAACTCAATAATTAAAATGATGGGCCTTTCCAAATTAGAAAAACAAAAAGGCAAATGAACACATATTTATGAGCATCTGTGAAGAGGCACTCTGCAGGCTTACATAGGATGTGGTCCCTGCTGCCCTGAAGCAGCTCAGTTGGGGAGACATAATCCATGAAAAGTTCAAATAACAATAGAAGATTTAAATAGTATTTCAAAATAGCTGTTATTAATAGATTAGAACAAAAACCAGCCTGTTTTTACTGGGGTTCTTCTAGAAATGTTAATATTATTCTAAGCTGTGGAGAGTGGCTTAAGGCAACATCAATGGCTGTTCTTTGGGCTCCGGGGATTCATTTGTGAGTCTGTCTGTATGTGGCAGAGTCCACATGTATGTTACAGGATTACTGGATCCCTTCAGTTATGCAGTGACCACTGGTCTGGCTGGAAGACCATTGTAAATGTTTTAAGCATTTTGAAACCCATTTTTGTGAATCAAACACATTCTCTTCTTATCTTTCTATCTCCAATGGAGTTCCCTTTGTGAATGTAACAGAGTGGAGGGGAAAGGAAGCAAGTCTTACAAAGTAGAATCAGGTCATTTTTGCAAAGGACATTGGGAATATCTGCCTGGGACCCTGTGGAGGGATCATACCTTCCCTGGAACTAAGGCTTTTAGAAGGCTGGCTGGTGGCACTCCAGAGCCACTGTATCCGTGCCATATGCCTGATCTTCTTCTACAGGCAATCCAGGCTGCAATCATGACTTTGCTGAGGGTGACAGGCTCAAGCCTTATTATGTGCCCAGAAGAGAATGAGGTGAAGGTAAAAATTGACAGCACAGTTGTTTTAATTGAACCGTAAGCTCTTTCAGACTCAGAATTGGGCTGGTTTCTTGGTTTTGATAGCATTAAATGAGCACTGTCTGCATTTGTTGTTGTTCATTGGTCCATTCTTTTACTCAAGAAGTACCCCACTTATTAAAGTTCTGAAAATAAGGAAGAGCAGAATAAAAATGTACTCTGTGCCACTATTAACATTTTGACTTATTTCTTTCCACTATTTACAAAGATACTACTATAATAAATTTCCAGTGTGGAACTCCTGCCCTATCCTTTCCAAGATGGTAGAGGGATTTCTGGGTTGTTGGGGTAATGTAAGTTTGAAAAAGCATCAGTATATAACAGATGAATGGATGCTTCATCTGCCATTGGTCTAATATCCTTTGGTAAGGATACTCAGTACCTTAGAGGCCAGGGGTGGCCTTGAGGACTTACCAAAAAATTCCCTAGATCCATCTCACATCCATCATGCGTTCTACATCTCTGATTATGCAAACACAGGATATTTCATCCAGGATTGCTTATTTATTCTCCAAATTTCTATTCAGGGTTGGGGGGAGATGAGCTGCCTGTTAAGAAGGTAGCTATGTTTACTTGCCATTTTTGTTTGCTTGACACACAATTTGAAGTACTTAAAGCTCCTCTGGTGAGCAGTGGCCCTTCCCTTCGCTTCATCATGCTGGATATACTGGCCTTGCAAAGTAGGTATTGAGGCTTCAGTTGCACAGTCCTCCTCCTGCTCTCACCAAAAACAAATGGTATAGCCAGTTACTGACTACCCACACCACAGGGGAAACTCCAGAAATTTGGCATGGGAAGAGTGGAATGGTGTATAAGAAGGGGGAAAAGGAAATAGCATTAAAAGTAGCGTGAGTCCATGAAAGCATCCATGCTTGGAAAAGGGACAGGAGCTGGTGTGAGGAGTGGGGGAAGGCAGATAGTTGGTGTTCTGTGCACACAGTAGGACAGTGACTGCTTGGCTCTGGCCCTGGATCTCCTGCTCCAAACACTTCTGCTGGGTTAGGATCTGGTTGACTTCTCACTGTGGGGAGAAGGAAGGGAAGAGGAAGAAGAAAGTGGGGAATGGCAATAGTGGCATTGGTAGTGGTGGTAGAGAATTGGCAGGATTCTTTAAACATAAGTTAAAGTATTTGTACCACCTAAATTGCAAAGCCAAGGAGCAAAGCTTGGGATTCCAGACCCTGATTATGGTTGTATATAATACTGTAAATTCAATTTGTTTTGGTCTTAAACCTTGGCATTATAACTAGCATATAAATATTTCCTATGTTACTTCATAGTCTGTATAACCATAATTTTAATTAGCTATTGATATTCTATTGATAAATAGCTGTAGATGTCTTTGATAAATAGCCATTGATGCTCTAATTAGCTCCTCTTCTATTACTAGACACTTAGCCTGTAGCCACTTATAGAAATATTAACATCTAGTTAATATCATCTTATTAAGTATGGATAAAATGCTTTAAGGGTAGACATTTAGTGCAGATTAGTTACCATTGCCATGAAATTCCATTTGTGGGCCTAGAAAGTGTAGGGCAAGATTGAGTTCTGGGCATGTCCTGGAGAGTCTAATAGTGTGACAAAAATTTACATATTTTGTCATTTTTTAAAGTGGGAAATGGAAAAAGTAATTTTCTTTCTTTTTAAATAATAGAGTAGAAAATTGAGCTTAAGAAGTAAAACATCTGGGACTGGGGTTGTTACTTGGTGGTAGAGCATTTGCCTAGTATGTGTGAGGCCCTAGGTTCAATCCTTAGCACCATATAAAATAAATAAATAAAATAAAGTTACTGTGTTCAACTACAACTAAAAAATAAATATTAAAAAAAAGAAGTAAAACATCTGTCTGTTTATCTGACTCCCTCAGTATTCTGCTGATTCCCTCTAGCTCCAACTCAGAAAAAATCATAACCCTGGTTTGGTACTGGTTGTTTCCATGTTCACCTTCTTTACTTGTTATAGATTTGGCTTATTTTTGATATATTTTAAGATGGCATCATAGTGTCCATATCATTCTTTAATTTGCCTTTTTCACTTCATGTATTTGTGAGATTCTTTCAAATTTGGCTTGTAAATCTAATTAGTTAATTTTCAATACTGTTTATTATTTTATTATTTCATTGCATGAGTATGTCAGTAGGTTCACCAGTGGCCTAATGATGGGTGTCTGGCTCCCAAATGCATTTTTTGCTATTAGAAACAACACTATCTCAGAGGGCAGGCTGGGAAAAATAGGCTGGATTTGACTAGTGAGCACTATATGCATGTATGGGAATAGCGCACTGACCCACATTAACATACATAAATTTTACTGAACCATGTAAAATTTATGTATGTTAATCAGAAATAAAACAATTGTTAAAGAAACAACACTCTCTTAAGTATCCTTGTAAATGTGTCCTTATGAACATATTTGTGAAGTTTTTTGAGTAGTTCTCAGCAGTAGAATTTTGGGGTCATGGGATTTCTGCATCTTCAGCTTTAGTAGATATTGAGCATTGCTTTCCAAAGGAATGATACCAGTTCTCATTTTCATCTGGTGTTGCTGTTGTTCCATGTAGATTCTTGTCATTAGTTAATCTTATCAGACATGATTTTTGCCAATGCAGTGGAATGAAATGATATCTCTTGTGATTTTTCTCTGGTGGTAAATTAGATTCATTTTGTAATTTACTTTCACTGCCAGAACAGAAGTATGTATGAGTGGTACGAAAAAAACTTGTTAAAGTTCTTGTTGTTTTCAGTCTTCTTTTGATATATTTTAAGCAAGATATCCATTTGAAATTTGTGAAATGACTTAAAAATTAACTTATAAAATAGCTATTCTATTTCTAGTGAACAGAACTACATCCCAGGTGATTTGGTATCAGAATTGCAGCTAACTACAGCTGCCCACTGTTCTTCCTGCTGCTCTGAACTCTTAGGTTCTTGGAAACAGTTTATCTCTTCAAATTACCCAGTGCAGTGTAGCATGCTATAGTCCAGCTACCTGGGAGACTGAGGTAGGAGGATCATTTATATCCAGGAGTTTGAGATTAGTCTAGGTAGTGTAGCAAGATCCTATCTCAAAGTAAAAATTTTAAAAATTAAAAGAAGAAGAAAATTTGTTTTGACTAGACATGCTGTTATGTACCAATCCCCTTTCTTTTTTTTTTTAAATATTTTTTTAGTTGTAGACAGACACATTACCTTTACTTTATTTGTTTATTTTTATGTAGTGTGGTGGATTGAACCCAGTGCCTCACTCATGCTAGGCAAGCGCTCTACCACTGAGCCACAACCCTGTCCCCCAATCCCCTTTCTTATTGTATATTCATTTGCTGGTCAAAGTATAATTCAGTTGATCACACCCAGCATTATTAAATTACTTCAGTTTAGACACGTGTCCCTGAGATTCACTCATCCAGCAAACATTTGTCTGTCAGCTACTATGTGCCAGGTTTTGGGGATATGACTCTGGACAATATAGCTCCTCTTTGAGCAAACAGAACAGAGCCCCAGACTGACATTGAAACCAGCGTGAGTGTTTGCCTTGTTTCAGTCTCCCATGTCATTTTTACAGATCAGCTGGCTTATCACTTCTTGATTCTTCAAATCTAGCAGCATCTCATCTTAACTTGAATTTTGCATGTAGCTTATACTTTGCTCCATTTATTTCCACATACCTGAATCATTTTGTAGAACAAAGGGAAGGAAAACAACATGCCAAAAAGCTGAACTAAATCATGATTATAAACAGTATTTCAGTGTAAATGTCCATCAGTAAGGAGCTGGCTAACAATTATGATATATTTGTTTGGGGGACTATTTTGCCGTTATTAGAAATAGTGATATAGGGCTGGGGATGTAACTCAGTAGTAGAGTGATTGCTTAGCATGCCTGAGTCCCTGGGTTTAATACCCAGCACCCCCACCTCCCCAAAAAAGTGATCCGTATTTTTTTTTATAGCAACATCGAGAGATGGGTATAACAGTACAAGTTAGGAAATGCTGAGTACACTTATAGTGTGAAGTATGCTTTTATTATTTTAAGAGGAAAATTATATGTACCTGAGAGAGATTTTTTTTTAAAAAAAAGTAAATTGTTATAACATCAGCAATTTCTCTTTTTTTTTTCTTTATTGGTACTAGAAATTGAACCCAGAGCCTCAGGCATGCCAGGCAAATGCTCTACCGCTGAGCTATCCCCAGCCCCAACATCAGCAATTTCTGAGTGTCAGCTTTCACTTTATTTTTTATGTGTCCATGTAGGCCCTGAATCTTAATAATATTTTATTAATCACAGAAAAACCCTGTTTTTTAGTTCAAGAAGATGTGTTTCCCAAAATGTTCCAAATTTCTTCAAACAAAATACATGTTACAAATTGTTCTTTTCATGTGTGTGCTCTGGTTCCCCAATCACCAAATAACAGCACCATTGCTTCAGTCCAGCTGTAACCCCAGCACACTGAGACCCAGGAAAGACAAATTTGGCCACAAAGAGGCTACATAGTAGGTACTTAACAATTTTCCATTAGCTCCAAACAGAAAACAGTATAATAGTTCTTTAAATATACCAATGAATACTGTTTCCTAGAATCTTGTTTATAAAGTTTTATTTAAAAAGTTTTATTAGAAAACACATCTAGTTTATTAGAAATGTTTTCTATCAGATGTGCATGAAGAGACATTAGCCAGGAAAGGAACCAGCGTTTTTTGGGAAGCTTATCCAGAAGTGCAAGGCCAGACACTATCTTAGAGGCCTGCACAGCTTCCCTCTGATGAAGAGGTCAAGGTCCTGGGTTCGAATCTCTGCCTGCCTCCTCCCTGGCCTGGATGTTGGACAGTTGCTGAACATTTGTCGGGCTGTTTCCTTCTGTCAAATAGAATAAATGATTGTGAGAATGAATTAGACTAATGCTCCGAAACACACTTCCTCAGTGCCTGACCTAGGTCAAGCCTTAGGTGAGTGTGCACGGCCAGCCTGCTCAGATCACAGGGCCTTTCCCTGTACACTGTCCCGTGTTTTCCACCACTGAAAGCTAGGAGGGACTGTAGTGAGGAAGGGACTGTAGTGAGGAAAAGGGCGAGTGAGAGGAGGGAAAAGTGGTGGTGGAAGGGAGGGAAATGGAAGTGAAGGCAAGGGAGAGGGCAAAGGGAAGTGAGTGGAGCAAAAGAGTAAGAAAGGACAGAGAGGAGGCAGGAGGAGAGCTGGAGGGAGCTGGGGTGGGCTGGAGGGGGCAGGAGGAGAGTGGGAGCAGCAGCCCCGGGGACTAGTCCTGCTCCAGCAGGATCCCATCCCGGGTGCCTGGATTCCTGGCCTGGCTCCTGTGCTGTCCTCCTCCGACTTCTGCCCGCCTGGATGCTCCCGAGCTTGCCCTCCCCACCCTGTTCTTACACTTCCCCAGGACACACCGCCCAACCCCAATGCGATGCCCCGGGGAGCCCAGGCTAGAGGCACCTCAGACGGAGTTAGAGCTGCTCCCACCTGTCTTGCACACACCTTCTGCTGCTCCCGCCCTCTCTTACTCTATTTTTAACTATAAGGAAATGGGCTTTTTTTTTCCTACTACCAAATTATGATCATTTTATTCATAAATTCATTGCCGATTTTTAAAAATCTGACACTTGGCATAGCATATCAGCACTATATTTTAATAGTGAAGTGAAAAACGACATTTTTACATGATTGATATTCAGATTTTCAGTACAAGTTGTCATTTTAATTGGTTAAATTCATCCTTGTTTTACATTAGAATATTTCCATAGCATTTCTATCCAGTGTCACATTACTTATAAAAATATAGTAGTTGGCAATAATGTCTTCTTTGGTTATTGAGGTATTAAATATTCATAAGTATGTACACACACATACACACACACACACACACACAGCCTTTATGCATCTTCTTTCACAGAATCCTCATTGACAAAAAAATTTTGATTTAGACAGTAGCATTTCCCTTTACTGTTGTATGAGCCTCCAAATTCTATGAATGGATTGCATATTTGGGGCATTATGAGTTTGCCTTTCTTATGCTTTTTAGTTCTTCTCTTTTTGCTTTACCTATCTGTCCCGTCCCCTAATTTCCCCCAAATCATAAAGTGGAGATCATTTATTGTAATAGTGAACCTGATACAATCAGCACAGCACACTACATAGACCTGCTTGGTAAGGCTGTGGACCACTCACAGTATCAGTGATCAGATTTATAAATGCACAGGAGATGATAACCTCAGCAGATAACCCAGAGTTGACAACAGGGAAGATGAAGAAATGCTGCTTGAGGAGGTATTGATTAAATTGGATTCAGTGTATGCCTCGAGAACTCCTCTTCATTCTTTAAGAGCCCCCAGGCCTCAGTTGTAGAAAGTGTCTCTTGTGTATTCCTCCAGCTCTCTACCTGTGTGTTTTACACTAATTATTGTACACCATTGGTTTTTAGCTGTTTAATAGGCTGCCTCTTCTATTAAACTGCATACATTTCAAACCTTAATAGGCGTAGAACTGACCTAGAATATGCCAGACATGTTTGTTAATAAGCAAATGGCTACTGTTCCTGCATCAGAAATGGCATCAATACAGGCATCCGAAAATATGGTTTAGTTAAAAAGTAGAGTTCTTTACGGAGATGGAATTCCAACAGTTAGAAACCCAGTAAGGATCTGTGAGTGAATGGAGACTTTTGTCACTGGATTCAGTGATATATTTATTATCAACTCTTATTCCTCTGCAATATAGATCCCATTGTTCTGGCAAAATATCAGGATGCTAACCAATTAAGTGACCTAACAGATGAACAGATCCTCACCATGTTCATGAAAGGGCACAATTCTAAGTAGACAGCAGTGTCACATGAAACTTCCTGTCATAGAGCTAGAGCCATAGCACTGGTTATAAGGAAGGTTTGCTACGGAAAACCTGTTTCCAACAAGTAGTGGTGTACACACTGCTTTTTCAGAAAGTTGATCTGTGGGTGGGCTTCTGTGGCACAGGCCAGGTAATTCCAAATGGATGAAAAGAACTTCAAGGGGTGGGGGGGTAGCAAAAGTGTCCATTCACTCACAGATCCTTTCTGGGTTTCTAACTGTTGAAATTTTATCTCCATAAAGAACTCTACTTTTTAACTAAAGCATATTTTCAGATGCCTTTATTGCTGCTATTTCTGATGCAGGAACAGTAGCCATTTGCTTATTAACAAACATGTCTGGCATATTCTAGGTCAGTTCTCTGCCTATTAAGGTTTGAAATGTGTGCAGTTTAATAGAAGAGGCAGCCTATTAAACAGCTAAAAACCAATGGTGTACAATAATCAGTGTAGAACACACAGATAGAGAGCTGGAGAAATACACAAGAGACACTTTCTACAACGAGGGCCTGGAAGCTCTTAAAGAATGAAGAAGAGTTCTTGAGGCAAACAGGGGTGGGAAGGCTTTTCCAGAGAGCACAGGAACCTGTGATGCCTGCAGAGCACAGGACTGTTGCAAGCACAGTTGCAGATGGGGTGGCAGAGGGGATGTTGACAGGAGCAGGTGTCTGTGGTAAGGTATGGCCAGATGTGAGGCTGGAAGAACAGTTTGGCCATAGCTGAGAGTGGAGGAGGAGAGCCAGTGTTAGCCAAGGAGAGATGCTTGGGATCATCTCTCTGTTCCCTACTCTGGGAAATCCTGCTCATTCACATCAGTTCTTCCCTGACCTGGCTGCCCCCCAGGAAAAAATGCACCTCTCTCTTTTTGTCCTCCCCATGTGTTTGTGTTCATGTTATTATTTATCTCCCTGCTTTATGGTTGCATTAGCTGGGCTACTTAACAGATGCTAATAAATGTATCTTTTCTTCTTTTTTGTACCATGGATTGAAACCATGGGCGTTTAACCACAGAGTTACATCCCCCACCCTTTTAATTTTTTATTCTGAGGCAGGGTCTCACTAAGTTACTTATAGTCTCCTTAAGTTGCTGAGCTTGGCTTTGAACTTGCCATCCAGCTGCCACAGCCTCCCGAGTCACTGGGATTACGGGCATGCTCCACTGTGCCTGGCCCATAAATGTTTCTTAAGTGGTGCTACTCTGTAATGAAAATTTCAGCTGAGGTGTCTTACAATTTTAAAAGTAAACGATTCTGTGATTCTGAATAATAGCATTCTTTATACCAGTCTAATTTTATTTAGTCTAAATGGCAGCAATTCTTATCTTTGACACTTAAGAACTCCTGGGCATCATAGCTTGTTTGGCATGAATTACTTTTCTTCTTAAATGACAATTGTTTAAATTTTGAAGTTCTTTGTCTATGAAAGGAAAATGTTCACATTCTGAAACCCTAAAAATAAAACACCAGAGAGATGATGCCAAAACAATGGTATCAATCAGAAATGCCTTCTGAATTCAGTGTCTGAGAACAATGACTGAGTCAGATCCCAGTTACTAGGCATTCATTGTTTTAAACCAATTAACAGCTAAGAAACCGAAGTAATGAAATCTTTTAAAAACTCTCTATTTTCTAATGAGTTGTGATGATCAAATGTTCCTTATGTGTTAGATGCAATCTGTATGATTATACCTTATAGTTTTACAGCTTTAATTAAGAATATTATTCTCATTCTGTTAGTGGATAGCTAAGTTCTCCCAAATCATATCACATTGATCATGAGTTATTTTATTTTTGATTTAGAAACAAGCATTCTTAATTGCCATGAAACTTACTGAGATCAAATTTACTTAGACAGTTTCCTGCAAATTTCTACAGGGAAGTATAAGATTGAAAAAAAAATCTATTAAAGAAATTACCTTGCCAGCAGGCATGGTATAATCCCTGTAACTCTGGAGGCTGAGGCAGGAGAATCACAAATTTGAGACCAACCATGGAATTTAGTGAGACCCTGTCTCAAAAAGAGCCGGGGATAAATCCCAGTGGCAGAGTTCCCTTAGGTTCAATCCCTAGTACAAAAAAAAAAAAAAAAAAAAAAGGAAAAGAAAAAAGAAACTGCCTTCTTCTTTCTTTTTTCTGAAAAGTGGCTTTTTGTTTGTATGTTTGTGGTACTAGGGATTGAACTCAGGGGTGCTGTACCACTGAAATATATCCCACCTCTTTGTATCTTTTTATTTTGACAGGATCTCACTAAATTGTTGAGGCTGATTTCAAACTTGTGTCCTCCAGCTTCAGCATCTTCAGTTACTGGATGATAGGCGTGTGCCACTGTGCCTGGCTTGGAAAAGTGGTTTTTCAACTTGAGATATAGTGTAGGATTAGGAAACTTCTGGAAACTCCATTTGACAGTCTGTGTTGATTGATTCAGCAAAGTTTTATAGTATTAACTTCAGAAGCATGTTGATTTTGCTAAGTTCTTTTCTCCTTATTTGGAAACATTTACTGTTTATTTCATTTATGAGATACAGCCATTCAATAATAGAACTGATCAGTGTGTCAGCATAATTTATGAGCCACTTAGTACTAATTTCATAATAAACTTTGAGGTCACTTAAAGTTCCAGATATAAACTGTTAAATAATTTAGTGCTTGTTTTTTCAACAGATGTGAATTATTAAAAAGAAAATGGCCCAACGGAACACTGTATTTCCTAATCTTGTCACCGAGGAAAGGTATAATATATGGAAAATATGCATCTAAGGTATACTTTTCCTTTACACCAATCCCATGAGGGCTGCTAGTGGGTGTGATGGTCTTTATAAGTGAAGCTTTGTGGCTGTTGCATTATCCAAGAATAGTTTTGTCCAAGGGCAAGAGAAGTATTATAGTGTCCCCACTCCTGGTTTCCAGTTTATTGGATACCATGGACCACTTCATGACCCCAAGAGGTGGAGATTTCATAGTTTCCCTATAGTAGGATTAAACTTTCTATCAATAGTGAAATATAACTCTGGAGGCTTGAGGTTAATGTCTCTGTTATTTAATTAATTAATTTGATTGATTGATGATTAAATTATACATACTGGGGATTGAGCCTAGGGATGCTCTACCACTGAGCTATATCCTCAATACTTTTTATTATTCACTTTAAGACAGGGTTTCACTCAGTTGCCAAGGCTGCCCTCAAACTTGACATTCTCCTGCCTCCTAAGTCCCTAGAATCATAGGTGCATGCCACCAAGCCTGGTCCTTTTTACCTTTCTAAATAAAAAATTGGGGGCCTACATGACAAAATTGGCTCTTGGAAATAGATTGCATGGACTGCATGATCTTAAATGCTTTTTAAATGAGTTGTCAACTTTTAAAAATAGGGCAATTTCACATACAAGTCTGAATTTTCTGGCTCATTTGAAAATACCAAATAATCTGAAAAGATGAACCTGTGTTCCCAGATGATCACTTATAGGAGGAGCAGAATTGTGGCTCCCTTTTAGCTGGGAAATGCCCTGTCGAGTTCTCCAAAGTCCCCATCACTCCCTATTGCACCATGCATGGCATGCTTCACTCATTTATGTCACCTGCCTGACCCCTGTAGGCATTTGACTTTGTAACCATTGCTTCAGGGGGAGGGCTGGGGAGGAGATCCTGTCAGGAGACTGTGTTGGTCAGCTGGATCTTGATTTCACAACTTGAGCTGGGGATACCACTCTGCCCGGTTCTGCCAGCCTCTTGATCTTAGAGGTCATAGAGCCTAAGCCTGTGAGCACAATTATCTCAAGATCCTGTCTGGTTAATGGAGGAAACTCTTTGGGGCAGAAACCTTGCCTCAAACCCTATTTACCTTGTAGGGGTAGACAGTATGTATTTCTTTCTCTGTGAAGTCTTGAATCTGGCTTTAAGAATTATATTTTCCCAATGAGCCACTCCCATCCTGTGGTTTCCTTCTGCAGGCGAGTAAGAACCATGCCCCGACACAGCCAGTCCCTGACCATGGCACCCTACTCCTCTGTAAGCCTTGTGGAGCAACTAGAAGACAGGATCCTCTGCCATGAGAAAACCACCGCTGCCCTGGTGGAGCATGCTTTCCGGATTAAAGACGATATTGTCAGCAGTTTGCAGAAAATGCAAAACAAAGGGGGTGGTGACCGCCTGGCCAGGCTTTTCTTGGAGGAGCACATCAGGAACATAACTGCCATAGTAAAACAACTTAATCGGGACATTGAGGTAAGGTGTGTGCAAGTCATGTGGCCTGTGTCCCAATTGATCCTTATCGTCACCCAACTCTAATTCCCACCTCTCAGGCAGTGTGCACGTAGGCCTAAGCTGTCTGTCTTGACTGTAATGATCGCCAAGGAAACAGCTTGCACAAATATCCTAATTAAAGTTATTCCAGTATTTGATAGCAGTTTCTGTCAGTGTTATTTGTGTTTATTCCAAAATTGCCTTGCTGTTTATTAAATCACTTTGTTTTGTTTGGCTTTCAATGGGGAGAGAGAACTAGTCAAAAAGTTTCCTTGTAAAACCCTTCATACCTGTGAAGATAGCTATTAAATCAATTACTAGGTCAGCCTTTGCTACTCCAGATTAGATGTTTCTAGGCCATAATGATTATATATTATGCAATTTATTATTCAGAGAGCTTAGGTATTTGGATTGCTTCTCAGACTCTCCTTTATTGCTCTATTTTGCTCTGAAATGGGCCCCCTAAAAAAAGCCAATATTGTCTATTTGTAGAATTTAAAGGTTTACTGCTATTTTGGGGGCAGTCACAGAGATCATACAATTTAGTTCAGAAAACTTAGATCATTTAGGGCCTGGGTTTCTATTGCTACATAATGGTAATAGACTTCACATGTAATTATTAAATATAGGAATAAATGTATATGGCTAAATTAAGGAGAATCTTTGTTTCTTCTCATGGGATTGTACATTAATGGTGTTTTCTGAAATTAAGCCCCCACCTTTTTTCCATTGTCAGATTTGTGTTGTAATTAAACAGTTTTATTGAGGTATAATTTAAATACCACAAAAAACACCCATTGTAGGTGTACAATTAAATAACTTTTAGTATATTATTGAAATGTGCTACTGTCAGCACAGTTCTGTTTTATGACATTACCCTCACCTACCACAATTCACACAAGCCCTACTTCTTCCCCAGGTCAGGGCTTATCCACTTTCTATAATTATAAATGTGTCTTTTCTGTACATTTCATATAAATGAAATTATACCATATGAAGTCTTTTGCATCTGCCTTCTTTCACTAAGCATAATACTTTTGAAGTTCACACATATCCTCACATGTGTCATGTTCTTTTTGATGTCAGAGTAGTATTCTATTGTACAGATATACCCCTTTCTGTTTATCCATTCATTAATTGATAGATATTTGGATTGTTTCCAATTTTTAGTTACTACCAGTAAAGTTGCTATAAGTATTTGTGTACAAGTCTTTGATATGGAAAAGTTTTCATTTCTTTTGGGTAAATTACTAAGAGTAGAATTGCTGGATCTTTTATCACTATAAGATATATGTTTAACTTTTCAAAGCATAGCCAAACAATTTTCTAAAGTGACTGTACCATTTATAATCCCATTAGTAATGTATGGGTGTTCCAGTTTCTACATAGCCTCACCCATATTGTGTGTGTATGTTTTTTTTTTTTTTTTCAGTTCTGGGGATTGAACCCAGGGCCTCAAGCATGGTATACCCCAGCCCTTTAAAAATTTCATTTTGAGATGATCTTGCTGAGTTCTCTAGGCTAGCTTTGAACTTGCAATTATCCAGCCTCCTGAGTCTCTGAGATTATAGGTGTGTACCATGGTGCATCCCTACCTCTTAATGCTACCACAGTGGGGACAGAGTCTCAACATGAATTTTGGAGGGGACACCATAATTTAAATCATAGCAAATGAGTATTAGTGAATAAACACCCAAATTGAGAATGAAGGCAGTTGTAGATTTCCTAGTAGAGACTCTTAGATCATCTCTACAAAGTGCATCCTTTTCAGGATAGACCCAGTTGAAGTGGCCTCAAGTCTCAAAACCATTTAGTGGCAGTTCTGGGACTAAACCCAGGGGATTCAAAGCTCCAAAAATACGTTCCTTTCCCTTTTCTTCTTTTCCTCATGGGAGCTGTTCTGGAACCCTGATCTTATGTAACTAACTCTCAAATGTGACAGGTTGGCCGCTGTAGCCATTCTCTGCTTTCCGAGGATTTCTGACCCTCCAGAGAGTTGTTCATGAAACCAGGTAATTCCAGCTGTGGTTCTCACTAGTTCTCCCTGGCCTCATCATTCTGTTGGTGAGAGTTAACTTGAACTGGGATCAGTAGCAGATATATCATCAATCATTTTATGCTTTGCTAATTATTTCTCACCAAACATATTTCTTTAAGACAATTTTTTGAACCATTTACAATGCACTGAGTTTTAAAGTAATTGCAATTTTGCCGTTTTTCCAACATCTGAAACACATTTTATATACTGATTATGCCTTCCTCACCCAGACAGCACTTTTTTCCATTTCCATTTATTTTTAGAGTATGCAAATTTTGCAAATGAAAATATGATTTCTGTTGTAGAGAGGGAAAACTGAGTAAAATCTAATTCTGACAAAAAATTTACTTTGGCCATGTGAGTGTTTACTTTTTTTATAACTGGCAATAACTACATATCATAGTAAAGTAACAGCAAGAAAGTTTAGAAATGTAAGACTGCTATGAAGCACTAATTATATGTACTTGTGTATATTATGAACTTAGGCATGTCTACCCAAACATAACCAAAATTAGAATGCTTCATGAAACGTAAGAATTGCTATACTGTAGCCAAACTTCATCAAAATGAAATCATGACAAATTAGTCTGGGTGGCTTAAATAACAGAACTATATCTCCTGCAGTTTTAGAGACCGGGAAGCCAAAGATCTGAGACCCTGTTTCCTGGTTTGTGGGTGGCTCTTCTTGTGTCCTCATGGGGCAGAGAGCAAGAGCAGAAGCAAGATTTGGGGTTTCCTTTTTTAAGGGCACTAATCCCACACATGAGGGCTCCACCCTTATTACCTAAGTACTCCCCAAAGTCTCCCAAATCCCACCTCCTAATACCATTGCAGTAGTGGGGATTTCAATATATGCATTTTGGGGGATACAAATTGTATCCATAATCATAGTCCATAACTGTAATATAGGGTAAAAATTTTAAGAAGTCCTTATATATAAGTAGTATAAATATTGGGAGGGTGGGTATTATACAAGAGATGATAGTTGAATTTTTAAAACTATAAATGTGACAATATTCCAACTGTATTTCATTCTTTTGTGTGTTTGGATGGGGCGAGGATACTGGGAATTGAACCCAGGGGTTCTACACTGAACCACATTCCCAGCCCTTTTTATGCTTTATTTTGAAATAGTGTTTCATAGAGTTGCCCAGTCTGCCCTTGAACTTGCAATCCTACTGACTCAGCCTCTTGAGTATCTGGAATCACAGGCATGTGTCACCATGACTAGCTTTAAATTATATTTCAGTGATGTGAAAGTGTCTTTTTTATCTATAGATTCTGAATTTCTTCTGAAAATTGCCTGGCATTTTGTTGTTTTTATTACTGGCTTCTACTTGTTTTTCAGTTCTCTCAGTAAAATTATACTGGGCATTTGTTTTCTAAGAATCATCCTGCAGGTGATTTTGCAATACAAAATTAAAGTAAAAACCATTCTTAATATACAGAGCTCACTCTAGGCTCTTTGACAGGGCTGATCAAATTGAGAGATATTAAATCTGCAACTGGGTAAATGTACCTAGATAAGTCTTTAAGATTTTTCTATCACATGGCTCTGAATACAGTTGTACACTAGAAAAAGAGTAAAATATGTTGTCAAACCACTAGCCTGCATGATCTTCAAGAGCTAGAACAGAGTCTTAATTTTTCTATTTTTAGTGTGTACCATGGTGTTCAACACACAGTAAGAGCTCAATCAGTGTTTTACAATTAAAGGCTCCAGGGTCTTTTGCCCTTCTAGAACCCCATAATTATTGCCCATATTCCAAGTGCAGATTCCAATGTGAAAACAGATGACTCTTGTACACTAGATCATAGTAGGTGCTTAATAAGTGCTGGGTGGAAGACTCTATTGTTTTAATACATCCCCGCCCATGATCTCCACTAGCATTTTGCCTTGTACATAATTGTATGTCATCAATTATTTATTCCCCCAAGACTTTCCACAAATTATCATTGTCATTATAAATTTAGAAGAGGTAATGTAGTCACTATGAATTATACATGTCTGGATTATCTATACTGTCTTTGGTTTAAGCACCATCATCCCCAGAAGCCAAGTTCTGGTAAGTAGTCTATAGTCCCTTTTTGGGTGATAAGCTTTCCCTTCTGTGCCAACTTGACGGCTTGGGAAGTACTTTGTATCCCCTTGTGTCCCCTTAGAGGTTTAGTTGTGTCTTTGGCCTTTGGGGAACCAGGCAGTGAGGCCTTGTGGTTAGAATCTGGAGACCTACTCCTGGTTTTCATGTGCTCAGACCTCATGGTGTCCTGCTGGCTTGGCTTTCTGGCTTTGACCTAGTGGGGTTTTGGAAAACTATACCAAGCCCTCCTCTAACTGAACAGGTCATGTAAAGTTTGGCAGTTTAACAATTTGCAAATGAACTACTGAAGAGTTTTCTGAGCTCATGGGATGAGTGCAGTGTGGGATGTCATTAACATGTCAAGGTAGAGGTCTAAAAATGATGCTACTGTGCAGTTGGACCACAGAGGAGCTTGGCTCAGTGTGTACCCAGCACTGCCAGTGAGGAGGAAATTTTGACTACTGAATTTCATGTATTGTACCTAAATCTGGAATCTAGAAAGGCTATTTGGAAAGCATGCTGCTGAGATCTGGCCCCTGTATTCAGCAGAGGGATTTTGGTGATTTTGATTATCATCCAAATTCATTTTAACTCTACTCACTAGATTTGACTTGAGTCAAGAGAAAGAAGACATTGAATTGAGTGGACTTTGAATATTCATTCAGTTCTGGCGATGGAAATTTTCTAGTGTAATTAAGTTGGTATTTGGTATCTGCCTCATCTTTAGTACATCTTAGCTTGTCTGAGTTCATCTTTGAGAGTGTGTGGTCACCTCTGGTACAAGCTAGAGATAGTCTCTGAGCCTTCAATTTGAAAGGCCAGATTCTATATCATGGCATTAAATTAATTGCTAAATTTCTCAGTTACCCAGGGTGAGCCAGGCACTGTTAAAGGTGACAGGTACTACGTACTTACCCAAGCATGCAAGGTCCTTGCCCTTAGCCCTACTCCACATTCTAGTGTGTGTACAGGGAGTAAAAACTGAGGAACCAAGGTAACATCAGCCCATGTCAATGGTCTGATAAGATAATATAATGGTGGGTAATTGTGGGCTGTTTAGAAAGGACAGAAGGATGGTAAGGTGACATGAACTGAGACTGGAATGGCAAAGGGGTCAGGCCAGCAAAGGTGGAAGAGACAATGGGGAGATCATTTCAGAGAGAAAGAAGACTATAGGCAGGGAAGAACTTGGTGTGTTTGAGCAGAGAGGACCAAGGGACCTGAGTACCGTGAGTGGAGGGAAAGGGCCAGAAAGAAGGCTTGAAGGCTCTTAATAAGAAGTTTAGGGTTTGGATGTGGGAAGATGTTAAGTTTCCTTCTTTCCTTCTTTCTAGTTGGGAGTCTTTTAAGTTGCCCAGGCTGACTTTGAAACCCCAATTCTTCTGCCTCAGTCTTCCAAGTAGCTGGGATTACAGGCACACACCACTGTGCCTGGCTTTATTATTTAGTTTTAAGCCAAGGAATTTAAATAATTCACTCACACACATGGTGCTGGCAATAACTAGTAAACAAAACAGATAAAAGCCCTTGCCCTTGTGGGACTTACAGACTGATTAATGTTTCAGAAAGGAGCACTCTGACTACTGTGAGATGAAGGGGTCGTCTGGGAGCAAGAACAGAAGCAGGGAGTTGGG
Source organism: Urocitellus parryii (assembly GCF_045843805.1). Lineage (NCBI taxonomy): Eukaryota > Metazoa > Chordata > Mammalia > Rodentia > Sciuridae > Urocitellus > Urocitellus parryii. The sequence goes on from NC_135536.1 coordinate 104,606,685, forward strand.
TTGTGTCTCCTGCAGAAGTTCAAGGAACATGTGATGGCAGCTTGAATTAGGAGAGTCACTGTAAATGTGGAGAGAAGTGGGTGGATTCTGGACTTATTTTGGAGGTAGAAATGGCAGGACTTCCTGCATGTTGGAGTCTATTTGGGACTTGGCATCTTTTAGGGGCCCACTGAATACCCAAGTGGAAATGAATACCAAGAAGGCCATTTGGTACAGAGGCTGGAATTCTGGGGAGTTGCAAGCCTCAGTGTGGAGATGAGGAGCCAGGGAGGGAGGTCCTATTTTGCAAGGCTCTTCCCTGAGCAGTTGGGTCTTTCTCTAGTGATGTTGGAGTTATACTTTTATTTCCAAATCCTTATCAATCTAGGAAGAGCTGGAGAAGGAGAAATATGGAGAGCTCTTTCTTTCTTGGTTGCTCCTAGGCAGCACCAGCCTGGCTAATGGCTTGGAGATCCCAGGGCATGGGTTGTCAACACCTCTGTATACACAGCCTTATAGAGCCTGACACAGGAGTTCTGTTCCATGCTGTCTTTGGGAAGGGAGGTTCTGTAATGATAGGCCATAACTTAAAAACAATAACAACAACAACAACAAAAAAAAAAAAACAGCAGAAGGTCCCTCTTCCAAGGTGCCTGGCCTCTTCTCTGTGTGTGTGCGACTCATGTTTACTGGATGGACTTGGTTGTGAACTCACCCACCCTGTAGGCTCTTCTGCTACAAATGAGCTCCCTGAAATTATGCCTGGTGCTCTGAATGTAGTAGGCAGACAAAAAATTTCTTGAACTGACAGTAATGGAGAATTGATGATTTACTTAAGGATAACCTTTTTAAAGTAAATGCATCATGATGATAAATTTCTCCAAAATGACAAATTAGGGCACATTACTGATTTTACAGAGGGATTATTTTTCTAAAGCTTCATTCTCAAATTCTGTTAAATAGTAAGCTCTGCAGTGCCTTCTGTTTTCATGTAGCTTTTCAATAATATGCATACTGTGTTAAGTTCAGATAGAATTCTTTTCTGTGTTCTTCAAAGTACTTCTACTACAATACCTTATTCGCCTGCATAAGAATTCTGAAAGATAAATTGTCTTTTTTCTTATTTCTAAGCAATAAACAAAATGCATTCTTTTATACTGGTTATAAAGTAATGTATGTCCATTGTGGGAAATACACAAAAAAGGGATCACCCATAATCCCACTAGAAATCAACAAAACTTGAACATTCTAGTACTTTATGAGGATTTCAGCGAATAGCTGGAATCATGCTGTGGTTATTTTGTGCCCTTTCTTTTTGATTAATATTAGATTATACACATTTTGCTTTGTTTTAAAAAAAAACCCTCTATGAGCCTCCTAGTGCTTGTATAATGACACTCCTCATGAAAGACTTCATGTGTGTCACACTATGAAAACATTTTTATTTTTCTTAATATTTCCTTTAATATTAATCCTAAGAACCAGAGTCATGAATCAGAACCAGAGTCAAAGTCATGAACATTTTGAATGTATTTTGCTGTATCACTCTTCAGAAAAATTGTTTCAGGAAGGGCCAACTGTGCCTTTTTGATTTTTGATATACTTTTTTAGTATTATAAGTTAAAACTACTTGCTACTGCTTCTCTCTTCTCTCTCTCTCTCTCTCTCCTGGAAATTGAACCCAGTATGTTCTACCACTAATCTATGTCATCAGCCCCTTTTGTTTTATTTGAGACAGGGCCTCACTAAGTTCCCCAGGTTGGCCTGGAACTTGTGATTTTCCGGCCTCAGCCTCTCCAAATCCCTGGGATTACAGACATGCGCCACTGCCTGACCTAAAAATATATGCTTCTTCAACCAATAAAGACGATATGATATTTTGATTTTTTAAAAAAATACACTTTGGGCTGGGGATGTAGCTGAGTAACAGCACATACTTTGTATGCACAAAGCCCTGGGTTTGTTTCCCAACTCACTTATTTACTTATTTAAAATAAGTATATAAAACAAAAAAATAAATAAAAATAAAAAGTAGACTTGATCTTTTTTGAGCAGTTTTAGGTTTGCAAGAACTGAGCGGAAAGTACAGAGAGTTCCCATCTAGCCCCTATTCCCACACATGCACAGCCGCCTCCACCATCTACATCCTGCCCCAGAGTGGTACATGATAATGGTGTGATCTTATTTCCTGACTCTTTGCTTACTAGAAAGGTTGAATCTTTAAAAAAATATGTTGTTTAATTATTTTTAGCTTCTCTTTTATGAAATCACTTTCCATTTTCTTTGCTTACTGATTGAAAATCAACCCAAATGAAGTAAGACCGGCTATAGCCTTTGCTGTTTCTATGATGTCTAATGCGATGTTACTATCTCCAGGAGCAGTTCATGATGCTGAACAGCCACACTCCTGGGTCCATTCCTTAACTTTGGTTTTCTGGGGGATGGAGCCTGGGACTTTGCATGTGGAATAAGCCCCCCAAGTGATACTTATACACCCCAAAGACCTTTGAGAACAACTAGTCTTATGCTTTATAATAAAGGTTTGAAACATTCCACACAGAAAGCGTAAGTATTAGTTTCTATTAACTGTAACTAATAGGTGTTACTTCCCATTAAGAAAGAGAGAATGCTCACCAGCCTTCCATTCAGTGGGAGAGTGCCAGGACCTGATTAGTCAGATCTGAAGTGTTCTTGCAGGAATATGTTCAGATGACTAATGTTTTGTCATTCACAGGTGATTGTAACTAGTTTGCATTCTTCTTCATAGAGCAAATTCATTCAGAAAAAAAGTTGGAAACTACAGAAATAACAGATGGATCTGACAATTACAGATTCCTTTCAGTGAAACATTTCTTTATCCTCATTGTCACTCCTTCCAAAATGACCCTATCAGATTTCCAATAAGGAAAACAGAACACTCTCATTCCTAATTTCTGCTTTTTGCTAGGAAGTTTGAAAATCTAAAAATGTACATACATTAAATACACTTTTCTGTGTGTACATTATGACAAAGAGAGAGAAAAGATAAAAGAGTTGAGAAAAGGTGCACAAAAATGATTTCTGTAAGCGTAATTGCATTGTCTTGAATTGAGTTTCCCTATTCATTTGCAGCAGGACCACAAATTTGTCAGTATATCAGAAATCATCAAATTTCTAGAAATAAACAGCAGCATGTAGATACCCAGGACTATATCCTTAGGAAATCCTTATGTTGGTACAGAAGAGTGAGGGGAGGTGGTGGGTTAGTGCCTACTTCTCCATCCTAGTGCCACCTTCCTAAAAATGCCTGTGCTAAACAGGCTGGAGACCCTGGGGACCCTTGCAGAGACCTAGCTTGGGAGAGCCATGGATCCAGGATCTAGAACCCATAGCCAGGAGTCTGTGGAGGAGAGGGTCCTTCTCATGGCCTCACTCTATGTACTTAAGCCAGTCTCCTGCCCTTGGAGACCTGGAAGGCCTGTGGAGGTAGGCTGTGTCCCCAATGCCTCCTGACTGGGGCAGGATGCAGAGAGCCTTCCTCCTATGCCTTACTTGGAGCCTTGCCCTATGCCTTTCCAGGCTGCACTTCCAGCCCAAAGCTCCTCCTACACTCAGGAGCACCTACTTAAAGCACTCCAATGAGCAGGGAAAGGAAGGTCATATCACACTCAAGGGGCCCAGCAGCCAGAGGAAGGAAGAGTAAGAACAGCCCCTAAAACATTGGAAGCAGATGGACTATGAATAAAAAACAATTCACCCATTTAGGAGACCCTAGTGCAACATAAAATTTGTTCCTTAAACTCAAATTTTTTAAAATGAGCAGATGAATTGGAAGCAATTAGTTGTCAAACAAGACAAAGTAGAAGAATTCCATGAGACATCAGAGCCAAATGTAAAGAGGGAGGAACCAGGAGAGAAAGAGAGGCGTTGGTGGACAGATGTAGGACATCCAGAATGTGAATGACAAGGGTTCCAAAAGGAGAAAATAAACAGATGGAGAAGAAGTATTAGTTCCATAGGAGAAGAAATTCTACCCAAGTTAAAGAAAAATCAGAGACTGTAGATTGAAATGTTCACTGAGGTCCAAGTAGAATTGAATTTAAGAAAAAAGAAAAAAAAAGAAAAAAAAAGTCCCACAATCAGGAATCAGGTACATTCTGGTAAAATTTCTGAACTCCAATGATGAAGTACCTACTTCTAGGTACCAGGAGCCAAGATACTTACAGAGAAAGAAACACTGGACACTCTGGCACCCTCAAAGGTCACCCAGCAGAAAGGCCCAAGAGTTCTGTAACCCATCCGCAGATCACCCACCTTCAGGGTGGGGAAGGATGGTAATCCATATGGCTGGGATCAAGAGTCTTTCCTCAGGTGCCTGATCTGATGAAAATGTCAGAGAAAGGACTCCAACCGAATACACCAAGTATAGTACGCATGAACAGAGAACCTGAGGTAGGGCAGAGGAAAAACACAAAGATGATCTATGATCCTTAAAAAAGATCCATATAATTTCAGGCAAATATATATTGATAAATGCCTAGGACTATGTAAAGAAAGCATTAAAAAATAAAAATTTTAGAGAGATTCTGCAAGCAAAATTCTAATGATAGCCCAATCCAAAGTATCAAGATATTTTAGCAAAGCCTATTGGGAGTAGGGGAAAGGGCAGGAGGGAAACAAAGTAAATTTTTTCCAAATAAGACATCTGGGTTTGAAGAGCGAAGGAAGTAGCCATGCAGATGTGCTGAGTGTCCATATCAGGACAGCCATGCAAGAGCAGAGCCCAAAATAGACGTGCATGTAGTGTGAACATGGGGAATGGAAAGTAACTACTCATGGAATGGCTATGTCTGGAACATTCCCCGATTAATAGGCAAGATGAAAGCGTGGATGTAACCTGATTAAATCAGTTTAGATAAGGAAAAGGATGGGGCTGGGGTTGTGGCTCAGTGGTAGAGCGCTTGCCTAGCACGCATGGGGCACTGGGTTTGATCCCTAGCACCACATAAAAAATAAATAAATAAACAAAAGACACAATTACAATAGACACAATATTAATCTAAAAATATTAAAAAGATAAAAATAAGGAATAAATAAGGAAAAAGATAAAGAACAACACAGTGACATACATTGAATACATACAGTGAGATGAAAATGCAGACAACCAAAGCAATGTGGTGTCATGGTTGAGAGTATACTATGGAGCCAGACTCCCTGGGTTTGAATCCCAGCTCTGACACTTGGTGTCTGTGTGGACTTAAGCAAGTTGCCTAGAGATTTCCCCATCTGTGAAATGGGGATAGTGATAGTACCTTCTTCTTGGGACTCTGTGAGGATTCAGTTAACATGCCTGATGTACTTAGAACAGTGCCTGGTATACAATCAAACCAAGCAGTTAACACAAAGCTACTGTTTGCTTCATTGTTTCTGAAAAATACTAGCAATAATCATATCAGGTAAGATGAAACTTAATATTAAAGGTACTAACGAAGGTTATTAGAGGATGGTAATAAATGCTTTTTATCTAAGTCCATGTGTACCAAATAAAATGGCAACTAAATGGAGAACTTGATGAATATATTTTACAGTGGGAGAATTCATAGTTATTCTTTCACAGATGAAAAAATGAGATAAAAACAAATAAGATTAAAAAAACAAAAGTAAATAGGATCTAAGGGAAATGAATAATGAAATCAGTAAACTCAGAGTAGACAAATTCAAACCTTACATTCCTCAAGTAGTAAATATATACTTTTTTTTTTTTTTTTTATACCAGGGATTGAACTCAGAGGCACTCAACCACTGAGCCACATCCCCAGCCCTATTTTGTATTTTATTTAGAGACAGGATCTCAGTTGCTTAGTGCCTTGCAGTTTCTGAGGCTGGCTTTGAACTCATGATCCTCCTGCCTCAGCCTCCCAAGCCTCTGGGATTATAGGCATGGGCCACCGTGCCCAGGAGTAAATATGTAGTCTTGCATGTCTATAGAACGTTAAAAAAAATCAATTGTGCTACAAAGCAAGCCTTAACATATTTCAAAATTATACTATATTTATCATAAACCAATATTATGAGAATTAAATGATAAAAATGACCACAAAACAAAACTGCTTGAAAAAGATGTCAATTCTAATTTGTTTTCTTTTTTGAGATAGGGCCTCATTATGTTGACTGCAATTCTAATTCTAAGTAATCCTTAGATATCTAGATATTCTTATGTCAAAGAGGAATCCAAAATTGAAATTCAAACAATAAAAAAGAAAACAACTACCACAACAAACACACACACACACAAAACAAACAAACAAACCCACTTCATACTTGACCTCTGGGCACAGCAATATTATGCCTAAAATGCCTTCATTATTAAAAAAATAATATAAAGGAATTTAGTTCTTATTGGTGAATTAAGGGACTTAACCCAGAGTGGTCACTAAGGTCTCTTGCTTTCTTCCTAAGCCTCCTGATTTCCTCCTAACCCACTTCTTTCTGTCAGGTGACTGTTAAAAAGAAGCTTCTTGTGAAATATATTAATAATAATAAGTTGTTAAACATTTTTATTTTTTTCCCCAAAATACAAAATACTTTTGTGGCTGCATATAAATTTACAAATGACCTTGAGTGGTCTCTGTGTACTCCAGGTACTCCAGGAGCAGATCCGTGCCAGGGACAACATTAGCTATGGAACTAATTCTGCCTTAAAGACCCTGGAGATGCGTCAGCTCTCTGGTTTGGGAGATCTCCGAGGAAGAGTGGCAAGGTAGGTGTTCAAATGTTGGGGTCTGTGCTCGTCAAAAGCTGTGTTTCATAAACTCCGTTTTAGTGAGCATTATATTTGTGAAGCCCCAAATTCCTTGCATTTCTTTTCACATCCCCTCCTTGCTTTGCCCATAAAATTAGTGATCCAAGTCAAGCCTGGTTGTGAGCATGCCATGATTTCTTGTGTTTCTGAAATCAGCATGGTCTTCATGGGAAGAAATGAGCAGAGAGCTCCCTCCACTGACCTGTGGCATTTGGTAAGGTAACATGTTCATTTTAACCAAATGAACATAATTAATACAATGTTGGGACTTACATTTTGTATGCCTTTTAAATTTTTTTATTTTTCTTATAATTTGTTTTTGTTTTCTGAAAGCATTGAGTTTTGATAGACTTGAAATTTTAAAAAGAGATCCATCTAAGATAATGTGAAAAGTGCTGCTCTCTCTGCTTGATGTGTGCTCCATGAACCAGCAGCACCAGCATTACCTGGGACCTTGTTAGCAATGTACAATCTTGGGTCCACCCCACAACTACTGAATTAGAATCTACATTTTAACAAGATCCTTGAATTCACGTGCATTCCAGTGTTTGAGAAGCACTGCACATGACTGTGTCTAGGATTATTTTTATCTATCTGGGATGAAGTTTTCCAAATTATTTATGCTCCTCTTCTGCCCTCTGCTGCTATTAAGAGCCAAGCACATGAATGTGCTTCTACACAGGAGCTTTGGAGTGAATGCCAGCCTGTGATGACAATGAGGGTGATCTGTAAGTGGGGGGTGGAAGAAAGAATAGAGACCCCAAGAATCCAGGGCCTCTTGGGAATAGTGAGGGGTAGTGTTGGAGTGCATTTGTGTAGAAACCACACTTAGGGCTTTGAATGCTGGGTATGTGTGTTTGGGTTTGCTAAATATCAGTTTAGTAGCAGAGGGCGCATGGATTGAATGAAGGACTACTTGACCACTTTCCTGTGGCTTTCTATCCTCATCAGGATGAACTCCTGTTTCCTTAGTATGGGCCTTGGTGGTGGACAGCCTGCTGACCTCTTCACGAGCTCTACCCTGGAGCCCCTCCTACTGCCCCTTTGCCCTTGCTGTCCTTGTACTAGCTTGCCTGTCCTCTTCCTTTTCTGACTTCTTGTTGGTCTTTAGCTTCTGCTCAGATGCACTCCTCTGGGAATCTCTCCTGACACTGCTTCTCCACCAGGCTCCCCTCGCATGCACATTCCATTGAGTCTCTGTTTCCTGCTCACTCCTGCAATCATCGTCCTGGAGTGTGGTTCCATGTCTTTTACTTCTGTAGCCCAGTTCCTGGGACAGTCTCTGGAAAGCAGTAGGTACTCAACAAATGTTTGTTTGGATGAGTGAATGATCTAGAAAAATCACTGTTTATAGACTAAAAACCCTTGAATCCTTACTTGCTGAGTGGCTTAAAAGAAGCCCTAGTTCTGTGCTACCTCTCAGAATGGCAAGGAGTTGGAAGAACCTTAGAGCAACAGGGCAGAATAGGGACTTCAGGAGAACCTTGAGGGTCTTCCTAGCCCCTCTAGTTGCAGGTTCTTGAAGATTAAGTGAAGCAATATATATAAGAGGCCTCAGGCACAACATGGGATGGAGTGAGCTTGCAATGAATGGTAGCTGTCACCTCAGGGGCAGTAGTGAAAATTGAAATTATCCTCACGATACTAGATCTAACACCAAGTAGAAAAATCATTTTGAGATACTTTTAGAAATCTTACATTTTCTTCAGTTTCCTATCAATTTCTCTACCCAACTTGTTCCTTCCCTGTAACAAAAATACTTCTAAAATTGTCAAAAACATTTGTTATGAGCACCAGATATTTTTGCTTTGTTTTGTGGCTATATTTGTCTTTCCCTTGGAATGTTAATGCGAGTTTGATTGTTGAAATGAATTCATGAGAAATAAAAATTCTTTGGCAATGCTTTTACTTTCTTTCATTTATTATGTAATTGTATTGAAGGGGTATGAAATTTATAAGTCATATTCCTTTTTTTTCATACTGGGGATTGAACTCAGGGATGCTCTACCTCTGAGCTACATCCCTAGCCCTTTTGAAATTTTATTTTGAAACAGGGTCTTGCTAAGTTGCTCAGGCTAACCTTGAGCTTATGATCCTCCTGCCTCAGCCTCTTGAGTAGCTGGGATTACAGGTGTGCACCACCACACCTGGCTGTGATATTAAGTGACTAGACTGCAGTGTTAGTATTTAATTTTGTAGTTTTATGGTACATTGGTGATATCATGAATAGCAAACAGACCCTGATTTTTCCCTGTTAAATTAAAGTCAGAAGAGCACAGGTAAATTCTCATTAGAGGTGAGGGACACATTTATCCCAGTGAGCATAACATATCCTAAATGGGACTTGGTCCAAGATTTTCCCATTTCTCCTAAAAGCAGAGCTCCAGGAGTTTAGCTTTCCAATCCTACTAGAACATTTGGACCATCATCTGGTACATTGTTTTTACTTTTCCAAGATTCAGTGGCTTCTTCCACTTTCCTCTGTGAGGTTGGTTGGCATGGTCAGAGAGCTTTACAGGACAAATGTCCGCATGCTGAGGCAGGTGCCTGAGTTTCTTCCTATGTGCTTAGCGGGAACTGGAGTAGGATAATACCAGGAGCCAGCCCCTCAGGAATGGCACAGCAGAGATGCATGATGACCTCTCTCTCTCTCTCTCTTTTTCTTCTCTCTTGCTCTTTATGAAGAGCTTTAGTGAAATATAATTCACACACCATAGAAATCACCTATTTAAAATATACGATTCAGTAGATTTCTTTTTTTCTTTCTTTCTTGTTTTTTAAGGCGGGAGGTCTTGCTACATTGCCTAGGCTGGCCACAAACTTGTGATTCTCCTGCCTTATGCTCCTGAGTAGCTAGGGTTACAGGTGCATGGTTTTTAGTATATTTATAGAGTTGTGTAACTATCATAATTTATTTTATAATATTTGTATCATTCAAGAAGAAACCCCACACTCATTAGCTGTCATTCCCCATCTTTACCCTCCAATCCCTATTCCTCCATTCCTCCTGTTCCACCCCCTAGTCCATGGCAACCATTGAATATTTTCTGTTTCTTCTGGACATGTCACATGAATGGAACCATTTGTGGTCCTGTGAGACTGCCTTCTTAGGCTGAGCATGTATTTTCAGGGTTCATCCATATTGTAGTATGTATGGACACTTCATTCCTTTTTTTTTTTTTTGCCATGTTAGGGATTAAACCCCAGGCCTCATGCATGCCAGGCAAGTGTTCTACCACTGAGCCATATCCCCAGCCTGAATGTCTTATCTTTTCATCAATTGGATGTTTAGATTATTTCTACTTTTTGGCTGTTATAAAGAATGCTGCTGTGAACATTTGTGTACAATTTTTTTTGTGTGAGATTATGTTTCTTTTCTCTTGGATATGCACCTAGAGAGGAATTGTTGAGTACCATGGTAACTATATGCAACTTTTCAAGGAACAGAACAGCTAAACCATTTTCCAAAGTGGCCACACCATTTTACACTGGCACCAGCAGTGTATGAAGGTTCAGATTTTCCACATCCTAACACCTGTCTGTCTTTTTGATTATAGACATTCTGTTGGGTTTAGAGTAGTATCTCATGGTGGTTTTGATTTGCATTCCCCTAATGACCAATGATGTTGAACATGATTTAATATGTATATTGGTCATTTGTATATCTTCTTTGAAGAAATGTTTTTTTCAGTATGCATGCTCATTTTTGAGTTGGATTGTCTTTTTATTATTGAGTTGTAAGAGTTGTTTATAGATCCTAGCTACAATTTCCTTATCATATCTGATTTCATTTTTTTCCTAAGAGTCATCGAGTCATCTTCTCACTTTCTTTTTCTTTTTTGGGGGGACTGGAGATTGAACCACCCAGGTGTGTTCTACCACTGAGCTATATCCCCAGCCCTTTTTTATTTTTGAGACAATGTCTTGCTTTGCTGAGGCTGCCCTTGAACTTTCAGTCCTCCTGCCTGAGTAGCTGGGATTACATCACTTTCTTGATTGTGTCCTTTGAAACACACACAAAAAATTAATCTTGATCATATCAACTTATATATTTATTTTTCTTTGGTTGTATTTTTGGTTTCATATTTTAGAAACCATTGCCTAATCCAGGCCATGAAAACTTGTAATTACATTTTTTTTCTAGATTCACCTCTTAGATTTGAGTCTTTGATCTATTTTGACTTAACTTTTTATATATGGTGTGGGATAAGATTCCAAATACTTTCTTTTGCTTGTGGATATTTAGTTGTTTCAGAATCATTTATTGAAAAGTCTGTTTTTTTCCCCCCAATTGCATTGGCTTGTAATCCCATTTGGCCATAGATATGTAGGATAATTTATAGACTCTCAATTCTGTTCCATTAATCTGTTAGTCTGTTCTTATGCCAGTACCACACTTTCTTGATTACTGCAGCTTTGTGGTAAGTTTTGAAATCCAGGAATGTGAGTCCTCTAATTTTGTTCTTTTTCAAGATGCTTTTAGCACTTCAGAATCCCTTATATTTCCATATGAAATTTAGGACCAGCTTATCAATTTCTGCAAAGAAGGTAACTTGGAATTTTGATAGGGCCTGTGCTGAATCTGTATATCAATTTGGAGAATATCATGATTCTATAAATATTGTCTTAGATTTATTAATGTGGGTATCACTCCATTTGTTAAGTTTATCTTTAACATCTTTCAAAAATATGGCTTTCAGAGTATAACTTTTATACTTCTTTAAACTTATTCCTAAGCATTTTATTTTTGTTTTCTTAATTTCAATTTCATCACTACTATATAGAAATATTATATATCAATAAATATTGATTTTTTTGTATTTTGGTCTTTTATCCTGCAATCTTGCTGAACTCATTTATTACTTTTAATAATTTTTGGTGGAATTATTGGGATTTTCATGGCATCTGCATATACAGTTTAACCTCCTACTTTCCAACCTGAGTGACACTTATTTCATTTTCTTGCCTAATTTTGTCACTAGAACCCCCAGTAGGATGTGGAATAGGAGTGGTGAGAGCAGAGATCCTTGTCTTGTTCCTGATCTTAGAGGAAAGCATCCAGTCTCTCACCATTAAGGATGATGCTTGGTGTTTTCTTTTTGTTGTTGTTGTTGTTTGTTTGTTTTTTTAGTCCTATGTATTGAACCCAGGGGCACTTTACCATGGAGCTAATTTCCCAACCCTTTTTGAGACAGGGTCTCACTATCACTTAGGGCCTTACTACGTTACTGAGTCTGGCCTTGAACTTCCAATATTCCTGCCTCAGCCTCCCAAATCATGGGATTAAAGGCATGTACCACTGGACCTGGCTAGGTGTGGATATTTTGTATATTCTTTTTTAAAAAATTTTATTTCAGTTGTCAGTAGACTTTATTGATTTAAATGTGGTGCTGAGAATCGAACCCAGTGCATCACGCATGCTAGGCAAACCCTCTACCACTGAGCCACAACCCCAGCCCTGTATATTCTTTTTATCAGATTGAAGGAATTCCTTTCTATTCCTAGTTTGTTGATTGTTTTTATCATGAAGAGTGTTGAATTTTGTCAAATGTTTTTTCTTCACCTATTGAGATGATCCTTTACCCTGTTGATATGGTATATCTAATTAACTGCTTTTCTGTTGTTGAATCAAACTTGCATTCTTGGAATGATTCTCTCAGTCATGATACGTAATTGAGGGCAGCTTTCTGAGTCCACTTGAACCCCTTAAAAAACATGATTGACTGTGCAGTTTCTGTGAGTGGGGCTTTGCATTTTATAGTATGTAAGGAAGCTTTTGCACATGTTTTTAAATTTTAATAAGAAGTAGCTTTGTTGTTTGCCTGGGCAGATGTGATGCCAGCATAGCCAGACTCTCTGCAGAGCACAAAACAACCTATGAGGGGCTTCAGCACTTAAACAAAGAACAGCAAGCTGCCAAACTGATCTTGGAAACGAAAATCAAAGATGCAGAAGGACAGGTATGACCTGTTTCGGGTAGCTTTTAAAAGCAGGTAATTTGTTCTTAGCTAAGAATAACATGGTGTTGATTATTTCTTTTAGGAGCAACTAGCTTAGATTTATGCAAATAAGCATGTCTTTTCTCTACTACTTTCTTCTCTTTTTCACTGGAGTGGCTCTTGATGAGTCTGGTAAGCAAACCACCAAGATTTTTCAATGTTCCTAATTGCAAAGATTCGTCCCCTTCAATCCTAAAACAATTCATGTAATCCAGTAATTTCAAATTTTGTCTCCAAAACTACCTCTTGCACAGATAAGTGATCCAGAGGTTTTTTTTTTAACATGCCACTCACCTCAGTTTTTGATTCAGGTGTGGCACTGGGACTCATTACATGTGCTTCCTCATTACATGGTCTGTATGTAGGACACAATCAGAACTAAGCTAGAAGAGAGACTTGCTCAGAATGTTAGGCTATTCTAGCTTGAAATTGACAGATTAATTTCACAAAGCAAAACTCTTGGCATTTCAGTTTTTTTTTGTCTGTTTTGTCATAATAATAGGACCTGTCTTCTAGAACTTTTCCCATAGTATCTGCCCTATTTATTATTCTTCACTCATAGAGAGGCTGTTCTAGAAAAATAGGGGTATCTAGTTAATTTATTGGATTAAAAATATTTATCTCCTAACTACCTCCAGTAAGAATCTGAAGTACTGATGTGAGCGACACAGACATTATTAAACTGTGAAAAAAAAAAAAGAATAAAGACAAGTCCACTTTTTTTTTTTGAAGAATAACTGAGGATGGAATTATTATGTCAGACAATAGATGCAAAATAAATCTTATGCTGTCTGGTAGCCAGGCCAAGTAAAACACTTACAGAAACCCATCAAAAGAAGCATACTAAGGCAGGGGCTGTAGCTCAGTGGTAGAGCATTTGCCTAGCATGTGCAAGGCCCTGGGTTCAATCCCCAGTACTGAAAAGTAAATAAATAAAAATTTTAAAATGAATAAATAAAGGCATACTTAAAAAAAAAATTTGGTTCCAGATCTGATAGATACCATGAATCTTTAAGTAAAGAATGTTGAACAATTGAACACAATTTCCTTCTTCTCTTTTTTTCTTTCTGGAAAATGTGAACACTTCACACAGGACAAGTTTTAGGTTACATTTCAGTAAAAATATAAGGGAAATGGATAGGTAGTGAGAAAAATGACCAAGAAGGAGATAGTCTAAAATTATATTTGCTGGTGACTTGACTCTATAGTCCCCTCTGGGTCCTTGATGGATTTTATAAGCAATAGGAATTCCATTTCCTGTGCCTAACAGCCACTTAAAATTCCAAGGTAAAGATGCCTGTATTTTGTGCCAGCTGGTAGAAATGCTTATCATGGGCAGAAGCTGGGCTTGCTTATCAGAAAATGGAAAAGGTTCATGCTAAGTGTGGGATGAGTATTTTGTTAATGCTACTAGTCTCGATTTCTGATGGCTGTGTAAGAAAGAAAATAGAGGTGAAAAGATGAGATGAACTCCTAAGTGAATTTATTAGACTGAAAATGATGCTGATTAGATTATAGCTGATGAGATGATTTCTGAAATTATATCTGATGAAGTGTGATATTATAAGCAAGTCTCTTCTTTTCCAGATTTCTCAGCTTTTGAACAGAGTGGACTTGTCAATATCAGAGCAGAGCACCAAATTGAAGATGTCCCATAGAGACAGTAACCACCAGCTTCAGCTTTTAGATACTAAGTAAGCATGAATTTATCAAAAAAGGTTTTGGTTGAAACTCTTTCTGAATTTAGGTGCAAAAAAAAAAGAAAAAAAAATGAATTTAGGTGCTACTAGAATTTTTTCCTCTTGATTTTTACTTATTGCACATAATGAAATCAGTAATGGAAGTTAAAAGGGAAAGTTTACATGTAGTATGTGTCCAGTTTTCCTTCGTAATTATTGTCCTTAGTTGTTGGATAATAACTGATATATTTATTCAGCTAGCATTTGTGGAGTACTAAGGGGCCAAGAATCCAGTAATGAACAGAAAAATGGACTCTTTTCTTATCCTTGTAGAGTTTATATTCTAGGGAGCTGATGACTTTTTAATCAAGAAGGAACTTAAATAAACCTATGTTATATTATTATTAATAAGTGTTTTGAAGGAAAGTTACATGATTGTGGTAGGCTGAATAATGGTTCCCAAATATCGCCATATCCTAGTTCTAGAATTTTTAATGTTATCTTATGTGGCAAAAGGGTCTTTGCAGATGTGATTAAGTTAAGGATCTTAATTGAGGTGGATAGGTCATCTTGGGTTATCCAGGGAAGCCTGATGTAATTAATAAAGTCCATAAAGGAGAAGGCTCTTATAAAGAACAGTAAAATTCCATATAATGCTTATTTCTTGGTGAGTAGGACAATTACAGAGCATACTTGGGGCTTCTGTGTCCTGGTGGTCTGTGGCTAGACAGCCTTATACCCTGGATGAAGTCTTCTTAAAGGAAATAAGAGAACAGAAATTACAGGACACTTAGAAACTATGCCCCAGTGGGTGTTGTTATTATTTAAATCACAAATCTACATCACATGTATTAGTCTGTACTTTTATTTCATATCACAATAAAAAGTAACTAAGGGAGGTAGCATGTTTAACAGTTACTTTTAGGAATTTGGAAAGGGAGAAGACTAAAGGAGTGGAAGGTTGGGAGGATTTTTTCCCCCCTTTTAATTTTACTTCTGATTTAAATTAGGATGTGTCCATATGGGGCAAGAGTAATTTGGGGAACAATATAGAGAAAGGGAGCCAGGTTCCAGTCCTGGGAGACAAAAGGAACACGAAGAGCCCAGAAAAGCAGGGAGCCTGGAAGGGTAGATCAGGGACGCTCTGTTCTCCAAGAGCACCACAAACCCTGGGAACTGCAAAACTTAGCACCTGGCACAGCTTGGGGAAACCATGTCACCTCAGTGCCCACACTGCCAGCTCCTTACAGGTAGCAGCAGCAGCAGATGCTTTTCTATTGTATCTTCCTGCCCTCCCTGCTTTCCTAACATGGTGCTGAGTGTAATCCTAAGAAAAGGGGAGCATGTAATTTGGTCAAGCTGAGTTTAATGCTGGCAATTTATCAGAAATCTGATAGTCAGAGGTTGCTTAATATCATTTAAAAATTGTTTTATATACATTTTTTTTTTAGATTTAAAGGTACAGTTGAAGAACTCAGTAACCAGATTTTATCTGCACGGAGTTGGTTACAACAGGAGCAAGAACGAATAGAAAAAGAACTTTTACAGAAAATTGATCAGCTTTCCTTGGTTGTTAAGGAAAACAGTGTAGGTATTAATGGTTAGCAATAATTTAGCAGTTATTCAGAGAGGGTGGGGGCTACAATGTTTGACTAATATAATGTCTACTGACTTATTACTGATGAATTTGGTACCACTTAAAGCTGTTCTGTTGTTTCTTGCCTTTGATCACATTCTGGTGGTACATATTCTTTCTTCTTTTTTGGTTCTGGGGATAAAACCCAGGGTCTCTCAGATACTTGGCCCATGTTTTACCAGTAAGCTGTGCATGTAGCTCCTGTTTTTGTATCCTTTGTAAAGAGGTGGTGGAGCATTTTGACTTGTTTTGGATAACACAAGCTGGAAAGAAAATTTCAGTATTTCCAGTTAAGATAAATTTAAGTCATGATCTTAATGATTTAGTTTGCCTGTCTGTCTTTCTGAATAAAACTAACAATTCCCAGCTTGATCTTTATTGATTTTAATTTCATAACTTGGTTTTTGGTTTTTCATAACTTTTTACCAATGTCCAATAGATTTCTCTCTGCAGACCCCTCAAAACACAGCAACCACAGTGTGAGGCATCCCAGTGCAACATGTAACTGTATCCATCATTGTCTTTGCTATCTCCTCCTTCTGCCCCAGTCTCTCACAGAGCTGAGGTTTGCAGAACTGCTCCAAAACCATATCAAGAAAGTGTTGTGTACATGGTGTTCAAAACCAGTAGACTCTGAAACCAGTTCTTGACAAACAAATTTTTGTTGGTTTTAGTTAGCATCACCATTTCCTTTTCCCTTCTCTTTTCTTGCACTTCCTCCTCCTGTTGGGCTTTAACTGGCCAGAAACAGTGAGCACAGTTTACATCTCTGACTGTGCTCTTTCCAGTTGAACAGCTGCTGAATTACAGACTTTTGCACTGAGTAACATCAGAGAGCTTTATCATGCTGTAGCAACTTACAGCTTGGTCTTTGTAGTCTGGGCCTCCAAAGCTCACCAGCAGACAAAGATTCCTACCAAATCCAAGCATGGTGAAAAGGAAAGGAAAAAAAAATATTTAATATTTCAAATATATTCTTTTAGTATTTTCTTCTATTTTCATCAGGTCTACTGAATGTTTTACTTAGATCCATGCTAATACATTTGTAGGTTTCTGGGTCTTTGGATTACTTTTATTATTATTTTTACATGTGGATTGATTTAATAACTAACAGTAAACTCTGGAATAATGATGACTCTAATAAGATAGAGGCTTATTTCTGTTTTACAAAAAAGACATATGGATGTAGGCTAGACCATACTGATGTTATGGCCTGTTACTTATTGATACTCAGGATCCTTTTATATTAACTTTCTGCCAATCCCAGAAAATGATCCTCATTTTTATAATTCAAGAGATCTGTTAGAGCTCCAGGAATTGTCTGAATTATAGAAACAGAGGGGAAAGGAAGAAATAAGGATAAGTATCAGCTGCCTTGTAACCTTGTCTGGAAACTATCACATACTTGTAGTTACGCTGCATTAGCTGAGACTTAATCACAAAGTCAGGAGACAGAGGAAGATGTAGTTTGTGTTCTGGATGACCTGGTACTGAACTAAAAATTGGGGGTCTGTTAAAGAAGAAACAGTTGAGAATGGATATTGGAATAGGCAGCAAGTAGCCTCTGCAGTTCTGTCCCAGCAGATTATTATGACTGACATGAATGCAATGCAGACTTTCTTTTTGGAGTAATAAAGTACAATTCTTATCATGGATCTCAGGGAGCCAATGAAAGGGACATGGAAAAGAAGCTCAGCCAGATGTCAGCCAGACTTGACAAAATAGAAGAGAGTCAAAAGAAGAACATGGAAGGGCAGAGAACAAAGCAAGAAGAAGAGAAGGTGCACGGGCGAATCAGCAAGCTGGAGTTGCAGATGAATGAGGACATGAAGGAAATGAAAGCAGAAGTTAATGCTGGTAGGCCAAAACCAAAACAGCTCACATAGCTTATTTTCCATTTTATCTGAAAATCTTTTAATTAGTAATTCCTTACAACTACTTATGAACCTTGCTAAATGTAATAACGGTGAGATGTTCTTGGTTGCTTTTCTGAGTAGCTGTACTGTATTGAACTAAAGTGCTATTCAAACTCCAAATATGAAGAGCCACCCTGAGGCACAGGCAAACAAAACTGTACATGCTTAGCTTGCAGCTGAGATGTTTTCTTCAATGCCATCTGCTGACTCTTTTCTGTTTCTAATCAAGTTCAACATATCTCAGAAATAAGCATATATCTTTGAGAGGCTTGTGAGGGTTTATTTTATACTGCTGACCATATACTAACTCGGTAATGACTTCCCTCCACTCAGAAGTCAACAAGGCCCATGAATACACCTTGTTTACAGGTGACTCTCAGAGCTGGTTTCAAGGTCCTAGTGCTGCTATGTAAAGGGAGGTGTCAGTTCATTTTCCACTGGCACAACAGAATACCTGAGATTGCATAATTTCTAAAGAACAGAGGTTTATTTCTTACAGTTCTGGAGGCCAGGAAGTCCAAGAGCATGGTGCTAGCATGAGGCGAGGGCCTTTCTGCTGTATCTATATCTTAGTGGAGGTCATCACATGATGGGGAAGCACACACACAAGACAGAGAGAAAAATGAGGCTGAATTCACCCTTATAGCAGGAACCCATTCCCATGATCATGGCCTTAATCCAATCCATCTTAAAGGTCTCACCTCTTAATACTGTCACAATGGCAATTAAATTTCAACATGAGTTTTGGAGAGGACATTCAAATCAGCAGAGTGGTTAGATTTACACTCTGAACTCAGGAATACAGAACTGGGACCAATAAGTAGAAGTGACCCAAGGACAGATTTTTAACTCAATATGAGGCAACACTGTTTTGGAATTCAGGGTCCTAAAGACACTGGTGGCTTTATGAGTTTGAGAGCATTTTGTTGTTGAAATTGTCAAGCAGAGGCTGGTGGACCCTGGTTAGGACAAGTCCTGTGTAAGAGTGGGACTAATTTATCTCCTAGCTCCTTCTAGTTCTGTGACTCTGTATTTTCTTTTCTGGAATTGTTCTATTTTGGCCACATGGAAAATAAAAATAGTTATTTCAAAAATGATTTTGTTTCCACCAAAAGTTTATTATTTTATTTAAGTAGAAAATACAACTAAACTTATGAATGGGAGAATTTATGCAGATAAAAATTAATTTTATTGTTAGGCTTTTGGGCTATTAGAACATGGCAACTGAATGTTTCATTCAGTTAAACTGAATGTTTAACTTTGTATCATTTCCAGAATGAATTTATTGCCATCTACTTACCCTACCATTGAGGTTGTTGATATTTGGTTCCTAATAAGAAACATATGTGAGTTTTTTTAAATTAAAAAAATATTTTTAATTTTAATTATATTTCTTTTTTAATGTAATAACAAGGATTCTTTTTTTTCAAATAATTATTTTTTAGTTTTAGGTGGACACAATATCTTTATCTTACATTTATGTGGTGCTGAGGATTGAATCCAGTGCCTCACACATGGTAGGCAAGCACTCAACCACTGAGTCACAATCCCAGCTCCATATAATACATTTCTTAATGGAAAATTATAAAGCACAAGATATTTTTAAAATACTCAGACCTTTTCTCACCCAGAGGTTATTTCTTATGTATATATTTCTATACATGTAGGACATTTATGTGCTCTTTTCCAAATTAAAGCACATACTACACATGCTGGTTTATAACTTGCTATTTTATTTAGTTAGTAATATGTTCTGTTTTTTCATGTCAAAAATATTTTTAATGATAATTTTAATGAATTTTTACATAAAAATTTTGGGAGAAAATTTTAAATTTACTAATGAAGTTAAAACTTAAATTTTAAAAATGTAAAAACCAATAGGAATATAGAATAATAGGATTTTTTTGTGGTGCAAGAATTGAACACAGGAGCACTTTACCACTGACTACAGCCACAGCCCCTTTTAATTTTTTATTTTGGAACAGACTCTCCCTAAACTGTTGAGGCTGATCTTGAACTTGTAATCTTCCTGCCTTAGTTTCCTGAGTAGCTGGGTTTATAGGTGTGTATCACTGTATCTGGCTTGAAATGCTTCCAATGGTGACTTTTTTTCTTTAAAAAGTTTTTCATTTCAAAAAGAGATAATTTCAAATTTAGGAAAACTATAAGAGTAATCCCAAAATTCTGTAAGTCCTACACTTAACAATTGTTGACATTTTGGAAATATACTTAATATCTCTGTGTATGACTATAACTTTCTTCTCTGAATCATCTGGGCATTGCAGTAGTCATGCTATTTCTTTTTTATCCCTTTATTGTTTCAATATATATGTCCTAAAAACAAGGACATTCTCCTACATGACTATAGTACCACACAATATTGTTGAGGTGTTTTCAATATTCAAATTTCACCATTGTTTCCTTTACAACAAACCTTCACCAGTTGGGTTCTTTCTTTGATTTTATTTTTCTAATCAAATGTTTCATATATATATATATATATATATATATATATATATATATATACACACAGATGGACACAATACTTTTATTATATATATATTATTTTATATATATTATATATATAAAATAAAAGTATTGTGTCCATCTACAACTAAATAGATAAATATATATTTAGTTGTAGATGGACACAATACTTTTATTTTATTCACTTTTATTTTTATGTGGTGTTGGGGATCAAACCCAGTGTCTCATGCATGCTAGGCAAGCACTCTACTACTGAGACACAACCTGGGCTCCTCAAATGTTTCTTTAAATAAAAAAATTAGCTATACATATTTAAGGTATGTATGATGTTTTAATGCACACATACATAGTGAAATCGTTTTTTATATTCAAGCAAATTTAATGATGGTTTCCATATTCAAACCATCATCTCCCATAGGTATGTGTGTATGTGTGTGTGTGTGTGTGTGTGTGTGTATGTGTGTGTGAGAAGGGCACCTAAAATCCACACCTTTGGCAAAAATCCTGAAGTCTATACAATATTATTATGTTCCTTCTATATTGTATATTAGATCTCTAGACTTGTTATCCTACATATTTGAAGTCTGTATCTTTTGACCTGCATCTCCTTATCCTCCCTATTTGTTGACCCCATCCCCTACTAACTACCATTTTATTCTTTGTGTATTTGACTTTCTTTTCTTTTTGATCCCACATAGGAAATCATGCAGTATTTTTCTTTCTATGTCTGGCTTATTTCACTTATTGTGTCCTACAGTCTGACAGACACTTTGGTTGTTTCCGTATGTTGTCTATTGAGAATAATGCTGCAATGATCGTGGGAGTGCAGATGTCTATGAGATGATGATTTCCTTTCTTTGGGTTAGATACCCAGTAGTGGGTTGCTGGGTCATCTGGTAAATCTATTTTTTAATTTCTCCAGGCTCCTCTAAGTTCTTTTCCACTAGGGCTGCACCATTTTATACTCCCACCAACAGTATACACGGTTCTCTTTTCTTCAACTGGCCATCTCTTGTCTTTTTTTTATAGTAGCCATCCTAACAAGTAAGGGGTGATATTTCATTGTGGTTTTGATTGTATTTCCCTGATGATTAGTGATGTTGAGCACCTTTTCATATACCATTTGGGTTCTGATCCAGAATTATATATATCATATGTAGTTACCATGTTTCTTAGTCTTTTTAAGCTAGAGCAGTTCCTCAGCAATCTTGAGATTTCAAAAGAATGTAGGCCAGTGTTTTGTAGAAAGTCCTTTACTTGTTTTTTGCTTCCTTGTGATATGATTTGGGACAGAAATGCCCCAGGAGGGAATGTTGTGTTCTGCAGGGGCATCTTATCAGAGGTACATGATATTGGTTTCTCCCAGTGTTACTGTATCACTTGGTTAAAGTGTTATCTGCCAGATTGGTCCATTGTAATTGGTCCTTTTCCCCCTTTGTAATTAAGGAGTAATATCTAGGGTGATACTAGGTAACTATGTAACTCATGTTCCCCATCCAACTTTTACCCCCAGAGTTTAATCATATATTTATGTTTGTCAGAAGTAACTATTGCATATACTATAGAATCTGATACAGTATCATTTTTTAAAATGTTAACTTTTGAAATTTACCTCTTCTTAAAGGGTTTACGGCCATCTATGAAAGCATAGGATCCCTCAGGCAAGTTCTCGAGGCCAAGATGAAGCTGGACAAGGACCAGCTGCAGAAGCAGATCCAACAAATGCAGAAGGCAGAAGCTCCTGTGTGAAGGGAGCTGGGACAAGGACCTGAAAGTAGGTCTTGCCAGTGAGACTGGGAGCTAGATACCTCTGTAGCCAGGCCAGTGCTGCATTCTGGATTGTTCTATCTATGGCGTGCATGTGCCAAGAAACGTGTTTTCATGGGTCTAAATGTTTACCTTGAGTCTTGAAAACACTCTTTAAAAATATGAAAAACACAGTTTTTACCACTTCTCTAAATTCAGTGGAAACCTACCCCTCAAGGTTTTGAAATGCTTTTCTCCATTTTATGAATGAAAAGACTTAGATTTTCCCCCAATGCTTGATGCTCTACCAACACTACTTACTATTCTGAAAAATGTCATGGTGATTTTTTTAAATTAAGAAACTGAAGTCTCACAAGAATGTGTTGCTCCTCACCCTAAAGTAAGAGAATGTCCCAATAGATTAGAAATCAACCTTTGAGTCCATATTTGGATTTTATTACGTTGTCTGTACATTTCTTATATTGGTTATCTTCCTGTAAATCTCTTTTGTCTTTTGTAGGGGGAAGAAATCTAACATTTGGAAAATACCTAACTCTTTATTTATGTAATGAAAATAGTTAAGAACTGATAACTGCCATACAATTTGCAAATTAAATGGAAACATAAGACAATTATCTAGATAATACAAGGCACAATATTTATATCCACCTAGATATATCAGGTTTTAATATTTAAAACTTTTCGAATTATCCATAACTTGTATAGCTATATAGCCATATCATAATGGAATAGTGGTTAGCAGTCTATTTATTGCACAATTAATTGCTAATTAATCATAATAGGATATGAGAATTTTTCAGACTTTATGGTCTCTCTAAATGTTTCCAAAATTGGCACAAAGTGCTAAGGTTTATATATACATATTGTAACTGTAATCTTGTGCCTTGGTTTTTATCATGTCAATGCACTGTACCCTATAAAAGTTTTGCCAACAAAATAGAAGGCATGATAATACATCAGAATTATGATGTAAAAATGGGATCCTATGTATTTTTTAAATGTTCTAAAAATTTTATCACTGTTAAGACATGAATCATTCAGTATTATTAATGGAATAGAAATTCATACTTTTGTATGGACAAATAATCAAATTGATATTGCATTTATAATATGGTCAAGAAACTTTCATCTTGAACAACTTTGTAGATGACGGGCGTTTTATTTTTAATTGCCATATTTGATTAATCGTTGAAAATTCAAATGAGTGCCGTTTGTTCACCTGTATATGTAAAAACTGACAGCGAGACACACCGTTCTAAACTGTGAGGGTACCCTAGGAAAAAGAATAGGAATACTTAAAAAGATTTTTCACCATCCCCCCCTTTTTTTCCGTTCACCAAGGACTCAGGAAAATAAAAACATTTTCTATTTTTAGAATAAGTCACAAATGAAATATCAAACTGTCTATTACTGTTTACCCATATAAAATATGCTGCTAAAGTACATGATATTCTACTCTCAATGGCTTGACAAATTTTTTTTTTTTAATTCGGACATGAGAGATTAAATATAAGGAATCTGTCATTCAACAATATATTTCCTTTTTCTTTCTTTTTTTTCTTTTTTGCCACAAGTCTTTTCATATCTATATAGGAAGACTAATTCCACTTAAAAATAAAATCAATATTCTTTTGCAATCAGAAAATTACTTTCTTTTTGTAATAGCGTAGCCATGTTTCATGGAGTTCTCCATGATTAAGCACAAGCCACAGGACAGTGAGCCACCGCCCTCTCCAGCATCCCCCCCCTAGGGTCTCTCAAGAGAGAGGGTAGGCACATCCGACACCTGGGAAGGGCGGGGGCGGGGGACACCCAGTTCGACACTGGTTGAGGGGCTGATGTAAGCAGGTGATTTCTAGCTGTCAGCTGAATTTTCTCAGGTGCTTCCGATGTTGCCAGCCCAAAAGATGAAGTATCACAGGGACCCTCCACCTTGGCTGCTTGTTGGACTCACTTGAGGGAGTTTAAAAAGCTACTGATGCTGAGCTGTGCCCCAGACCAAGTAAAGTCAGCACCTCTGGGAGGCGCGAGGCAGGCATCAGTGTGTATCAAACCCCCTGGTTATTCAGTGGCGTCAGGGATGATGAGCCACCGGTGACAGCAGAGTACTTTTCTCACCAAAGTTTAAATGAGAATCAGCTTCCGTGTTCTTTCCTTTACCCGAAATTTGCAATAAAAAGAACAAAATTTCCAAATAAATGTGGTGTATGATTTTTAAATTTAAAAAAGTCTTTTAGTTTGAGGTGAAAAAATTAGGTAAAATGTTTTAGGAAACATCCCTCTGTGCTTTCTTTGGAAAACCTTTGATGGTTAAAGTGCTGAAGCCCTGGCAGGCCCTATGGGAACTGGACCTGCTCCACCTGTGGGTCCCAGGACACAGGGCCTTCTCTGCTGCCTTCTGGCCTCTGGAATCTCCCTGACTCATTCACACCCCAGATGCTGCGCATACGCCTTGTGCTTGTGCAGCGTCCCATGTGTACTAGTTCATTTCATTTTAACAACTAGTTGGGTTTCATACTGGTCATTTACCTGTTTTACTGACAGGAAAACTGAGTTACCTAACTAAACAGTTTGCCCCTAATCCTAGAGCTAATAAGTGGGAGCCACAAGTCAAACCAGGCACCTACTTCCACAGCCTGCACTTTTAACCAGTGTACCACACTATCAAAAGACACCTGCTAATGTCCCCGTGACTGACTTGCCAGGCCACCAACTCCAGCTCCTTCTCTGTTAACTTTACAGTCAGCTTCTGACTACCTTGCTTTTCCCCCACCATTTTTTAAAATTGTTGATGGACCTTTATTTTATTCATTTATTTATATGCGATGCCAAGAATGGAACCCAGTGCTCACACATGCTAGGCAAGTGCTTTACCACTGAGCCACGACCCCAGCCCTACTTTTTAATGCCCCAAATCCAAACAAAGAGATTGGCAATCTTTCTAGCTTTCCTTGGGTCTGAGTTCTTTTGTTGTATTTATGGGAACACAGGAAGTGGGGTAAGATGGTGTCACAGACTGTAGAATCATCATACACATTTCATCTCCTGTGCTTAGACTAAGCTAGGGAGTGGACTGTGGCTCCATCCTTTGGGACATGGGTGGTATTGGGTAGAACGGGAAAGAAGCCTCCATTCAAATTTGTGATTATCCCATTAGGATTTCAAATTGGAAACACACACACACACACACCATTCATGATATCAATAGTAAGTATATAAAGTTTTTCTGACACAGTCTTCTTCTAGCTGTGTAACTTGGGTGATTCTCTAAATGTGAGTCTTAGCCGGGTGCCATGGCACATGCTTGTAATCCCAGTGGCTCAGGTGGCTGAGGCAGGAGGATCTTGAGTTCAAAGCCAGCCTCAGCAATGGCAAGGCACTAAGCAACTCACTGAGACCCTGTCTTTAAATAAAATACAAAATAGGGCTGGGGATGTGGCTCAGTGACAGAGTGCCCCTGAGTTTAATCCCCAGTACCAAAAAAAAAAAAAAAAATCTAAATCTCTGTGAGTCTTAATCATCTGCACAATGGAGAATATAATTAAAAGAGAGAGGGCTGGGCTGGGGATGTAGCTCAGTTGGTACAGTGCTTGCCTTGCATGCATAAGCCTCTGGGTTCAATCCCCAGCACTGCCCAAAAAAAGAGGCCCTTTTTCTGGGGATGTAGCTCAGTTGTAAAGTGCTTGCCTTGCATGCACAAGGTCCTGGGTTCAATCCCCAGCATGGCAAAAAAAAAAAAAAAAAAAAAAAAAGTAATTACAAGTCTTTTGGGCTGGGGATGTTGCTCAAGCGGTAGCACGCTCACATGGCATGCAAGGGGTGCTGGGTTTGATCCTCAGCACCATATAAAAATAAAGATGTTGTATCCACTGAAAACGAAAAAATAAATATAAAAAAAAGAGAACTGATTTGTGATTTTTCAAAATGCTAGTTTATTCAATATTAGCATCAAATAGTGAAAAGTGGAGTGTGGGAGGGGAGATATCAGTGATGTGACATAAAAAGTATATGGGGTCCATATTTTGGTCCAAAATATTCCATTATCTGCTGGAACCACATCTGGGAAGTGATCTTATCTCAAAGAAAGTGATATCCCCATCTGAGACATAGGAAAGCAGTAGGGCCTGGATGAAGAGAAACAGTCTGGACCAGATTGTAGCAATCCCTGAATATGGGAAACAGCTGGGCTAGTTAGTCTCATAAATAGAACATCCAGTGGGGCCAGCTGTGGGGTAAAGGTAGGCCCCAATCAGGAGGGGCAAGGGCTCATATGGATAGAGATAGGGGTGTAGAACCCAGAGCTCAATTTGGGAAATGACAGCCAGAACAGGTGGTACTGAGGCTCAAATGGCCAGCCAATACAAACTGGAGGAGGCTGTAGGGCCTTGTTGGACTGACAGGTGTGTGTGTTGTCAGCTTGTAGCTACATCAGCCCTTAAAAAAACTGGCAGTCCCACTGAATAGTGGCATTACCTGTGCAGAATTATACCTATTAAAATGTATGGTAGATTATATTCTCATTCTGGGTTTTTGGTGCAGTTAGTTTCAGAATTTTGTCATACATATTACTTTGAATCCAAAATTCAAGGGCCTTTCTAGATATC
This sequence comes from Urocitellus parryii, assembly GCF_045843805.1. Taxonomy (NCBI): domain Eukaryota; kingdom Metazoa; phylum Chordata; class Mammalia; order Rodentia; family Sciuridae; genus Urocitellus; species Urocitellus parryii. The sequence continues at coordinate 104,633,533 of NC_135536.1, forward strand.
CTTTTATATAGACCCTATGCCACAGACCCACCTAACTATTACAGTCAGGATCCTGGCAATCTCTAGAATGTCTCCCATTGGGCTCCCTCCTGCTATTCATCCTCTGTGTAATCTGGAGGATGTGCTAGATTTGCTTCTCATGGAGAAAATAGCAGAAGTGATGGTGTGTCACTTCTGCAACTAGGTTATACAAAGATAGTGGCTTTATTCTTGTTTTCACTTTTTGTCATTCCTGGCATTACTGGATGCAAATTGCCATTTTGTAAGCAATCTCTAGGGGGGGGGGCATATGCTGTGGCAAGGGACTGAAGCCCTTGGTTCAACAGCTCAAGAGGAATTGACACTTTCCAACAATTACGTGAGTGAGCTTAGAAATGGATCTCTACCCACAAAAGGAATTGAAAGCAGGGACTCAAACATATATGTACACACATGTTCATAACACCATTATTTGCAATAGTCAAAGGTTCATTAACTGGTGAACAGATAAATAAAATGTGGTATGTACATACAAGATCATTAAAAAGGAAGGCATTCTACCTGGGCACCATGCATATGTCTGTAGTCATAAGTACTCAGGAGGCTGAAACAGGAGGAAGGTGAGTTTGAGGCCAGTGGAGCAACTTAGAGAGACCTGTCTCAAAAAAATAATAAAAAGGGCTGAGGAAGTGGCTCAGTGGTTAAGTTACCCCTGGGTTCAATCCCCAGTACTGTGGGGTGGGGGGAAAGGGAATTTTGATCTGGGTACAACATGGAAAACTTTGTGGCCATTATGCTATATGAAAAAGTCCATCACAAAAGGACAAATATTGTGATTCTACTTATATGAAGTACCTAGGGTAGCAAAATTAGAAGAGACAGAGAGGATTGTGGCAGTTTCTAGGGGATGGGAAGGGAGATATGGGGAGTTAGTGTTTAATGAGGTTGGAGTTTCGAGTGGGGAAGATGAAAACATTCTGAGATGGGTGTGGTTTTACAACAATGTGCATGTACTTAATGTCATTTAACTGTACACTCAAAAATAGCCAATGTGGTAATTTCATGTACATATTACCCAAATTAAAAAAACAAAAGAAAAAGGGAGACAGTAGAATGAATCAAATATAATTTTCCTATGTTCATATATGAATACATGATCATTGTAACTCCACATCATGTTCAACTGTAAGAATGGGAAGCTATACTCTATGTATGTATAATATGTCAGAATATATTCTACTGTCGTATAACTAAAAAGAACAAGTAAAAAATTTTAGAAAAAAAAAGAAAAAGGGAAAAGCAATGGGCCTCCTGCCCCTTCTGATGAGCTGCAGATCCAGGACTTTCACTATGATGGGGGAAACTGAGTCACAGATTCTGTGCACATTCTGACCACATTTCTGACCCACAGACACTGAGATAATAAATATTTGTTTTAAGTCACTCAATTTTGGGGTAATTTGTCATCACAACAATAACCAATTTGCTGGCACTGGGGAAACTTGATAGAATTTGTTGTAAAAATATCTATTTCTAGATGTATTGCAAGTTACATGTTCACTCTTTTGGGGTGGGATGCTGGGGTTTGAACCGAGGGCCTTGTGCATGTGAGGCAAGTATTCTATCAACTGAGCTATATCCCTAGCCCATATGTTCACATTTACAATCTCATTCAATACACTTTTGAGGCAGGAAATGACCTTCACAAACACATTAAATGGCATGTAATCACATTTAATGTTTGCATTTAGCCTATTTGGTATGTACTGTTATTTCCAATTTGCAGCTAGAACAGAGAGAGAGGTTAAACAGTTATTCAAGGACAAACAATTAATGGTGGAGAAGAGATTTGAATCCATATCTATGACTCTGAAGCCATTTTGTTTCAAGATAAGAAAACCAGCACCTGAAACATAAAGTGATTTGTCCAATGTCCCACTGCTCTTTGGTGTCAGAAGAGTGTCTAGATGAATGGTTCTCCAAGTGTCCCAAGACCAGCAGTAGTGCCATGATCGCTTGGGAGCTTGTTAGAAATGTAAACTCTCAGTGCCAGCCCAGACCTCCTAGACAGAGAGAGGCTCTGAGGAAGGACTCAGCAGTCTGTTTCAACAAGTCCTGAAGATGATCCCAACATTAGGTACAATTTGAGCATTGCAGATCTAGGGCTACCCTGTCTACAGACAGTAGTCATGGGTGGCCTTTATTTTTCCTCCCTAATCCAGAGGCTATTTATTTATTTTTATACTTATGATGTCATGAACTCAGAGGGAATAGGTTCCATCAGTTTGGGCTCCTTTCCATTGGTTCTCATGAAGTGTGCTTCTCTGTGTGAAGCAAGGATCCATTTCTCTGGCTTCCTCCCCCACCCCTGATAATTTTCCTTCACAGATTTTAGGAAGTTAGCTCTTAGAGTGGTTAATATTCTCAATATGCACTCTAGTCCTCTTGGCAGAAATCTTGCCCTTACTGTGTTTGTTTACAATGCTAACAGCATGAGGGATACCATTGTAGACTCTAGTTTTGCCATGAAACAGTTGTGGGGCATTCCTTAAAAAAAAAAAAAAATCACCCATTCCTGAATGTCTACAATATCACTTTTCTTGTATATCTGTATGCATGTGGCCAAAGGAACAATTTGCTCTCTAAAAGGCCCAGAGAACATATAATAAGCACCTCTCCTGTTTTTCTTTATGTTAGTCATTTTGGTGAATCACTATAAAACGTCAGTGCTGGCCAAAAGGAAACACATGGCCATTTAAACTAAAATATAAATTGATCAGAGTTAAATAAATTTGAAAATTCAATTCTTCAGTTGCACTAGCCACATGTCAAGCTCTCACTAGTCACATATGGTTAGAGGCTGCGGTATCATCCTGTGCAAATATGGAACATTTCTATGACCACAGGAAGTTCTATCAGACAGTCCTGGTCTAGAGTTTTGGTTTCTCATTCTTTCAACTTATAGCCCTACCCACAACTTTGTATCTTTTGTCAGCCTAAAATGAGCTTTGGACTTGGAACTTCCACTGGCCTTTGCTGCCTCCTCATTCCTAGAATGTGATGCTAACTTTCCCCTTTAGAGATAATTTTGCAGGGCTTTATGTGTAAGATTTATATTTAAGCAAGATGAATAAGCTCTAGAGATCTCCAATACGACATTGTACCCAGAGTCAACAGTCATGGATTGTACACATAAACATCTGTTAAGAAGGTAGATTTCATGTTCTGGGTTCTTAGCATAATAAAATAAAATTTAAAAAGTGATTTTTAATCTCATCTGTCCGTTGTGATCAGTAGATAGAGGTGTCCGGAGCACTTCATTGAGAAGGACCTAGTGGCTGGCATCAAAGTAGGGTAGGATCCAAGGTGTACCAGCCACACGGAGGGACAGAAGGGCACCTGCCTATTTACAGTCTGTCTGCAACTTTACCCCAGAACATTCTAGGTGTATTGGACAAGGGTGTTTTTTGGGGGGACCCTTGAGTGATTCTGATGTTACCTGGTAGGTCTGAGTTAAAGTGAAGCTAAGTGAGGCATTTATCTTGGAAAACTGAGAGATGTACCAAAAAGATGCCATAATTAAGATTAATATTTTAATGCAATATTTTAAAGATCAAAATTAACACCAAAAATGCATGAGCAAAATATCAAATCTTATTTAAAGGCCAGATCCAACAATTCTGCGTAGTGTCATTTTGGAATTGAGACAAAAGAGAAATGTCTGCCCCTATTATGTTTTTATGAAATTTTATATAAAAACTAAACATTTTGTTTATTATTTTGTTGTTGTTGATTTTGGTTTTTAGTAATATTACAATGAACTGTTATTTAACTTAATCACTGTGGATTTGGGCTGACTGACCCTTCCTTACATTCTGCATTGGAGGTGAATGCGTTTCTTGCCTTTCTCTAATCCTGGTCCTGCCAAGATGCCTAGAAATTTGAAGCTAAATTCAGGGCTCAATTATTGTAATTAGCTTATTTGGGGGGGGGGGTTATCCGATTGTTTAGATGGTCTCTGGTCTGTTTTTATCCTTAAGTGCTATGCTTTGTTCAAACTGGAGACTTTTCTTAAAATTAGGCTGGGCCACAAATAGAGCAAAGATCTGACTCTGAACTGAGTGACTCCTCTTTGAAAGATGTGGAGGAAAGAGGGAGGAGAGCGAAGATATTTGCTCATTTCATTGCTCACACGGGGCCTCCAGGCTCTCTGGGGTTCGCTGGCTTTTGCTGCCCCCACATGGACAGAATGGGAACTACTAAGGAATCTGTTTCGCTGAGAGAAGCAAGAACCAGACTGCCTCAGTGCGGCGCGCTTGGAGATTAGTGGGCTCATTTTCTAGAACAGGAAACTAAGTATCAGAGAAATTTGAAACAGAGAGGCTGAACGATCCTAGGAGAAACAGGCTGCACCCATAATACCGACTCAGTACCAAATCTGCAAAACAGACAAATCTGAGCAAAACAGACAAATCTGAACCAAATGACAAAAAAAATCTGCCCTTATGGGGTTTTCACCTGGGCAGAAGTGGGGGCAGGAGAGAAAACAAAGGGGGTAGTGAAGCCCAGGTGTGGTGGGTGATGGTCACTCTTTTGGAGGAAAGCAAAGCAGAGTAGGAGTTCCAGGAGAGGAGGTTGAAGTTAAGGCAGGATGGTCAGGAAGTCCTTGCTGAGAAGGGGACATGGAAACAAAGACCTGTGAAGATGGAAGGGGAGCCAGGCAGGAATCTGTTGGAAAATACTTCTAGACAGCAGGAACAAGACAAAGGCCCTGGGAAAAGTATGGTTTCATTTAACAACCAAACAACAACAACAACAAAACTGAGCAAGGTTGATTAATTACATTTTACAGATGAGGAGCTGAAGGGATTTACTTCCTCAGAGGAGGATTTTACTTATTTACTTCCCTGAGAGGAGGCCTGGCCCAGCACCCATATCCCTGCCACACCACTGGGCTGCCTCCAAAGTTTCCATAAATATATTCTGAAGGGTGCTTTCTATGTGATAATGGGTGGAAGAGTTTCTCTAGGAGTTGTCACTGATGAAAGCTAATGGGAAGAGTGAATTGGTCTGCAGATCAATTTTTACCCCCTTCAGAATTATACAATAGAGAGAGAAGGAAAAGCAGGAAATTGGTGATGGGCTGCCTGTGAAAGGATATTTTTGCTGATAAGTGTGCACCCAATTTTCCTTCACTTTCTCCTCCTCTTTGGGGCAGTGAGGTGTAGAGGATCTGTTCTGCATGTCACTTCTCCACCAGGCACCGTACCAGCTTTCTTTATTCACCTCCAGGAACTGTGTCCAGTTTGGGTGTTTTACAGCCTCTAACATCTAAAAGAGTCTCTGCATTCCAGCAAATTCCTTTAGAAATGAAGTAGTCACTATTCACCTTGTTCCTTCATTTGTGCCACAAACTTATTTTGGAAGTGTATGTGTGTGTTCATGTGCTGGGGATCAAACCCAGTGCCTCATGCCTGCTAACCCATATTCTCCCTCTGGGTCATCCTCAGCTTGCCTTAAACTTACTGTACACCTACTTTGTACCTGACACTGTGATATGTGCTGAGCACAATGATAATTCCTTAAGGAACTGCCTTTCTAGGAAGAGACACAGGCATATAAAGCCACAAACACCCCCCCCCCCCATGAAAGAAATATACAAAGAAGAATGAGGGAAGGATGGGGCCTGAACCTGGCAATCAACCAGTTTTCCTCCTTTTTCACATCCCTAAGAGTTAATGTCAATGTCTGCACATGGACATGGGTGTTTCTTCTTGCCTTTGCTCAATCTTGTTTATTCTCCCTCCTCCTTTCTCACTAATCCTTCAAGCCACCTCAACCTGCTTTCCACTCTCACGACTCCAGTGAATTTTTGTTCTTGCCAACATCCCCCTATCTCCCTGTGGTCAAATCACCATGTACCACTTAAGCAATAGTTGTTGAGCAACTTCTTGTATGCCAGGCTCTGTGCTAGGAGCTGTCTTCTGTGACAGACAAGATGGATACATTCTGTCCCTTACAGGGCACACTGCTCCATCCTTCTCAGTCCTTTAAAACAACTGTTGTTTATATGATCATGTCAAACACAGACAACCTAAGGAGATTAGTACAATAAATACCAATATACCCCTCACCTAGATTTAACCTTTATCATCATTTTGATCTATTTTTATTTTGCTGAAATATTTTAAAGTAAATTGTAATTATTATGACATTTCATCTCAAAATATTTCTCTTAACGTCTCTCACAAAATATTATCTAATGCTGCCAGGCATCCCTAATGTCCTGCAGAGCTGGTTTGTTGCATCCAGGATATGATCAAGGGCCAGATGTTACATCTGGTGACTATGTTTCTTAAGTCTTTTTTGATCTAGAAAAGTCTGTCACTTCTTCCCCCTGATCTGGAGTGTTAAAGACCTTGAGCACTTGTCCTCTTGGTGTCCCACCTTCTGGCTTTGTGTGATTGCTTTTCTATGTTATCTTGCAAGCTAGAATTGCATCTAATGGCATCTAATTGCATCTAATGGCTGCACTAAGTATTCTCGTCAGTTTGCATCAGATGGGGAAATACACCATGTCTGGAATCTCACCCTTAGTGATGATATGCACCCCAACCTCTAGGTTAAGGAGGCGGCAGCCTGGTCTAGCCATTGTGAAGTTACAGCTGTTCCCTTGTTATCTATCAGCAAAGGTCCAGGGGTGATTTCTTGTACCATTGATTCCGTCTGCTATTCAACGGTTACTTTTGTTCATCCTATCTGGAAACATCATAATAATAAATGATGAAATGATAGAAACACTATCATTTCATCCTTTATTTCTCTATCAGCTGTATTCTTCTGTCCAGAAGAGCAGTTTTATCAACTAAGACCATTCTTTCAGTGTCCTGCTCTTCAAAAAGTAGACAGCTGTGAATTGCCAGGCTCTGGAGGAAAAATTCTTGCATGAAAGGAAAAGCCCAAATTAAACAATTCAGGATAAGGATTGGAAGATGAAGTTAAGGAGGCTCTCTGAAGTTAGAATAAAAAAGTAGAGCGGTTGAAACAGGGGAATAAGGACCAGTCAAGGAGGGTGAACATTCCAGAAGAGAGATTTGAGGAGGAAAAAAAAAATTCTCTTATGTTATTTTAAGGTATTTCCTCAGAATTGAAAGACTAGTCTCCAGATTGAAACAGCCCACCTACCTAATACCCAGTGAAATAACTTCACGTGAAAGCACACCATTTTGATATTTCACACAGGAGGGATAAACAGAAAATGCTAACAGTTTCTAGTGAGAAACAAACGGATCATGTACAAAGGACCAGGATTCCCGTGGGGGCCAGACTTCTCAACAGTGACCCTGGAAGTGGAAAAACTGAATGAAGGGGCCAGGGTTGTGGCTCAGTGGTAGAGCGCTTGAGGCACTGGATTCAATCCCTGGCACCGCATAAAAACAAAGTAAAGGTATTGTGTCCATCTACATCTAAAACATAAACACATACACATAAAAAAAATAAAATGAGGCCTCAAAAATCCTGAGGGGAAATGATTTCCACATCACAGCTCCATGCACAGATTATCAAATGCACACCCAATACATCTGCAGCCTTTCCACTCCTCACATCCCACCTCACTACCTCAGGCCTATCTGGGCATTTGGGCCAGTTTCTCTACCTCAGTCCCCTCAAGAGAAAGGAGAGGGGGGACATGTTCTTCCATTATCCTCTCTCCTCCCCACTTCTCCTGTGGTGGAAGAGAGTTGGGATTCTGTTTGTGCTTCTTTTCTGGAATGGCCTTCTGCTCCTCCTCCTTCCTGGGGTGAGGATGACCTGGGCCCCTTCACACTGGGAGCGTGTTCTTTCATGGGCATGGGGGTATGAACTGGTTTAAACTCTGAGTTTGTGTTCTTGACAGATGAAGGAATTTAGAAAATTCTCCCATGACAAAGCCTGATTTTTGTTTTGTTTTGTTGTAGGACTGGGGACAGAATTGAGCGACTCAGTTGCTAGGCAAGTGCTCTACCACTGAGCCTCCGCCCCACCCCATGAAGCCTGGTGTTTCAGCCTGATGGATTTCTGTGCTTTCAGGATATCTGTTCTGGTTTCACAACTGAATGTGGACTGTCTCCTCCTTGCATTCCTGCCATAGCAATCCTAGTTTCCTTTTGGGCAAATAAATGTGTTCACTGAATAGGGAAAGAAAAGGCAAATAACACAAGCAAATCGATATATTTCAAACTATCATCCTTGTTTTTCACACACACACACACACACACACACACACACACAAAGTGCCCGTGCACGTGTCCTCTCCCTATACTGATCTACTTGAAGGTGAGGCCACATTTCCCCAAATATCTTGAAATGTCTAACAGAAGTCAGACATACACCACTGAAAGACTTGAAGCTCAACTAAGATCTCGAGTATCCTAAACGTCTCACATGATGGCTCTTTGTGTTGAAGTTTTTTGTCCCATACTCATTAGAAGCTACCATCAGTAGTTCCAGATGGGTTAAAATCTTTGATTAATGGGTTAGGGTCTTTGAATAAAATAAAATGAATTAACCTAGACAATTTACTAACTAATCTTCTAAAAAATAAGGTAAAAATCTTGAGGACTGCTAAATCCCTCAGTGAACACTTATCCATGCAAATGCTTTTGTGTACATCCACATTGCCTCTTTTCTTTCTTTTTCTTTTTCTTTCTCTCTTTCTTTCTTTCTTTCTTTCTTTCTTTCTTTCTTTCTTTCCTTTCCTTTTCTTTTCTTTTTTTTTTTTGGTACCAGGAATTGAACCCAGGGGCTCTTAACCACTGAGCCACATCCCCAGCCCCCTTTTAAATATTTTATTTAGAGACAGCATCTCACTGAGTTATTTACAGCCTCACTAAGTTGCTGAGGCTCGCCTTGAACTCATGCTCCTCCAGCCTCAGCCTCCTGAGCTGCTGGGATTACAGGTGTGTGCCACTGCACTCAATCTACACGTTATTTCTGGGCTATATGAAAAATAAATTTTCTCACAGGTCTCTCTTATGCATGTGTTCTTTTTAAAAATTAATTGATTTACTTTAACTAGGTATATATGACATCAGAATGCATTTTGATTATTGTACACAACTGCAGCACAACTTTTCCTTTCTCTGGTTGTACAAGATGTAGAGGAGCACCATATGTGCAGTCATACATGTACCTAGGGGAATGATGTCCATCTCATTCCACCATATGCAGGTGGTGAAATGCCCCCATGTTCCCCCCATATGCATGTGTTCTGAAAGCTAGAGAGTGTAGACTTACCTAGTTTGTAAGACTCAATAAGCAGAAATCATTTCAGTTGAACTTCATCTCAGCTTTTTCTAAAATGCACCCAGAATCTGTCACTAGAGGGAGCAATCAGCTAAAGTTTTAAGAACTTACTGTTCACTGCCCCTCCTTTAAATATCTTAAATAAGGATGATCTGATATGTGTGCAGAACTTTGTAGTTCACAAAACACTTCTACCTAAAATAAGTAGCTTTTATAACACTGTGATAGTATTATTTAACCTCATTCTCAGAGGAAGAAAGCAAAGTTACTAATTTTAGAGGGACGTCTTCTATGTGTCAGACACTCTCAAGTATGCATCTCATTTAATTTGGATAACAGCCAAGTGAGTAAGATATTATCATTCCCACTTCACAAATAGGAAAAAGAAATCTCAAGGAAATCTAGTTCAGGCCATTGAATGGGTAAACCAAGGTTGGGTACCCAGCTCCTTTGACCCCAGGCCTGCCAGGTTTCCTACTATACCTGTGATATTCTCAAAGCTCCCAGGAGGGAAGGCCTGTGTGGGAACCTTGCCATGTGGCCAGGTCCTCTTAAGTCTGCCTTTCCCAAATTTGAGAGCTGAAGAAAGTAAGAGGGAGGATGAGAAAAGAGCATCCTTGTGTGATACTCACTCGTTCCAGCCTGAGAAATCCCTCTCACCTCACTGTCCTCTGCCCTGCTCCTAAGATGCCTTCCTCAGACTGCCTTGTTGTTCTCTGAGTCCACTGCAAGGAGTTAGGTGGCTGGCTCTTTGAAGAAAGCCTCCAGGCTGTTCTTTTTTTTTTTTCTTTTTTCTTTCTTTCTTTTTCTTTTTTTTTTTTTTTTTGGTACCAGGGATTGAACTCGGAGGCACTCAACCACTGAGCCCCATCCCCAGCCCTATTTGTATTTTATTTAGACACAGGTCTTACTGAGTTGCTAAGCACCTCGCCATTGCTGAGGCTGGCTTTGTACCCGCAATCCTCCTGCCTCAGCCTCCCTAGCCGCTGGGATTATAGGCTTGTGCCACTGCACCCGGCCAGGCAGTTCTTTATTCTTGGGTATCCCTCATTGAAAATGTTCCTTGATGGTAAGAAGTTCCCTGTCTATACCCTGAATTCCTCTCAGAATACAAATCCTATTCTAATACCGAGAAGAGATAGATAGATAATCAATGAGCATTGTTAAATAGATGATTATTAACTCATGAGGGATACATTCCAAGACTCCCAACAGAATGCCTGAGCCCCACATACACTAGGTTGTTTTTCCTGTGCAAATATACGATAAAGTTTAATTTATAAGTTAGACACGGTAAGAGATCACCAGCAATAACTAATAATAAAATGGAACAACTACAACAACATACTGGAATAAAATTGATTTCAAACCTAAGACTTGTTTATTTCTGGAATTTTCCACTTAATATTTTCGGACCTGGTTGACCTTGAGTAACTGACAGGGAAAACAAAACCTTGGATGAGGGTGGGGTTGTTTTACTGAAAATACACTGAAACAGGAACGGATGATATTGTTTCTATTTGAATCATTAGTGAATCAGCAAGTGACATTAAACTATATAGAACACTAGTTATTATCACAACATTCACTCTCAGTGGTCCTTCTGTGACTTGGCCACCTTGTAGATTGTATTAGAATCGTCAGCCAGGACTGGTTATACAAGAATTGCTTGTAAACCTTAGCTGATAGTGAGACCTTGTGGCTCAGCAAGAGCACAGACAGCAGTCACCCACACCCCATGGAGCTTTAGCATCAATATTAATGAGCAGTAACTAACCATCATTGAGCACTTCCACAGGGCTGGCGCTATTCTAAGCACTGCCTGTGTTTCTCCTCATTTAATTCAACCCTCTGAAGACTTGGAGAGATAGATACATTGTCTCCATTTTACACACAGGGAACTGAGGCATAGAGAAATCAGGTATGTTTTCTGAGAGGGTACAGCTAATAGATGTAAGAATTAGGATTCAAATCCAGCTCTGCTGAACTCCAGAAGAGAGCTCCCAACTACTATTCTGACCTACCTGAGGAGCCAGCAGTGTGGGTCAATGCCAGAGTGAAAAGGACTTGTGACCATGACTCCTGAAGTTCAGGGTCATAGAGCTGCCTATCAGTGCCCTCAAATGTAAAGCCTGCATGCTAAGACTCAGCTCATTGAAATCACTGGGGGAGGGGGTTTTTAAAACTGTTGATGCCTTTCTCATACGTCCTGATGTCATGTGTCTGGGGTGCTGCTGGACATTGAAATTGTTTTCCAGTTTCCTGAGGGTTTTATTTTATTTTATTTTATTTTTTGGCACTGGGGATTGAACCTAGGGGCACTTAACTACTGAGTTAAGTCCCAGTCCCATTCTGTATTTAGAGACAGGGTCTTGCTGAGTTGCTTAGGGCCTTGCTAAATTGCTGAGACAGGCTTTGAACTTGCAATTCTCCTGCCTCAGCCTCCTGAGCCACTGGGATTATGGGTGTGCACCAGCAAGCCTAGAGTCCTAGGTTATTCTAATGGGCAGTCCCTGTTGCCACCCTCTGCTCCAGTTTTTCCAACTTCAAGGGGCATCCTATGCATCTGAGGATCTTATTAAAATTCAAGATTGGGGCTGGGGTTGTGGCTCAGTGGTAGAGCGCTTGCCTAGCATGTGTGAGGCACTGAGTTCAATCCTCAGCACCACATAAAAATAATTCAAATAAAGATATTGTATCCAACTACAACTAAAAAAATTTTCAAGATTTGATGCAGGAGATATGCTTTAGGGTGCAACAGTCCTGTTTCTAATGAACTCCAAGTGATTCCAGATGGAAAGGCGACCCCAGTGAAAGGCACTACTTTGAGTGGTGGACCAGTGGCATCAACATCCCCTGGGAGCTTATTAGAAACTCAGACGCATAGGCTCCAGCCCAGACCTGTGGGATCCAGAAATGAACACTAACGAGAGGCTGGGTGGCTTCGTGCCCCTTGAAGTGTGAGAAGCACTGTGAGCTTAGGGCACCTTTAGGGAAGAGGGAGTAGGACGGTGAGAGGACTTGAAAATGAAGCATCTGAGCCTGGATGGGAGGAATTGAAGATGGTCAGCTCAGCAGAGGGAAGAAAGAGCAAAGGGAGGCATGCAAATGTTCCTCAGCCCTGGGAGGGGAAGGAAGAGGGACTGACTTTGTAGCTTCTAAGGTGTCGATCAGCTTTCCGTCACTGTGATAACATTTCTGAGAAATCAACCTAAAGAAGGAAAGGTTTCTTTTGGCTCCCAGTTTCAGAGATTTCCACCTGTGGTCACTTGGCACAATTACCTATGGCAAGGGAGTACATCATGGTGGGGAACACATGGCAGAGGAAACTAGTCACCACATGGTGGCTGGGAAGCCAAAAGAGAGGGGAGGCCAAGGTTCTAATATCCCTCAAGGGTGCACGGCAGTGACCTAGCTGTCTCTCACTAGGCCCCACCTCCTAGAGGTTCCACCACCTCCCAATAGCCCCATCAGCTAAGGTCCAAGCCTTTAACACAGCACCTTTGAGGGACACTTAAGGTCCAAACAACCCCGGGGGGAACCAGAGGGCAGGAGGATTTCTTGTCATACCCCACCCACAGTGGTGGCGATGGCTTCCCTAATGCTGTGGGACCTATACTCGTACAAAAGGACAGAATTTGCTGATTGCGTTGCAAGGATTCCATGGCTTTTATGCTTCCTCCTTATTCTGAATTCTCAAGCACAGGCTGGAAGGTCACCTGGAGATGCAGCCTGTGCTATTGGAGATGAGGTAAGATGTGCTTGAATTGGGTGTGAGGTCACGGAAAGCACAGTGTTTAGGACTGAAACAGCGAAAACCAATCTCATGGGAGGAGATGTCCAAGGAGGAGAGCAAAGTGCCTTACTCAAAGGTATGTGGGAGGAGACTGCACACCCCTAGATCTAGCAGAAGTGACCCCAAAGGCCCTTACCTGTCCTGCTGCATTCTGAATCTTAGGTAATGAATGACAAGGGAGGAGACAGGAGGCCAAGAACTGCGGTAGAGCTTTTCTCCTGCACCAAACAGAGGGCTCTGGTTCTGTGGCCTGTGATGGTGCCTTGAACAGAAACCTGAATAGAGAGGGTGAGCAGAAGCACCATGACTTCCTGGGGTGGAAGGATTAGAGTAAAGTATTTCAAGCAATACAGGTTCATTGTGACGAGACTTCAAGGAGAGATCTGGGCTCACACGTGTCAATAGCATGACTTTTTTTTTTTTAATTTGATCTAATTAGTTATACATGATGATAGAATGCATTTTGACATATTGTACACAAATGGAGCATAACTTCTCAATCCTCGGCTGTACATGGTGCTGAGTCACTCCAGTAGTGTAATCATACATATGTATAGGGTAATAATGTCCATCGCATTCCACTGTCCTTCCCGTTCCTATAGCCACACACCTCCCCTCACTCCTCTCTGCACAATCCAAAGTTCCTTCACTTTTCCCTACTCACTCCCTCACTATGGATCAGTATCCACTTATCAGAGGAAACACTGGGCCTTTGATTTTTTGGGATTGACTTATTTCACTTAGCTTAGCTTAGATATTCTCCAGTTTCATCTATTTATCTACGAATGCCATAATTTCATTCTTCTTTAAGGATAAGTAATATAACATTGTGTATATGTACCACATTTTCTTTATCCAGTCATCTGTTGAAGGGCATCTAGGTTGGTTCCACAGTTTAGCTATTGTGAATTGAACTGCTATAAACATTGATATGGCTGCGTCACTGCAGCATGCTGATTTTTAAGTCTTTGGGTATAAACTGGGGAGTGGGATAGCTGGGTCAAATGGTGGTTCCATTCCAAGTTTTCTGAGGAATCTCCATATGGCTTTCCAGAGTGGTTGCACCAATTTGCAGTCCCACCAGCAATGCATGAGTGTACCTTTACCCACACATCCTCACCAACACTTATTATTATTTGTATCCTTGGAACTGCCACTCTGACTAGAGTGAGATGAAATCTTAGAGTAGTATTGATTTGCATTTTTCTGATTGCTAGAGATGATGAACACATCTTTCTTCTTGGATCCATCTTGTGACTCAGATCCTCTCTGTGCTTCTGCAGCCTCTTGGCAGCTGGCACAGTGAGGCCAGCATGTAGAGAGTCTCTTTGCACTGGAGGAGGTGACCTCATTCCCCTTGCTCCTAGATCTTAGGCAAGTCACATTCTTTCAGGCTAAAATGCTTCATTTTGTGTATTAAATACCCAGGAAAGTCCTTTTCTTCCACAAAGGAATTTTCCATTTCCTATTTTGCTTGAAACATGAAACTTTTCAGGCAACATGCGCTTTTTTTTTTTTTCAATTTGGCAGACAGAAAAAATCAATTATTTTTATCAAGTTTCCAGGCATCTGGGTTTTCCTGAGAACTCAGAGGGGCCACACCTCTCTTGGGAGCTTTATCTGCCTGCCTGCTTTCTTCTTGGTTGGGGTATATGTGGGAAATGGCAGTGCATGGAGGAGTGTTGGTCAGAAGAGGAATGGGCCAGAGACCCACCTGACCTGCCTTAGACACAAACTGATTAAGTCATGGAGTGGGATTCATGGGCCTTGCTCTCAGAAGTGATTCAGACTTTCATAACCAGCCCTGGGGAGAGAGGAGTCAGAAAACAAAGCAGTTAATTGTGTTGGAGATGGAGAGGGACTTGATGTGGCCTTGTCCCAGTTAATCTCTGTGCACCAAAGCCAAAGTAACCACTATGAATAAGGGAGTTCCTATGGTAAACTTGGTTGTGTTTCTTACATTATTAATCTCCTCCAATCCTCAGAAAACTCCCATTTTAGAGATGAGTATGTCCCTTGGAGGAGGAGTGACTTGTCCCAGGTTAGCCACCCAGGGAACAGCAGAGTTGGGGCTCTCTTCCATTCCACACTGTGTCCAGAAACTTGGGTCACCTGTCACCTGTGGGGGGAACTTCCTATACAGCTGCCTTAACAGCTGGCACACTTGGAGACATTTGGCTTCAGGACAGAAGAAAAGAGCTATTATTCTCCAAGCCCTTACCACGTTCACAGTTCCTTGTCCTTTAATCTCTTTTAAGCTGATTATCATAATCTCAGGAAACCAGTTTTTGATTTCAGGTGCTAGTTTGTCTTGGAGGGCTCATGAGGAAATAAACTTTGCTCAGAACCATGTGTTCCATGAGTAACTGAGATGGAAAAACTGAGATAAAAGTTTTTTATATTTGCTATGTGCATACCTTCAGCAACATGCATTGCAACCCCACCCCGGAGATGTTCTTCACCCTCCTTCCATGTTTTAGAGCAGTATGAACCTGATTTCTCTGCTCCACTCTGCCTAGTGGGGGTGTGTTGTTTCCATGGTCTCTGGTCTTGGTAGCTCCCTCAGCTCATCCTCTCAGCTCTGCGGACAATTCAACCCTAGGACACTCTCTGAGCTGCCTCCACAACTGCTATTTTCTAGGAGCACCAATACAAAGTCTGCAAGAAAACATGATTATAGAGAACTTCTTAAAGAGTAGTCAGGATGGGTGTGGTGGCATAGCTCTGGAAGCTGAGGCAGTAGAATCGCAAGTTCAAAGCCACTTAGCAACTTAGTGAGGCCCTAAACAACTATCTCTAAATAAAATATATTTTTAAAAGGGGCTGAGGATATGGCTCAGTGGTTAAGCACCCCTGGATTCAATATCTGGTATCAAAAAAAAAAAAAAAAAATCAGTGACTTCAGCCAGGCCTGATGGTGCATGCTTGTAATCCCAGGGACTTGGGAGGTTAAAGCAGGAGGATCACAAGTTTGAGGACAGCCTCAGCGATTTAACAACAGCACGACCCTGTCTCAAAATAAAAAGCACTGGGGATATAGCTCAGTGGCAAAGCACCCCTGGATTCAATGCCCAGTACCAAAGGAAAAAAAAAAAAGAATATTTAGGTACTGTGGCCATCATCCTAAATTAGTAGATGATGGCCACAGTCTCTTAGCAGACCTCACACTGCACCCAGCAGCCAGAGCAGTCCTTTTAATACCTAAAATAAGCGAGGCCATTTCTCCACACAAAACCCTCCAATGGTGTCCTCTGCAGTACCTGAAACAATCTACCAGGTCCAGTGTGATCTGCTCCGCCTTCTACCATTTTTTTTTTTTTTTGTCCCGTGGTGCTTCTTTACTCCCACTGCTTTGTTTTTTAAATATTTTTTTAAGAGAGAGAGAGAGAGAGAATTTTTTAATATTTATTTTTTAGTTTTCGGTGGACACAACATCTTTATTTTATTTGTATGTGGTGCTGAGGATCGAACCCAGCGCCCTGCGAATGCCAGGCGAGCACGCTACCACTTGAGCCACATCCCCAGCCCACTCCCACTGCTTTTTAGTTTTTTTAAAAAACAACTTAGGTTATTCCTTTAATTGCTTCTTTAAAAACAAAATACATTAATAGTCATTACAATAAAATAAACTTTGAAACAGATTCCAAAAGAAATAAATAAGACCGAGTTTTGAAAGCAAGAATAAGAAGCACTGTGATTAAAGATTGAAGAGTCACATGTGTGTCCCTTTGGCTTGCTTCAACTACATGTATCCTCTCCCAGTAAAATTTTACAAACCTCCCAAGTTTGTATTTGTTTTATATTTACCTTCTGAAAGAGGTACTTTTTCATTTTTTAGCACATTATAGTTATTTGTAATAGGTGGATTCATTTTGGATACATTCATATATGTATATAACAAAGTTTTCTCCATTTCAATCCCCAGTACTACTCCCTTCCTCTCTTCCTTCCTCCCCTGACCCCTTTCCTCTACTCTATTGGTCTTCCTTGTATTTATGCATTTTTAAAATTGCAGTATTATAGTTATATATGAAATTGGAATACTGTGGTATATTCATACATGCAACTAGTATAATTTGGTCAATTTCATTCCCCAGTTTTGCCCTCTCTTCTCCTTCCTCCCTTCCCCTTGATCCCCTACTTCTGCTGTAAAGATCTCCCTTCTATTTTGAGATTCCCCTTTTTAATTCCTTTTTTGTGGGGGGGTGTTTAGCTTCCATATATGAGAGAAAACACTGGACCCTTGACTTTCTGAGTCTGGCTTATTTCACTTGGCATGATGTTCTCTAGTTCTACCCATTTACCAGCAAGTGCCATGATTTCATTCTTCTTTGTGGCTGAGTAGAACTCCATTGCGCATATTTACCACGTTTTCCTTATCCATTCATTTATTGATGGGCACCTAGGTTGATTCTGTAATTTGGCTATTGTGAATTGCACTGCTATAAACATTGATGCACCTCTATCAATATCGTTTGCTAATTTTGCATAAAATACCAAGGAGTGGAATAGCTGGGTCACATGATGGTTCCATTTCTTGTCTTTTGAGGAATCTCCATACTGCTTTCCAGGGTGGTTGTATTAATTTGCAGTCCCACCAACAGTGCCTAAATGTAACTTCCCCTACATCCTTGCCAGTAATTATTGTTATTTATATTCTTGATGTTTGCCATTCTAATGAACTCCCATTGCTCTTTGCTCTGGCCACATTATCTCGTGTGCTTTTCTTCCAACAAGAGAGGCCACTCTCTATCTTAGGGACTTTGTACTTGCTGTTTCTCAGATATCCACAGTTTCCTCATGTTTTTCAGGTCATTTCTCAAACATCACCTTCTACTAAAACTCTAACATTTCCTCCTTTTGGCACTTCCTTATACTTTCTGGATTAATTTTCTGTAATACTTAACCATCAGATACACCTTGCAATTTTATTTAATTATCTATTGCTGTTCCTTTCCACTAGAATTTAAGTATCTCAAAGTAAGATGCTATTTTTCCTTTGTGAAGAACAGTATCAGGCAATAAAAGTTCTCAAGAAAATCTGTTTAATGAGTAGGTGAACAGCCCACGTGTTCAGCAAGGCGATGCCTTTAGGGACTAGTTACACAATATACATGTATGAAGTGCTTAGACTAAAATCAGTAGAAGGTGAGGAGCTGAGGCATACGTGTGTCTCCTAAGAGCACTCCTTTAAAACAACAGTAATAACAATCACAGAACAGTCCAGTTAAACAAAGTCCATTTGTGGGCTGCCAGTGTGCGTGGGTGGATAGCAGGCCAGATGACAGTATCTGGGGTCCGCACTTCCCTGGAATTGCCAACAATAAATGGCTCTATGGAGAAACGCTCATGGTGTCCTTGAGGGATCTTACAGAAGTAGTTCTGAGAAACCTGTCACTTTGCCATTCTACAGACATCACTGAGACATCGCTCATTGCATTCCACCTGAAGAAGAGATTTCTTTCTCATGTAGGCATCAGGTCAAGAATGTGTTTCCCAAACAGTTTTTTTTTTTAATTTATTTATTTGAATCGGAGACACTCATGGTGCTTATAGTTTTGCTTCACTAGAAACTTCAGAGCTGAATTTGTGGCCTTCTTTCTTAAGGGTATAAGACTTGGCATGCATTTTTTATTAGCCACATTCCTGATTCTATTTTTGTCTTTTGTTCCTTTGTCTCATCTGTCTTCTAATTTTTGTTACCTCAGTATATTTTATGAGTCTTCCAATTAAATCCCCATTTTAAGATAAGCTGGTATGAGAGTAAATAAATAAATGAAATGAATGACTACTAACTTGCCCAGGGACTCCAAGAATGGGAAACAT
Organism: Urocitellus parryii; assembly: GCF_045843805.1. Taxonomy (NCBI): domain Eukaryota; kingdom Metazoa; phylum Chordata; class Mammalia; order Rodentia; family Sciuridae; genus Urocitellus; species Urocitellus parryii. The sequence continues at coordinate 104,652,419 of NC_135536.1, forward strand.
CTAGAAGAAATAGAAATCTTTCTTTCCCTTTCTTTTCTTTCCTCTTTCTCACTCACACTCTATTTTAACTAATACCCTTTAACTTAACTTACAGATGTCCTGTGTTGTGATAGTGCAAACTGAAATAAAAATAGAAATGGGTGAAAAGTACATCTGAGATCTGCAGGAGCAGGAGAAGGAGAGATGATAGAAGAGGCCGAAGTGGAAGGAATTAAATGATGAGAAGGTGAAAGGGCATGACTTGTCTTTTCCCAAAGCACAGTGAAATCCCTCTTTTCCAAGAGTCAATTCCATTCCTCTTTAGAGAAGATCAGATCCCAACTAGTACAAAAAACTTTACCACAGAGATCTGTCTGACCACAGGTGCTGTGTACACAGTGAGGTAAAGTGAAAAGCTTGTCCTATTTGGTTGGTTGAGGGTGTTTAATGGTTCCTTTTCTTATGATTCACATGGGTGTGGGGGGGTCCTTCCCAGCACTGACCTATTGACTCTACTATCCTAGTAAGAAAGGCACTCCTTAGGGGAACGAAATTGATAAAACTATACTGTAATATTGTGTTCATGTACAAATATGTGACAATGAATCTCACCATTATGTATAATTGTAAGGCAGCAATAAGAAGACACTTATTAATGACTCTTATAAAACCTCAGTAACTTCCATTGTTCATATGTTAGGGACTTCAAATCCTTGGTAAAAGCAGAGCATGGTGGCACATGCCTGTAATCCCAGCTGCTTGGGAGGTGAAGGAAGGAGGATCAGGAGTTCAAAGCCAGCCTCAGCAATTTAGTGAGACTCTGTCTCTAAATAAAATATAGAAAAGGGCTGGGGATGTAGCTCAGTGGATGAGTGTCCCTAGGTTCAACCACAGTGCCAAACAACAAAAAAAAAAACAAAACATTTTTTTTTTTTTTGGTCAGGACAAATTTAACCTAATGCCCAGTCAAGAGCTGGGTGAATGCAGTTGTGAGCCTGAAAGCCACCCTGAAGCTAGAGAGAGAGAGAGCCCAGTGGCATTATCAGAGGAGCTGTAACATTTCCAACCCAACTCCATGTACACAGCAGAATGTTGAGTGTCTTCTCAATCTCTGTGTTCTGCTAATGAATTTATTGTAAGTAAGAGTAAATAGTTAAGCTTGCCTCTTTTATCCTCTTTCTATCTGTATTTATTCTAATACCTGTATTGATTCTGTGTTCACTGGTGATGTGACTGTTCCTCCATCTTCCTCCTGAGGGCTGACACTGAGGTTGTGACCTCAGCAGGGGGATGCCTTTTATGATAATTAGTGGCAGCTGCATGACACATACCTTCCCATAAACGTTTGTCAGTTTAGGTGAATGAGTCTATCATTCTTTTCCTGCTGGTTCTCTTCCTGCTTTCCCTAAATATACATTTAGGGAAATGTGCACACCCACATACCACTCCTTTCTCCCCCAGAGGGGGCATGACTCACCTACCTACTCAAGTTTTTATTTTCTTTTGGCAGGTAGCTAAGTGAACTAGTTCAACATGTGATCCCATTCCCCTCTTGGCCAGAATTCAGTCAAAAAATATTTATAGAGCACCTACTATGTGCCCTATACTGTTCCAGGCACTAGGGCTATAGCAGTGAAAGAGAGGGACTATCCCTGACCACATGAAACAGCCAGGAGACAGGTGACAAGCAAAATAAATAAGTAAAATATATGGTGGTAAGGCAAATGAACCAGGAGAGGGGGAAAAAGTGGAGGGGTGTAATTTTAAAATGGTTGGTCGATCAGTGAAGATTCTGTGAAAGTGACACTTAAGGAATGACGTGAAGGAGTGGGCCATTTGGGTAACTGGGGAAGAGTGTTCTGGTATCTGAAACACAGGGAAGTTCAGAAAGGAGGGAGCTGATGAGCCAGAAATTACCAAGAGACTCATGGTTGGAGTGGATGGTTAAGGGAGGAAGAAGAAGGAGTCGAGTGTAGATTATGTAGGGCCTTGCAAAGAATTTGGCTTTGCCTGAGATGGGAGCCCTTAGAACTTTATAAAAAGAGGTGATATGATCTGATTTTTATTTTATCTTGTTCCCTCTAGCTGCTTTGTGCAGAATGGTCAGAGACCATGTCAAAAGCAGGGAGTACAGTTACATGGTGGCTCAGCCTCAGGGCAGTGACATTGGTTGATGAGTTGTCCGATCTTGAGAGTCAAGATAAAAAAATACAGGTCTTGACCCAAAGATGACAAGGAGCTATAGAAGGTAAGAATGGGGTCAGGGATTTATATAACCAAAGTATGTCTTCCTATGATCTATGATCTGTGGTAACAGGTCTATGTGTGTATATTTGTGAATTTGACTTCAGATAGCATTTAGAATATAACTGTTTGTAAGGGCATGTAGAGCCTATCTAGCCCAATGCTCTTGTGTTTGTAAGGGAACCAGGGACGTGGGAGGAGAGGGCTGGCCCCGGGGTATACCATCAGTGACCTATACAACTTTGATCCTGTATGGGGCTGGGCCCATGCCACACCAGTGACTGAGCGATGTTTTAGCTCAACTGTCAATTTGCTTTTAGCCTGTGACATGGCAACATGGCACTGGGAAGTCAGGATTTTAATTCTAACTCTGACCCTGGATCAGGCTCCAAACCTTCTCAGACTAGCAGTATCCATATGATAAAATGAAGACATTGGGTTACCAATCACCCTGATTATTTGAATTATATTTTTTGTGGAATTTTGTAAAGTCCTCTTGTATATATTAACTCATTCAATCCTTAACCCAATTGTGAGCAAATTGAAGCAATATTGGTTGTTAGGGAAGAAGAAGGATCAAGTGACTTGTTTGGGGTTATTCAATGAGTAAAAAGCAGAATCCAATTCTTGAATTCCTCTTCCAGTGTCCTTTCTACTCCTTCATACTGCTGAAAGAAAAATAATTTCTCTTTGGATACCTGTTTATTAACTCATATTTTCTGTAGTTACGATCCACTCACATCCAAGTAGGGGTTAGCATGGGTTTGACCCATAGAAAGTACAAAATAATGTGGGTGAAATAAAAGAGAGATTTATATGTGAAAAGAGGAGTACTTTTTGGAGAAAATAAGTACCTGGCTCTCTGGCTTCATGATTTATGATCTTGTTGTAAGCCTTTCCAGTCTCCAAACCTGACCCTATTTATGTGTCTTTGTTACTCTGGTTGTGTCCATTTAAATTCAATGAAGAAATATTTTCATAAATGTCATCCTGACCTTGTTTAATAACAGATCCTAAGTTGAAATTTATTGTCACTTTATTATGGGAACAAGTAATTCAATATGAGAGGGGTTGCAATGCAAAAATATATTGAAAGTACCCTTTGATATACTTGAGTACATGGTTCATGTACTCTCAGAGCTTTACAACCAGGACTTTTTTAGTGAAAGGAATACATGGAAGTTGAAACTTCCTCAGAAGCTTCAGCAACTGAGTCTGCTGAAACAACTATAATTATGGACAGACTAAAATGAGAAAAAGCATACAAATTTATTAACATGCAAATATGCACAGGGGTCATGCAGAATATGAAATTCAAAGAACATCCAGATGGTTGAGGCTTAATACTCTCTTCTTGCGGGAGAGGGAAGTAGGGAGCAATATTGTAAGGGTAGTAAATAGTTTTTAAGGGAAATGAACAAGCCCAGGAACAGACAATGGCCAGGGACAAAGTTCTTCTGGGCTCTAGGAGTGTCTCTTCCTCCATAATATAAATTCAATATTCCTTGGTTAATGACATTTAAGCAAAAAGGTGTGAAGTTAATTGTGTCCCTCTTTGGCAGATCCAGTCTTTAAGTAGATAAAGGAACATAACATAGGGCCTCTCCCTGTGCTTCAGGACAGAAAAAGGATCAAAGATGACCAAGAGACAGGAGGGTGGTGAGGTCAGAGAGTTCTGAGGTCTTCTTTAGCTCAGCATGTCAAAGTGCCACACTTTGGGACATCATATTCTGGGTGCATTAGGAAAATGCAACCTCAATTGACCAACTTGAAGTCAGAAACACTACTGAGGTGGACCTTTTGGGCTTTGGAGACCCATTTGTTACTCAGCAATCTTTAACAAAAGAATCAGTGTGGTTCTCCTTCATGTCACTTACAGCAAGATTTACTGATAACTCAGATATTGCTTGTATCTTTGGCATTTTAAAAATATATTTTTTAAAATTTTTAATTGATACAGTAGTGTGACATTTCAGTAATATCTTTGGATTTTTAAAAAATATTTATTCTTTGGTTGTAGATGGACACAATACCTTTATTTATTTTTATGTGGTGCTGAGGATCGAACCCAGGTCCCCAGACATGCCAGGCAAGCACTCCACCCCTGAGCCACAACCCCAGCACAATATCTTTGGATTTTGAAGACAAAGCACAGAATTAGATCACCTTGAAATAATCTCTTCTTTGCAATAACTTCTTAATCTTTTTGCTAGTAGATTCTAATTAAAATACTAAGGAAAACAGGAAACAATGGATTATTCGATAAATGATCAGGAAACAGTGGTTTATGATTGGGAAAAGTGTTAAATTGGATCCACATCTCACATTGTTGACCATTATAATTTCCAAAGGGATTAAAGATTTAAGTGTAAAAACTAAAGTAATAAAAATACTAGAAGAAGAGAAGGGAGAATGTCTTTATATGCTTAGAGTAGGGACGAACTCCCTAGCCATGAGTCAAAAACAAGAATCCCAAAAGAGAAGGTATATAAATTTGGATGACATTAAAATAAACAAACAAACAAACCCACTAAGCCCTTCCAACTGGCAAAATAAAACATAGGGTCATATGAAAAGGTAAAAACAAACGGCAAGCTTGAGGAAAACAGCTGCAACTCATAACAACAGAGTCAGGAGAAGGGCTGACTTCTCAAAAATAGAAAGAACGGGAACCTGAAGACAAGGAGTGAAGCTCAAAAGAAAGATATACTAAGACTGAACAAGCAGTTCACAGAAAAGGGAATCAAAATGGCTCTTAAGCATATGAGAAGGTGGGGCTCGACCTTACACATAAAGAAACGCGTTATGTTTTGAGTATGAGGTGTCCTCCCAAGGCCCTTGTGGTAATTCAGGAATGGTCAGAGGTGAAATGATTGGACTGTGAGAGCTGTAGCCCAATCAGTCCATCCTAGTTGGAATGAACTGATTGGAATTCAATTCCAATTTCTAATTCTAACATTTCAAGAGGCTTAGTTTTTGTTTATCTGCTTAAGTTTCTAGTTCTTTGTCAATAAGTTCAATGCTATTTTTAATCTCCCTTGTCATGGAAAGCAAAGTGATTTCAGAGACTGTATCCAGTAGTTCCAATATCTGCAGTCTGTTGTGAGTTTCTTTTTAATTATGTGTAGCTTATGCTCATTTTTGAGTATGAGTTCGTGTCTCCTTATGTGCCTGGTCATCTTTGTATTGCTGGGATGTATTTTATTTTATTTATTTTTATGTTTTAATTTTTTGCTGGGATGTATTTTTAAATATATTTGTTAAAATAATTTGAACCTTAGCAAAATATTATTTTCTCCAGACAATTTTTATTTGCCTTGGTCAGCTGCTTGGGGCTTTAGTTTTATTCAGTCCTGAGACTATGATCTTCTGGGACACTCAGATGGCTTAAAGCTAGCCTGCCTGCATTGATTTTTTTTTAAAGCAAAAAAGGGAGTTATTTCCTTATATAACAGTGATGTCCAAAATATAAGTTTCAGATTTAGCTAGATTTGTGACCCTTAAAAAGTCATCATGTCCCTCCAATTTCTCTCTACCCCCTTGATCCATTTCCTCCTTTCTCCTCCCCGCCTCCTTTTTTCTCCCTCCCTCTGTGATAGCACTGGAGAATCCCAGATTTCCTTGATCCTAGAACTTAAAACTCCAGAGAGACTGTGCCTTATCATATACCCTCTGACAGATGTTCCAGAGAAGACTTTGGCCAGGTGCTCACCCCCAGATAGATTATCATGGGTAGGAGGATGGAACCTTTGATGGAACCTGGTTTGGGAACAATGCCCAAACCTTTGGTGGGATCTGCTTTACCCAAATAAGACTGAGCAGGATCCAGGAGAGGGAGGGGCACAGAGGACTGGCTGTGAGGCATGAGGATTAGCAGGGATGCAAGGATGCTCCTCTCCCTCAGGGACAACACTGGCTTACCTGTCCCTGCTCACACATCCCTAACCATGCACACTGGTCCCCTGCTCAAAGGTGTCCTGTAGTAGCAGATCTACCTGGGCAGGGCTGGCTTCATGGGGGGGGGGGGCTCCTAGATGACATCACATGCTCAGCCATTTGAGGGCACTGGGATTCTCAGTTTCTTCTGTAACACATAAGAGGACCAAGGCAACTCACAAGCACTGTTCCTTTCAAAGAAAGCAGATGGGTGAAATACATAAAACCAGCATTTTTATTGGCCTCCTAGGATGCTCAGAGGTCTACTTTTAAGACTCTCTGTGTTAAATACACACTTCAATAATGCTTTAGTCTATTCCTCAGTGGTTTCCAAATTGTGATCCCCAGGGGAGCTTACTGAAATGCAAATTCTCCATCTCACCCCAGACCTACTGAATCAGGAAGTACAGATGTGGGACCCAACGGACTGTTTTAACAAGTCCTCTGAGTGATTCAAGGCTTGCACCAAAGTTTGAGAACTGTTGATCTATAACTGTATTTGATCCAATTCACTCCAGTTCAAAAGGGCCACCCACTACAAAAAACTGAGATTTGCATTACAGATTTAATGAACAGTCTGAATTTTGAGGGGCATAAATTCGTGACAGAGTTTTCTATTTCTCCCACTCCTGCCTTCAACCATGCACTATCAGGGCATACTTCTCCATCCCTTAATAGTATCTTGGGCAGATTCCTTGATTTTTAGTAAATTATTATTTTTTTATTAGTTCTAATCAGTTATACATGACAATAGGAAGCTCTTCGATTCATTGTACATGAATGGAGCAGAATTTTTTGCTTCTCTGGTTGCACATGAAGTAGACTCACACCATTCAGGCAATCATACATGTACCTAGGGTAATGATATCCTCCTCATTCCACCACATTTCTTGCCCCCTTGCCCCCTCACCCCCTCCCTTTTGCCCCATCCAAAGTTCCTCAACTCATCCCAGGTTGCCCCCCAATTATGGATTAGCATCCACTTATCAGAGAAAACATTTGGCCCCTGTTTTTTGGGGATTGGCTTATTTCTTTTAGCATGATGTTCTCCAACTCCATCCATTTATCTGAAATGCATAATTTTATTATCTTTTAATGCTGAGTAATGTTCCATTGTGTATATGTACCACAGTTTCTTTATCCATACATCTGTTGAAGGGCATCTAAGTTGGTTCCACAGTTTAGCAATTGTGAATTGTGCTGCTATAAACATTGAAGTGGCTACATCACTGTTGTATGCTGTTTTTTTCCCCCTTTTCAAATTTTTATTTTTATACTTTTTATATTAAAAAGAAAAGCATAATTGCCACAAATTATAAAGGACTCAAGTAGTACTAGAATAACGAATGAATCCCTTCAGCCTGAAAAGCAGATACTCTCAATAATATTAAAGTTATAAGCTCATTCAAGCATTTTCCCTTTTTTTTGTCCTTTTAAATGTGATATCCTTGCCCATGGTAAAGATAATGTACTATAAGTGTAATGTGGAACCTTTTCTGCAAAGCCAGATGACAAGTTTTCCTCTCCAGTGAGAATAGAGCTGTAAGTTCTTATGTTCTCTGCCTCTGCCATCAACATGGCTGAAGCAGAGGGTGGGGTTGGGGAGAATCCAGGAAACCTTCCACACAATACATACTCCAATGTTTCCATTGGTGGGGGGGGGTTCCAGATGATCCAGACCACTCTACCCAGGCTTTTGGATAAAGACCCCTACCCCTCCTAACTACTAGTCTTCTTCCTCCATCTTCCTCACTTCCAGAGCCTTCTGAGCAGCTTACTTTCTTTTGTAAATCAATAATCAGAAAAGGGGGTATGCTGTTTTTAAGTCCTTTGAGTATAGACCCGAGGAGTGGGATAGCTGGGTCAAATGGTAGTTCCATTCCCAGTTTTCTAAAGAATCTCCATACTGTTTTCCAGATTGGTTTCACTAATTTGCAGTCCCACCAACAATGTACCTGCATTGACTCTTACAACCCAAATCCTCTAAGCTGTGATGATCAGATATTACACTTATGTCACATATTGCTTCCTAATCTTCAAAGCTCATCTCAGGTGTCTCTTCTGCAATCTGCAAATGCCGTTTGGGTAGAAGCTGTCCAAAATGATAGGCTTATCTTACTGGGTATTCATCATATCCTGAATCATGGCCCAGTAATTCTTCACTCTTATTAGCTCTTAGATGTTTTAAACAGATTTTCAAAAGTATTTTGTTCAGCATTTCGAATTGTACTGAATGGAAGAGTTAGTATGATAGATCAAATTTTCCATTACTGGAAATGAGAGTTTTTGTATGATTAAAAGTTTTGAACAATGTGAATTAACTATTTTAAAAATTAAAACATCTTTTTTTAAAAAAACCTAATTTTCTAAATTTAGTTGTATGTCTCTGATTTACGGGTGTCCAGCAAAAGCCCTTGTTTGTGTTAATGCTCTTCCAAGTCTAGAAATTTTAAAGGACTTAGTTGGCATTCCAGTATTGTTCTTTTCCCCTCTTTCCTCTATAAGTGACTTTTGGGTAATCTATTCACTCCTGCATGGTTCATAATCATTGCTAATACTCTGATCAGTTCATCCAGGAAGGTTAGGAAACCAGATAAGCTCTGGTTTTCTGAATATTCTATTTAGTGAAGATTTCCTATTACAATACAATGGTAATTTATTTCTATACAATTAACCCATAAATAGAGAACAGCATTAAGTTAAAATTAACTGGCACCTTATTAAACTTTCTTTGAGTTTGGTTATGTGTTATACTGTTGATTAACATCTACTGTCGTCGTGGGAGCTGAAAGTGGTGTAGGAGACTGGCTGGTGATGTGCCTGCTTTTGTTTCTTTATTTAATTCATGAAAAAAAAACCCATCAATATTACCTTTACATTTATTGGGTCTTAAAAGATAGGATAAAGCATATAGTTTGGTTATGTTACCTTTTATTTCATTCCAGATATGTGAACATGTGCCAACTTAAAAATCAATATTGCTGGGCTGGGGGCTGTAGCTCCGTGAAAGACTGCTTGCTTAGCACGTTAGGGGCACTGTGTTCAATTCCCAGCAGTGCAAAAAAAAAAAAAATCAATATAACTTTTACTGCTGATAAGGACAGGATGTCAGGACAATAAAATCCATAGTGCTGACATCATTTATGTTAACTCCAGAATTCATGTCAGGCTTTAAACTCAGCAATTACCTAAAAGTGAAAAAATAAGCCATTGTTGTCTAATTTGGAAACACTTCAATAGTTTCTTAGAGAGCTTATTTTTCATATTTCAGCTAAAACAAGTATGGAGGGGCTGGGGTTGTGGCTCAGTGGTAGAGCGCTCGACTAGCACCTGTGAGGCCCTGGGTTCGATCCTCAGCACCACATAAAAAGAAGTAAATAAAATAAAGGTATTGTGTCCAACTACAACTAAAAAATAAATATTAAAAAAAAACAAGTATGGAACTTTTTTCTATCACTTATTTCCTTTGTTCTCTAAGGACTCTGTCAATTGAATTTAGGAAAATGTGCAAAGCTTATCTAACGTTCTTAGTATTTGTTTTTTTATTTTATATATATAAAAATTTGTTTTTAAATTATATATATATTTATATATAATTATTATATATAATTTTATATATAAATTTGTTTTTTAATTAATTATATATATATATATATATGTTATAGATGGACACAATACCTTTGTTTTATTTATATAGTTTTATGTGGTGCTGAGGATCAAACCAGTGCCTCATACATGCTGGGCAAGTGTTTTACCACTGATCTACAAACCTAGCCCCAGTATTTGTTAATAAAGCATAGAAAGCACTCAAAAGTTATATGCCATGTTATTGTATAATTTTCGATTTTTGTTTTGTTTTGTTTTAATGGTGCTGAGCATTTAACTTGGGGCCTAAAGCATGCTGAGTACACATTCTGCCACTGGGATGTACTCCCAAGTCCCTGCTTTTGAATTCTATTTAAAAATTTTGATATTTAGGTATATGTGTATACAAATGCACATTAAACAAAGCATATCAGTATCTTTGTGTAATCTTAAGTGTTTTCACTACATATACCAGTTAGAAAGTAATTCACATTAGCATGAACTTATTCATAAGATTATAATTATTTTTTTCCTTAAGTATCACAAAGTTGGAGTCTAAGATTTTGAAACAGAGACTAAAGATGCTTTTGAATCACTTAAGTAGCAACAGGCTGTTCACATCTGACTCTCTGGCCCATAACTGTGCTTGTAATCTTGATATTTTTAGCATCTTTATGAATTAAAAGTATAAAGTCAAGGGAGAGTGAAGAATACGAGGAATACCACTTGCATTTTCTATTTGATTTATTCTTAGGTGTAATTTTTATCCACAGTTGAATTATATAATGCTGGAAATCAAATGGCTTCTTTTGAGAGTCACCTAGATCCTTTAAAGGGATGATCAGCTCTGAGTGACATTCTTTCATGACCTATATGTAATTCTTCCAACTCCTTCAGGATGAATAGGCAAATTCTACTATCTAAATATTAAAAATCTTCTATATGTCCAATATAATTTTGTCTTAAAATGGTTTCATCACTGAGAATAAGACAATCTCATGTCTGTGTCATTCCTACCCTGGGTACATAATTTGAATGTGTTCATGAGGAAGTATCAGACAAATCCATTGTGACAGAGAGTCTACAAAATAACTGACTTGTTTTCTTTCTTTGTATTTAATGTCATTAAATACAAAGATTGAGGAAATGTTCAAAGTTAAAGGGTGTGAAACAGTCTCGGCAACTGAACTCAGTATATGATCTGGGTTTTCTTTTGCTGATGAATTGATTAGGACAATTGGCAAAATGTGAAATTCCAAAGATTAATAAAGAATTGTATCAATGTTAATCTTCAGATTTTGGCAACTTTACTGTGGTGATTTACGAGAATCATCTTGCTTTTAGGAAAAACAAACTGAAGCATTAGCAGAATGGGGATACCATATCTATAACTGACTTTCACATGGTTTGAAAAGCAAATAAAATATTAAAATCTGGGGGAATCTTAGAATTTTGCAACTTTTATGTAAGTATGAAATTATGACAAGACAGTAAGTCAAAAGACAATATTGCATTGTGATTTAATCCTTTTGAAGATATTTTAGAAAGAAATGAAAAATCCAAATTAAAGTTAAAATTCCACAGTATGGATCCCACAAATGTGATAACAGATATGGACAAACTCATGCTGCTTGGCCCAGTTTATACATACAGAGCAGTGATAGCCAGCTGGACCTCGACTCTTCCTTCCCTTTGCCTCATGGCCATTTGATAAAGATGGCATGAAGATAATGTTAGTAGATGTTGAGCATCTACTTTGTTTTAAGCAGTTTCTCTACAAGATTTAATTTAATTCTAACAAAAAACCTTCTGCTTTGGGGAATATCTGTGTTGTAGAATTAATACAATATGGTATTGAGATTGATAGAATTTATAGAACCTAGTGATACTGGCATGAGGAAAAAGTCAATGCCAAGAAGCACCTCTAGGGGTTTACTTAAAGCCACTAGTACTATTTCCTGAAGGGAGACTTGGAAGAGAAGTTGAACTGGTTAGGTAGGGAGCTGGTTAATGGTGGAGCTATCAAGAGATGAAATATTTAAAATGTGTCTATAAGATATCTAATTTTTTTTATGGTACTGGGGACTTAATCCAAGGGCATCGAGCTGCATTCCTAGCCCTTCTTTATTTTAATTTAGAGACAGGGTCTCCCTAAATTGTCCAGGCTGACCTTGAACTTGAGATTTTCCTGCCTCAGCCTCCCAAGTCATGGGGATTACAGGTGTGTGCTACAATGCCTGGCTCTTTGGGATATCTAAGTGGAGACGGAAACCCTAATAAATGTCCAATGTTTCACTTTAGATGGAGTTTTGGGAGATTCAGTACTACAACTGAAGTTCTGAGGGTCAGCCTTGTTCCTTACCTTCACCCTTGGCTCTTTACAAGGCTCAAGTCCCCTATAAGGAGGCTTAAAGGGAGTCAATCATAGGAGCAAAGTTTATTGCTCAGTGGGTTCCTAGCAGTAGCTCTGCAACTTGATTGATGGGATTGCTAAGGTTATCAGTCATAGATAACAGGATCTTGGTCTGTGTGAGGTACTCAGATCACTATTTCTTGTCAAATTGAGCACATGCAACTATGTTGAAGGATTTACTAGAAAGGGTTATAAAGGCCTCTCAAAAGATTAGAAATTCTTATCAGTAAATGAAAATGATATGTGCTCTTGTCCTTTATTCTTGGTTAACTCAGAGTCAACATTTTTGATTATTAGTTCTTGTAATTTTCTGGGGAGAGGACTCTAAAATATATGTAAACATGCATGTACGTGTATATGTGCACACACACGCACACAAGCCCAATCTAGGAAATGAAATACTAAAATATTTTACTCAATCAGGATTGAAGATCACACAAAAAGAAATGAGTGAGAGCTGGGTATGGTATGCATGTTTATAATCCCAGCAATTTGGGAAGCTGCTGCGTGAGGATTGCACATTAAAAGTCAACCTTAGCAATTCAGTGAGGCCCTAAGCAACTTAGCAAGACCCCATATCAAAATAAAAAAAAAAAAAAACATGAAGGACTGGGGATGTAGCTCAGTGGTAAAGCACTCCTAGGGTCAATCCTTGGTACCAAAAAAGAAAATAGAAAAGAAAGAAGAAATGAATGGGGCAGGAACCACAGCTTATAGCAAACTAAGGGTCACTTTTACTCTGAGAAAGGTTTCAGAAGATCCTGCATTTGGCATTATGATTCCAGATCTCTTCTCCTGGGACTGGGCTATTTAGAGAGGTTGTTTTTGCCTCATTATGAGTCAGGCAAGGTTGTTGTGCTATCTCTACTTGCTCTGCCATAGTTCCCAGTTCCATGCTGTTAGGTAGGGTCAATTCAAATAATGGTTGATTTATCCAAGAAGTGAAATGAGACACTTATGGCATTTCCTTCCCTGCCACAAAACTATCAACCATCTCAATCTAACAGATGATTGTAGAATACTCTAACTACAGTATAATAAACATCCTTTTATAGTGTACAAGGAACACCTACCAAGTGATAGACCATATTCTGGGTCATAAAACAATTCTCAAAAATTTTTTGATTGTGGTATGTGGGATTGAACCCAGGGGCATTCCACTGAGCTACATCCTCAGCCCCTTTTATTTTTTATTTTGAGACAGGGTCTTACTAAATTGTTTAGGCTGGGATTGAATTTGTGATTTTCCTGCCTCAGTCTCCCAAGTAGCTGGGACTACAGGAGGCACCACCATGCCCTGACTTCTCAAAAAAATTTGAAGATTTTATGACATACTAATTATGTTTTCTGTCCACCGTGTAATTAAATTAGAAATCAATAATAGAAAAATAACTGGGAAAACTGCTAATATTTAGAAACTAACACTCTTCTAAACAATCCTTTCATCAAAAAAGAAGAATGAAATTAGAAAGTCCTTTGAAGTAAACAAAAATGAAGGTACAGCACTTCTGGGATATAGCTAAAGTAGTACTTAGTGGGAAATCTGTAGCACTAGATGTCTTTATTAGAAAAGAATAAAGATCTCAAATGTCTTCAGCTTCTGCCTTGAGAAACTAGAAAAAAAATGAAGAATTTGATCCTATAGTACATAGAAGGATGGAAAATAATATAGCTAAGAACAAAAATCAATGAAATAGAGAAGATTCTGGAAAGATGGCAGAGTAAGAATCAATAACAATCTGTCTCCTTAGAGAAAATTCTATTGATGGAATCTGTCTACTGAAGGCTTGCAAGTTCCAGGAGAAGCTGTGGATGGTAAGTTGTGGTTGATTTTGGTGAATTTCAGTTCTTAGCACTGTGACAAATATTCATTCCCCCCACCCCCAAGCTAGGCCCTGTGGCAGGCAACTGTGCACATGCATATTCCTGTGGCAGTTTGTAGGATCCAGAGTGGGCAAAAAGCACCTTGCTCTCTTGTTACAGTTACTAGCATCTGGACTTGAATTGTTGATTGCACTTTCTAATCACAGAGGTAAGCAAATAATGGTAGGTGTTGTTGCTGCACCTTCTCTGTTGTTACAACCCTCTCCTCTAGACGCAGTGACTTCATTTTTCTTCTTTTTGTCCTTTGAGACCCAGGCACTAAAGTCTAGGACCTTAAAAGACAACTGTATTTATGGGGAAAACTGGAAAGTGACTCAGCATGCCTAAAGAAAATCTTAGGCTTAAAAGATACCTAAGTTTCCATCTCAGGTTGACCCTTGACACAGAAACAACTTTTAGCAATCAAAAACAAAAAATTAGCAAAATAAATAATAAGAAACAAAAAAAACCCAGGGAAGGGGGAGTATCTGATTTCCAGGGTTGCCACATTCAAATGTTTAGATTTCTACAAAAACAAACAAAAAACCCAAAACAAACAAACAAACCAAAGAAAGCCATATAAAGACAGAGGACAACATAGAACAATAAAAGAGGAAAAACTAACCAATCAAAGCTATCCCTGTTAGGTGCAGGACAGGCTGAATTAAGTTGTCTGCAGGGCATGCCAAACAAAGTTAGCTGCAGGGTGACCTGGCCACTCAAACCCTCTGTCTGGTTCTTTATCACCTGTTTGTTTCAAGCCCAAAGCCCAAGCCCCTACTCAAGGCTGAACATTTCCCTCCCTGCTCAAGGCTGAACACTCAACCCCCTGCTCAAGGCCGAACACTTACCCCGCCTTGTGCCAACAAGGCAGCTTTCGGACCCAGAGACCCCATTAGAATTTGGCTATAAAAACTCCCTCCTGCGGGGACCTCTCTCTCTCTCTCTCTCTCTCTCTCTCTCTCTCTCTCTTTGTCTCTCTCTCTCTCTTGCTCTCTCCCTCTCCATCTCTCCTCTTCTCTCTCTCTCTCTCTCTCTCTCTCTCTCTCTCTCTCTCTCTCTCCTCTTTTGTACTGCTGCAATAAAGCTTTCTTGGTCTCTCTGAGTGTTGTGGTCACTTTACTTTCAGTCCTTAAAAAAGAACTCGATATCAGGTCTACTTGTTAAAGCTTTAAAATAATTGTGTTAAAAATGCTAAAAATTTTTGAGAAGATTGAAGCATGTCCAGAAAATAAAGTCTAACTAAAATGTTTTTCTATCAATAAAGAGATAGCAAATCTAAAAGAAACCCCAAAGAAATACTGGCACTGAAAAAAAAAAAAAAAAAAAAAAACTGAAATGAAAATTTCACTTCAGGGGCTCAAAGACAGATTTGAGTAGGCAGAAGACAGAATCAGTGAACCCAAAGGTAGGACAATGGAAATTATTAAGTATAAGGAACAAAAAGAAAAAAAAATTCAGGAAAAGTGAAAAGAACTTAAGGAACTGGTGGGATACCACCAACAGACTGACTGACACATTACAGTAATATTAGTAGGAGAAGAAAAAGGGGAAGAAAAGATATTTAAAATAATAACAGAAAGCTCCAAAATTTGATAAAAGACATGAATATAAACAATTTGTTTCATTCAATAAACTCCAAGTAAAATAAACTAAAAAAATATATATATACTTACATACATATATATGTATGTGTATGTATATATATGTTTGTGTGTGTGTGTGTGTATTTTTTTCCATACTGGGGATTGAACCCAGAGGTGCTCTACCACTGAGCTATATCTTCAGTCCTTTTAATTTTCTATGATCCAAGAGACTAATTCTTAAAAAAAAAAAAAAAAAAAAAAAAAAGGATTGAACCCAGGGCCTCACACATGCTAGGCAAACATTCTGCCACTTAGCTGTAGCCCCAGCCCTAATATATTTTTTAGGCTCTTGTTATGTTATCCAGGCTGATCTTGAGCTCCTGAATAGCTGAGACTACATGTGTATGCCACCATTTCTGGCTTTAAAAAGTGGATGTTATTTTAACTTTGGCTTGTAATCTCCATTTTAACTTAAAGCAGATATTATTTTAGCTTTGGCTTGTAACTTCATGGTTTTTTTTCTCTTCAACATAATGTAAGAGTCTAGTGCATTTCAAAGAATGAATAGCTTATGTATAAAGATAATTTTGTGATATCAGCAACTAAAAGGGTGTGGATGGAGCTTTTAAAGAAGTAGAGTGTTGGGTTGGGGATGTGGCTCAATCGGTAGTGTGCTTGCCTAGCATTCTGCAGCCCGGGTTCGATCCTCACCACCACATACAAACAAAGATGTTGTGTCCGCCGAAAAATAAATAAAATATTTTAAAAAAGAAATAGAGTGTTATAGATTACTAAAGATAAGCTAGTATAAATTTAAGATAGAGTGTTATAACTTTAGTATGACAAATGTAATACCTATGGTAACCACATAGAAAATATCCATAGAACATATAAAAGGAAATGAGAAAAAAATTTAAATGTCTCACTACAAAAAGTCAACTAAACACAAAAGAAGGCTCTAGTACAGGAAATGAAGAACAACAACAGTGAAAAACTTTAAGGTATATTGAAAACAATTAACAAATTGCAAAAGTTCTTATCAGTAATTTCTTTAAGTGTAAATAGATTAAAATCCCTCATGAAAAGACAGGTTGGCAGAATGGATGAAAACCTAATCCAGGGCTGGGAGTATAGTGCTCAGAGGTAGAGTGCTTGCCTAGCATGCATGAGGTTTAAATCTCAGCACTGCCTACAAACAAAAAATCTCAGCACTGCCTACAAACAAAAAATACATAAGGTTTAAATCTTAGCACGGACTAAAAACAAAAAATAGCTTTTTTTTTTCTGTTTTAGTGGCAGAAAAATAAACAACCTAATTTGGCTCAGGGTGGTGACACATCTATAGTCCTAGCACTCAAAAACCTATAGCTAACATCTTACTCAATAATGAAAGATTGAATGCTTTCTTCTCAAGGTTAGGAAAAAGAGTATCTACTAGTATGGCTAAAAATGTAAGCCATTGTAACTAAAGCATGAAAATGAAACAGAAAGCATTTCAATTGAAAGAAAAATATCTTTATTTGCAAATTGGCAAGTTGCATCTAAAATTCATCTGAAACTACAAAGGACTTAAGAGTAGCTGAAACCACTATGAAAAAGAAGAACAAAAGGATAACAATACTCTACTGGCATAAAGACAGACAAATAGAACAAATAGAATAATGGAACAGCATAGACCCCTGCATACATGGTTAACTGATTTTTCACAAAAAGAAGGCAATTTAGTGGAGAAAGGATTTTTTTTAACAAATGGTGCTAGAACAATTGACTCAGCACTACTTGTATGATTTCATTTATAGGAGGCACTTATAGAGCAGTCAAATTCAGAGAAAGAAAGTAGAATGGTGATTACCAGAAAAAGAGTTTCAACCCATTATTTTTGTACTACATGCTAATATTCATTCAAAATCCATAGATATAAATGCAAAACCTGAAGCTATAAATCTTCTAGAGAACACATAATGGAAAGTCTTTGTGTCTCTGGTTAGACAAAGATTTCTTAGGTGCTGCCCCAAAAATGCAATTCACAAAAGAAAAAGATTGATAAGTTGAACCTCACCAAAATTAAGAACTATGGTTTGTTTTTGTTTTTGCTTGTTTTGTTTTTTGATACCAGGGATTAGACCCAGGAGCACTCAACCACTGAGCTATATCCCCAACTCTTTTTTTTTGTATTTTATTTAGAGACAGGGTCTCACTGAGTTGCTTAGGGCCTCCCTAAATTTGAGGCTAGATTTGAACTCTCGATCCTCCTGCCTCCTGGGATTACTTAACAGGCATGCGCCACCATGCCCGTCTAAGAACTGCTCTTTTTTTTTTTTTTGTTCTAATTAGTTCTACATGACAGCAGAATGCATTTGGATTCATTGTACACAAATGGAGCACAACTTTTCATTTATCTGGTTGTACACCATGTAGAGTCACACCGTATGTGCAGGCACACATGTAATATTTACATAACTGAGGTGTATCCAGAATATATATTTTTAAAGATCTCAAAAATCAATAGTATGAAAAACCCTTAAAAATGGACAAAAGATGAATGTTTTCTCTGATATGTGGAAGCTAATAAAAAATAAGGTAGTAAATGAGGGAAGGAAAAACGGGAGCATATTCCATTAAAATAGGAGAAAGATCCTTGGACTAGATGAAAGGGATTGAGGAGGAGGGAAGAGGGATGGGTTAAGGAAAGAACAGTTGAATGAATCTGACCTGACTTTCCTGGGTACATATATAAATATGTCACAGAAAATTTTACCATTATGTATATCCATCCAGAAGACAAGAAATATTTTTAAAAAGTATAATAGCAGAAAGGTCAGTTCTGTAGATCTTTCTGAATTAGAGCAAATATTCCATGATTTTATATATATATATTGCTATCAGGGATTGAAACTATGGGTGCTTAATCACTGAGCTACATCCCCAGATTTTTAATATTTTATTTAGAGACAGGTTCTCACTGAGTTGCTTAGGACTTCACTAAATTGCTGAGGCTGGCTTTGAACTTGTAATCCTCCTGCTCAGTCTCCTAAACTGCTGGGATTACAGGCATGAGCCACTGTGCTCGACTCCATGCTTTTATAATTATGTCAAAATGAATCCTACTGTTATGTATAACTAAAAAGAACCAAAAATGAACAAAACAAATAGACTTTAGTTTCAGTGAAGAAAATATAGAGATGACTAATTGACACATTCAAAAATGCTCAATATTAGTCACTAAGAAAATGCAAATTAGAAGCACTATGAGATCATACACACAGCTATTTGAATGTTAATATAAAATTAGATGAATCATACCAAACATTGATAAGGATTTGGAGCAACTAAAACTTTCATACACTGCTGGTATGACCACTTTAAAAAATATTTGGGCATTTTGTTTAAAAGGGGCACAGCCATACAATGGAATGCCACTTAGCAATAAAAAGGAATGGACTGTTGATACAATGCAGATGAATTTACGAATAATGATGCTAGAGGATAAAAGCCAGGCAAGAAAGAATATGTACTGTATGATTCCATTTTCATAAAATTCTAGAAAATGCAAACTAATACGTAGTGATAAAAAGCAGATCCATGGTGGCCTATGGTCCTGGAGGCAGTAGAGCAGGACAGACATGCCTTTTTCTTCTCTTCACTGTATAAAACTCCTATCAGAGATTTTCATGGCATTGAAGTCACAGAGTCTGGAGTTGCTCCATCTTAAGTCTTGATGGGGATCAGAGGATCCACTTCCAAGGTGGTTTGGTCTCAGGTCCGTGAGTTGGTGCTGAATGGGCTGAGGTAGGGCCTTCATCCTCATCACGTGGGCCTCTCCACAGAGCTGCTTTGCATCCTCCAGAGAGAGTGATCCTAGAGAGTAAGGCAGCTGCAATGCTTTTGAGACCCATCCTCAGAAGGCATACACTGTCACTTCCATTAGAATCTACCAATCAGGGCAGCAATGGAGGGTACTTTGGAAGGGAAGGAATATCAGAAAGGAAGGATCATTGGTACCACTTTGGAGGTTGGTACCCCATGCACCACCGTGTGTTCAATCAATTTCACATGCCCTATTACCAAGGGAAATTGACACCTTTCTATTAATAGCTGGGTCTATATTCCTTCCACTTGAACTTGAGCAGAACTCTGTAAATACCTCAGTCCGAAGAAGTTGTTGTGAGTGGTGCTATGTGATTTCCAAAGCTAAGTTATAAAAGGAAATAGGACTTCAACCAGTTTCTCTCCCTTTGTCTGTCTTGGGACACTTTTTGAAATCCAGCCCCCCTGGGGTAAAAATCAGGCTGCAAAGAGAGGACATATGTGACCAATTATCCTAGAGCTTCTGTTGATACCAGCAACAATTACTAAGTGCATGAGTGAATGAGCCTTTAGATAATTCCAGTTCCTCAGCCTTAAGTCTTCCAATTAAGGATCTAGTCCTCATGGAACAAAAAAAAAGAAAAACTGAGAGATAATAATTATTGTTTCAAGCCATTAAGTGTTGGGGTTGTTTTATAGAAATGGATCACTAAAGTAGGTTCTCAGTTTATTCCTTTGTCACCTAAACACACATTGGCTGCAGGAACAAGTGTATGAGAGCCATATTGATGATAGCTGTACTCTAGCAGCAAGTGATTCCAAGAGGAACGGAATAGGAAGGCCCGAGAACAGTGCTATTGGAAGTCCAGCCCCAGAAATAGCTTCATTAATCACGGCTCCTGTGAAAAGGAACAATGCTGATAAAACGGGTGGACTTAGTTGCCAGATTTCATGAAGTCCAGAAGGAAGGCAAGGTGGAGGAAAGGAGACAATGAATGCAGAAAACATGAAATTAAGTTTGGTGAAGAAAGAAAAAATAGATATGGCCAGAGGGCTACGAAGCCTAAATGAAGGGGAAATATGAGGAGAGAAATATTCAAGACCACTGCCCTTTCAGAAGAAGTCCATGTTCTGTCTGGAGGATAAGCTGAATAGTGGCTTGTTTAAAGGCCATGAAATCAGACACCAGGTAGACTGTGGTAGACTTCCTAAATCTCAATTATGAAGGCAAATAGGGGTGATCTATTTGACTCTTCCATCCAATGCAGAAATACAGTGTCTACAGATATAGTACCTTTTAATTTTCATATGCCACAAAGAGGAAACCAAATTTCTTGGTGTCTATAATGTCTATAACCAGATTCATGTATCTTTGGAGATGTGCGTGGGTATTCATTCATTCATTCACTCACTTGCACATTCAACAGACATTCCCTGGGGATCTGCTATATGATATATATATATATATATATATATATATATATATATATATACTGTATTTGTAAACATATACAGATATATGAATAATAGATTCATACATATTAACATGAGTAAGGTATTAACAATAACAATGTTAGCATGGTTAGTTCCAGTAACGTTGTGTAACACATATTGAACACTTAATTTCCGCCAGGCTGTGGACCTGCACCTCACTTAATAGTCACAAAACCCCTCTAGGAGGTGAATGGTGTCATCATCCCATTGTACAGGTGCAGATACTGAAGCTTCTGGAAACCATATAATTTGTTCAAGAGCTGGGAGTGGTGGGGACAGGGCCAGAGCACAATTGTGTCTGAGATCAAATCTGGTGCTTGTAAATACTACCCAACAAACACCCCAATAAAGATTAATACCCTACTCCACATGGTCCCCTGTGGTGTGTTAGCACCTTAACCACAAGAGACACTAGCCCTTGGTTATAGGGGCATGGAAGGACAGGGTGGGGACAGAGAAGAAAAGGGGAAGCAAAAGGAAGGAAAATGAGCTGGGTCTCCAGGATGGCTGGTTCCTGGATTCTCTCCTGTCTAGGTGTTTCCCTATCAACAATTTCCTTGTTCATGGTTCTGATTATTTTATTTTCTTTATGGTTAATATATAAAGAAGTTTTGTCCAACAGAGAAGCTGCTGGTCCACATAGCAACCCAAATACCTCTGATTATTACTTAGGAGGAAGTCCATTCCTTCGTAACAGCTGCTATTATTGGAAAGTCTGTACTTCTTTTGGAGTCCAAGTCTGTTATTTTGGCCCAGAAATTGAGTACTGGAGGATCATTGGGCAAAGAGCATAATGGCATTTCCCAAAGCCCCTAACTTGAGGAAAACTTGAGGAAGAAATTCCACAAACAGCCAAGGTTTCCGTGACTAGCTGAGGGCTGGTGTGGGGCAGGGAGGTGCTGTGAGGCCTGGAGGTGTTCAGGACAAGGGCCTTCTCTGAAGTGGCCTGGCTGCCTCTCCCAACTTGACCCTCTGTTAGACCACGATTCAAGAAAAGACCACTGACTCCAATTAAAATCAAATTAAAGCAAGCTTATTATTTCGACCGCCTGGGCTGCCTTGCCCATCAAAATCATGGGAGCCAAGGACAGTGGTGAGGCTTCTTTGCAGCCCAGTTTTATAGCCCAAAAAGTTACACAAAGGGGAGTTACAGATAACAACACTCTGAGGAGCATAACACAAGTTTCCATTTTTGCTGGCCCCGGCATCAGAATTTATGGAGATCTTAGAGACTCAGAGAGGGTCTTTATCCGGCCAGGGAAGGCCAGAATTTATGAGGCGTCACCAAGATTTAGGAAAGGGTTGTTATCTGGTCAGGGAAAACCGGACCTGGGTGAGTTCAGGGCACGGGCAGGCATTCCAATCAGCTTTACAACATCAACTAATGGCCAGGCCCTACAGACATCCTAATATTTTTACAGAAAACAGAAATGAATCCTTCATAACTTGTGACAAGCTGGCTTCTGATCTAATGAGAGAACTAGGCTAGGTATATCACCCTCCTCTGTACCAGGAAGCCCTCACTATTGTCATCATCTCCACCGTCCTCTGTAGACTCAGTGTTTTCTTTTTCTCTTCTTTCCCTCCTGTCTCCTCCCCTCCCCTCTCCTCTCCTTTCCTACATGCTCATAGACCCTACATGCTGGACCCTGGAGGACAGCACCCTCTGTGTACACCTTTCTGCTTCTGATGATGATTTGATCATCTCGTCACCACCAGCCAGGCATATCGCCCACTCTTTGCACTTGCTGCCACCACCTCCAGACTTTTTCCAGATGCCCTAAGAACCTTAGGCCCTGGGTCTCAGGCTTGCCCAGCACTTACGCCCTAGTGGTTACCTGGGCATCTCCAGTGACTGGAGAGGGACTCAGTCAATAACTTCCCCTCCACTTGAGTATTTGGCTTACAGAGGTCCCTGTGCAGAATCTGAAATTACAAACCTGAGGTTCCTTTCTCCAGCAATGACCTCTTCTACTCCCCCTTCCTCTTGTGCTTCTGTAACAATAGTATCTCATGCTCTGGTTCTAACCCGTCCTTATTCTCCTCAGGGCTCACTCTCTGGTGGGGACAGAGAAGAAAAGGGGCCTGTGGCAAGGCACCAAATCATGGTGGAGAGCATCTGTTTATCTGTCCCACCTGGACCTCATATCCAGCCATTTCTCTATTCTCATATATTTCTTCTTATTCCCTCACTCTTGATTTCTTTTCAGGAGCCTAGTCAGTATCCCCCCTCAGGTAAACTTAACTGCAAATGTCTTGTGTATGTGCAGCCACAGAGCCTAAAAGTCATTGTGATCGCCCTTTAGTTGGATTCTACATGCTGCTTGATATACCTACATGCTTCTTTAATTTGTACCTTGTTACTCTCTACATTATTCTCCTCAACTGTTGGAATCATTTTCATTTTCATCTTCATTTAAAAAATCTTATTCTGGAGTTCCGGCTTTGAAACAGAGGAGAGAAGAGGCCCAGTTTGGCTCCAGACACCGGTCGGACCACAGTGGAGAACAGCAGCCGCCATTTCGGAGAGATGATGTAATCATCCCCGTGTTCTACTGATCTCAGCCCATTCAACTACGAACAGGTGATATCAGGCTGGTATTTGCCTGCATCTAGCAGACAGATTTCTTGCTCAGGCTCGGGGCGGGGGTTCTTGTGGAGAATACTCCTAGAGGCTCGTGCCTGGCAAGGCGTGCGCCGGGCACTGAGCAGCTGGATTCGGGTTCCCGGGGCTAACCTGGCCCAGGTCTGAGGAAACTTCGGAGACTGCCGGCGGAGGCCAGCTCCAAGTGGAGCGTGCGCTGAGCTTGGGGCGACTGGGTTCTAACTCCTGGAACAGTTTTGGCCTGGGGCTGGGGAACCCGTGGGGGTCGCTCCTTGGAGCCAGCTCCCAGCGGAGAGTGTATCAGATCGGAGAGGCGGGGTTCCGGCTACCTAAGCTGCTTTGGCCCAAGGCTAGGGAACCTGCGGTGACTGCTTCTCAATCAGGGTCCGGCGGGGTGTTGTAGGGACAGAGTGGATCTTCCTCCTGCGCCCAGAGCAGGCCAAGTGACCCGCCGGCGTGGTGCCATGACACCCCAAACGCAGCTGGGGCTGAAGAGAGCAGCCGCCCACGCCTAGAATAGGACCAGCGATTCCGCGGCGCAGTAGCCAAGTAACCTCATTTGGAGTAGGGGCTGTGCAGAGCTGCCATCCGAGCAAGCAGGGCAGGCAGACCTGCCGCCAACTGGCAAGACAGGCCAGGTAGCTTGCCAGCGGGGTGGACACGTAACACCGAGGCAGTCGAGTCACACGGGTTGGAGTGGGGGTGGAGCAGGGTCGCCGCCCGGGTCCGGAGGGGGCTCAGCGACCCGTTGGAGAGGTAGTTAGGTACCCCCATTGGGAGTGGGGGCTGTGCAGAACTGCGACCCACCGGCCTAGAGGTCTGCCAGCGCGGTAGACTCGTCACACCAATTGGAGCGGGGCCCAGCTGAGCCGCCACCCACATCCAGATCAGGACCAAGGATCCCAGGGCGTGGTAGTTACGTTACCACAATTGGAGTGGGGGCAGAGCAAAGCCACCACCCGTGCCCGCAGCGGGGGCAGACCTGCGACCGATCAGCGGGGTAGACAGACCACCATAATTAGAGGAGGAGCACAGCCAATACCCGCCCTGCAAGGGAGACTTCCCAACTATACAAGAGCAACATAAATAAATAGGGGGTAAATTTCAAAAACACAACAGTGGCACCAAGCAGAAAGAAACGTCAGCAGTATGAAAAGACAAGGAAAGAAAGGACCACAAGCAATGCAGGTCAACTCAACTTTAGAAGAGGTAATAGCTGCAACAGATGGAATGTCAGATAAAGACATCAGGATTTATATGCTTCAGATGATCTGGAGTCTCAAGGAAGACATGAGACAGCAAAATCAGACAATGAAAGATCACATTGACAAACAAATCCAGGAAGTAAAAGATCAATTTCACAGGGAGATAGAGGTAATAAAAAACAAACAAATAGAAATTCTAGAAATGCAGGAAGCTATAAACCAACTTAAAAACTCAATTGAGAATACTACCAGCAGAGTAGATCACTTAGAAGAGAGAACATCAGACAATGAAGACAAAGTATTTCAACTGGAAAAGAACATAGACAGCTCAGCAAGTCTGCTAAGAAACCATGAGCAGAACATCCAAGAATTATGGGATAATATCAAAAGACCAAATTTAAGAGTCATTGGGATACAGGAAGGCACAGAGCTCCAAACCAAAGGAATAAAAAGTCTTTTCAGTGAAATAATACGAGAAAACTTCCCAGACTTGAAGAATGAGACAGAATCCCAAATCCTAGAAGCCTACAGGACGCCGAATGTGCAAAATCTTAAGAGATCCACACCTAGACACATTATAATGAAAATGTCCAACATACAGAATAAGGAGAGAATTTTAAAAGCTGCAAGAGAAAGAAAGCAGATTACATTTAGGGGTAAACCAATCAGGATAACAGCTGATCTCTCAACACAGACTCTGAAAGCTAGAAGATCCTGGAATAACATATTTCAAACACTGAAAGAAAATGGGTTCCAACCAAGAATCGTGTATCCGGCGAAATTAAGCTTCAGATTAGAAGATGAAATTAAAACCTTCCACGATAAACAAAAGTTAAAAGAATTCGCAGCTAGAAAACCATCTCTTCAAAAAATCCTTGGCAAAACATTACAGGAAGAGGAAATGGAAAATAACATTGAAAACCAACAATGGGAGGTAGGACAGTAAAGGGGGGAAAGTAGTCAAAGAGGATAACAAATCAGGTTTAGTAACATCAATAAACAAATATGGATAGAAGAACAAACCATATCTCAATAATAACCCTAAATGTTAATGGCTTAAACTCACCAATTAAGAGACACAGGCTAGTAGAATGGATCAAAAAACAAGACCCAACAATATGCTGTCTACAGGAGACGCATTTGATAGGAAAAGATATACATAGACTGAAGGTGAAAGGTTGGGAAAAATCATATCACTCATATGGACCGCGGAAACAAGCAGGAGTGTCCATACTCATATCTAATAAAATAGATTTCAAGCCAAAGCTAATCAAAAGGGATATAGAAGGACACTTCATACTGCTCAAGGGAACCATACACCAACAAGACATAACAATCATAAATATATATGCCCCAAATAATGGTGCAGCTGTGTTCATCAAGCAAACTCTTCTCAAGTTCAAGAGTCTAATAGACCACCATACAATAATCATGGGAGACTTCAACACACCTCTCTCACCACTGGACAGATCTTCCAAACAAAAGTTAAATAAGGAAACTATAGAACTCAATAACACAATTAACAACCTAGACTTAATTGACATATATAGACTATACCACCCAACATCAAGTAGCTACACTTTTTTCTCAGCAGCACATGGAACCTTCTCAAAAATAGACCATATACTATGTCACAGGGCAACTCTTAGACAATACAAAGGGGTAGAGATAATACCATGCATCTTATCTGATCATAATGGAATGAAACTGAAAATCAATGATAAAAGAAGAAAGGAAAAATCAAGCATCACCTGGAGAATGAACAATAGGTTGCTGAGTGATCAATGGGTTTTAGAAGACATCAAGGAGGAAATTAAAAAATTCCTAGAGTTAAATGAAAACACAGACACAACATATCGGAATCTATGGGACACATTGAAAGCAGTTCTAAGAGGAAAATTCATTGCTTGGAGTTCATTCCTCAAAAAAAGAAAAAACCAACAAATAAATGATCTCATACTTCATCTCAAAATCCTAGAAAAAGAAGAGCAAAACAACAGCAAAAGAAGTAGAAGGCAAGAAATAATTAAAATCAGAGCTGAAATTAATGAAATTGAAACAAAAGAAACAATTGAAAAAATTGACAAAAATAAAAGCTGGTTCTTTGAAAAAATAAATAAAATTGACAGACCCTTAGCCATGATAACGAAGAGAAGAAGAGAGAGAACCCAAATTACTAGCATACGGGATGAAAAAGGCAATATCACAACAGACACTTCAGAATTACAGAAGATAATCAGAAATTACTTTGAATCCTTATACTCCAATAAAATAGAAGATAGTGAAGGCATAGATAAATTCCTTGAGTCCTATGATCTGCCCAGATTGAGCCAGGAGGATATAGACAACCTAAACAGACCAATAACAATAGAGGAAATAGAAGAAACCATCAAAAGACTACCAACTAAGAAAAGCCCAGGACCGGATGGGTTTACAGCAGAGTTTTACAAAACCTTTAAAGAGGAACTAACACCAATACTTTTCAAGCTATTTCAGGAAATAGAAAAAGAGGGAGAACTTCCAAATTCATTCTACGAGGCCAACATCACCCTGATTCCGAAACCAGACAAAGACACTTCAAAGAAGGAAAACTACAGACCAATATCTCTAATGAACCTTGATGCAAAAATCCTCAATAAAATTCTGGCGAATCGGATTCAAATACATATCAAAAAAATTATACATCATGATCAAGTAGGATTCATCCCTGGGATGCAAGGCTGGTTTAATATACGGAAATCAATAAATGTTATTCACCACATCAATAGACTCAAAAATAAGAACCATATGATCATCTCAATAGATGCAGAAAAAGCATTCGACAAAGTACAGCATCCCTTTATGTTCAAAACGCTAGAAAAATTAGGGATAACAGGATCATACCTCAACATTGTAAAAGCAATCTATGATAAGCCACAGGCCAGCATCATTCTGAATGGAGAAAAATTGAAGGCATTCCCTCTAAGATCTGGTACAAGACAGGGATGCCCTCTCTCACCACTTCTGTTCAACATAGTCCTCGAAACACTGGCTAGAGCAATTAGACAGACAAAAGAAATTAAAGGCATAAAAATAGGAAAAGAAGAACTTAAATTATCACTATTTGCAGATGATATGATTCTATACCTAGCAGACCCAAAAGGGTCTACAAAGAAGCTATTAGAGCTAATAAATGAATTCAGCAAAGTGGCAGGATATAAGATCAACACGCATAAATCAAAGGCATTCCTGTATATCAGCGACAAATCCTCTGAAACGGAAATGAGGACAACTACTCCATTCACAATATCCCCCCAAAAAATAAAATACTTGGGAATCAACCTAACAAAAGAGGTGAAAGATTTATACAATGAAAATTACAGAACCCTAAAGAAAGACATAGAAGAAGACCTTAGAAGATGGAAAAATATACCCTGCTCATGGATAGGCAGAACTAACATCATCAAAATGGCGATATTACCAAAAGTTCTCTATAAGTTCAATGCAATGCCAATCAAAATCCCAACAGCATATTTTGTAGAAATAGATAAAAGAATCATGAAATTCATATGGAATAATAAAAGACCCAGAATAGCAAAAACAATACTAAGCAGGAAGTGTGAATCAGGCGGTATAGCGATACCAGACTTCAAACTATACTACAGAGCAATAGTAACAAAAACAGCATGGTACTGGTACCAAAACAGGCGGGTGGACCAATGGTACAGAATAGAGGACACAGTAACCAATCCACAAAACTACAACTATCTTATATTTGATAAAGGGGCTAAAAGCATGCAATGGAGGAAGGATAGCATCTTCAACAAATGGTGCTGGGAAAACTGGAAATCCATTTGCACCAAAATGAATCTGAATCCCTATCTCTCGCTGTGCACAAAAGTTAACTCAAAATGGATCAAGGAGCTTGATATTAAATCAGAGACACGGCATCTGATAGAAGAAAAAGTTGGTTATGATCTACACGCTGTGGGATCGGGCTCCAAATTCCTCAATAGGACACCCATAGCGCTAGAGTTAACAAATAGAATCAACAAATGGGACTTACTCAAACTAAAAAGTTTTTTTCTCAGCAAAAGAAACAATAAGAGAGATAAACAGGGAGCCTACATCCTGGGAACAAATCTTTACTCCACACACTTCAGATAGAGCCCTAATAACCAGAATATACAAAGAACTCAAAAAATTAGACAATAAGATAACAAATAACCCAATCAATAAATGGGCCAAGGACCTGAACAGACACTTCTCAGAGGAGGACATACAATCAATCAACAAGTACATGAAAAAATGCTCACCATCGCTAGCAGTCAGAGAAATGCAAATCAAAACTACCCTAAGATACCATCTCACTCCAGTAAGACTGGCAGCCATTAGGAAGTCAAACAACAATAAGTGCTGGAGAGGATGCGGGGAAAAGGGCACTCTTGTTCATTGCTGGTGGGACTGCAAATTGGTGCAGCCAATTTGGAAAGCAGTATGGAGATTTCTTGGAAAGCTGGGAATGGAACCACCATTTGACCCAGCTATTCCCCTTCTTGGTCTATTCCCTAAAGCCCTAACAAGAGCATGCTACAGGGACACTGCTACATCGATGTTCATAGCAGCTCAATTCACGATAGCAAGACTGTGGAACCAGCCTAGATGCCCTTCAATAGATGAATGGATAAAAAAAATGTGGCATTTATATACAATGGAGTATTATTCTGCATTAAAAAATGACAAAATCATAGAATTTGGAGGGAAATGGATGGCATTAGAGCAGATTATGCTAAGTGAAGCTAGTCAATCTTTAAAAAACAAATACCAAATGACTCCTTTGATATAAGGGGAGTAAACAAGGACAGGGTAGGGACGAAGAGCTTGAGAAGAAGATTTACATTAAACAGGGATGAGAGGTGGGAGGGAAAGGGAGTGAGAAGGGAAATTGCATGGAAATGGAAGGCGATCCTCAGGGTTATACAAAATGTCATATAAGAGGAAAGGAGGGGTAAGACAAGAGAATACAAATGGAAGAAATGATTTACAGTAGAAGGGGTAGAGAGAGAAAAGGGGAGGGGAGGGGAGGGGAGGGGAGGGGGGATAGTAGAGAATAGGACAGACAGCAGAATACATCAGACACTAGAAAGGCAATATGTCAATCAATGGAAGGGTAACTGATGTGATACAGCAATTTGTATACGGGGTAAAAGCGGGAGTTCATAATCCACTTGAATCAAACCGTGTAATATGATGTATTAAGAACTATGTAATGTTATGAACGACCAATAAAAAAAAATAAAAAAAAAATAAAAAATAAAAAATCTTATTCTAACCCAATTCTTCCTCTTTCTGGTACTCTTGTTTAGTGACCCAACTTTCTACTTCCTGAGAAGATTGTGGCATAAACTTTCCTGTCTTACAATAAGATGTTACAGCATCCTTGTAATACATTTTCTTCAATTGCCTTTGTATCTCAAAGAAGAAAAAAAATCTCTCCTCTTGCCCAAGGCTATCCTGTCTACCCAAGCACTTGCCATGATCCTTGTTACCAATAATAATTTCTTTTCTGCCACACATTAAATTCCACCCCATATCTTTAGCCTAATTTAACCTAAGCATCATTATCTTTAAGCACAAATAAACAAAACTTCTCTTTTCTTCTCATGTGCCTTTCCATAGCACATTGCGTGGACTTCAATTTACTATCTATTTCATTCTAACATTTGTGTCAGTCAGTTTTCTGTTATTTTAATAAATACTGAGATACATAAACTCATAAAGAGAAGGGTTTTAGGGCTGGGATTGTGGCTCAGCAGTAGAACACTCACCTGGCACACATGGGGCCCTGGGTTCGATCCTCAATACCACATAAAAATAAATGAATGGAATAAAGAAATTGTAATCCAACTACAACTAAAAAATAAATATTAAAAAAAGAGAAGGGGTTTATTTTGTCTCGGAGTTTTAAGAAGTTTCAGTCTGTGATTGAGTAACCTCCTTGTTTTTGGGCCTGTGGCAAGGCACCAAATCATGGTGGAGAGCATGTGGTGGATCAAAGCTGTTTACCTTATGGCTAGGGAGAAAAGAAAAAAAGGAGAGAGGAAGAGACCTAAGCTCCACATCTCCTCCAAGAGCTTACCCCCAATGACCTTAAATGTATTCTTGAAGTTTCCACCTCGTAATAGTGCCACCCTGCAAACCAAGCCTTTAACACACAGCCTCTGGGGGACATTCCAGATTCAAACTGTAGCATTATAATAACCTGGATTCAGGACCGGAATACTTTATTATCTTTTAACTTCTTGACTACAAGGATGTTTATCAATTTTGTATATTTTCTCTACCCCCACCCAAGACTATATCATGGGAATAGCATTTATATTTATTCATGAAGCACCAACCCCTGAGTGTGGGGCCCTGGTGTAAAATAACCAGAAGTTACTGTGCCCTGCTGGAATCTGCTGAGATTTGTCCTGAGACCTGCCCATTGTGAGACAAAAGGAAGCACAGGGAGTGGGGCAGGACAGATCTATATTTTGGTGGAAATTATTGCAGAAAACTGCAGTGAAATGCCATTTTAAGCTAGAATCACCACAGGACATCAAAGGACAGGAATGCCAAGAAGTGACTTGCTAACAATTTTCAAGTTGCTGAAATTGCTAATTGGTTTCTATACTGACTACTTTTCATCCTCAACAAGGAAAGTAGAATGAGTCATATTATATTAGTAGTATTACTTGCAGGTGTTCACTTCACGAGGGCTATTTATTCTTTCTTTTTTTTCCCCTTGTACTGGGAATTTAACTCAGGGAAACACTGTACCACTGAGCTACATCCCTAGCCCAGAGGGCTAGTTAGACAGATGAATCTCTGTGGTGAGAATAATTCACATTAGCACACTGGGGAAGGATGAACATTTATTTATTTCTCATTTTTGTTGCTAGATTGAACCCAGGACCATGTACTCTGTTTGGTACTCAACTATATCCCCATCCCCAGGATGAACATTTAAATGCTTCAGGGAGGTAGATGTGCTGAGCTGGGGGG